>NC_140768.1:279456476-280120226 GCF_044657685.1 Stegodyphus dumicola
TCAACTAACGGAAAAATAACACTAGCGTATTTATCTTCAGTCACACCGAGAGATTCCAGAGCACGCAATTTTGTTTCTAAACTGTCGTACAATGATGATAGCGCAAAGTCCTTTTTGGTTGCATTATTATTTATCAACACAAGATTCAATAAATCCCGAACGTACACTTGTATAAGAATATCTTCACGTCCAAAACGATTCTTTAAATGTTCGATGACTTTCGGATAATTTTCTTTAGTTGTCGGGAAACTCTGCACTATTTCCCGTGCTTTCGATTTGGCAGCAGTAGCCTGGATCAGATATACGAATTTCAAATGATCATCTAGCACTGGATCTTCGTGTATCTTACTAAAGGTATTCCAGAAATTCAACCATTGTCGTGGATCACCTGTAAATTCAATCAAATTTATTTTCGGAAGCTTCAAATTCGTTGCCGTTGTTCTTGAATCAACAGTTCTGGTTTCATTTACCGATGCATGAGTCAGCAAATTTTTCTTTAGTTTCACAGTGATTTGCTTCACTTTCATCCTGGCTGCTATTAATTTCTCCTTGTAAGTCTCACATGACTCAAATTCTTTAGTATATTCTTCTTGCAAGATCTCTTTCGATTTTGATAGGAGATCCAATATTTCTTCATCCAACTGTTGTAGTCAAATTCTTTTATCTTCCAGAATTTCCAGGGACGATAATAGAACATCACTGTTCAATTCTGACTCATTCAAATGTCCATGTAGGCTATTATATGCTTTCGTGAAGGCTGCACGCAGTGGTATTCTTCTTACTTTCAAGGCTTCCATTTCTGCTGTTAAACCATCAAAAGTGTCCTTTACCTAACTAATGCGTCCTGTTAGACGGACGCCACTTTTTATTGTGGTGATCCACGGTTTGAAAATGGTTTCTGAATCAGAAGAGATTCGTGCACTAACCTAGTGCTTCGCATTAGAGAGTAAAGAACATCTATGATATAAAAATATACTTTTATTTACACAGCGAAAACGCGCAGCAACATTATCAACGAAAGCTCATTCTCCTAATAACATACTTCTTTTTTCACTCCACTTGCGCATGCGCATTGACAATTACCAAAGGAGCTTGGCAGATACTGCCATCTGTTGGATAAACTATTCGCTACACGTACTATGGCCATAGTAATGAGCTAACCTGTCGTAATGAACGACTTTAGGTTTAGAGTTCAAAGACTAACAAATCCGAACCACGACGTCATTCAGCCTATTTAGGACTGTGTACAGGCCATCCCAAGGTGACTGTAATTTCGGACAAAGTCCTTTCCGTCGAATCGGATTCCACAACCACACCTTGTCTCCTTCGTGGAATTGATGTTCAGTAGCTCTTGTGTCGTATCGGGTCTTCATCTTCTCCGTCGCCAAGTTGACTCGCTCTCGTGCAAAGTTGTGCATCACTTCAAACCGGGCCTGGAGATCTTGAATATATTCCTCAGACGATGAAGGAGCATCCGGAGTGCGGCCAAACAATAGATCACAAGGCAGACGAAGATCACAATCAAAGAGCATCTGTGATGGAGAATAGCTGGTAGTCTCGTGGACAGCACTGCGGTAAGCCAGTAAAAAGAGTGGTAATTTCTTGTTCCAGTCCTGTTGGTTTCTGGAAACCACTAATGAGAGGTTATTAAGGATGGTTCGATTGAACCTTTCTACCATGCCGTCCGACTGGGGATGCAATGGCGTCGTTTGAGTTTTGTCAATGCCAAGTAGTTTGCATAGTTCTTTGATTACTGCCGAGGCAAAATTCCTTCCCTGATCGGAATGTAACTGAAGAAGCACTACGAACCTGGAAATCCAGTGCTGTATCATTACCTCAGCTACTGTGACAGCCTCTTGATCAGGAATAGGATAAGCTTCAGGCCACTTGGTGAAGTAATCAATGACAACGAGTATGTATTTGTTGCCATCAGCAGTTCGTGGCAGAGGTCCCAGGATGTCAAAGGCGATACATTCAAAAGGCGCCCCTACGTTGTAACGTTGCAGCTTGCCTCGGCTGTGTCTCCTCGGTCCTTTCCGACCTGCACAGGCATCGCAAGATCGGCACCACTTTTGCACGTCATCCATTGCATTATTCCAGTAAAAGCACTCACGAACTCTCTGCAAGGTCTTATTCCAAAGTGACCTCCTGTAGGGCTGCTATGTAATTCTTTAAGGACATTAGGAATGCGGAATCTTGGAAGTATAAGTTGCCATCGGAACGTCTTCCCATCATCCGATTCGAATTTCCGGTATAAGACGCCGTTTCAAATGTGAAGTGAATCCCAGAGTGCCCAATATTGTTTGGTTGTAGGATTACAGATAGAAATGTCCTGCCAGGTAGTTTTTCTGTTTGATGACTCCATTAAATCAATTATGGGTTTAATGTCGCGGTCTTCCTGCTGGTCTTTCCAGACTTCATCATCCCTCCACGGTTCTCGATCAGCCGATGTTGATGTTGTAATTTGTCTTGCGACCAGAGTCAGCAACTCGTATTTCGCTTCCACCCTGGAACAATATCAGCAGCTTTCTTGGCAAGGTCTTCTAGACATGGCGTCGGCGTTTCCGTGTGATGATCCCTTACGACGACGGATAGTGATGTCATATTCTTGGAGTCTCTGTATCCACCTGGCTATTTGACCCTCAGGATTCTTGAAATTTAAAAGCCAGGTCAATGATGCATGATCGGTGCGGAGCAGGAATTTTCTGCCGTATAGATAGTGATGAAACTGTTCTACAGCTTTGACTATGGTGAGCAACTCTTTCCTGGTGACACAATAATTCCTCTCCGGTTTAGACAAGCACTTGCTCCAGTACACCACTACATGTTCTTGGCCGTCTATTTCTTGGGACAAAACAGCACCGACACTTTCATAAATGGTCAGTCGAGCTGAGGATATGTCAGGATTGAAGCAGATGTTAAAGCCTCCTTTAAGTTGTTAAATGCATCCTCGCATTCTTTTGTCCACAAGAACTTTTGGTTGCTCTCTGTCAGCTTGTGAAGGGGTCTTGCGATATAAGAAAAGTCCTTCACGAATCTCCTATAGTAGGTGCAAAGCCCTAGGAAGCTTCTCAGCTGATGGACATTTTCGGGACGTTTCCAGGATTTAACCACTGACACCTTTTCATGATCCATGCGCACACCTTCTGCAGAGATGTCACCCAGGTAAGTCACTTCCTTTCGGAACAATTTGCATTTAGCGGGACTCAGCTTCAGATTGGCTTCTTTCAGTTTCTGAAGCACCTTCCTAAGATTTTCTAAATGTTCTTCAAAACTCTTTCCAACGATGATGATGTCGTCCAGGTATATCAGGCAGGCTTTGTAGAAAAGGCCTTTCAAAACAGTCTCCATAAGACGTTCGAATGTTACCGGCGCATTACACAGTCCAAACGGCATCACCTTGAATTGCCAAAGCCCTTGTCTCCTAGTAAATGCCGTCTTTTCTTGGTCTTCAGGCTGTATTTCTACTTGCCAACACCCACTCTTTAAATCAAGTGTTGAGAAGCACTTGTTTCCAGAAAGAGTGTCTCGAATGTCGTCAATTCTATAAAGAGGGTAACTGTCTTTCTTCGTAACCTCATTCAACCAGCGATAGTCAACACAAAATCTTGTTGAGCCGTCTTTCTTTCTGACTAGGACGATGGGAGCTGCCCATGGACTTACTGAAGGCTCGATGACATCCCCTTCTTCCATATCTTTTAACAGTCTTTGTACCTCTTCCTGTTTAGCAAACGGTACACGTCTCGGATGTTGCTTGATCGGGGGATGATCGCCGGTATCTATTCTATGTTGTGTCAAACTAGTTCGACCCACGTCAGAAGACGAACGGGAGAAAACAACTTGAAGATCTTTAATGACGCAATCGGCAGCATTCCCCTCTTTATCGTTTAATTGCGCATTCTGCAATAACTCCGATGTAATGCTCTCTGAGGACACGGATTCTTGGATGTTACTCTTTCTTTCAACTGTGGTTACTGGAGTATATGGTGCAACCACTTCACCTTTCTTAATAATTCTCCCCTTCTCAGTTACATTGGCGACTTTCACTGGGATAACCGTGAGATAACTGGATAGGTCGACGAGTGTTGAGGCTACTAGAACTCCTTTTGGGATATTACAGTTATTGGGATATTCTATGATGCCATAGCGGAAATTTCTGTTTTCGGCTATGGATCCAGGAAGTAAAATTTCTGTTCTTGCCGGTATTGTGATATTGTCTTGTGCTATGATTTTATGAACAGATTTAACTTCTTCATCATTAACTCCAAATAACGCTATGTCCTCAGATGTAGAATGCAATTCGTTATTTTTAAAGTCCAAGGAAAAATTGTATTTCCTTAGAAAGTCCAATCCGAGTATGCAAGAATCAGTGATCTCTGCTACATATGCCGTGTGATGGTAAGCGGCACTTCCAAATGTGATGTTAACATTTACTTTTCCATCGATGTCGATCTTCTCACCGGACACAGTCTGTAGGGTAACGCAGGACGGCGTCCAGATAAGTTTGCTTCCCAGTTGTTGAGCCACATCTTTTTGGATGATGGTAACGTTGGCTCCTGTATCTATCGTCATATTGCAGGGAACTCCATTAATATGTCCTATTATGAAATGTCCATTACTGCCGCCTCGCACTGCAGAAATATGAAGCGCTTTAAACTCGGGGCTTTCCATTATCTGGCAACCTCCCCGCGAGATGGCCACTAATTAGTTTCCCTGCTGTTTGTTAGGAGCGGTCTTAGCATCCGTGCCCTGGGGTGTTCTGTAGTTTTGTCGTATGTGTCCTTCAGCACCGCAGTTCCAGCACATTACGGTCAGTTTCTTGTCACCAATATTCCATCTCAAGGCGTTTAGTTGTCTAGTTAA
Source organism: Stegodyphus dumicola (assembly GCF_044657685.1). Taxonomy (NCBI): domain Eukaryota; kingdom Metazoa; phylum Arthropoda; class Arachnida; order Araneae; family Eresidae; genus Stegodyphus; species Stegodyphus dumicola. Next base: position 279,461,340 of record NC_140768.1, read on the forward strand.
ATCGTCTAGACGAGCAGTGATTTGATCCCCTGGCTCCTGGACTTGAGAAGCTTTGACTGGATGGCGGTCTCGACGGGTGGCTTGCTGGGCTGCCTCAAATTTCATGGCATACACTAAAGCGCTTTTCAGATCTTTAACATCTGCCATTTACCGTGCTTTCTGTATTTCAGGGTCCCGGATGACATCGATGAAATATTGCAGGGACAGGATTTCCCTTGTTTCCGTCGGGCACTCCGAAAAGGCATGATGTGACAGCCTTTCAACATCCGTGGTGAGCTCCTGAAGTGTTTCAGTGGGCTTCTGTTGACGGGATTTTAATTGGAGCCTCCTGTAGTCTTTTAAACATTTCTCACCGAAGCGCAGCTCCAAAGCGCCGGATAGAGCTTCGAAATCTAGCCTTTGATTTTCGAGAAGCGTCTGCAGGATATCCACTGCATCTGCTCTCAGAAAAACGGCGAGATGACAGGCCTTAGCTTGGGAATCCCATCAATTCGCATCCGCAACGATAGAAAACTGGGTCTTATACACTTGCCAGGATTTCTTCCCATCATAAGTGGATAGCTTCAGAGAGGGACGAGGAGGCATAGGTAAAAATTTGAAACTATCAGAATTGCTCCCTGCCGTCACTACGAACTTCTTTACAGTATCGACTTCTTTCGCAATTGCTGAAACCCTGTCATTAATTTGTTGCTCTACTGCAGAAACTCTTTCTTGAATTTCTCCAACTTTGTCTTCAATTGTATCTATTCTTCCTTCCATAGTTTCGAACTTGTTTTCTATTATGCAAGTAATTTCTCACTTTAATTCCTCTTGACCTACATTCATTTCCTCTTTAACAGATTTCATCTCTCTTCTAACAGATTCTTCCATCTTTTCATGACTAGATATTATCTCCTCTTTAACGGAATCTTTCATCTCCTCTTTAAATGATGCTTAGCCAGCTTCCATCTTTTCTTGGAATGCAGCAAAAGCAGTAATTAGCTGCCTCAATTGTTCCTCCATCGCTCTAGTAATTGACATTCAAATCCCACTTCTGACACCAAAAATTGTTGCCTGTGTATGGGTTCATTATGAAATGAATGCACAAGTCCGATGAAAAATGAACAAAAATTTATTATTATCACAACAAAAATGCTTAAATTTTCTCAAATTATCATGCAGTATTACAATATCTCACAGTAGTTATCTTTTAACTACTCAAATGTCTAATAGAACGTAATTCAAAACAGCTAAAGAAAGCTAATCTGCGAATTCGCTACAATCAACAACAACAGTTTTCTAAACAACAACAAACTAAGCAACTACTACAAACTGAGAGGTTTTCCTCCTTTTATAAGATTTTTAAATCGCGTGCGAGAATTTTCTGGTACTTTCTCGAAATCAAAAAGACATATTTATTTATTTAATGTTAAATGCACATGCTCTTGTATTTTTAGTTTTCCGACTTAGCTTTCTTCTTTTAATATTCGTCACGCACTGCACTGTGCAGGAAATAAAACCATTTAATTTATAACTGAACTAACATTAGTTTTTTAAATACCAAATTTGTAACAATATTCTCTCTGAGCAGCCTGGCTAGAGCCAGTTTGAGTTTTAAGATTTCAAGAAATTTGATTATTATATTTCTTCCAAAAAGGGTTGTCGGGCAAACGCAATAACTTCTGGTGTAAGAGGATCGCTTTTCTTTTAATAAAATCATGAATAGGTTCCAAACTGTTAAAAGCTACATTGCAAGAATAGGAGTAGATATCACTGCCCCAGTAATTATGCGTAATGCTTCGTTCTGGAAAACTTCAAGGATCTGGACTACATTCTCCAGAGCCGTGATGAGGATCTTGCTACAATAACCAATAATTGGTTGAACACATAATTTGTAATTTAGTCGAATCATTACGTTGAAGTTCTACACCCTTATATGTCAACTTCGGGGTAAAAGGCTGTCTGTTCAGAATGAAGAACTAGCATGTGCTATCCTGATTTACTTTCATAACCATTTTATAGGCACTAATATTCCAGCTCTTTCAGAGCACTGTTAACAGTCCCATTTAAGCCATCCTGCTTCTTTTTAGAAGCACTACTCCAGATAACCAAATCATCAGCAAAATGGACAGAATCCACTCACAGTGCCAGAGTGTTTGGTAAATCATTAATAAATTGGGCTAATGACCCTGCAGGAGGACAATTTCAGTCTGTTTAAATCTAGAAATGTCACAGCCATATCTAACAGTAGAAAAATGCTGTGGATAAGAAATTCTTCATCCATAAAAACATCTTGCCATTTATCAAGTTGATAAGCATATATTAAAATTTATCTCTCAATATGATAAGTGCCTCAAGGTAATTATCGCAAAATTAAATTTTAGCCTGAATATACTTTTAAAATACAAAAGTTTTATAGAGTTAACATCTTTTATTTTCTCTTATTATTATTACTATTACGGAATGTGTAATTAAGCAATAGCTTTATTTACAAATTACTTAACAAGTAAACTTTTGAAGATCTGAAGTATTTTATTTATATCCCGTTTTGGCCTCAAGATTGTCACATATTCAGTATCTAATATCTATTCTATTCAACATCAGCTGTATCCCTAATATCAATTACTTTTAGACAAGGCTAAAGATAAACTTAAAAAGATAAATATGCAGTTATTTCAAATTCATACATTACCTATTGGTCCACCAAATGGAGCAGCAGCCACAATGAATTCAGACAAATTAACCTGGTCAACCCATTGCATCGAATATAACTCAGTTTTCCTAACAAAAAACAGTTTCTAAATTTATTTATTACTTCATAAAAAGAAAGCTATTTATACCATATATAAACAGTGTGAACAAAATAAAAATTAAAAAAGAAACAGAATTTAAATTATAAAATAAATTCAACAGTTTCTTTCAAGAAAACAAGATGGCATCATTGATGATCTTTCTGTTTTCTGTAGTGTCATGTAAATATAAGATATTCCAAGAAAACATCCCTTCCAAAGCAGAATTCTTAGTATGCTTTGTCATGATCAATTACAGTAAAATTTGATAATTCTGCATCCAGTGGTTTGGTATACCCAATAATCCAGCATCATTAATATTATTACCATAAAATTATGCTATTAGCATTTTACACTAGTAGCAAACAATTAAAGCAACAGCTATTAAAACTCACATAACTTAAATGATCTTTGAAGCTAAGATGAAACTTGCACAAGAATTTTATTGTTTCCTGGCTGACATATCTTCAAAATGCAAAATTACCAATTTTTGCCAGGTATATGAAGTGAGACAAGGAAAAGTTTGTTACAACATTTAAGAGATACAGAGAAAAAATAATAATGTGTACAGTTATCCCCGACTAAAATGCAAGCTTTGCAGTGATTTTCCATGCTGTGTATTAGACTACTCAGGAGTTCTAGCAATACAAAATGCATATATGAAGAATCTGAAGCTGGTGGACAATGCTAGGTGATAGTGGGGCAAACTCATAACCTAGTCCCACACTTCTATTAGATTTAAATCCGAAGAAAATGCAGGTCATTATCTGCTGGATTCCTTTAGCCTCACAAATACAGTGTGATGGTAGATAAGCACTATTGTTCCTTAGAAAAGTTATTACTGGTCACACCCCTTAATAACTTGACATAAAGCTCAAGACCTTGACATAAGGCTTCATAGTTGCATTGATAAAAATGTGCCAGGACCACGATTCTACCACCTTTGAACTGATGCTATTCTTGGATATTTTCAGGCTTACTGCGTACATTTTGCTCCCTCCAGATGGCAATACATCTGCAATCACTCTCCAAAACAAAAATGAGACATATCCGTAAAGAGAACTTGGCTCTAATCAATGGTACTCCAATCATATTGATCTCTGCGCCACTATAACTGGTTGCATTTTACAGCTAAAGTTAGTGAGACACTAATCATGGGTTTTCTTGCATATACTCCTTTTTAATGCAGCTTGTTACTTGGATAATCAATTTTTTTTTAGCGGCAGTGAACTCCTTGCAATCTAAGCTAACTCCAGTTATCAGTTTTTTTTTAGAAATTACTGCAAATAACAGTCCTCAGTCTGCTGTTTTCAATTTATATCTGGTTGTTTGTATAAATCACCAGTGTCTTTAAACCATCCAGAGATTCTTAATATGAAACTTTGGGCTACTTTAAGGTCTTTATAATAGACTTGTGGCAGTGTTCTGTCTTGCTTCCATTCTCCCAATTATATGTTATTTCTTACAATCCATGATCCATCCATTGAAATCCTTGCCTTGGTGAATTGTGAAAATGTTCCATCGTTCATGATGTTCTATTGTTCTCACATAAAAATTTTATTCAAGCACTCATCTAATCCTCTAAATTAGAATCTGAACTCTGCTGTCCTTTACAAGTATGCTGAAATAACAGATGCAAACATTTGCATTTTCTTTAGTGTAGATTGAATTACTCACTAACATTTACCTTGAACTACCAACTACCTTTCATTGGCTTTCACTTAACAGAATTAACACAAAGCACCTTTTCATAGCTGTTTTCTTAATTTTTCCTGCTACTGTATTTGGCAACACTTGGCTGCTGCTTTACATCTTTTTTCCCCCATTTTTATTTAGTCTTTTGTTCAAAACTTTGCATATATAAGATAAAACTGAAAAAATGAGACTTTAATCGTTTACAGTCAAAAGTCTTTAATCCGGACTCGTCGGGACTTCGGCGATTCCGGATTATCGATTTTTCCGGATTATAGATCATCAGTTTAAATCTGGTAAGATGGCATGCAGAAATTATAAAATTAAAAATATGAAACCGTAATTTATAAAATAATGAGCAATTATGATCTAAAGGGTATCAAAATTTACAAAAAAAAAGCTTAATATTGTTTACTTTATTAAACATTTCTTTCAACGCGCGCATGCGTAAAGCATACATTATGCATAGCCGAAATTAGAAAATTGCAACCAGAAAACAATTTGATTTGTATTCGTGATATTTATAATGACGAGGAATTTGATTTAAATCATATCAAAGAAGAAGTACATCGAGATGAAATACTACATTTAATAAGGAATTATAAGCCGAATAAAATAAAAACATCTGCCCTGAAGATAACGATAGTGTTGACAGATCAACTTCCAGTTCATTGCGCGCCGCTACGTTCCCCCTCCCCCCCGTGCAGAGCAGCGTGAAATTGATAAACAGATTTCGGAACGGTTAGATAAACAAAGGATATGCCTTTATCCATTTTTTGGAGCAATTGCACTTTTTGTTTGATGGACATCGAAACGGACATCTTTCGTTTTCGTAGATTTTTTGGGAGCTCCAGCAGCGGAAATTCTATTTGACATAATCGAAAGTTCAAGCTTACTTTTATAAAATTGCTCTTACAGTCTGCAAAAAATAATAAGCCGGATCCAATTCGAAGATTAAGGAACAACGCAATCATCAACATTAACTGCAATAGACAATTAGATCATTTTAGCTTATACCGTCCGTTATACATTAAACGCGCAGCGAAAACGTATTCTGCGCTTGTTCACACGCAAATTCCCAGTCGTAAAGGTCTTACGCGCACGCTTAAACGCCTATGCGCATGCGTCATAGCGGCGCATGCGCAGAAAGTTTTTAGCTTTGAGGTCCGGATTATAGATCATTCCGGATTATGGATGTCCGAATTAACGACTTTTGACAGTACTTAAATGCAAGTCAACACAGGAGTATTGTAATGGGAGAATGAAGGTTAGATTTTCTATTATTTATGATGTCAAAAAGTAGAAAAAATATGAAATTTCATATTTATGTTTGCTTTTTCTCAAAGTATCAATACTCAGCAAATATATTTTTTTTTTTTTTAACTAAGTTCGACCAGCTAGTTAGTGTGTTAAATAAATGACTCAGTGCAGAGATATCGAAAGGTAAGCTTATAAGAGAAGTGCCTATGGTAAGAACCTAAGCAACTCCATCAAGAAGAAAATTTGCCAAAAGACAGTCTTTTTTTTTTTCCAGATAGTGCCTTCATAATTTTAAAATAAAACATGTAATCCATAAATTAGGTATTTCAGATGAACGAAAATCTGCCAAAAATAATGAATATTCAGATTCAATTGAATATTCAAATTTACAAAATTCACTCAAATTGTCCTTTAAAAAAAAAAAAAAAAAAAAAAAAAAGATTGAAAAAGCAGGTGAATGTTTGAAACACAGTTTGAAAAGACTTCATGTACAATAATGATTTCAAAGTAAAAGCTGAAAATTAATGTTTGTTTTATGTTCTCGGAAATAACAATCACTTTCAGAGGAGGTCATCTCTGTAAAATTACAAAAGTATCTATGGTTTAAGATTCCTTAACAATTTCACTTCTTGGAAAAATTACTTTTACCTTGTGCTCCTAAAAAATTCCTTCAGAAACTTCCTGATAATATAATATATAATTAAATAAAATTCATTTTTATTGCATGCAACTAATTACCCTCATCGGTACTATTCGGTTTCGAGAGCCGTAAAAAATCGCCAAACTATTGTTGATGCCAATGCTGCCACAAATAATTGTGGTAAGAAAGGATTTATAATAGTAAATAACTATCTAAGATTGATGTTTTAATTTAGATGAAAGGTTAATTTTATATAATACATTTTTTATTATTATAATTTATATGCAAAAGGCTAAACATGACTGAATGGAAGCATAAGAGTAAATAACTATTTCAGATCATTATTATAATTTATATAAAAATTGCTAAACATAACTGAATGGATGCCTGCATCGCTATTTCGCTACCGACTTATTGCTAAAGCATAATTTCATCTCGTTGGTAGTTCAAACGTAATTTTCTATAATGAATGATGCCTTTCCTTTTAAATTATTCTTGGTAAAGTGCAGAATTGCTCACTTATTTGTTTGCCGCTTTTTACAAGGGTAAAAACAATTGAATTTTTGTCAATTTTCTTTTACTTTTTAAGTGAAAATAGGTTGATGGGTACATAGATAAAGTCAAGGGTGTGCGCAGTGCCATTTTTGTGCAATTCTAGGATTTTTTTTTAAGTGAAAATAGGTCGATGTGCACATGGATACCGAGTATGTGCAATTCTTAAAAATGCGTCAAGCAGTGGGTGATTCTGCACTTTAACCAAAATTCTATTGCCGACTTTTCGTCATGGGCAATTCCCAAATTGTTAAATCCATAGGATATCAAAAAAAGGATTTAAAATCAAAAAAGAATTTAAAAATTAAACTAGTAAGTCAATTAAACTAGTTTCTTAAGACGTCAATGGCATCTTAAGAAATATAGAACTATATAAACTTAAATAATCTGAAAAATAAAAATAAATCTGAAATCAACGCATATGCTAGATTTGGCGCGCTGTTAAATGGGCGCGTTTGCTAGATTTGGCACTTTTGTGCATACATTTTCACTGCAATTTTTTACGGCCCTCAAAACCGAATAGTACCAAATCGTCAAATATAAATTCCTCATTGTTTTACAGGAAAAAAAAATTTTTTAAGAAAATTATATAATTTAATGTCGGAACAGTCCTTTTCATTTTAATCTGATCATCTCCTCTTTCTAAAGTAGAAATTGTTTATAAAATCCTTTTGGACTGTGTCTTTCCAAATTAATCCATTTCATGCTTTCTTATCAAATCATGCTGCAATGCAGACAGCTCTCATCCTATTAGATTTAGAAAACCTTTTACTATATCTCCTACATTTTACTGATGCATAATACGTTTCATACTTTGCTCTGCCAACATGCATGCCTCTGTTATCTATTGTTCACTTTCTAAATACCAAATTGGGAGGTGCATTTCAAACCGATAAGGATTATGTGTGGAGATATATACTACAAGAATTAATTCTTCGAAAATAAATTATGTGATGTTCCTTTGGCCCACTCTGATAGTTTTTTCTTCTCTGTTATGCATCTTTCAAACCATGCAGTATTCCATTACAGCTATTCCCAAATCATCTTACTACATATGTATATAAACATATGAGAAAACTAAAAATCAGAAAAAATTTCAAATAAACTCTTGAAATAAATAAAGCACTTAAGTTGCAATAAACTTAGAAAGAATAAAAAAATGAAAAGAAAAAAAAAAATATTGTAAGCTTGGTACCAGTTGAAATTACAGAAAAATTCAAATCTGAAATGGCTCAGAATTTAACACTTGCTTAAATGGCTCTTTTAAAGTTTAACATGGTTCATCAGTACGGATTATTGATAGAGAGAGCCCAGATGGAATAGCAAAACATTTTATAAGCTATTAGATAAATATGTATTAAGACTAACATGGGAACATTATATAATATCATTAAAAAATGAAAAATATGTAATTCTATAAAAATATTTAATCTTTTTAATTATAGTTAGTTAATTAATAACAGACAGGCTGAATATGAAAGATTAATATCTTACATTTTATTAAAATGATGCAAAATTATGTTTCAAAACTAAAAGCCCTTTTGGGCTAATAATGAATACATTCAAAATCTTTTGGGGACAGTAAGAATTTCATAATGTAGACTAAATACAAGATAAACCAAAGAAAAATAAATGAAAGGCAAAATAAAATGTTATTAAAAATGCAACATATAGCTAGAATTAAGATGTGAATGCTCTGAATATCTTTACAGGTATACAACCCAATTACACTTGCCTGCCTTGCATACAGAACAGAATATGCAATTTTAAAGGCTAAAAAAAGTCTCTTTCTCATCCTACAGAGGTTAAATGTATGCAATCAACAGCAGCAACTGTTAAGCTTCCTTATACGTTCATCACAACTCTTCAGTGCATGCACTCAGGATGCATCTATTATGTTGTATTCAAATTCATCTCGAACTGAAAATACAACATCTATTCTAATGGCCTACAAAGCAAGTGTTATTCGATAATAAAATTCCTGGAAAGGTAAAAGCAATAATTTTCAACTAAAAAAAACTGCGTCTCCTCCAATGACTGAGCACTTACAATTTAATGCACTCATTAGAAATGGCCAAACTCATCACCTACTTAGCCATCTCAGCATCCAGAATATTACCTACGATACACAATATGAGATGTTTACAATACACCTACAAGAAGGGAGAGGACAACAAAGCTTTACAAGCAACAAAGCTTTACATAGGATTTGAACCCACACCTGAAAGTCTGGGCAAGTAATCAATCACCTTTAATCATTAGATTGTTCAGAGTAATATAAAAATCCCATGATTTAGCAGGATAGCCAAGGAAAAAGTTTACAAATTTGTAATTATGTCAGATTCAGATATGCGAAAGAATATAAATGAAAAGCACATGATTTCTATGAAAAATAGAAGAAAACTACAACTGGATGGAAAAACTCTATCCATTAGTAGATTGTTCTTATCATGACTTGTAACAGCTCAAATGACTACCAGTTTTTCAGTATACAGAGAAATGAATCACAAATGCCTCTAGGGAAGGAGAAAAAAAATGGCATTTTCTCACAGGAGACTAACCAGGAAATGTTGATTCTTGAAAAATCCCACCGCTTTGCCTCTTTTTATTATACACAAAATCTTGTAATGTAATCACATATCTAGATACCTCAAAATATACAGTACAGAAAGCCTTCTCCTGTTTCAATGCCATCTTAGAAACTAGTTCTGTGGTTTCCCAATATGATGAGAAACAAACTGCTAATATCACATAACGAACTTGGACATATGTAGCTGCTGATGGTGTGCAATGTAGGAAACAACTTTTAATTTTTGAAACTGCCTTATTATTTTGTGAATGCCCTGTTTTTCAGTAGCAATTGATAACACCTGGCCTCCTATCAATAAAAATAACCTTAATACAAATACCCAGAATTCCTTTACACAGATTAATTTAGCAAAATACAGAAAATACTTGTAAAGAGCACTTTTTTTAATACAAAAAACATTAATATTTAGTTAAAGTAGACTGAAGGTAACCCCTGAATTATCGTTAAGTTGTTGTTTCATTTACAGTAACTTGTGTAGTTGAATGCTATGGAAACCCTATTATAACAAAATTACAGTGGCATAGCTAGGGTGGGGCAAGAGGGGACATCTGTCCCCGGGCGTAGCATCCAAGGGGTGCCAAATTGATGCTACGAAATTGTTTAATGAAATATTTTTCATTTTTTGGCACGCAGAAAGGGGCGCAAATTCTTCAGTTGTTCCCGGGCACTGGACACTCTAGCTACGCCCCTGCATAATTAGTTGCATGATTATGGGGAATTTGAATGATGGCACGGATTTCGGTATATTGTTATTTTGTGGTTTATATGGTAAAATGGCTAAATGTTGTAAGAAGTTTCTGTACGATTTCGAACGAAATGGGAAAACGCATTAATTGACTGATGTGTAAATGAAGACTTACTTAGTTCCCATTATAAGTGCCCTGTTTATAGGAAAGAAATGCGTATGGTCGAACATTGGAGGATACCTGCACTACAGAGAATATTTTTTACTCTTGTTTTTGTGAATTTATGTGGCGACACCAGTATACAGATTCTAGTTTAGGTAATTTTAGGAAGTTTGTGAATGCCGTTAAGGAATTTTGTTTGACTGAAGACAGGGAAATTTGCATATAAGGTAAGTGGATATATCTTTTGCATAGTGCTAAGATGAATTTCGTTTTCATTGTTTGATTTAAAATGTCATTATTATTGGGATCATATATTTTTTGTTGGCTGCTCCTTTGACAGCCGACTTTTTAAGTGAATATAGATCGATGTATACATGGACAAAGTCAAGGGAGTGTGCAATGCCTAGTTTGTGCAATTCTTTGATTTTTTTTTAAGTGGAAATAGGTCGATGTGTACATAGATACAGAGTTTGTGCAATTCTTTGAATTGTTATTTTGGATTTGTGTAGCGGCGAGTTTTGGTGTAACAAGTTAAAGAATTGCACAAACTCTGTGTCCATGTACCGCCAAAAATCGCCAAGGGGCACCCGTAAAAATATTTTTGCCTAATATTTTTAAATGTCTGAGGATTTTTTTAAATTTATTTCACAAACAAAACCGCCCCTCATAAAACCGCATTTTTTATTTAGAAAAACAACAATTTACACTTAAAACTGTTTCATAATTCTGCTTTTAAACAAATGTTTTATGATACCTGTAATATACATTTTTCCCAAGAGGTGTCCAATCAGCAGTGTAGAGAGCCATGATAAGTATCCCCTATTTCATACAAGCTAGTAAGAATCTTTATTCGGTCTCAATTAATAAATTAAATTTCCATTCTCTAAAGTAACAGCATGATTTAATAAAAACTAAACGAAACAAAACAACCTCTTTCCGGAGAAGTCGGAGTTTTCGCAAATCAAATGAATATCAACAATGTCACGTGATTAAATATTTGACTTCACTTCTATTCTTTCATTAACGTTATCAAAACCAATAAAGCTGTTTGTATAGTAAGTACCTTGAAAATATTGTAGTAAAGTTGCTTTTTTCTTTTTCTTAACCTATCTATTGTAGTAGGCATAATCAGTAATTATAAAAAGAACCGAAAGAAATAGTTTCTGCTGGAGCTTGTGCCACCACATCCATGCCATAGTTGCAAGAAAGCCTCGCACACATACAGTAAACAAAGGCTCGCCGTCTCGAAAGGGTTAAAATAAAATATCATAAATAAAAATAAAGTATCATACTTTCAATATTTTGCGTGAAATCTGTTTCTGGAAAAACTGGAATGTAGACATATAAGGAAATACAATCTCTCTCTCTCTCTCTTTTTTTTTTTTTTTTTCTTTTTTGAGTGTTCTGTTATCATAAAATGAACTGTTTGAGTAACCCTCCCCACAAAAAATGGAAAAAATTTTAAAAAGTGATTCATGCTTTTGAATTTTTTGTGCAAGATTTAACACAAAAATATTCTGGTTACTTCTAATGTAACTGACAATGATAGGAAATAACATGTTTTAAAAAGACAAGCTTCGTTCTTTTGTTTCTAAACTAACTCAGGGAAAAATTATAATAAAAAGAAGTTTCTTACTAAACAAATTTTGAAAAACACAGTTTCTAAAAAAACTGAAACCTGATGAAAGAGAAAACAATGAACGCTATAAAGCGATTAATTTAAAGATTAGAAAAAAAAACTGAAATGAAAACATCAAAATAAACTAGACCATAAATCAGATTACAAACTCGTTTACTGGTGCGAATAGAAATTGATAGAAACACCATAATGTTCGTGAAAATAAATAGGCTGAAGTCCGCAGACTTAACTGAAGCGGGATAAAGTAAACAAAAAGGATAAAGAAACATTGAATCTTAATAACTTTAAAGTAGTTGGGGTATGTAAGGGTATGATAATAAAATAAGTTACACTGGTTATCATAAATTAAGGAAAAATCACAAAAATCATGATTATTGAAAAAGTTACATGTAGAATTTTATGAAACTTACACATGATATACAGCACATAGTAAGGTATCAAATAACATAAAAAGCAATTACCATACAATTAAGGTAGTATAGAAATTAGCACATGTATAAAATGAACAAATCGAAGATGTCAGTTTGCTATAGTAAAAGTACCTTCAATATGGAATATAATCGCCTCTAAAAGCAATACAGCACATTCAGCGATGTGTAATGCTTTCAATTATGCGGTCTATCAGTTCCATAGGAAGCGAGAGCCATTGCTCTTGCAAAGCAGTTGCAAGCGCGGCAAGGGTATAAAAGGGGGCGGACTGAGAGCAGCTAGATGTCTCCCTAAAGCATCCCAAACGTGCTCTATAGGATTCAAGTCCGGGAATCGAGCTGGCCACTCCATGCGCATAATTGTTTCCTGTTGAAGATAATAATATACGATGCGAGCCCTGTTGGTCTTGCATTGTCGTTCTGTAACAGGAAAGCATCACCTATTGCCCCGGCATATGGGCGCACATAAGCATCAAAGATGTCATCTCTATAAACATGAGCATTCACGGTTCCCCTTGGAAAAACATGGAGGTCTGTGCGTCCACCCAAAGAGATGCCACCCCAAACACAGACACTGCCTCTTCCATATGCATCTCTTTCACGGATGTTCGACGGATGATAACGGGTTCCAGGTTCTCTCCATATCAAATAACGCCTATTATCGCGTTCTAGATTAAACCTGGACTCATCCGTAAAGAGAATAGCCCTCCATTGCTCAGGCGTCCAGTGGACATGTTGTCGTGCCCACTGCAAACGGTCCCTCTTATGGTGTGACTTGAGCGGCACGCAAATGGTTGTTCGCCTCGCATACAGACCATCTTCTTGAAGCCTTCTAAGCACAGTTGACGTTGACACCAACCTTCCGGTGGCTGCAGCAAAGGAGAACCTAACAAGAGTCGGAGTAGCGGTTCTATACTTGAATGCACATAATGTCAAATATCGGTCATCGGCGCTCGTTGTAGCATTTGGCCGTCCTTGGCTGAACCTCCGAGGTGCCGAATCTGTGATTTGAAATTGCCTCCAAAGTCTACGAACCACAGAAGGACTCACATTTAGCCATCTGGCCACTTCTGTTTGACTTTATCCTGCCTCTAGTCTCCCAGTGCCTTTCTATCGTAGTTCTGCAGGCAAATGATGCCTGGAGATCATTGTTACGAATTGGCTATCTCAGATTTCTGATGTCATTATCACAGTGAAATATGTGGGCTTGTTCTCGAACATGGACTTTTATGCTCCTCGCAGATGACGTATTCCGAGTGCAGCGCCACTAATTTGCATATTGGAGTTTTACTCAGTTACTCTTACTTGGCAACATATTCAAATTTTACACGGTTTGGATTATTTTTGAGGGAGTTATTGCTATTTTTGTGATTTTTCCTTAATTTATGATAACCAGTGTATAAAATTTTATGACAGCCACTCTATTGGTCATATTTAAAATATAATTCGCTGGCATATGATATTCTGCTCAAGTTCAAATAAGTTTTTTGTAATAGCTGGTGACTGTTTGGGAATCAACAAAGCGCACTTGACGTGTTTCGTCTTTTCTCCTGAAAGGTTGCTAAATTTAACCCTTTGAAGGCCAAAACACTTGAGACAAGCCTTTCATTCAAATGACCATAAGAGCCCGGAGATTGCGATATTGTAGTCTTCCTTTTCCCTAAGGTATGCAGTAATAGGTGCAGTCTCCAGAAATACATTTTATCAGAGCGAAGTGCTCAATATTGTATGTTGTTGAAGAAATATTCTGCTCTTAGTTAAATTATATCCTTTAATGTTACTTTAATGAAAATTCTCTTCCATTTTGTCAAATAGTGCTTTTTTAATGACAAAGACATCTGTCTCAAAATCAAAATTCATCTGTTGGATAAAAGATATGCTTATTTTAATTACTACTTCTTTAGTCAGTCGATTGTAATAAAATATGTGAGGCTATTTCCTTCAGTAGGGATGGTTTCGTGGATAGTATATCAAAGGAAATGTCTTGTACTCAAGTTACATATAGGGAAAGTTATACGCAGCCAAGCCATTGTTCATGAAACGTACCAAAACTGGCTGTTAGTGTTACCCACTCAAACACTTGTAGGCATGAATTTTAGCGGGGGGGGGAATAAAACAAGAGCAATTTCAGAACTGGATTAGATTCTAAAGATTGCATCTTACAACACGAGAGATCACTAAACTGGAATTTAAATATTCATAAATTTTTAAAAGAGAAATCTACAAACCATAAGATTGGTCAATGTGAATCTGTCAACAGAATTTTCGGAAAACCACGTACATCCCCAGATTATTTTTTGGAAGTACTTGATACTAAGAACATGATGAATATATGAAGGTAGATCCAAAGAATTCTTTCAGCCTGATATACTATTAAAAGGAAATAAAAATTTTAGCAATTTATTTTTCAACATTTTCTCTCCGTATGTTGATACAGTTTTCACATTTAACGAACAGCTCTTTGCCTCTGAAAAAGTAACCTGAAAGTTTATCCTCAAAATGTTCCATAACTGTTCTTTTCTCATCATCATTAAATCTCTTTCCACGAATATCATATTTTAGTTTAGATAACAGCTAATAATCACTTGAATTTAACAGAGCTGTATGGGGGAGTCAAGCTCTTAAAGCCACAACGCTTCTGAACAGCAATGACATGTTGCTAGTTTTGAATTGCTCGCAGAGACTTTCTACTAACTTTTCATTTGCACTCAATATTTCATTCTAGATTTCATGCAATATTTTCTTATGTCAATGCTACCAATGATCGACCATCACAAAGTCATCTTCACCAGATTCTGAACAAATGCAAAATTATTTGTTCCATATTATTACAGCAGAATAGGAATGGGGATGAATCACTGCACATTATACACATGATCCAAACACTGTTTCATTTTTTTGACTTTTCTTGGTTTTATTTCTAATAAAAAATTGAACCACGGTATAGTATGCAGTTTTTAATATTTTAAAACAAATTAGCGCATTCTTTTTCACATGTATAGGGGTGTGCATTTACCTCTTTACCTCAGGTGAAAAAATATGTAGAAACGGCTCTGTCCACAAGTCATTTTTTTCCATACCTGTTTTTGACTGAACTATACACTGTGACATCCAGTTTCCTTGAATTGTGCCTGTAGCTTTAAACTTAATTTTCTTCAACTTGTAAAGTGAGGCATGGCTACTGAAAAAGTATGTTAAATAAGCATAATAGCCTTTCAGATTTTCCACTACTAATAACATCTCCAAAATTACTCTGGTACTTTAAAGTTCTGTTTTCTAGTTACTTTCTTTCCCAGTATAAAATGAGAACTACAGTACCCATCTTCACCACATTTTTCCAAAACTTATAATACCCAAACCAATTTGGCTTTGATTTGAAAAATAGCTTCAAAGAGTACCGACCATAATACTTTGCAACCAATTAGTAAGTTTTCCTGAAAAATTCCAAATTTGTATACGTTTCTGTTTATCTTTTTAACTAAGGGTCAAAATTTGAAGTATTTGTCAGTTGTGTTATTTTTAGCCTTTGTGTTATTGATATAATGGCTGCAACATTTTGTTTCAAGATAAACATTACCAAAAGTTTTTTTCCATAATTGATTGATCCAGATCTTCTTTACCCAGACTAGTAATTTCTTTCAGATGGCAATATATGATTGTCAATAAATACTAGAAAACAAATCCAATGTTTTGATATCAGCCTTTGCGATTGTAAAGCCATGGCAGTTTCTTTTCTGGGGTCGCGGTATATTTAGGAGTTTCTTCCATGTTACCATATATATGATCATCAAAATATTTTATAATTATCATATTTTGGGGTGTTTCAGTAGTTTACTATTTTTAGAAATTCACATTATTACTGTTCAGTGAAGATTATATGAAATACTATGTAGAGCGACCAGCAATTTATTTACAGATCACTATCTAAACCAATGTGTTCCCTCCCCAAAAATATAAACCAAATACTAGTCGAATTACTTACATAATTAGTTTCAGTACACATTTCAAAAAGTAAGTTTAAAATATAGTTAACTTACCTAATTGTTTGTCGCAAATACTCCAGAATAGTTTATTTGATGCATATGGGGGAAAAAATTTCTCTAATGTTCTAAATACACACATCAGTTACACTACAAAATCAGGGGCGTAGCTAGAGGGGGCATCTGTCCCCGGGCGCAGAATCCAAGGGGCGAGGGGCGACAAACTGATGTTACGACATTTTAGAACTAAATGTTTTACATCCTTGGCAAGCAGTAGGGGGCGCGAAACCTTCAGTTGTCCCTGGGCGCTGAAAACCCTAGCTACGACTCTGCACAAAATGAAACTACTCTATGAACCAATCATATTTTACATTAAAATAATAATGTCAAACTGTGATGTGCTGAAGGCCGACGTATGAGAGAAGTATTTTCAGTTGTGATCTACAAACAGATCACTGGATGCTAATTGGTTAATAAGTGCTTTTATTATGCATTTTGAACTTCAAAAGTAATAAAAACTTTGGAAAACCAATTCTCTTTGTGCATCATCACCATACATAATACAGTACAAAGTCCGTAATCCGGACTTCGGCGGTTTCGGATTATAGATAATCAATTTCAATCTGGTAAGATGGCATGCAGAAATGATACAATTAAAAATATGAAATCGTAATTTATGAAATAAAGAACAATTATGATCTAAAGGGTATAAAAATTAAAAAAAAAAAGCTTAATATTTATTTGTTTACTTTATTAAACATTTTTTTCAATTTAAGTTGTTTAAGATGCTTCCACAAAAAATTCAAAAAGTTCCTTTTTCTTTTGTCATATATAGTGGACTTTCCAATGCATACTTCTTGAATAATTTTAAGACGGATAGGCCTTTGTCCAATTTTTGCAGTAATTCCACTTTTTGTTTAATGGACATCAAAACATGCTTTCGCTTTGTAGATCCTTTGGCAACTCCAGAATTGGAAACACTTTTTGATATAATCAAAAGTTCAAGCTTAATTTTTATAAAATTGTTCTAACAGTCTGAAAACAATAATAAGCCGGATCCAATTAGAAGATTAAGGAGCAGCACAATCTGCAACATTAACTGAAATGCCTTAGATAATTTTAGCCTAGCTTATACCGTCCATTATACATTAAACGCGCATGCGTAAATGCATTATGCGTTTAAGCATGCGCATAAAGTTTGTAGCTTCGAGGTCTGGATTATAGATCATTCCGGATTACAGACTTTGTACTGTATAAAATCTTTTTTATGAAGGTAAAATATAAATTGGTCACCCAGGTTGGGGATTCGGCTAACTATCCCATCTTGTAAAAAAATTCTGGTTCAGAAATCTCAAGGACTAAATTGTGGATGGATACCACCCAGACGACATGGAACGACAACAGCTTGCATATTGGCACTTGGACTGTGCATACCCTCTGTAAGTGGAGCACTTAAAAGTCTGGTTGATGTATTGGGTCAGTCCATAAATTCATGCGCACTTTTTGGTAAATTTTTAAATAATATAAAAAAACACAATTTAAAATTTTAATCAATTGTATATTTTCCTCCATTATCTACAATGTCTCGTCATCTTACAGGCAGCTTTTTTATGTCATTGCTATAGAAAAACTAAAGGTTTTGATGAAAAAAAAAAAAAAAAAAAAAAAAAACTTGAAAGTTCATTGTGTACATCCTGTTTAGAATTTAATTTTTTTCCCAGTAAAAAATTTTGTAAGGCACAAAATAAGTGACAATCACTTGGGGCAATATCTGGGCAGTAGGCAGGATGTGGCAAAAGCTCCCAATTAAATTCACTAATTTTTTGAGCCATATGTGATCTAGCATTATCCTTATTAAATCAACATTTTCTTGATATTCACCCATCGTGAGCACTTTTTGATTCATTGTGAGTTTAGAGGCAAAGTTGTTCACTATAAACTTCTGAGTTAATCATTTGATTTGGTTCTAACAGTCTAAAATGTCCTGAACGGGGTTCATCATCAATGCTGCCTTTTCTAACTTTAAATTTTTTAAACCATTTCTGTGCAGTCCTTACACTAATAGTGTGTTCACCATGTACACTATTAATTTTTATTGCTGCAAACCTGGCAGATTCACCACACGAAAATAAAAAATGTAGCACAGCACATTTGTACTGATTATCTATATTCATCTTCTATGCGTACTAAAAGGCATTCGATATTTACGAAAGTTGGTGATGAACTGAATAATATGTTAGACAAGTTTCAACAGGTTCAAAATTGTATTGTTTTAGTAAATGCATCATAGTGAATTCCATGCATACTCTTAATGTGAACGAACTTATGGACTGACCCGATATTTGAGAATTTTAAATTAGACATTTTGTTCATTCAGAAGCTCAGATGGCTTGGCCAAGGAATTTTGGATAAAAGAAAATGCAGAGTTTTATATATCTGTCAGAATAAGCAGCACTGCTTTGGTATAGGAAATGTAGTAACTAAGAAATTTAGAGACCGAGTCACAGACTTTAAACCTATAAATGAAAGGATTTGTAATGTGTGGATTCGAGCTTGTCATCAAAATATTAGTATTAGTGTACATCACCTATTGAGGACAAATGTGATAACATTAAGGATGAGTTTTAAGATAAACTTGAAGACTCCTGTGACAAGTGACCCTCAAATGATATAGAACTGATTATTGCTGAATTTAATGCAAAGATTGCCATGTGATTTGCAGGGAACTCTGTGGGTAATCACAGTTTATATGAGGAAAGCAGTGATAATGGCTTAAGACTTAATGATTTTGCAAGTGCAAATGAACTTATTATAGGAGGTACCTTCGTTGAACACATAAATATACATAAAGTCACATGGTGCTCCCCAGATGGAAAAACACTAAATCATTTCCTGGTGGATCTTAGACACCGAAAGTGCCTTTTGGATGTCTGCAGTTTTTGTGGAACCAATGTTGACTCATCACTTTCTAGTGATTTCCAAGCTAAGAGGAAGGATAAGTAAGACCTTTTGGAATAGGCAACAAAGGGATGAATCTTGGATGTTGACTGATTGCACAAACCTGTGACAATGAATGATTATCAAAATAAATTAAAAGAAAGGCTACTGAAATGTGATGATTTACAGAATGCTGATTGCTCCTGAAAACCGACTGAAAAAATAATCACGGATACTGCAAGGGAAGTGATACCAGAACTGAAAAGGAATAAACAACATGGATTTTAGGATTGTGATTTTGCAAATATTACTAAGGGGTAAAATCAAAGCTTATAAACTTATGATTCAAAAACACTATACTAGAGGAGCAGAAGAAAATTATAAAGAGTAGAGAAGACAAGAAAAAAGACTGTTTCGTATGAAAAATAAAGCATATATGAAGGAACAGTTTAGTAAGATAGAAAAATTAAAAACACAAAAAGAGTCGAGAAAAATTTACCAGAAAATCAGTGCTTTATCTCGCTTTGCCTGTCCTGGGACTGTTACTTGTAGAAAAGGCGAGCTTATAAGTGATCGAGTTGAAGTGCGATGGATAGTTTCTTTAGAGATCTTCTCTGTGAAAGTGAGCTTCCAAGGGAGGAGACTGATCTATCTATTGAACTGAATGTTGTTGAAAATTGAAACTCTGGAACCTGATGTACTATACTTATGTGAAGTGAGGAAGGCTATTGATAATCTAAATAACAACAGGGCTGCAGGCTCAGATGATATTAAGGCAGAACTTATTAATATTGATCCACTTGAACTGATTGATGCTTTTCATAAGTTTATACTTAACATTTGGACTATAGAGCAGATACACATTGAATGGGAAGAGGGCTCCATTTGTCTCACTTTTAAAAGAAGAGACAGACTCGATTGTTGAAAGTATCGAAGTATGACCCTCTTAAATGTGGCATTAAATCTTCTCTCATATTTTATATAATACGTTAGTACAGTATGCATTTACAGTTATTGGCAGCTACAAATGTGGATTTTAAGCTGGAAAATCTACTATTCATAAAACTGATTCTGTTAGACAAATTTTGGAAAAAAACTATTCAACACAATATGGATAATTTTCATCTTTTTATAGATTTTAAGGCTGCTTATATATTATATTGTGAAAAAGTGTTTGAAGCTATGCTGGAATTTGGATTTCCTAGAAAATTGATTGCTCTATCTAGAATGACTTTAACGAGAGTAAATTGCAGAGTTAAAATCATGTTTGATTTATCAGAGGCATTCTACACTGAAAGGGAGTTGAGAGAGGGTAATGCCCTTGCATGCATGTTTTTTAATATTGCCCTTGAAAAAGGCTATTGGAGATACTGGAATTATAACTAGAGGGACCATATTTGAGATCTATACAGTTACTAGGATACACTGATGACATCGACATTATTGGCAGAAGTAAACAGACGGCTGTGGAGACTTTTATTTCTCTACAGTCTGCAGCCAGAGATAATGGACTTGACCATTAATAAGTGTGAAACAAAATTTATGGCAGTAATTAGTAGAATACATAATCCCCTCCCACTGCAAATAAAGTCTTCTACTTTCGAGGGCATTTCCTAGTTTATGTATCTTGGTACTATCAACTCTAATGATAATTATAGTAAACTTCAAACTGACAATAATTATTATAACCTAAATTATTAAACTTTAAGACAAAAAAAAAATATTTATGAAACTCTTATTAGACCTATCATATTATATGGTAGTGAATGCTGGCCATTAACAAAAACTTCTAATCTTTGAAAGAAAAATACTATGGAAAATATATGGCCCAATTTAGAGAAAATAATAGATGGAGAATTTTGTTTAACCATGAAATGTATAGAATATACAAACAATTTAATATTGTCCGGGTCATCAAATCTTATCATATCAGGTGGCTTGGACATATTTTTAGGTGTGACAGCTTGAATGCTGCTAAAAAGGTGATCTTTGCAGGGTACTAGGAAAAGAGGAAGACTTCGCACAAGATGAATAGACTGTGTGGAGGCAGATCTCAGGACTGACAGGCTGTAGAACAACTGAAGAAGAAAATGTAAATGCTGATTTGTATCCTTCACCCTTTGACATAAAATGCCTACGTAAAGCTTTCATAATTTTATTCGAAACACAAACTGATTTGCCAGTTGCTGCAATACATTCTCACACTATTTCAAATAAATAATGCTTATATCATCTGCATACTATTACAGCTATCTTATGGAAAAAATGAAAGCATTTTTTGGACAGCCTAATAGTTTAACCTTAAAAAACATACCTACCTTATCATACTAACTGATGACTTGATTCCTACTTCACACATAAATAGAATAAAAAATTTCTGGTCTGAGAGACTTTAAAGAGAAAATTTTAACAGTTTATTTATTTTTGTATAATCTTGCATTTTGATATTCTTTGCACATTATTGAATAAGCAACTCTGTGCCCCTGAAAAAGTAATCTGAAGGTTTGTCTTAAAATATTTTACATCTGCTCTTTTCATGCCATCATCTTCATTAAATCTCTTTCTATGAAGGTCAGAGTTCATTTCAGAGAACAGATAATAATCACTTGGATATAATTTGGGCTGTAAGGAGGATGATGAAGCTCCATACACTAATATTTCATTACTGCCTTTTTTAGTAATGACAGCTGAATTCACAGAAGCATTGTCATGGAGATGAATCATGCAGCTCAGTAGATAAGTATTCATGTCTTTTACTCTTTAATTGTACAATTTGTGTAAAAGGCTTACATAATATTTCCTATTACTGGTTGTGTTTTTTTCCTTTAATATCAAACAGAAGGATCCCTTGAGAACCCCAAAACATGACAACGCTCATCTTTTTTTTCTGATAGCTGCACCTTTGCTTTCTTGGTGGAACTTCATTTGATTATTTTTACTTCATTGATTTCCTTTTTGACAGAGGATCATAGACTAGGACCTATTGCTTCATCACTAATTATATTCAATTATAAAAAAATTCACTGATTACCACTGAAAAACTGTAACTGCTCACACCAAACAATACATTGCTGTTCTGAACTGCTGAAAGAAATCGGGTTAAAAAAATTAATTAATCTTACTGCTATCTCTTTGACTTTTAATTTCCTAGCACACAGTATTTCTTCTGGCTTGCCTAATGTCTTGATAGTCAATGGCCAGGAATTTGATAAATAATATATTTCTTCTGGGGCACAAGCCATATTTCCTGATACCAATATTATGGATTCTCAGTCTCATGTGAAATTATTTTACTGATTTATTTTCACTGTAAAATAAACATATTAATCACCACATTCATGAGCCAAGCACTGTTTATTTTTTCGGAGATTATGACTTTCTTCAGTCAAAATTTAATCTCTTGAGTCATACTCATTTTTTAACACTTTAAAATAAACTAGCATATTACTTCATTTAATAAAATGTCAAAAAAGAATGAAGATTATTTTTACTAATGAAGCTTTCAAATTTAATAATTTAACATTGCTACTATATGTCTACAAGAGGAATCTATTACCAGACAATTTTTTATGCGGTGACGCTGCAAACATTTGGATCTACTCATACAGCAAGTTTCGGTTGGAGTTCACTTTAGGGTACCCCTTGTATTTTCGCAAAATTGCTGTTTCATTTATCGCCAAGTTGTTGTCTCATTTATGACAACCTGAGTAGCTGAATGCTATGGAAACCCTATTATGACATAATTGGTTATGGTGAATTTGAATCGTGGGAAAAAATTTTGAAAGTGTGTGTCAGATTTTTGGGTAAGGGCTTGTGTCTGATGGATTAGTACGTTGCTATTTTGTGGTTTACACGGTAAATTGACTGAATGTGGTAAGATAAATTTGAAGATTCTGAAGGATTTGGAATGAAGGGGAAAAAGCATTAATTGACTGGTGTGTAAATGAATGTTTACTTAGTAGCCATTATTAACTGTTCTGTTTAGAGGAAGGAAATGGGTATGGTCAAACACTGGATATTTTTTACTCTTATTTTTGTGAATTTATGTGGCGACACTAGTATAAGGATTCTAGTTCAGATAATTTTAGGAAGAGTTTGGATGCTGTTAAGGAATTTTATTTGACTGAAGACACGTAAATTTGTAAATAAGGTTAAAGTGGACATTTCCTTCGTGTAGTGCTAAGATGAATTTCCTTTTTTATGTTATTTTATTGTTTGACTTAAAATGTAGTTTATTCAGATTATATATATATTTTTTTGTTGGCTGTTCCTTTGACTTTTTAAGTGAATATAGTTCGATATGTACATGGACAAAGTCAAGGGAGTGTGTAATTCTTTGATGTTTTTTTAAGTGAAAATAGGTCAATGTGTACATGGATAAAGTCAAGTGAGTGCCCAATGCCATTTTTGGGCAATTCTGGGATGTTTTTTAAGTGAAAATAGGTCGATGTGTACATGGATACCGAGTTTGTGCAATTCTTTGTCTTCTTTGTGTAGCGGCGCAAAAATCACCACTACACAAGCCAAAATAAGAAGTCAAAGAATTGCACAAATTCAGTATCCATGTACCACCAAAAGTCACCAGGGGGTTACCTAAAATATACTTTTACCCAGGTTTCCATATAAATAACAAATTTAGTGAAACGCTTTTGCATAAACTAAAAATGTAATCATCAAAATACAAAATTATGCACACATCATGTGGTGAAATGTTTGTGTATCATACCAAATCAAAGAAACTGCATGAAATATTCATGCTAATTAGTGCAACATGAAATAAATGTTAACAACATAATAAATGTGTTCATTTTATAAATATTAGAAGTTAGAATTTTTGTGTCTGAAGCAATCTGAATAATAATTGCTTTAAAAAAAGTAATTATACATTTAAATTGAAAAATCTTTCACTAAATTAGTGCATTTCACCAATTTTAAACTCTTAAGTTTGAAAAAAGAAACATACATAACCTGACGGAGTGAAACAAGCATTTATAGATTATATCTATAATAACACGTTATATAATCATTCACATAACAAAAAATTTCTAATTTACAGCTATAAATATAGAAATTTTGTATAAACAATAGATTTCTTATAAATAACTGAAACTACTTCTATTAACAGCTATAAAATACATGTAATCAGTAGTTTCTATTTTAACAGTTATGACAATTTTATAAAAATATCAAATATGCAACATTATCACTGCTTAGCTTTGTAAACTTGTCTCACACTTATGTTAATGCGAGCCTTCTTCATATATTCACGAATTGACGAACACATTTCATCTGCTTCAGATTCATCATATCTACAAGAAGTATCTTCTAAGATGATACGAGGTACGGCATGATAGGCAAGCCTACATAAGCCAGACATTACTATTACATCACCACTCTTTAAAAACATAGCTAAAGGTTTATCAGCCTTATTTTGCGTTCCAATTAAAAAGACACCTGTTTGTCCAAAACTGAATGTTAAAATCGGTGCATCATAATCATCTTCTGAATGATCATTATGAATACCAAGGCTAGATTTCAAATTATAAAAATTCAAAATTGCAGCTTCTGGTTCGTATGTGTTGAAACCCAAACAAAATGCTATATGTTGAGACAATTCTTTTAAACAGGGTGGAAAATCTGACTTATGGTTGGGATCATATACTTTAGTATCCCAATTGTGATGATAACCTAACGTCACCCAACATAATTTTGATAAATAATTCGTTTTCTCATTATTACGCATAGACCAAATATCATCAATGTTCTTATAATGTAAATCTAGATTTGTAATTGACGGTTTTCGAGGGTATATTTGTAAGCACCTTTGGATCCACATCTTTTGACCAGTAATCAAAAACGGATTTTTAAGAAATATGAAGCCACTAATATCTTTTATTATATACTGTTCCCATGTAGTGTGATCACGAAGTCCTAATTTTGCACACAGTTCACATGCAGATTTATCAAAAAGATCAGAAAACGGCTTATTTAACAAAACTAAATCTTTCTGATGATCGTTATCGAAATCTATGACATTAGACAAATTTGGTCGTAGTTGTTTTCTCTTGTAATACTTAAAGTCTTCTTTAAATAAATCTTTTCCCGCCATGTACAAACATTAGACAGATGCTAAATATTTAAAAAATAAAAAGCCAAATTTTCTACGATAGACATCAAAAAACAATCACCTGCCCAAAGCATGCTTTTATTTTCTGCAACGAGTTTAATTGTTTCTTGCTTGATATGTATTTTAATGTATTTTTAAAAAAATTCAGCTTTTGCCTAATTAATATCCATTTAGAAATATCACCATGTGTTCAAAAGAAAAACTCGGAATTTGTTATCTTCTTTGGGAACAATTAAATAACGCTATTATTTTTTTCCTTTTCATCTGGAATTACAACAAGTAGTTTAACTCTTCTAAAACTCGCGTAAGATTGGAACTTTCTTTCTTGTATAGTTTGGGAATTTTGGTACATTTCAAGATCCGTAGATCTGCTGACATTGGGTACATTTAGGTAAAGTATTGATACTATTAGACATCAAATAACCCAACTGGTCTTTGAATGTTTGGCTTTTCCAAGATCAGTCTTATTTCAACCATAACATTTTAAGTCCATAACATTTTGTATTGTTATCTGAGACAAAATTTTCTTTTCATAATTTTATTATTCTCTATGATATTTTGTTCTTAGCTAAGAAGAGTGTAAGGTACAGTCGGTCACAAAAGTATTCGAACACCGGTACCCTATCAGAAAATGACAAGATGGCGTTTTTTTTTTTTTTCTCTTTTCCTCTGTGTGTCGTGTTATTCCATCCTAGGTTTTCTTCTCCCCCCCATCTTGGAAAAAACTGGAAAAAATTGGTTACGATCTCTTTTTGAATGGGGAGATGCCATTTTGAGAAAAAGCTGACGACTCTATCTTGGAGAATGAACATGACCGCTCTACACACCCTTTTACTCTCTCTCTCTCTCTTTTTTTGAATTGGGAAGCCATTTTGGGAAAAAGCAGACGACCCTATCTTGGAGAATGGAAATGAACGCCTCTCCCTCTCTCTTTGAAATGGGAAGCCATTTTGGGACCCTCTATTCTTGGGGAGGGAGAAAACTGAAGTCTGCATTTCGCTGTCTCTGAATGCGGAAAGCCCTTTTGGGAAAAGCGGACCCTCTTCTTCTGATGTTGGAGAACTGTAAATGAACGCTCTACACGATCTCTCTTTGAATTCAGAAGGTATTTTGGGACCTTCTAATGTTGGAAAACTGAAATGAACGCTCTACACCTTCTCTCTCTCTCTCTCTCTTTCTCTGAAATGGGTAGCCATTTGAAAACTCCCTAACTTTGGAAAAAAACAGAAATGAACGCTCTACACCATCTCTCTTTGAAAATGGGGGGGGTGTCATTTTGAGACCTCCCTTCCCTAAACTTGAAAAAAAAACTGAAATGAATGCTCTACACTTTCTCTCTTTGGACATGGGTAACCCTTTGGGGACCCTCTCCTCTTGGTAGGAAAAAACAAAGAACTGAAGTGAAGGCTCTACACAATCTCTCTTGGAATGGGATCCATATTTCGGGAAACGTGGATCACCTCATGCTGGAAAACTGAAGTGAACCACCAAGATTGGACTCTATATAATATTTTTTTTTTAAAATTGACATCATGACCCTCCTCCCATTTGTTATTAAAAAAATTGTTTTTTTTTTGTTTTGTTTTTTATCCCATTTCCGATGTGATTTCAGAAATGCAATTCCATAACAGTTCAATTTCATTCGAAGTTAAATGATCTAAACAGTCTTTGACCCACCCATCCGTATGATTATTTTCTTCTCCTTCCTGTTGCACCAAATTTTGTAAGTCCATATAATCATTCCATACGGGAAGGGCTGGATCCTCACAAGGCTGTCTTGAAACACTTGGAGTCTCTTTGGGATGAGTGGAGGGATCTAGGATGTCTGGACCCGGCTGCGATTCTACCTCCATGATTTCTGGACCTGTTGGAACTTGTTTACCCGGCTGAAATTCTACCTCCATGATTTCTGGACCCGTTGGAACTTGTGAACCCGGCTGTGATTCTGCCTCCATGATTTCTGGACCTGTTGGAACTTGTGGACCCGGCTGACATTCTACCTCTACGATGTCGGGACTTTTTGAAGCTTGTGGACAGGTCTGACATTCTACCTCTACGATTTCGGGACAGGTTGGAGGAGAAGAAGAAGAAGAAGAGGATACTGGAAGAGGTTCTGTCTGTGAGGAGTCCGAAAGAGGTTGCCTGTTGGAACAAGTCGGGGAAGAAGAAGAAGAAGAAGAAGCTTCTGGGTTCTGAAGCGGATCTTGCACGCCAGGTAGGTTCCGGTAAGTCGACCGTTTTTTAAGAGGTAATTTTTTTTCTTCCTCCTCATCTTCAATTGTGATGACTTCAATTTCATTCCGTTGCCGGGTCGATTTTGTTTCGGGCCATGACGACGGTTTGGTCCAGCTCCTCTTATCATCTAAGGAAGGGATGGGTAAAGGTGGCGGAGGATTTTCTTCTTCTTTTTCTTGAAACATCATCGGCGATTGGAAAGAAATCTCCTCTTTCAATTGTTTCCAAAGCGAGTACGAGCACCGATCGACGAGAAAGAGACTCTTCTGGGTTGTGACGATGAGATATTGCGTTTTCGGGGGAACGACATAGTTTTGAAAAGGTCTTAGAATATATTTCTTATATTTCATCCTGTCGCTGACTTCTTTCTTTCCTTCAGATTGGGGGACCATGATTCGTAATAGGCGAGAGGAGCGGCTGTGGTTTGAACAATATGAACTTCGTCCTCAGCCGTCGTTCTCACTCCAAACGTAAAATATCGTTTCGTGAGAAAAATATTCTTCCACCGAAAACTCGTGCGCGGATCTGTATATCGCCGGTCTGTTTGAATGGGCCGTCTCAAAGCTCGATCCATCCGATTCCAAGAGAAGGGAGATTCCTCTTTCGTTTGTTGCGATTCGAATAAATTTCTGCATATATTCTGAACGAGCAGGTTGGAGGATTCAACATCTTGGTTGAAAGAAACGATCGCTTGATGAGGTGGTAAATGCGGAATAAATGTCGCACAATGACACGCCAAAAAAATTTTCAAGTTGGAGATTTGCTTTAGCGTCTTCAAATCCTCCCCGTTCGAAATCCGTTGAGTTGGAAAAACGTCTAATAGCGACATGGCTCCCAATGGAAAAGAAATGATCTCGCCCAGTACTCTCGTCTTTTTATATATCTATATAGACACACACAAACACACATAGAGGCTCTATGACGTCCGTTTTATTTGTTTTTTTTTGTTTCTCTCTCTCTTCTTTCCAAGAAATCTTATCTCCATGACCTCTTTTTCTTTTCTTAAAAAGATGAATGTGTGTGGGAATGAGGAAGTGAAAGTAATAATTTAATAAACAAAAAATTATCCAACCATGACCTTCTTTTTTTTTCAAAGTCACCCTTTCCAATCCAAGGACGTCCAGAGATAGAGGAAGCAGGGAGAGAGGAGGAGGAGGGAAGGGAAGGTCACACTCTCTTTCTCTCTATAAATAAAAGGGGAGAGCCCCAAAGGCGTATTTTTGTCCAAGTGGATCATGAGGAGGCATCCCCAGCTCACTAAGTGTATTCCTTTCAAATATAAATATGTTGATCTTTCCTTTTATATCATCCAAGGAGTCGTTTACCTGAAAGCCTCCGATTTTTCAAAATGTGCGGGTTATTATACCGTGGGGAGTTATCAAAAGATGCGGGACGAATTTTTGTCCGACGAAAACGTGTTGATGGCTCGTTACATTCCACCTTTGGATGCACAAATTTTGTTAATGAAACGAGCCAAATATTTTTACACGACCCACTTTCTAACCGTCTCGCAAATGAATAGGATTATGCATCGTCTTGAGAAGACAAAAGGGATTCTCGTTCATTTTAGTGAATGGTTGCATAAATGTTTGCACGAACCTCTCTCGATCGAGAAGACTGGGAAGAATACCTATTATATTTTTCTCGAGGACTCTCCTCGTTCGTCTCATCATAGAGAGGCTACGACTTTTGAAAAAATCCTCGAGCAAGAAAAAATAGAATGGTGGAACAACTACCCCATCCCTCTCCCCGAGCATCAAGAGGACCCTGTTCAGAAGAAAAAGAAAAAACCTTTCCAAAAGCCTATCCTCATCCTCCTCGATAATGATGGGGATGAGGAGAAGCCTGTTCAGATTCCTCTCCGTTTGTCAAAACCCGTCGAGGATGAAAAACCTCTCCCTTCCTCAAAACCCCTTGAGGAAGAGAGACCCCTCGAGAAGGAGAAATCTCTCCCATTGTTAAACCTCCTCGAAGATGAAAAACCTCTCCATTTATCAAGACCCCTCGAGAAGGAGGGACCTCTTCCTTTATCAAACCCCCTCGAAGATGAAAAACCTCTCCATTTATCAAGACCCCTCGAAAATGAGGGACCTCTCGATTTGTCAAAACCCCTCGAGGATAAGGGAACCAAAACTTCTCTCTCTTTCGAAGAGGAGGGACCTCTCAATTTGTCAAGACCCCTCGAGAATAAGGGAACCAAAACTTCTCTCTCTTTCGAAGAGGAGGGACCTCTCAATTTGTCAAGACCCCTCAACAATAAGGGAACCGAAAATCCTCTCCCTTTCTCAAGACTTCTCGAGGAGGAGGAGGAGGAGAGACCGCTCCATGTCTCAAGACAGGACCCCCCTCTATCTCTTGAGGATCCGAGAGAAACGATTCCTATTGAAAAACCATCTATCGACAATCCCCAGAAAAGGTCTTCGGAGGAGATTAGACTTCCATGTAGAAAACGAATCTGCCACAATAATAATAATAATAATAATAATAATAATAATAATATACCCCCTTCTCAACAACAGAATCCTACAACATTTGCAGATAAATGCATTCAAACCAATCCCTTTATAGTAACCCTTTTGATTGGAGAACCCGTGCATTAGCCTCGAAAAATAAAATGAGATTCTAGACTGTTTCTATGACCAGAATGTTAAGCCAATAGATAGGTCTAGCTCAGAATTTTTCTTTTTAAAAGAAAATAAATAAATAATCCAAAGACTATTCGTAAATATAAATGGTAAAGTCTCGAGTCGGCTGGAAAAAAATTTTCAGAGCTGAGAAAAATTCTCCAACTCAAAAAAAAAAAAAAAAAAAAAAAAAAAAAAAAAAAAAAAATTTTGTTAATTTTTTTCATGTCTTAGACATGATAAAAATTAACGACCCTCTTCCCTTTTCGTCTGGGAATGTTGTCTCACTCTTTTGAAAAACAAATCGTGATTCATTCATGGAATGATTGCCATTAGAGAAAGGATGAGTCATGATCTATTTTTAGAAAGGGTGAGACATCCTTCCCAGACAAAAAGGGAGGGTCATTAATTTTTATCATGTCTAAAGACATGATAAAAATTAACCAAAAGTTTTTTTTTTTTTTTTTTTTTCATTAGAGAATTTTTATCTCAGCTCTGAGAAATTTTTTTTTCTCCCAGCCGATTCGATACTTTACCATTTTATTAAGAATGATTTCTCCCTGATCTATTATTTCAAAATTCCAAGATTCGCTTCAGAACCATCTGTGCTGTTGAAGAAGTAACATGATATATGTATTTTTTTTAATGAGTTCTGTCAAGATTGAATTGTGCAGGATCGACCTTGCGAATTTTTTCTCTGTGTCTTTAAATAATAATAATACCGAACCGCTTTTTGTAGTGCGCAATGGAAAAAACCTTTTGTATGGTTAGGACAATTCATGTGTTCGATCCCATTGTATTTGAGAATCTCTTGCGTCGATCCCGAAATGCAATAAATGGATCTTTGCAACCATTTCTCTAAAAACCGCCGTTTCATTTCTCCTCACACCCAAATCATGGAAAAAGGTTCCGTCAACATCGTTAACACCCATGGAAAATAACTGTAGGGAATTTCTCCTTCGTACCACGACAAGCCGTGATAATAATCACTCGCCCACACAGCGGTTCGTTTTTCTTTCTCTGTGAGCATTTGCCATGGAAACGGGGGTTTAAAAACAAATACCCCTCGAGAAGTACCGTCCAATGTGACGTAAGCCAATTCTTTCACAATAAAGGCTCCTTGAGAATCGTAGAAACCTTCAAAGTCGAGCACGAGTTCCATGTTTTTTATTTCTTTTTCTTTCCAAGGTGACCTTTATTATTATTATGATGGATGTGTATTGAGATACGCACGATATTATTCAAAAAACAAATATATATATACAAATGTGACCTTTCCCAGAATTCATACGACCTGTCACGTGCAACCTTCTCTCTATATATATATAAAAGAGGAGACGGCGAGAGAACGCTATCCATTTTTTCCTTCAGGACACACAGCGAGAGAGAGAGAGAGAATTTTGTTTTCTTTTTTTCCTCAATTGAAGAAGATGGACATTTTGAGTACCAAACCTCTCAAAGATTCCTACATTGTTCTGGACATGGAATACTTTCACTGTTATGATCCAAAGACGGGAGATATATGTTTCATCTTGAAAGAACTGGGCTACATCACTTGTGATTTAACTTTATGCGGATCCATGATTTTTCTCCCTCCTGTCCATTACGATGACTTATCGTCCCGCAATCAAGCTGTGGTCAACCAGACTACAAATAACCGACACGGCCTTCAATGGACCGAGGGTCGTCTTTCCTACGAGCATCTTCCTAGGATCCTGAAAATACTGACCGAAAATGTGGAGGTGATCTACGTCAATGGATACGATAAAGCCGAATTTTTCAGCAAGCTCTGCCAGTGATCCTTTTACGAGTTTTACATCCCAGGGAAAACCGAGTGGCGGAACAAGTCGAAATGCACGCGACACCAATATTTCCAAAAGATGATTCATTGTGCCGAGAACAAGGTGAGAAATTTTCGATACCATTTGATGGAGGGTAGTTACGTTTTCCGGAAATTACATTGTTACCCCTCCGAGAGCAAAGCTGTCGAAGACGAAGAGGAGGCGGAAGAATCTCCCCAGGAGAACTCGTGCGACGATGAGG
Source organism: Stegodyphus dumicola (assembly GCF_044657685.1). NCBI lineage: Eukaryota > Metazoa > Arthropoda > Arachnida > Araneae > Eresidae > Stegodyphus > Stegodyphus dumicola. The sequence goes on from NC_140768.1 coordinate 279,493,703, forward strand.
AGGAGGAGGAGGAGGAGGAGGAACTTTCTAATAATAATAATAAATGTCTAAGTTGGGATGCTTTAGAGACCCAAGAATATTGGTCTCAACCCTTATCTCACCTAGACCTGAAAGAGGATCCTCAAGTGTACTCTTTGTGGTCCTCTTCTAAAATTTGGTCTTGGAGAGAACCCTTGAATGTTCATGAATGAAATGGTATGTAAATCCCTAGAGAAAAAAAAATAGAAAAAAAAGTTCCTTTTTTTTGTAATGTGTTGATTTCTTTCCAATCCCATTTCTTTTCTATAACTCCAGCCCAATCGACGAGAAGAAGACGAATTTTCCAAGTTACACAAGACGAATCTTCCAAGTTACACAAGACGTAGAAAGATTTCACAAGGATTTATAAATCACACGCTCCCACATGATATATGTATAGAGAGAAAAAGACCCTCTGTTCTCTAGTCAATACGTCAAGACTTCCCTAAACTAAGAGAGACCATGAGTACCGAGGAAACCTTAGCAGAGCAAGTGGAAAGACTTTCAAAGAGATTAGAAGAGTTAAGACGGGATAGATTTACAGTTCCGCCGACTAAAGAGGAAACTATCATCGATTTCAACAAACCGCTGTACTTTCATCCCCTACCCCAAAGAATGAGACGAGTGGACTCGCCGTTGAACAGTTCCAATGAGAAACAAAATGTCACTTATTTGAATAGTCAATTTCAACACATGAATATTTCATAAGTATTTTTTTCCCTAAAGCGTAGGGAGATCGGATCAGTAGTTTTTCCCTTTTCATCGTCGAAAAAGATTGGGAGGAAAATTCTTTCTCAGCTCTCTCAGAAAAATTTTTCAGCCTTTAAAAAAAAAAACTTTTTGTTAATTTTTTTCATGTCTTAGACATGATAAAAATTAACTCTACCCCCCGCCTTTTTGTCTGGGAATGTTGTCTTACACTTTCTAAAAATAGACCATCACTCCTCCTTTCTTAAAGAATAGAATTTCAAGAATGGGATCTGGTCTATTTTTAGAAACGGTGAGACCCTATTCCCAGACAAAAGGCGGGTAGAGTTAATTTTTATCATGTCTAAAGTTCAGGGTCCATCCATCTTCTTATGTGAAACGGTGACCCTGACAAGATCGAGATAAACAAGTCCTGTGAGTTGTTTTGTAATCTTGACGCGATCCAAGAAAGACTTTTTATTATTTTTTTCTTTTTGAAATAGGCGGGGGGTGGCGAGAGAAAATGTTCTCACGACCCTCAGATATCTTTTCATAAATATATTTTTTATCAAAGTGTTTCTTTCATTCCGATCCTTTTAAGAGGTTGGAATGACCCTGACATTTAGATGGGGTCGCGATCCCGACAGATGTCGCGCGAGTATAAAAGTGTGTGTCCTCCGCGAGATTTCTTCATAGTACAGAAGAAGACGTGAACTGAGCTGGTAAGTCCCTTTGGTCCTATGAATATGGTTATCTATAAACTCGATTTGATTTAGTTTTTTTAATAATGATAATAATCATAACTTCATTTAAAAAGACCTTTGAAACTTCTTAACCCTTTGAAAAGAAAAATGTCTCTTTCAAGACGACGACTCTAAAACGTTTTATTGTTTTTCCCCCCCCTTTCTAGATCTTCCCTGTTATACATATATACCTTTTCGATTCTCTTTTTTGCTCCTGTTTGTGGAAGACATCACCGTATTCATCGCCATGGCGTGTTCAGAAAACTTTATCGTGCTCGATCTAGAGAGTTTCGAGTCCTACAACCACAAGAAGGGTGAATTTACCTACGTTTTAAAAGAATTGGGCTATGCGACAAAAGATTTTTTGACCGTGGGAACGTTGACGTTTACTCCACCTCACCCCTTCCACCAACTGAGTGAAAAAAACCAAAAGACAAATGCCTGGCTGACAAGAAACCGGCACGGACTTCGTTGGAACGAGGATCATATTCCCTACAACCATTTAGGACGCATTCTCCAATCGCTCACTCACAGCTTCTCCACGATTTATGTGGTGGGATGCCAGAAAGCTAAATTCTTTGCTAAAGCCTTGGATTATCAAAAACCCGTGACGGAAATTTATGTGCCAGATGGAATCATTTGGAAGTATCGGGAAAAATGTGCCCGACATCATCAAAGGATGAAATATTTCCATTGTGCCGAAAACAGAGTGCGCAACTATCGATGGCATATTATGGAAGGAGATTTTCATATCAATCACGTCTATCCAGACGGAATGGAGAAAGAGGAGAGGATTCAGGAGGAAGCAGACAATCCTCTGCAAGCTTTTGATAAGGCCTACGATCAGTTAGAGAAGGATCCGTCCCCAAAAGCGTACGATAACTTCATCCAGAAATGGGATAATCTGTCCTGTTTCCAAGTGATGGAACATCCGGATGAGCATACGCCTTTAAACTTGATGGGCTCTTCTACTTCTTCTTCTTTGTCGTCAACTTCCTCCAATAACTCGAGGAAGACGGAGGGTTGGGGAGACATACCTGAAAATATTCCCCATTACGATCCAGCAGCCTGTTGGGACGAACCTTCCAAAGAATCTCATGAGACCCCCAAAATATCTTCAGAGGATCCAAAGACAAAATCCACTGAGTGTTGGGACAATGAACGGACGACTCATGATCCAAAATCCACTAAGACTATGTCCACTGAGTGTTGGGACAATGAACAGACGACTCATGCTCCAAAATCGACTGAGACTATGTCCACTGAGTGTTGGGACAATGAAACCGAAAAGACGACAGAGAATTGGGATGACCGTTCTCAAAAGTATTTGAATTGATATATACATAAACTCAGGAGAAAAAAAAATAAAGAAAAGATTTTTAGAAATAAGTAGGGAAAGGTTCTCCGCTTTCCCTATATTTATGGAAATGGACTGAGAAGAGAGAGAGAGAGAGAGAGACGAATCAGGAGACCAAAAAAAATGGGTCTTGGAAGGAATGAGTGCAAATGCATTCGATTCCTTCCAAGACCCATTTTTTTTGGGTCCCTCTCTCATCCAATCTTGGAAAAGAACTTTGTCCTATTTTCCTAGGTCCATTCAAAAAGAAATGAATCTATCCATAAATTTTCTTAAAAGAAAAAAAACAAAAAGATCCATTACCTCTTGACGGTCCAAAGTCGAGAATCTTGGAAAAAGTTATCCACTCTCTCCATCCAGTCAAGCTTCTCTGTAGAAAATCTAGTAGGTGCATCTGCATTCTCGAACACCCGGCAGTTATTATTGGACGCGAAACGTCGAATTCTGAAATAGTTAGTTAACAGTGAGCCCATTCTTAAAGAAACGGGGATGTTTTATTCATCCTGTCGAGTGCCGAAAAATTTCTGAGAGCCGGAGAAATTTTCTCTAGCTGAAAAAAAAAAAAAAAAAAAAAAAAAAAAAAAAAAAAACCTTTTAGTCTGAAAATTGATGTCTTCAAATTTTCAAAAATTGAAGACATCAATTTTCAAATTTTCAGAGTAAAAGGGGGGGGTAATTTATTTTTCAGAAACTTTTCCCAGCCGACTCGATGTGAATAAAACTTTACTGTTTGCTAAGAATGTTATTTAATGGATCGATTTCAACCTATCGAGTTTCGCTTGAGTTCCGGCCGTGCTGTGGGCCCACCTGGATACAAGTTTTCCCCTTTTGGAATAGAATAAAACTTTACTGTTTTTTAAGAATGTTATTTAATGGATCGATTTCAACCTATCGAGTTTCGCTTGAGTTCCGGCCGTGCTGTGGGCAAACCTGGATACAAGTTTTCCCCTTTTGGAATAGAATAAAACTTTACTGTTTTTTAAGAATGTTATTTAATGGATCGATTTCAACCTATCGAGTTTCGCTTGAGTTCCGGCCGTGCTGTGTTCAAACCTGGATACAAGTTTTCCCCTTTTGGAATAGAATTTCCGTCAAGGTAGGCAGGCTACTTTTCCTCTTTTTGCAATTTCCATGTCATTTCATTTGTATTACAATATACTGAAAACGGGCGTTCGAACTGATTTCTAGGCTATTTCTATACAAATGGAGCTCGATCCAAGAAAGAAATGATGTCTTTTTTTTATTTTGTGGACTGCCAATTTGTATTGGAATATACTGAAAACGGGTGTTTGACTCGGTTTTCAGTATATTTCAATACAAATAGAGCTCGATCCAAGAATGAAATGATGTCTTTTTTTTTTTATTTTGTGGACTGCCAATTTGTATTGGAATATACTGAAAACGGGTGTTTGAGTCGGTTTTCACTATATTTCAATACAAATAGAGTTCGATCCAAGAAACAAATGATGTCTTTTTTTTTATTTTGTGGACTGCCAATTTGTATTGGAATATACTGAAAACGGGTGTTTGAGTCGGTTTTCACTATATTTCAATACAAATAGAGCTCGATCCAAGAAAGAAATGATGTCTTTTTTTTTATTTTGTGGACTGCCAATTTTGTATTGGAATATACTGAAAACGGGTGTTTGAGTCGATTTTCAGTATATTCCAATACAAATAGAGCTCGATCCAAGAAAAAAATGATGTCTTTTTTTTATTTTGTGGACTGCCAATTTTGTATTGGAATATACTGAAAACGGATGTTTGAGTCTGTTTTCAGTATATTCCAATACAAGTGGAGCTCGATCCAAGAAAAAAATGATGTCTTTTTTTTATTTTGTGGATTGCCAATTTTGTATTGGAATATACTGAAAACGGGTGTTTGAGTCGGTTTTCAGTATATTTCAATACAAGTGGAGGTCGATCCAAGAAAAAAATGATGTCTTTTTTTTATGTTGTGGACAGGCAATTTTGTATTGGAATATACTGAAAACGGGTGTTTGAGTCGGTTTTCAGTATATTCCAATACAAGTGGAGCTGGATCCAATAAAAAAATGATGTCTTTTTTTTATTTTGTGGACAGCCAATTTTGTATTGGAATATACTGAAAACGGGCGTTCACGTTGGTTTTCAGTATATTCCAATACAAATGGAGCTGGATCCAAGAAAAAAATGATGTCTTTTTTTATGTTGTGGACTGCGCTATTTTGTATTGGAATATACTGAAAACGGGCGTTCACGTTGGTTTTCAGTGTATTACAATACAAGTGGAGCTGGATCCAAGAAAAAAATGATGTCTTTTTTTTATTTTGTGGACAGCCAATTTTGTATTGGAATATACTGAAAAGGGGCGTTCACGTTGGTTTTCAGTATATTACAATACAAGTGGAGCTGCATCCAAGAAAAAAATGATGTCTTTTTTATGTTGTGGACAGCCAATTTTGTATTGGAATATACTGAAAACGGGCGTTCACGTCGATTTTCAGTATATTACAATACAAGTGGAGCTCGATCCAAGAAAAAAATGATGTCTTTTTTTATTTTGTGGACTGCCAATTTTGTATTGGAATATACTGAAAACGGGCGTTCACGTCAGTTTTCAGTATATTACAATACAAATGGAGCTCCATCCAAGAAAAAAATGATGTCTTTTTTTTATTTTGTGGACAGCCAATTTTGTATTGGAATATACTGAAAACGGGCGTTCACGTTGGTTTTCAGTATATTTCAATACAAATGGAGCTCGATCCAAGAATGAAATGATGTCTTTTTTTATTTTGTGGACAACCAATTTTGTATTGGAATATACTGAAAACGGGCATTCACGTCGGTTTTCAGTATATTACAATACAAGTGGAGCTCGATCCAAGAAAAAAATGATGTCTTTTTTTTATTTTGTGGACAACCAATTTTGTATTGGAATATACTGAAAACGGGCGTTCACGTCAGTTTTCAGTATATTACAATACAAGTAGAGCTCGATCCAAGAAAAAAATTATGTCTTTTTTTATTTTGTGGACAGCCAATTTTGTATTGGAATATACTGAAAACGGGCGTTCACGTTGGTTTTCAGTATATTGCAATACAAATGGAGCTCCATCCAAGAAAAAAATGATGTCTTTTTTTATGTTGTGGACTACCCTATTTTGTATTGGAATATACTGAAAACGGGCGTTCACGTCGGTTTTCAGTATATTCAAATACAAATGGAGCTCTATCCAAGAAAAAAATGATGTCTTTTTTTATGTTGTGGACAATCAATTTTGTATTGGAATATACTGAAAACGGACGTTCGAGTCCTTTTTCCGACTATTTCTACACACATTCCACTATATTAAAATGACGTCATGGTTGAGTCCAAACAGAGTCGTCCCCGGACAGAGTCGTCTCCGGACAAAGTCGTCCCCGGACAATTTTATACCGAATTTGTATAGAGATATAGTTAAAATGGGCTTGGAGGGGAGGGCGCTTTCTAGTACATTCCTATATACATTCGGTTGCATTCAGAAACAAAATGGACAAAAAACTTTTTGTTAATTTTTATCATGTCTTCCAGACATGATAAAAATTAACTCATCCCTCTTTTGTCTGGGTATGTTGTCTCACCGTTTCTAAAAATAGACCAGAACCCAGTCTTTTCTTGGAATTCTATTCTTTAAAAGGATGAGTCATGGTCTATTTTTAAAGAGTGGGAGACAACATTCCCAGACAAAAGGGGGGGGTGAGTTAATTTTTATCATGTCTAGAAGACATGATAAAATTAACAAAAAGTTTTTTTTTTTTTTTTTTACATTTCAGAATTTTTTTCTGAGCTCTGAGAAATTTTTTCCTAGCCGATCGCATTTCGTTTTTCGACTTTCACTTTCAACTCTTCACTTTTCCTATCCACTGTCGTTGGAATTGTGTTCACTGGAGGCTATTTCTTTTTTTGCAATCTCGCTTTTAGTTTTCTCTGAGATTCTTTAGAAATGGCTATACAAATTTCACCATCTATATAGAGATGATGTCCAAACAAAGTCGTCCCCGGACCATCTTGATGACCGAATATGTATAGAAATAGTCTGAAAATGGGCTTGAGGGCCGGTTTCTGGACGATTCATCTACAAATTCGGCCGCATCCAGAAAAACAAAAATACATAGTTTCTTTTTTGGGTGGACAGGAGATGATAAATTTTTTCTCTCTCTCTCTCTCCCAATATTGGAGGAGAGAGTGGCCCAAAAAAATGGTTCTAGGAAGGAATCGAAAGCATTTTGAAATGCACTCATTCCTTCCAAGACCCATTTTTTTGGTCTCCTGATTCAACTCTCCAGTCTATGGAATAGGGAAAGCGGAGAACGTTTCCCCTTCCTTAAGCGACTGGAGACCATATCGCATCATCATCATCATCATCATCATCACCACCACCATCATCCTCTTTCTGATACTTTTCAACGAAGGCTTGATGTCTCTGGATGATTTTGGGGAGATGATGGATCCCGAATTGAGTGATGAAAAAGAGAGGACACTTTTTCCTTTCTTGTTCGTCTTGCACAGTCTCTCGGAGGGTAATATACGTTTCCCCGTCCTCCTCAATTTTCGTCAGAGGTCTCATGAATATTTTACACATCCAAGGGAAGAGCGACTTGTTATGCAGGGATTTCGAAGCGACGAAAGCCGCTTCATTCGAAGTAAGGACAATCTGGTTCGGTTGACCCCATTCTTTGAAGTAGTTGTCCAAATCGCCTAGTCGAAGAAAATGGTGTCGATTAGGAAAAAAGACTTGGAGAACACTCGTCGTATGCGAGACGTTTGTAGGCAAGAGAGTCAAGATATCTTTGGCATTCCAGTACAGGAATCCTAGATCCACATGCGTGCACGTAATAGTCATCGTTATATTCCAGTTTGAGCAGCATGGCTTTAGTATTTTTTTTTTCCGTTCTCAAGGCGAAACACTCGTCTGATATGAACAAGAGCTCGCTGGCGATCCGTTTATATAGACTCCTCAGAGAGAGAGGGAGGGAGAGAGAGAGGGAGGAACAAGGTTGATGAATTCTAAAATAAAAAAAAATGATAACGAAATGAGATCGGCTGGCAAAATATTTTCAGAGGTCAGAAAAAACTTCTAAGATGTAAAAAACAAAAAAAAAAAAAAAAAAAAAAAAAAAAAAAAAAAAAAAAAACTTTTTGTTAATTTTTATCATGTCTTCTAGACATGATAAAAATTAACTCATCCCCCTTTTGTTTGGGTATGTTGTCTCACCGTTTCTAAAAATAGACCAGAACCCAGTCTTTTCTTGGAATTCTATTCTTTAAAAGGATGAGTCATGGTCTATTTTTAGAAAGTGGGAGACAACATTCCCAGACAAAAGGGGGGTGAGTTAATTTTTATCATGTCTAGAAGACATGATAAAAATTTTTTTTTTTTTTTTTTTTACATTTCAGAATTTTTTTCTGAGCTCTGAGAAATTTTTCCTAGCCGATATCATTTCGTTTTTCGACTTTCACTTTCAACTCTTCACTTTTCTATAAAAGCATTCCACGTTTCTGTTCAGAACAGTGTCTCTCTCTACCCAAATCTGAAACCCTAGTCACGAGAGAATATGAGACTAGAAAAATAGTTTAGCTTATTGATCTAAAAAATGTCCCATGCTAGAACTCAGAATTATAATCAGAGCGGGGCTTTCCAGTATCCCCTTCCAAGATTTTAGATATGTCATTGGTGACATGTTCCCAAATTCATAAATTCTTCAATTATAGTCCCCTTCTTTGACAAATGGCTAAGAAATTCTTAAAGAATATCATGATAAAGATTTAGCTATCTATATATAACATTATGTTTACTTTTCAAAAAAAAAATCCAGTCTTGATCGAAATGGACTTTACGCACAATTTATTGTATTCTCACCTTTCCAAGATTGGTTTGAAGAAGTGATAAAAAAAAAATGGATCTGGAAGGAAAAGAGTGCATTTCGAGAAAAGAAAAGAGGACCCTCTTTTTCTCGCAATGCACCCGTTTCCTTCCAGACCCATTTCTTTTGCCTCCTCAGAACTCTCTTTCTTTTCTCCTCCCTCTCTCTCTTAAGAGGGATTGAAAGAAAGAGGCTAGATGGAAAAGTTTCTTTTTTTTTTCTTTCGAAAAGATAAAAAAAAATTTGGAGGAGGAGCAAATTTTTTTTTTGGGTGGTGGTGGTTGTTTTTTTTAGAAGGTGATGACTTTAGTGACATTTAAAGAGACCACCAGAGGATCCGTTTGAGTCACGACGACCTTTTCTTGACGGGGGTCTGTCTGGCAATAAGCGCTGGCATATTGTTTAGGGTAAGTAGAAGAATTCGTCATGCCTGGATGAGGCGGTATGTAGCGCACTCCCAGATTAAAGAGGGTGATGAAGGGAAATTTCTCCCCCGGATAGAGCAGTCGGTAAACGGGTTGATTGGGTACAACTCGAACCAGCGGCTGAGTTAAAATGCTATACACCCAGGCCAGAAGCTGATTATTTTTAGGATTATTTTCGGCCAGATGTAACATTTCTTCGCTGGAGAGGACATATCCCTCTTGAGAACTGCCGAGACTCTCAAGATCTTTTATTTTCCTGAAGACGTGGTGTTCGTCGAAAAACACGGAGAGAATGTCCCAGGTTCTTTTACTGGAAGTATGAATCAGAGGCAAAATGTCCGTAGCGTTCCAAAACAATCTTCCGTCATCCACATAACAGCGAATGCTCACAAACTCATTATATAAGACGCGGATCATCATCTTGAGTAGAAATATGGATACGCACAGCAGTCTCTCTCTCTGGGAAATAGAGTCTGTCTTCCACTCGCCTCTCTATATATACGAGAAGACCACGTGATGGGCGACGTGACGGTTGACTTCTAGAAAAAAAAATCAACTTTGTCTATCTCTCTCTCTCTCTATGACCTTCTATTTTTTTTTTTGCTAAAGAACACCCCGTCACCTTTTCAAAGGTCATGGGATTGAGAGGAACGAAAGAAAAAAAAAACAATCATCGTTTGTATACTACTTATGACCTTCTCTTAGAGACCCCTGTCATTTTCTTCTCGAGAGCTACGTGATGAAAGCTTTTTTTTTATTCTAAAGTTTATCAACTTTGTAGACACATGACCCCGTCACCTTCTCAAAGGCCATGTCGTATGGAATGGGACCCTTTTGGTTTTTTCTTTTGAGAAAATAAAAAATAAAACAACTCTATAATCATCTCTCTATGACCTTCACAAACACTCATGTTTTATCATTTTTTTTTATTTTAGAATTCATCAACCTTGTTCCTCCTCCCCCCCTCTCTCTCTCTCTCTCTGAGGAGTCTATATAAACGGATCGCCAGCGAGCTCTTGTTCATATCAGACGAGTGTTTCGCCTTGAGAACGGAAAAAAAAATACAAAAGCCATGCTGCTCAAACTGGAATATAACGATGACTATTACGTGCACGCGTATGTGGATCTAGGATTCCTGTACTGGAATGCCAAAGATATCTTGACTCTCTTGCCTACAAACGTCTCGCATACGACGAGTGTTCTCCAAGTCTTTTTTCCTAATCGACACCATTTTCTTCGACTAGGCGATTTGGACAACTACTCCAAAGAATGGGGTCAACCGAACCAGATTGTCCTCACTTCGAATGAAGCGGCTTTCGTCGCTTCGAAATCCCTGCATAACAAGTCGCTCTTCCCTTGGATGTGTAAAATATTCATGAGACCTCTGACGAAAATTGAGGAGGACGGGGAAACGTATATCACCCTCCGAGAGACTGTGCAAGAAGAACAAGAAAGGAAAAAGTGTCCTCTCTTTTTCATCACTCAATTCGGGATCCATCATCATCCCAAAATCATCCAGAGACATCAAGCCTTCGTTGAAAAGTATCAGAAAGAAGATGATGGTGGTGGTGATGATGATGCGATATGGTCTCCAGTCGCTTAAGGAAGGGGAAACGTTCTCCGCTTTCCCTATTCCATAGACTGGAGAGTTGAATCAGGAGACCAAAAAATGGGTCTTGGAAGGAATGAGTGCATTTCAAAATGCATTCGATTCCTTCCGAGACCCATTTTTTTGGGCCACTCTCTCCTCCAATATTGGGAGAGAGAGAGAGAGAAAAGAAATTTATCATCTCCTGTCCACCCAAAAAAGAAACTATGTATTTTTGTTTTTCTGGATGCGGCCGAATTTGTAGATGAATCGTCCAGAAACCGGCCCTCAAGCCCATTTTCAGACTATTTCTATACATATTCGGTCATCAAGATGGTCCGGGGACGACTTTGTTTGGACATCATTTCTATATAGATGGTGAAATTTGTATAGCCATTTCTAAAGAAACTCAGAGAAAACTAAAAGCGAGATTGCAAAAAAAGAAATAGCCTCCAGTGAACACAATTCCAACGACAGTGGATAGGAAAAGTGAAGAGTTGAAAGTGAAAGTCGAAAAACGAAATGGGATCGGCTAGGAAAAAATTTCTCAGAGCTCAGAAAAAAATTCTGAAATGTAAAAAAAAAAAAAAAAACTTTTTGTTAATTTTTATCATGTTTTCTAGACATGATAAAAATTAACTCACCCCCCCTTTTGTCTGGGAATGTTGTCTCCCACTTTTTAAAAATAGACCATGACTCATCCTTTTAAAGAATAGAATTCCAAGAAAAGACTGGGTTCTGGTCTATTTTTAGAAACGGTGAGACAACATACCCAGACAAAAGGGGCATGAGTTAATTTTTATCATGTCTGGAAGACATGATAAAAATTAACAAAAGTTTTTTGTCCATCAAAAAGACATTCTTTTTGTTTCTGAATGCAACCGAATGTATATAGATATATACTAGAAAGCGCCCTCTCCTCCAAGCCCATTTTAAGTATATCTCTATACAAATTCGGTATAAAATTGTCCGGGGACGACTTTGTCCGGAGACGACTCTGTCCGGGGACGACTCTGTTTGGACTCAACCATGACGTCATTTTAATATAGTGGAATGTGTGTAGAAATAGTCGGAAAAAGGACTCGAACGCCCGTTTTCAGTATATTCCAATACAAAATTGATTGTCCACAACATAAAAAAAGACATCATTTTTTTCTTGGATAGAGCTCCATTTGTATTTGAATATACTGAAAACCGACGTGAACGCCCGTTTTCAGTATATTCCAATACAGAATAGGGTAGTCCACAACATAAAAAAAAGACATCATTTTTTTCTTGGATGGAGCTCCATTTGTATTGAAATATACTGAAAACCAACGTGAACGCCCGTTTTCAGTATATTCCAATACAAAATTGGCTGTCCACAAAATAAAAAAGACATCATTTTTTTCTTGGATCGAGCTCCACTTGTATTGTAATATACTGAAAACTGACGTGAACGCCCGTTTTCAGTATATTCCAATACAAAATTGGTTGTCCACAAAATAAAAAAAAGACATCATTTTTTTCTTGGATCGAGCTCCACTTGTATTGTAATATACTGAAAACCGACGTGAATTCCCGTTTTCAGTATATTCCAATACAAAATTGGTTGTCCACAAAGTAAAAAAAAGACATCATTTCATTCTTGGATCGACCTCCATTTGTATTGAAATATACTGAAAACCAACGTGAACGCCCGTTTTCAGTATATTCCAATACAAAATTGGCTGTCCACAAAATAAAAAAAAAGACATCATTTTTTTCTTGGATGGAGCTCCATTTGTATTGTAATATACTGAAAACCGACGTGAACGCCCGTTTTCAGTATATTCCAATTCAAAATTGGCAGTCCACAAAATAAAAAAAAGACATCATTTTTTTCTTGGATCGAGCTCCACTTGTATTGTAATATACTGAAAACCGACGTGAACGCCCGTTTTCAGTATATTCCAATACAAAATTGGCTGTCCACAACATAAAAAAAGACATCATTTTTTTCTTGGATCCAGCTCGACTTGTATTGTAATATACTGAAAACCAACGTGAACGCCCGTTTTCAGTATATTCCAATACAAAATTGGCTGTCCACAAAATAAAAAAAAGACATCATTTTTTTCTTGGATCCAGCTCCACTTGTATTGTAATATACTGAAAACCAACGTGAACGCCCGTTTTCAGCATATTCCAATACAAAATTGGCTGTCCACAACATAAGAAAAGACATCATTTGTTTCTTGGATCCAGCTCCATTTGTATTGGAATATACTGAAAACCAATGTGAACGCCCGTTTTCAGTATATTCCAATACAAAATTGGCTGTCCACAAAATAAAAAAAAAGACATCATTTTTTTCTTGGATCCAGCTCCACTTGTATTGGAATATACTGAAAACCGACTCAAACACCCGTTTTCAGTATATTCCAATACAAAATTGGCTGTCCACAACATAAAAGAAAGACATCATTTTTTTCTTGGATCGAGCTCCACTTGTATTGAAATATACTGAAAACCGACTCAAACACCCGTTTTCAGTATATTCCAATACAAAATTGGCAATCCACAAAATAAAAAAAAGACATCATTTTTTTCTTGGATCGAGCTCCACTTGTATTGGAATATACTGAAAACCGACTCAAACATCCGTTTTCAGTATATTCCAATACAAAATTGGTTGTCCACAAAATAAAAAAAAGACATCATTTCATTCTTGGATCGACCTCCATTTGTATTGAAATATACTGAAAACCAACGTGAACGCCCGTTTTCAGTATATTCCAATACAAAATTGGCTGTCCACAAAATAAAAAAAAAGACATCATTTTTTTCTTGGATGGAGCTCCATTTGTATTGTAATATACTGAAAACCGACGTGAACGCCCGTTTTCAGTATATTCCAATTCAAAATTGGCAGTCCACAAAATAAAAAAAAGACATCATTTTTTTCTTGGATCGAGCTCCACTTGTATTGTAATATACTGAAAACCGACGTGAACGCCCGTTTTCAGTATATTCCAATACAAAATTGGCTGTCCACAACATAAAAAAAGACATCATTTTTTTCTTGGATCCAGCTCGACTTGTATTGTAATATACTGAAAACCAACGTGAACGCCCGTTTTCAGTATATTCCAATACAAAATTGGCTGTCCACAAAATAAAAAAAAGACATCATTTTTTTCTTGGATCCAGCTCCACTTGTATTGTAATATACTGAAAACCAACGTGAACGCCCGTTTTCAGCATATTCCAATACAAAATTGGCTGTCCACAACATAAGAAAAGACATCATTTGTTTCTTGGATCCAGCTCCATTTGTATTGGAATATACTGAAAACCAATGTGAACGCCCGTTTTCAGTATATTCCAATACAAAATTGGCTGTCCACAAAATAAAAAAAAAGACATCATTTTTTTCTTGGATCCAGCTCCACTTGTATTGGAATATACTGAAAACCGACTCAAACACCCGTTTTCAGTATATTCCAATACAAAATTGGCTGTCCACAACATAAAAGAAAGACATCATTTTTTTCTTGGATCGAGCTCCACTTGTATTGAAATATACTGAAAACCGACTCAAACACCCGTTTTCAGTATATTCCAATACAAAATTGGCAATCCACAAAATAAAAAAAAGACATCATTTTTTTCTTGGATCGAGCTCCACTTGTATTGGAATATACTGAAAACCGACTCAAACATCCGTTTTCAGTATATTCCAATACAAAATTGGCAGTCCACAAAATAAAAAAAAGACATCATTTTTTTCTTGGATCGAGCTCTATTTGTATTGGAATATACTGAAAATCGACTCAAACACCCGTTTTCAGTATATTCCAATACAAAATTGGCAGTCCACAAAATAAAAAAGAGACATCATTTTTTTCTTGGATCGAGCTCTATTTGTATTGAAATATACTGAAAACCGACTCAAACACCCGTTTTCAGTATATTCCAATACAAATTGGCAGTCCACAAATAAAAAAAAGACATCATTTCTTTCTTGGATCAAGCTCTATTTGTATTGAAATATACTGAAAACCGACTCAAACACCCGTTTTCAGTATATTCCAATACAAATTGGCAGTCCACAAAATAAAAAAAAAGACATCATTTCTTTCTTGGATCGAGCTCTATTTGTATTGAAATATACTGAAAACCGACTCAAACACCCGTTTTCAGTATATTCCAATACAAATTGGCAGTCCACAAAATAAAAAAAAAGACATCATTTCTTTCTTGAATCGAGCTCTATTTGTATTGAAATATACTGAAAACCGACTCAAACACCCGTTTTCAGTATATTCCAATACAAATTGGCAGTCCACAAAATAAAAAAAAGACATCATTTCTTTCTTGGATCGAGCTCCATTTGTATAGAAATAGCCTAGAAATCAGTTCGAACGCCCGTTTTCAGTATATTGTAATACAAATGAAATGACATGAAAAATGCAAAAAAGGAAAAGTAGCCTGACTACCTTGACGGAAATTCTATTCCAAAAGGGGAAAACTTGTATCCAGGTTTGCCCACAGCACGGCCGGAACTCAAGCGAAACTCGATAGGTTGAAATCGATCCATTAAATAACATTCTTAAAAAACAGTAAAGTTTTATTCTATTCCAAAAGGGGAAAACTTGTATCCAGGTGGGCCCACAGCACGGCCGGAACTCAAGCGAAACTCGATAAAAATTGAAGACATCAATTTTCAGACTAAAAGGGTTTTTTTTTTTTTTTTTTTTTTTTTTTTCAACTAGAGAAATTTTTCGGCACTCGACTGGATGAATAAAACATCCCCGTTTCTTTAAGAATGGGTTCACTGTTAACTAACTATTTCAGAATTCGACGTTTCGCGTCCAATAATAACTGCCGGGTGTTCGAGAATGCAGATGCACCTACTAGATTTTCTACAGAGAAGCTTGACTGGATGGAGAGAGTGGATAACTTTTTCCAAGATTCTCGACTTTGGACCGTCAAGAGGTAATGGATCTTTTTGTTTTTTTTCTTTTAAGAAAATTTATGGATAGATTCATTTCTTTTTGAATGGACCTAGGAAAATAGGACAAAGTTCTTTTCCAAGATTGGATGAGAGAGGGACCCAAAAAAATGGGTCTTGGAAGGAATCGAATGCATTTGCACTCATTCCTTCCAAGACCCATTTTTTTTTGGTCTCCTGATTCGTCTCTCTCTCTCTCTCTCTTCTCAGTCCATTTCCATAAATATAGGGAAAGCGGAGAACCTTTCCCTACTTATTTCTAAAAATCTTTTCTTTATTTTTTTTTCTCCTGAGTTTATGTATATATCAATTCAAATACTTTTGAGAACGGTCATCCCAATTCTCTGTCGTCTTTTCGGTTTCATTGTCCCAACACTCAGTGGACATAGTCTCAGTCGATTTTGGAGCATGAAACGTCTGTTCATTGTCCCAACACTCAGTGGACATAGTCTTAGTGGATTTTGGATCATGAGTCGTCCGTTCATTGTCCCAACACTCAGTGGATTTTGTCTTTGGATCCTCTGAAGATATTTTGGGGGTCTCATGAGATTCTTTGGAAGGTTCGTCCCAACAGGCTGCTGGATCGTAATGGGGAATATTTTCAGGTATGTCTCCCCAACCCTCCGTCTTCCTCGAGTTATTGGAGGAAGTTGACGACAAAGAAGAAGAAGTAGAAGAGCCCATCAAGTTTAAAGGCGTATGCTCATCCGGATGTTCCATCACTTGGAAACAGGACAGATTATCCCATTTCTGGATGAGGTTATCGTACGCTTTTGGGGACGGATCCTTCTCTAACTGATCGTAGGCCTTATCAAAAGCTTGCAGAGGATTGTCTGCTTCCTCCTGAATCCTCTCCTCTTTCTCCGTTCCGTCTGGATAGACGTGATTGATATGAAAATCTCCTTCCATAATATGCCATCGATAGTTGCGCACTTTGCTTTCGGCACAATGGAAATATTTCATCCTTTGATGATGTCGGGCACATTTTTCCCGATACTTCCAAATGATTCCATCTGGCACATAAATTTCCGTCACGGGTTTTTGATAATCCAAGGCTTTAGCAAAGAATTTAGCTTTCTGGCATCCCACCACATAAATCGTGGAGAAGCTGTGAGTGAGCTATTGGAGAATGCGTCCTAAATGGTTGTAGGGAATATAACCCTCGTTGCAACGAAGTCCGTGCCGGTTTCTTGTCAGCCAGGCATTTGTCTTTTGGTTTTTTTCACTCAGTTGGTGGAAGGGGTGAGGTGGAGTAAACGTCAACGATCCCACGGTCAAAAAATCTTTTGTCGCATAGCCCAATTCTTTTAAAACGTAGGTAAATTCACCCTTCTTGTGGTTGTAGGACTCGAAACTCTCTAGATCGAGCACGATAAAGTTTTCTGAACACGCCATGGCGATGAATACGGTGATGTCTTCCACAAACAGGAGCAAAAAAGAGAATCGAAAAGGTATATATGTATAACAGGGAAGATCTAGAAAAGGGGGGAAAAACAATAAAACGTTTTAGAGTCGTCGTCTTGAAAGAGACATTTTTCTTTTCAAAGGGTTAAGAAGTTTCAAAGGTCTTTTTAAATGAAGTTATGATTATTATCATTATTAAAAAAAGCTAAGAATCAAATCGAGTTTATAGATAACCATATTCATAGGACCAAAGGGACTTACCAGCTCAGTTCACGTCTTCTTCTGTTCTATGAAGAAATCTCGCGGAGGACACACACTTTTATACTCGCGCGACATCTGTCGGGATCGCAACACGATCTAAATGTCAGGGTCATTCCAACCTCTTAAAAGGATCGGAATGAAAGAAACACTTTGATAAAAAATATATTTATGAAAAGATATCTGAGGGTCGTGAGAACATTTTCTCTCCCCAACCCCCGCCTATTTCAAAAAAAAAAAAATAATAAAAAGTCTTTCTTGGATCGCGTCAAGATTACAAAACAACTCACAGGACTTGTTTATCTCGATCTTGTCAGGGTCACCGTTTCACATAAGAAGATGGATGGACCCTGAACTTTAGACATGATAAAAATTAACTCTACCCGCCTTTTGTCTGGGAATAGGGTCTCACCGTTTCTAAAAATAGACCAGATCCCATTCTTGGAATTCAATTCTTTAAGAAAGGAGGAGTGATGGTCTATTTTTAGAAAGTGTGAGACAACATTCCCAGACAAAAGGGGGGGGGGTAGAGTTAATTTTTATCATGTCTAACACATGAAAAAAATTAACAAAAAGTTTTTTTTTTTTTTTTTTTTTTTTTTAAAGGCTGAAAAATTTTTCTGAGAGAGCTGAGAAAGATTTTTCCTCCCAATCTTTTTCGACGATGAAAAGGGAAAAACTACTGATCCGATCTCCCTACGCTTTAGGGAAAAAAATACTTATGAAATATTCATGTGTTGAAATTGACTATTCAAATAAGTGACATTTTGTTTCTCATTGGAACTGTTCAACGGCGAGTCCACTCGTTTCATTCTTTGGGGTAGGGGTGAAAGTACAGCGGTTTGTTGAAATCGATGATAGTTTCATCTTTAGTCGGCGGAACTGTAAATCTATCCCGTCTTAACTCTTCTAATCTCTTTGAAAGTCTTTCCACTTGCTCTGCTAAGGTTTCCTCGGTACTCATGGTCTCTCTTAGTTTAGGGAAGTCTTGACGTATTGACTAGAGAACAGAGGGTCTTTTTCTCTCTATACATATATCATGTGGGAGCGTGTGATTTATAAATCCTTGTGAAATCTTTCTACGTCTTGTGTAACTTGGAAGATTCGTCTTGTGTAACTTGGAAAATTCGTCTTCTTCTCGTCGATTGGGCTGGAGTTATAGAAAAGAAATGGGACTGGAAAGAAATCAACACATTACAAAAAAAAGGAACTTTTTTTTCTATTTTTTTTTCTCTAGGGATTTACATACCATTTCATTCATGAACATTCAAGGGTTCTCTCCAAGACCAAATTTTAGAAGAGGACCACAAAGAGTACACTTGAGGATCCTCTTTCAGGTCTAGGTGAGATAAGGGTTGAGACCAATATTCTTGGGTCTCTAAAGCATCCCAACTTAGACATTTATTATTATTATTAGAAAGTTCATCCTCCTCCTCCTCCTCCTCCTCATCGTCGCACGAGTTCTCCTGGGGAGATTCTTCCGCCTCCTCTTCGTCTTCGACAGCTTTGCTCTCGGAGGGGTAACAATGTAATTTCCGGAAAACGTAACTACCCTCCATCAAATGGTATCGAAAATTTCTCACCTTGTTCTCGGCACAATGAATCATCTTTTGGAAATATTGGTGTCGCGTGCATTTCGATTTGTTCCGCCACTCGGTTTTCCCTGGGATGTAAAACTCGTAAACGGATCGCTGGCAGAGCTTGCTGAAAAATTCGGCTTTATCGTATCCATTGACGTAGATCACCTCCACATTTTCGGTCAGTATTTTCAGGATCCTAGGAAGATGCTCGTAGGAAAGACGACCCTCGGTCCATTGAAGGCCGTGTCGGTTATTTGTAGTCTGGTTGACCACAGCTTGATTGCGGGACGATAAGTCATCGTAATGGACAGGAGGGAGAAAAATCATGGATCCGCATAAGGTTAAATCACAAGTGAAGTAGCCCAGTTCTTTCAAGATGAAACATATATCTCCCGTCTTTGGATCATAACAGTGAAAGTATTCCATGTCCAGAACAATGTAGGAATCTTTGAGAGGTTTGGTACTCAAAATGTCCATCTTCTTCAATTGAGGAAAAAAAGAAAACAAAATTCTCTCTCTCTCTCTCGCTGTGTGTCCTGAAGGAAAAAATGGATAGCGTTCTCTCGCCGTCTCCTCTTATATATATATATAGAGAGAAGGTTGCACGTGACAGGTCGTATGAATTCTGGGAAAGGTCACATTTGTATATATATATTTGTTTTTTGAATAATATCGTGCGTATCTCAATACACATCCATCATAATAATAATAAAGGTCACCTTGGAAAGAAAAAGAAATAAAAAACATGGAACTCGTGCTCGACTTTGAAGGTTTCTACGATTCTCAAGGAGCCTTTATTGTGAAAGAATTGGCTTACGTCACATTGGACGGTACTTCTCGAGGGGTATTTGTTTTTAAACCCCCGTTTCCATGGCAAATGCTCACAGAGAAAGAAAAACGAACCGCTGTGTGGGCGAGTGATTATTATCACGGCTTGTCGTGGTACGAAGGAGAAATTCCGTACAGTTATTTTCCATGGGTGTTAACGATGTTGACGGAACCTTTTTCCATGATTTGGGTGCGAGGAGAAATGAAACGGCGGTTTTTAGAGAAATGGTTGCAAAGATCCATTTATTGCATTTCGGGATCGACGCAAGAGATTCTCAAATACAATGGGATCGAACACATGAATAGTCCTAACCATACAAAAGGTTTTTTCCATTGCGCTCTACAAAAAGCGGTTCGGTATCATTATTATTTAAAGACACAGAGAAAAAATTCGCAAGGTCGATCCTGCACAATTCAATCTTGACAGAACTCATTAAAAAAATACATATATCATGTTACTTCTTCAACAGCACAGATGGTTCTGAAGCGAATCTTGGAATTTTGAAATAATAGATCAGGGAGAAATCATTCTTAATAAAATGGTAAAGTATCGAATCGGCTGGGAGAAAAAAAAATTTCTCAGAGCTGAGATAAAAATTCTCTAATGAAAAAAAAAAAAAAAAAAAAAAACTTTTGGTTAATTTTTATCATGTCTTTAGACATGATAAAAATTAATGACCCTCCCTTTTTGTCTGGGAAGGATGTCTCACCCTTTCTAAAAATAGATCATGACTCATCCTTTCTCTAATGGCAATCATTCCATGAATGAATCACGATTTGTTTTTCAAAAGAGTGAGACAACATTCCCAGACGAAAAGGGAAGAGGGTCGTTAATTTTTATCATGTCTAAGACATGATAAAAATTAACAAAATGTTTTTTTTTTTTTTTTTTTTTGAGTTGGAGAATTTTTCTCAGCTCTGAAAATTTTTTTCCAGCCGACTCGAGACTTTACCATTTATATTTACGAATAGTCTTTGGATTATTTATTTATTTTCTTTTAAAAAGAAAAATTTTGAGCTAGACCTATCTATTGGCTTAACATTCTGGTCATAGAAACAGTCTAGAATCTCATTTTATTTTTCGAGGCTAATGCACGGGTTCTCCAATCAAAAGGGTTACTATAAAGGGATTGGTTTGAATGCATTTATCTGCAAATGTTGTAGGAATCTGTTGTTGAGAAGGGGGTATATTATTATTATTATTATTATTATTATTATTATGATTGTGGCAGATTCGTTTTCTACATGGAAGTCTAATCTCCTCCGAAGACCTTTTCTGGGGATTGTCGATAGATGGTTTTTCAATAGGAATCGTTTCTCTCGGATCCTCAAGAGATAGAGGGGGGTCCTGTCTTGAGACATGGAGCGGTCTCTCCTCCTCCTCCTCCTCGAGAAGTCTTGAGAAAGGGAGAGGATTTTCGGTTCCCTTATTGTTGAGGGGTCTTGACAAATTGAGAGGTCCCTCCTCTTCGAAAGAGAGAGAAGTTTTGGTTCCCTTATTCTCGAGGGGTCTTGACAAATTGAGAGGTCCCTCCTCTTCGAAAGAGAGAGAAGTTTTGGTTCCCTTATCCTCGAGGGGTTTTGACAAATCGAGAGGTCCCTCATTTTCGAGGGGTCTTGATAAATGGAGAGGTTTTTCATCTTCGAGGGGGTTTGATAAAGGAAGAGGTCCCTCCTTCTCGAGGGGTCTTGATAAATGGAGAGGTTTTTCATCTTCGAGGAGGTTTAACAATGGGAGAGATTTCTCCTTCTCGAGGGGTCTCTCTTCCTCAAGGGGTTTTGAGGAAGGGAGAGGTTTTTCATCCTCGACGGGTTTTGACAAACGGAGAGGAATCTGAACAGGCTTCTCCTCATCCCCATCATTATCGAGGAGGATGAGGATAGGCTTTTGGAAAGGTTTTTTCTTTTTCTTCTGAACAGGCTCCTCTTGATGCTCGGGGAGAGGGATGGGGTAGTTGTTCCACCATTCTATTTTTTCTTGCTCGAGGATTTTTTCAAAAGTCGTAGCCTCTCTATGATGAGACGAACGAGGAGAGTCCTCGAGAAGAATATAATAGGTATTCTTCCCAGTCTTCTCGATCGAGAGAGGTTCGTGCAAACATTTATGCAACCATTCACTAAAATGAACGAGAATCCCTTTTGTCTTCTCAAGACGATGCATAATCCTATTCATTTGCGAGACGGTTAGAAAGTGGGTCGTGTAAAAATATTTGGCTCGTTTCATTAACAAAATTTGTGCATCCAAAGGTGGAATGTAACGAGCCATCAACACGTTTTCGTCGGACAAAAATTCGTCCCGCATCTTTTGATAACTCCCCACGGTATAATAACCCGCACATTTTGAAAAATCGGAGGCTTTCAGGTAAACGACTCCTTGGATGATATAAAAGGAAAGATCAACATATTTATATTTGAAAGGAATACACGTAGTGAGCTGGGGATGCCTCCTCATGATCCACTTGGACAAAAATACGCCTTTGGGGCTCTCCCCTTTTATTTATAGAGAGAAAGAGAGTGTGACCTTCCCTTCCCTCCTCCTGTTCTCTCCCTGCTTCCTCTATCTCTGGACTTCCTTGGATTGGAAAGGGTGACTTTGAAAAAAAAAAGAAGGTCATGGTTGGATAATTTTTTGTTTATTAAATTATTACTTTCACTTCCTCATTCCCACACACATTCATCTTTTTAAGAAAAGAAAAAGAGGTCATGGAGATAAGATTTCTTGGAAAGAAGAGAGAGAGAAACAAAAAAAAAATAAAACGGACGTCATAGAGCCTCTATGTGTGTCTGTGTGTGTCTATATAGATATATAAAAAGACGAGAGTACTGGGCGAGATCATTTCTTTTCCATTGGGAGCCATGTCGCTATTAGACGTTTTTCCAACTCAACGGATTTCGAACGGGGAGGATTTGAAGACGCTAAAGCAAATCTCCAACTTGAAAATTTTTTTGGCGTGTCATTGTGCGACATTTATTCCGCATTTACCACCTCATCAAGCGATCGTTTCTTTCAACCAAGATGTTGAATCCTCCAACCTGCTCGTTCAGAATATATACAGAAATTTATTCGAATCGCAACAAACGAAAGAGGAATCTCCCTTCTCTTGGAATCGGATGGATCGAGCTTTGAGACGGCCCATTCAAACAGACCGGCGATATACAGATCCGCGCACGAGTTTTCGGTGGAAGAATATTTTTCTCACGAAACGATATTTTACGTTTGGAGTGAGAACGACGGCTGAGGACGAAGTTCATATTGTTCAAACTACAGCCGCTCCTCTCGCCTATTACGAATCATCGTCCCCCAATCTGAAGGAAAGAAGTTTTAAAGTCAGCGACAGGATGAAATATAAGAAATATATTCTAAGACCTTTTCAAAACTATGTCGTTCCCCCGAAAACGCAATATCTCATCGTCACAACCCAGAAGAGTCTCTTTCTCGTCGATCGGTGCTCGTACTCGCTTTGGAAACAATTGAAAGAGGAGATTTCTTTCCAATCGCCGATGATGTTTCAAGAAAAAGAAGAAGAAAACCCTCCGCCACCTTTACCCATCCCTTCCTTAGATGATAAGAGGAGCTGGACCAAACCGTCGTCATGGCCCGAAACAAAATCGACCCGGCAACGGAATGAAATTGAAGTCATCACAATTGAAGATGAGGAGGAAGAAAAAAAATTACCTCTTAAAAAACGGTCGACTTACCGGAACCTACCTGGCGTGCAAGATCCGCTTCAGAATCCAGAAGCTTCTTCTTCTTCCCCGACTTGTTCCAACAGGCAACCTCTTTCGGACTCCTCACAGACAGAACCTCTTCCAGTATCCTCTTCTTCTTCTTCTTCTCCTCCAACCTGTCCCGAAATCGTAGAGGTAGAATGTCAGACCTGTCCACAAGCTTCAAAAAGTCCCGACATCGTAGAGGTAGAATGTCAGCCGGGTCCACAAGTTCCAACAGGTCCAGAAATCATGGAGGCAGAATCACAGCCGGGTTCACAAGTTCCAACGGGTCCAAAAATCATGGAGGTAGAATTTCAGCCGGGTAAACAAGTTCCAACGGGTCCAGAAATCATGGAGGTAGAATCGCAGCCGGGTCCAGACATCCTAGATCCCTCCACTCATCCCAAAGAGACTCCAAGTGTTTCAAGACAGCCTTCTGAGGATCCAGCCCTTCCCGTATGGAATGATTATATGGACTTACAAAATTTGGTGCAACAGGAAGGAGAAGAAAATAATCATACGGATGGGTGGGTCAAAGCCTGTTTAGATCATTTAACCTCGAATGAAATTGAACTGTTATGGAATTGCATTTCTGAAATCACATCGAAAATGGGATAAAAACCAAAACAAAAAAAACAATTTTTTTAATAACAAATGGGAGGAAGGTCATGATGTCAATTTTAAAAAAAAATATTATATAGAGTCCAATCTTGGTGGTTCACTTCAGTTTTCCAGCATGAGGTGATCCACGTTTCCCGAAATATGGATCTCATTCCAAGAGAGATTGTGTAGAGCCTTCACTTCAGTTCTTTTTTTTTCCTACCAAGAGGAGAGGGTCCCCAAAGGGTTACCCATGTCCAAAGAGAGAAAGTGTACAGCATCCATTTCAGTTTTTTTTTCAAGATTAGGGGAGGTAGGTCTCAAAATGACACCCCCCATTTTCAAAGAGAGATGGTGTAGAGCGTTCATTTCTGTTTTTTTCCAAAGTTAGGGAGTTTTCAAATGGCTACCCATTTCAGAGAAAGAGAGAGAGAGAGAGAGAAGGTGTAGAGTGTTCATTTCAGTTTTCTAACATTAGAAGGTCCCAAAATACCTTCTGAATTCAAAGAGAGATCGTGTAGAGCTTTCATTTCCAGTTCTCCAAGATCAGAAGAAGAGGGTCCGCTTTTCCCAAAAGGGCTTTCCGCATTCAGAGACAGCGAAATGCAGACTTCAGTTTTCTCCCTCCCCAAGAATAGAGGGTCCCAAAATGGCTTCCCATTTCAAAGAGAGAGGGAGAGGCGTTCATTTCCATTCTCCAAGATAGGGTCGTCTGCTTTTTCCCAAAATGGCTTCCCAATTCAAAAAAAAGAGAGAGAGAGAGAGTAAAAGGGTGTGTAGAGCGGTCATGTTCATTCTCCAAGATAGGGTCGTCAGCTTTTTCTCAAAATGGCATCTCCCCATTCAAAAAGAGATCGTAACCAATTTTTTCCAGTTTTTTCCAAGATGGGGGGAGAAGAAAACCTAGGATGGAATAACACGACACACAGAGGAAAAGAGAAAAAAAAACGCCATCTTGTCATTTTCTGATAGGGTACCGGTGTTCGAATACTTTTGTGACCGACTGTCTGATTATACTGGGAGAACCATAAAATCGGAAAAGCGATGGGTTTCACAGTTAACGAGGCAATCGAAGACAGACTGGGAAAGAGAGATCCTTTTTTTTTAGCTGAGAAGCAGATTGCCCTGGAAATCCGTAACTCTGACCATATAATTTTTCCATAGACTCTTTGAACGGTATTCAGGAGACATCCTCCATGAGGGAAAAAAATCTCCCCTTCCCCTTCTAAATCGACTGGAAAGAGAATGAGGTGGAAGAGATCCATCCACGAGAGATCATACTCTTGAACGTCAGACAAATATGAAGTCGAATAGCTTAAACAAAAAGTGCTTGAAATGTCATCGAGTCTCGAAAATCTAGGCCTCTCTCTCTCTGAAGGAAATGAGAAAATGGGAATCTGTGTTTTCTTCCTCAACGGCTGACATTCATCTGAAGTGACACTCGAAATGGTTAAATAGATAAACGAGAATCCATTCTTAAAAAAATGGCGCTGTGTCGTCAATTGGAGAATCGAGTCGGCTCGGAAAATATTTTGAGAGCCTGGAAAAAAAATTTTCTAACTCTGAAAAAAAAAAAAAAAACTTTTTGTTAATTTTTATCATGTCTTTAGACATGATAAAAATTAACTACCTTCCCCTTTTGTCTGGGAATGTTGTCTCACCGTTTCTAAAAATAGACCATCACTCATCCTTTCTAAAAAGAATAAAATTCCAAGAATGGGTTCTGGTCTATTTTTAGAAACGGAGAGACAACATTCCCAGACAAAAGAAGGGTAGAGTTAATTTTTATCATGTCTAGAAGACATGATAAAAATTAACCAAATTTTTTTTTTTTTTTTTTTTTTTTTTTTTTTTTTTTTTTTTTTTTAGAGTTAGAGAATTTTTTTTTCCAGGCTCTCAAAATTTTTTCCCAGCCGACTCGATTCTCCATTGACAAGACAGCGCCATTTTTTTTTAAAAATAAACTCTCGCTTATCTATTTAAGCATTCCCAGTTTGGCTTTAGATGAGTGTCAGCCGTTGAAGAAGAAGCATCCTGTCACTTGGGAGAGACATATTTTGAGGAGTCAACATGTTGTGTGGACCGTTGAGATCGATTTTTCTCTTCCCATTGTGTGGACATTGTTGAGCGTTTTGTGAAGCTTTGAAAGAATGGAGGGGTTTTGATGGAGAATATTTCTTTTTATTGAATTTTTAAAAAAAGATTTAAGATTGACATTTTATAACAGGTTTTACATGGAAAGAAGGTTTTTCTTCTAGTTTGACGACTTCTTTTTCTTGGGAGATGTTTCTATTGGAAAGATGGAAGGAACGACGATTCCCACATTGAAGAAGGTTCATGAGAAACTCGTACGGATCTTGGTTCTCTTCTCGAGCCGATATATCATACGGAATCCGGGACACGTTTTGCAATCGCTCCAGTTCCTCCTCGTATTTTTGCTTGCTCGCCAATTTCATGCGGGGACAAAACTGGTCCAGAATATACAATCCCTGGGGTTGAGTCACTCGAGAAAAAGCGACATATTGCTGAAATCGATTAAAAGGTCCGTGCATGTAAATTGCGATCGACGGAAAGGTGGCTCCTTGGGCTTTATGAGCCGTAATCGCTTCGGCTAACATCAAAGGAAACTGTTCGCGATAAAATGCGAGTGTTTTTGTCGAACAGGTGTCAATACGAATGGAGACGCGATCGATAGGAGCTAGACTATTCGAAAATTGCAGCCAGACACGCGTCACAACTCCATCTTCATCCTGGTCTATTTGGTGTAGTGTTCCAATCGCTCCATTCGTCCATCCTTTGGATCTGTCGAGCGTTTTAGTCAATTGATATCGCGCTCCTCTTTGTAAATGGAGGACGGATTCGAGATTCGCCATCTGAGATCGATGTAAATGTCGACTCCGTTTCATCATCCTCTTCCGCAATTTTTCGCTCTCGGAATAAATCACGTCTCGAGCCAGACACGAACAGTACGTCCCTCGGGATTGGAGACGTTTCATATTATATTTCTCTGCATCCTTGCTCGAAAAACAGAGAATAATAGCTTCGCGAGGAATTTCGTCGAAACTGCGAACGCGGGACTGGAAAAATGCCACATCGTCCGGTTCTAAAAAGTGATTTCTCGTTAAACGATCGAGTCTCTCCTCGTAATCCAGAGAGAATCGCATACATTCGACTAGTTCATAGTAGAGCGTGGATTGAGGCGTCCACCACCCTTCAGAATAAAAAATGGGCATGTCGCGAATCGGTTGGAGCTGCTGCAAATCTTCGAATTTAATCATATGCACATTCCCAAACGGCTTATCCGGCACATGACACAACTGTCGAAGTTGCTGGTCGAGGCGCGAAAATAAATTGGATCCGATTGTGGAAACGTCATCCAAAATCACCATCCGTAAAGGAGCATACAGGGGTCTGTAATAGTCTAAAGTCTCTTGGGTCAGAGGTCGAACAAAAGTCCCGTTCATTTGAAGACGCGGGGCATGATGCAAAGTATCTCCCGTAATGTAAACCGCTCCTTGAGCACTAAGTGCGAGTTTGAGAACCGAGCACGCTTCGCTAAAAAGAGGCGTTCGAATCAGAGTTTGGTATAAAGCTTGGATCAGGAAAGATTTACCCGTTCCGGCAGATCCTTGCACAATAATATCCAGAGGAGGGGGACGTTTCGATTCAGGTAACGCGTAATAGGTGTACAAACGGACGAGAACGTAGATCAGGAAATTGTATTGCTCTTTATTACATTGTCGAATACATTTTTGATAGGCTTCTTCGGACCACATATCCTTATACTGCAAATTCGTATAGCTTTCCCACTGCTTGGGAGGAAGATGTTTCTTTCGCGGTCGGGAGTTTTTTTTAAGAACAGCATAAAGTTCCTTTTGAAGTATTCGTTCTCGCTCTCGATTAGCTGAATTGCTTCGCCGGCGTCGTTTCTGTTCACGCATTCTTTCCCTAAGACGTTCTCTACTGGATAGGCTCATCGTGACACCACTCAAAAAGGTGAAGTGTGTGTATAGAAAATCACTTCCTTTAATTTATATACATATACTTTTTGAGGAGGGGGGGATGTGAAATGACCTCGTCTCGAAACGAACCAATAGCACTTTGAGAAGACTTGGAACGAGATAGGTTTCTTAGAAAGAGAGAGAGCGACACAAAAAAAATGTATAAAAAATCAGAATGATTTATCCGTCGACCTCTGGGCTAAAAGTAAACAAACAAAATTTGAAAAGGTCAAGGTGAACTCACTGAATTCATCTTAGAAATCAGATAGGAAAAAAAAATGAGGGTACCCATGTTTCCTCTTCAACAACATAGACTCATCTAAAACAAAACTCGGAATGCTAACACAAATAAACAAGATTCCATTCTTAAATAAAGAATGGGGACGTCTTGTCGATCGAGTCGGGTGGAAAAAATTTCTGTTACTCTGAAAAAAAAAAAAAAAAAAAAAAAAAACTTTTGGTTAATTTTTATCATGTCTTCTAGACATGATAAAAATTAATGAACCCCCTTTTTGTCTGGGAAGGATGTCTCACTCTTTCTAAAAATAGACCATCACTCACCCTTTCTAATAGCAACAATTCCAAGAATGAGTTATGGTTTGTTTTTTTCGAATGGGTGAGACATCCTTCCCAGACAAAAAGAGGGGACAGTTAATTTTTATCATGTCTATAAGACATGATAAAAATTAACCAAAAGTTTTTTTTTTTTTTTTTAACTCAGAATTTTTTTCCCAGTCAACTTGGATGGACAAGACATCTCCGGATTCTTTCTGGAATGGACTCTATGATCTATTTAAACATTTCGAGTTCCGAGTTTCGCTTCAGTTGAGTGTGAGCCGTTCAAGAAGAAGAAACCATCCTGTGAGTGGAGAGAGAGAACTATTCCCTTTTCCATTCACCCGTTGTGTTGAACCGTTCAGATATTTGCTTTTATTAATATTTTTTTTCCTAACCCACCCGTCTTTAAACAATAGAATAGTTTGAAAGGGTCAACCCATTTTATAGATATCACATCATACCCTCATCTCAACGGGTCTCGAGTGGGAGGAAGGAAGGAGCAGGCGACGACAACTAAGCATGTCTGTTTATCGAGTAGACGCATCGGGGAGAGAACGATACCCGACCGACCCCCAACATCCTCATTACGAATTATACGTTACGGATCCTGAAGGAAATCCTATCTTGGCTCGAGACGAAAATGGTCATGAGTATTACGCGGTAGATTTAAACGGAAACCAATACATTTTAGCTCCTCGACGGTATGCCCGAACGGCTTTTGGACGAGAATACTACCCGAAATTTCAAAATGGGGACGAGTATTCGCTTTATACGTCTGTTTTATTCCCTTATGCCAAAGACGAATCGGGGCATGAAATGTATCCTAAAAAGGCGGATGGAGTCGAATATTGTTTAACGGCCGGCGATCGAATTCGTTATGCTCGCGATGCTTGGGGAAACGAGTTTTATCCTCGAAGAGCGGATCAGCAAACGGAATACCTCTGTGAAGAAGTGGGGTATGCGAAAAGAGCCGACGGATCCGAAACTTATCCTAAATTTTATATCTACGCTTCTGGTTAAGATCTCTCTCTCTCTCTCTCTCAAAAGAGAAGAAAATAATAAAGAATGTGTTACTGCAATGGAGCATTCTGACGCGGAACCTGTTTCGTATTCCATTTGGTGTGTGAAATGCCGAGCCAAGACCGATACGGTCGACGTCCACTATCGCATGTCGAAACATCGACGGCCGATGGTCACGGGAAAATGTCAGGCGTGTGGAACCAAGAAACAACAGTTTATTATAAATGCTTCCGTTCCACCTGGAATTCAATTCCTGGATGAGGAGGAAGAAAAAGGAAAATGTTCCGAGTAAGAAGAAACAAGTATATTCAAATCAAAAATTGGAAAAAGATGGATCTTACTATTATCTGCTCTCCTAAAGCGGGTGGTTCACCTTTACAGTTTGGCATACAGACGGATTCGTATAATCCGATTCCAAGACTCGTGAATTTTCCTCAACCGGCAACTCCACCCTTAGATACTTCTTCTTTGAATGAGTTTTCTAACATTCTGAAAGAATATCTAAACGTCGTGAGAGAATTGATTCTTCCACGTAAAAAGAGCGACGAGGATCTAAAAAAGCTACTACTCCTTCCAGAAGGGGGAGGGAGCAATGGATATTCAGGTGAGTCCACAGCATGGACTGCACGAAAATGAAACGGCTTCCGCAGATAACAGAATGTTCGAGATGTCTGTCGTCGATCAAGTCAGCTGGTAAAATTTTCCTAAGAGCTGAGAAAAATGTTCGCATACCTTCACAGAAATTCTTTCCAGGAAGTGAGAAGTGTGTATCCAGGTCGAATTCACAGCACAGACTGAACTGAAGTTGGAAACACGAGTGGTTTAAATAGAGAAGGGAGAGTTCCTTCAAGAAACAATTTGGATCTGTCTTGTTTGGATCATCGAGTCGGCTGGGAAAAAATTCTCAGAGCTTTGGAAAAAATTTCTGAGTGATAAAAAAAAAAAAAAACTTTTGGTTAATTTTTATCATGTCTTCTAGACATGATAAAAATTAACTCTCTCTTCTTTTTGTCTGGCAAGGATGTCTCACCGTTTCGAAAAACAAACCGTGACTCATTCTTGGAATAATTGCCATGAGAAGGATGAGTTTTGGTTTCGTTTTCGAAGCGGTGAGACATCCTTCCTTGACAAAAAGAGGGGACAGTTAATTTTTATCATGTTTATAAGACATGATAAAAATTAACAAAAAGTTTTTTTTTTTTTTTATTACTCAGAAATTTTTTCTCCCCCTCCAACCAACTCAATGGACTAGACGATGAGTTTTTAAGAATGGACGTTTTGTTATTTATGCACATATTCCGAGTTTCGCGTCAGGTAAATGCGCGCTCACCTTAGATTGGATTCCCTTCAGACAGGTCTAGAGATTGGATAACCCATCAAGAATTCTTCAACAGGTTTTTGGAAAAAAGAAATCGTCAAGAAGTGAGTATTGATTTTGATATTTTCTTTTCAACCTTGGGTCAGTTTCTAGTACATTCCTATACTAATTCCATTGTATTTAAAAAAAATAATGTCAGCACGGACTGATCTGACCCGAAACGCTTGCCCATCCAGTTGGCTGCTGGAGGGAGGGGGAAAAAAAAAGAAATTTGTTGTGAAGGATATGTCAATACTTTTCTAAAAATATATTTCTAAGAAAAGAATGAACCTTTGTTGGAAATCTATTTTTAGAAACATGTCTAGACAACATGTTGACAAGAAAAAAAAATTCTTTTTTTTCCTGAGAGTGAAATGATTTTTTTCTTTCCACCCACTTTTCTTATTCTTTGGGAGGAAGGAAGAACTTCCCTTCCCCCCGCCTATTTTCCTCTAGTATTTATATAGATCCGAGTTTTTCTGCTTACAGGGTTCATTCTCGTTCTTCCTTCTCAACCGAGCAAAACTAAAATGTCGACCGATGCCGTTGCAGTTCTACCTACCCTGGTGGAAATCACGCCGGTCTGTCATCTCGATGTAGCTGATCAATGGGAACCTCTCTCCCGTTTCGAAGAATGGTTTCGGGACCCGGAGCGTATGGAACAAATCGTCCAAGAAACCATGTGCTATTTATCCTGTTACGATGGAAAAATCGTGCATTATTTTTCGTCCATCGAAGTTTTCAAGCATTTTGCTTTCCAATCGATGATGGAGGCAGGAACCTTTCGCTTACACGCTTATCTGCGATGGGAAAATGTGATCGCCGTCGATGCTGGAACTTTTTTAAAACTGTTTTACGTTTCACCCGAGTGGGTTCATATTCTTCAAACCGGAGAAGCTTCTATCCGTCTTTATGGATGGGAAATGGAATCAGAAGCCGACGGGTATCGTATGATTCCCTATCGACTGCGAGCTCGCTCCGTGTATATTATTTACGGACCTCTTTACTACCAACTCCAATTTCATGACAAGACGGTGTTTGCCGTAGACGCCCTCTCCAGGAAGAAAATGGAGTCTTTACGAGCGTTGCATCCTGAACAGCATTTCCAATTCCCTGCTCGCGAGGAAGAGAGGAGAAGGAAAAGATCCAGAAGGAGGAGACACCTAAAGAGGTACTAAAAAAGAAGTCGGAAGGTAGAAGCATATTTGTTTTTCATTAACGGAAAAAAAAAACTGTGGATCATTCTTTGTATATTTCTTGGGAAAAAAAAAGAAAAGACTAATAGTCATAATAGAGGGAGTTAGGAGGGACCCTATCTATATATAACTCTCTATATAAATCGGAAGCGTCAACAGGACGGTCCACCGAAAACAATCTACCTTATCTTTCTCAGAGCAGAGTGGAAGAAAGGCCAAGATGCGTGGACTCATTGGAAGCAAAAAAATTCGAGTGGTTTAAATAGATAAGTGAGAAAAGATTTTGAGAGGTGTTGTTTTATGGATGGAGCTGGCTGGGAAAAAAAATTGGCAAAGCTCAGAGAAAAATTTCCTAAATTAAAAAAAAAAAAAAACTTTTTGTTAATTTTTATCATGTCTTATAGACATGATAAAAATTAACTCTCTCTTCTTTTTGTCTGGGAATGATGTCTCACCGTTTCGAAAAATAGACCATCACTCATCATCCTTTCTAAAATAATAGAATTTCAAGAATGGGATATGTTCTATTTTTCGAAACGGTGAGACATCATTCCCAGACAAAAAGAAGAGAGAGTTAATTTTTATCATGTCTATAAGACATGATAAAAATTAAAAATTAACCAAAAGTTTTTTTTTTTTTTTTTTTTTAACTCAAAATTTTTTTCCAGAGCGCTGAGAAATTTTTCCCAGTCGACTCAGTCATCCAAACAAGACATCTAAAATTGTTTCTAGAAGGAGCTCTCATTTTTTTCTATTTAAGGAACTCGAGTTTCGGCTTCCCATCAGTCTGTACTCTGCATTCAACCTGGATACCCATTTTTTGGAGATAGGGGGGAACCTTTCGCAGTTTTTTTTTCCTGAAACCCTCTATGGATCAGAGAATCTCACACATATCCTCCTCCGTGGATCCAAATGGACTGACCGCCACATCTGTTTTAGATAATAGTTTTGAATTTTCCACCTCCTCCCCAAGATTGGACTATCTCAATATTTTTTTAAAGAAAAACAAAATTATTTTTTATGATTATTCTACAATTTTTAGGTTTTCTTTCCCCCCCCACCCACTCTTTAAGAAGAATAAAAACATAAAGCACATTGAAACAGTTTCGATAAATTTTGAAACTGAAAATCCATCACCTTGTTCTCCACGGGACTAAAATAAGTTTCCCCGGTCTGAGAATCTTCTTGGATTTGAAGAGGTTCTCTCATCACACTCTGAAACCAGGTCGAAAAGAGGAGAGCGTCTGGACCCAAATCGTTGAGGAGTCTTTCCAGGGAATCGAAGGTGATAAAAGGGGTATAGCGGAGAATCCGGCTGGGGCGGTCCGACGTATCGATCCAGAGATCCGTCGTTAAGGATCGGTAAGGGCGAAAAGGGGCTCGAGAGATCCATTGCTGAATAGTCCGTTGACTTTTCGGACTCATCCAAGTCCCTTGCTGGGAAAGGCAAGTCACGAGTTCCGATCCTCGAAAATAGAGCGTGCCCGACCCCAAGTAAAACGTGAGGGGAATTGTCTTGGCGAAACGGAAACGAATCGCGAGGGAAAAAGACTCTCGCCGTAACCACTCCATGGCATTTGGTTTTTTCTCTCTCTCTCTTTCTCCTGAGGATGAGATGGAAAAAAAAAAGAAAAGACAACTTTTCTCTCGGTTTCTTTTATATATAGGAAGAGAGAGGGGAAGGAGTGTTCTCGAAAAGACTCATGGGAAATTTCCTCTTCTTCTTTTTGAGGTAGGTGGGAGGAACTCGTTTTTTTTTTTGGTGGAGAGAATGCGTCGGATGACATCCCGAGACATTTAAAAAAAGAATAGATAGGATGGATTCTTCAAATGAGAAATGCGGGGTGGCTAAGGGATCTTATTTTAAAGAATATTATTACCATTCTTCGAGGGTGAGACGTCTTACCATTAAGTCAGGTAATCCGAGATGATGAGCATTCCTTTTGACATGCCTCATATGTTTTCTAATAGTTATGTAACATAAATTTTCCAGGCTAAGAATACGTGGTTCAACAGCATAATTGAGTAACCGCATATTTTCCTCTTCCAATTTTCCATTTTTTCGCCAGCGTTCTAAAACGGTTTTGGGATCGCAACACCGGACATTCGCACCAGCAAGCAACAACATATCCACGATGAGTTTGCATCGTAATTGACAGGCATACTGTAAAGGGGTAAAACCAAAAATATCATGTTTGTTCATGTCGCATCCAAGAAGAATCAGTTGCCGAACGATATCATCCATTGAGAACAAAATAGCGAAATGTAAAGCATTTCTTTTCGTTAATCTGTGTTCATAAAAAACGGGTGGTTCCGCGTTTATTATTAATTTTGTGAATATCCATTGATGAAAAATGTTAGAAAACTCATATTGAATTCAACTCTATTAAATTTACGCGTAGCTTCTTTGATAGATAGGTAGGAGATATCCTTAAATTCTTCACTGGACGGGGTTCTTGAGAAGAGAGGGTAGAACCATGTTGGAGAGCACACACTCATTCAAAAAGGAAACACGGATTGAACTAAAGCGAAACTCGGAATGTTTAAATAGATGAGCGATAGTCCGTTCTTAAAAAATCGGATGGTTTTGTCCATCGAGTTGGCTGGGAAAAATTTCTGAAAGCCAAGAAAAAAAATTTCTAAACCTTAAAAAAAAAAAAAAAAAACTTTTGGTTAATTTTTATCATGTTTTAAGACATGATAAAAATTAACTGTCTCTTCCTTTTGTCTGAGAATGATGTCTCATCCTTTCGAATATGTTTCTAAAAATAAATTTCCAAGAAAGAAATGAGTCATGTTCTATTTTTAGAAGCATATTGAGACAATAGGTTATCAACATCATTTGAAAAAGAGGGTATAGTTAATTTTTATCATGTCTAAAGACATGATAAAAATTAACAAAAAAGTTTTTTTTTTTTTTTTTTTTTTTTTTAAGGTTAAAAATTTTTCTGAGAGAAATATTTTTCCCAACGACTTATCTTTTTTACTCTTACCTACTTTCATTCCCCCCTCTCACTCTTTCTGTATATAAACGATTGCAGAAGGAATCGCGGCTCATTTTCTTGAGCAGATAGGTCTAGAACAGATGGCTACGGGAGACTTAATCATGACGTGTGAAGACGATAATGAACCCTGTTTGGACTTGCAACCTTCTTCGCCTTTATATGAATGTGTTTCTTCGGAGAATGAGTATATCACGTCGTGGTCTGATATATCGCCAACTCCTTCTCCTCCACCTGTCCGCCGTAGGATCAAAAAGAAGAAACCTAATCCAATTCGTGATACTCCTTCTCTGAATTTCAATCCGCCGTTATCGCCCATTTCGTCTTCTTCCTCTCATTATTCAGAAATAATGGACCAATCCTCTCCACCACACATGCGTTCTACAATCGAAGAAGATCTTCCCTCCTCATCTCATTCTACTTCTTCTACTAAAAAAAAGAAATATCGAACTGAAATTCATCCGAGTGTCATAGGTGTGCTGGCCATCACGTCTGATGGATACACTCTGACAAACAGTGTCCGGTTTGCCTCTAGAGACATGAAAACGTATCGACCGCATACCAAATGGATTCAGCAATTGAATGAGGATCTGCGAAAACTTCATATTCAAAGACTGTATGTCGCGAATGAACATTGTCGAAAAAAAATTTATCAATTGCTCCGTGTTGAATCTGTATGGACAGTAAGCTATAAACCTTCTCGTCGTCCACAGAAATGTGAGTATTGTGGAACGAAATATTGTCATCGATTTATGGCTATGATCGCCCTGCAACAAATAGTGAAATATGGTGTCAATAAATATATTCATTGAAGAACCAAATGAAGTGTCTTTTTTTTTATAGATGATGATTAGTATTTTGTCCAACCTCCTCTGTGTTCTATGACAGATGCAATTCGTCGAGGCATAGACGCGATTAATGTTTCAAAATAAGTTTCTTCCAAACTATAAAAAGCATCGCGGACCAAGTCCCATAATTCCAATCGGTTTCGAGCTACCCGATTCGCTAATCGACGTTCTAATTCCGCCCAAACATTTTCGACGGGATTCAAATCAGCTCCTTTAGGAGGCCAGTCTTCGACCATAGGAATTTCATGTTCTCGAATCCATTGTGTGACGCGTAAACTCGTATGGATCGGAGAGAGATTGTGCATGAACAAGAGACGGTGTTCGGTGATCAAAGGGTTTAAAGAAACATCGGGAGGTTGACTATGATCGAGAAGCACCGGCTCTAAAATATTAGAGAGGTAATAGTCGGCATTTAAATGCTGGATCCCGATTCGACGGATTTGGTTGGGAAATTTTCCGCTCATGCACATCCAGACACTGAGATTAAAACGACCGGAACGTTGACGGCCTTCTAACGCAGAAGAAAAATAACGTTCGTCTTGATAACGCAGGAGCTGTCGAGGCCGCCATACGCGAATAGGACCGTACCCGATCGAACTGAATACTTTTTCGTCGGAAAATATAATCCGGGACCAATCATCGACCGTCCATTCCGCACGCTGAGAAGCAAAGTCGTAGCGTCGTTGACGATGCATCTCCCGCAAATAATCTTTTCGGACGGGAATGCGCGACACTAATCCTTTTTCTTTTAATCGTCGACGAACCGTTTGAGCGGTGCAAGGCACTTGTAATCGACGACCAATATCCGTCGCGGGTAAAAAGGGATCACCCGTCGACATTTCAAAAATACGTTGATCCATTTCTTGGGTCGTGGCTCGAGGTCGGCCGGATTTGTGTTTGGTTTGATAGTTCTCCTCATTTTCCGAGGAGCGGGAGATCCAATATTGAACTGTGGAAGGAGCGACATTCAAGTGTCGAGCAATTTGACGAACCGTTTGCCCTCGTTCATAATACGAACGACGAATTTCCCGTCTTATTTCAATAGGTGTATACGGCATGATAAGAATAATACAAGTAGGATCTTGGTTACCATGTTCCTTGATTTCATTTCAACGTGTCACGGTCCCGATAAAATCGTAGCAGGTGTCAATGGTCAATTGCAGTGCACGGAATGTGATCAAATTCAAGATGCGTATGCTTTTATTTTACAAGCGTCCTTTCCTGATGACAGTGATCCGTTCTTATCAGCTCGTCTAGCTCGAGAATATGCGAATTGGACGGGAGATTTGAACGTACCCTGCACATTTCCTCTCATAGGGATTCCTGGTATTTTACCGATCCGTAATGTTTCCGTCACGTTACGTATTTTATTAAACGGGATTCGATTATTACAATGCGTGAATGCCCCTTTTCGATCCCAGGCCGAACCTTTTGAATCGTATGAATCGCTCGAACGGTTCATGATCGAATACATGGACGAATACGCCCAGCATATTGAAAAAATCGCCAACGAAGAGAATCACTCCCAAGTCGATAAAGCGGCTCTGCACGCTCTTTTCACTAACATGAAATCGCTCATGGAAAATGTCCATCAAGACGAGGACCAACCTTTCAATTTCTTAAGTTATTATCACAAAGTCCTAGCTCCCTACGTAAAAATATGTGACGGCGACGATGCTTCGTTCCTTCTACCTCCTACTTCCAAGGATGTTGAAAAGGATCCCGCTTATCAATTATGTTTGGAAATGAAAGCCTCGAATCAAATTCGGGCTCGTTATTCTCCTTACACGACCCTATTTGATCTTGTGCACGTCATGATTTATTGCAATTTATGCCGGAACGAACTCAACGTGGTGGCGAATTTCGTGTTTGAGTTTGGAGTTCGCATTTGTCGTCGCCCCTTCTTCTTCAAAGAATCGTTCTTGACCCAGCAATTGCGAAAACTGGTCACTTCTCAAATTACGTACCATCGGAATACAGAATTCTACTACCTCCTTCGAGAGATTCAACAAGGCGGCACGTGCGATGCTTTATCACTAGAATTTATTGAAAAAATGAGTCGAATCGAAACCTTTTTAGCGAAAGTGTTCCTAGGAAAAGCGGATGATCGAATAAAGCAGTTTGCGTTCAAACAAAATTTCCCCTACGTCCTGTTTGTTCCGAAAGAAGACGAAGAGACGACGAAAAAAGCCACCCAAATTGATGAGTACCTCGGATATCTTTTCGGGACCGGGTTTATTATTTCCAAGCTCAAAGGTAAAGGATTAGTGAAAGGTTCGATCGCGACGGGTAAGAAATTTTACCGTCTTGTACAGAAAGTGGCCTTGAAAATACGCGAATTTGAAAAATCCGACGAAGAAATTTTCTGGACGATGGAAATGGTGAAACTGTTTTTATGTTCCGACGGGTATATGGAAAAAGAATTGAGAATGTTACTCAATGTAGCGACGAAGGAATCCCAAGTTCCCTCTCGTCAAGAAATATGTCAAGGAGGAGGAGGAAGAGGAAACGAAGATGGCGAAGAGATGGATATGTCATAATCAAGTAAATCATTGGAAAAAATGGCAGACGCAGAGGAAGAAATCTGTGGAATTTGCCTGAAGGCCTTCAAAGAAACGAAACGCCATAAAGTCTACAATCTCGATTGTGAGCATTCCTTTCATATTAAATGTATAAAGAAATGGATTCGAGAGTATGGTAAAAAGAAATGCCCGACCTGTCGGACTCGTATCAGCCAGGATGATATGCTCTATTTTACCAGCGGAACATTGCAAATGGAACATTTAAGAATAGATTCGGATGAAGAGGAGGAGGAGGAAGAACCAGAGGTGGAAGAACCGCCAAGGCAACGACGAAGACGAAGACCCGACGAAGAATTAGTCGATCTGGGAGGCCATGGTCTCATTTTTTCAGGGCCTAGTACCAGTCAAATGAGACCCAGAAGACAGAGAAGAGAAGATTTAGTGGGAGATTATGCTTATATGGATACACCTAGACAAAGTTCACCTACCTCAGATGATGAAGAACGGGAAGTCAATCCTTATTTTGGTCGACCGAATGCATTTTGGAGAGAAATGAGACGACAAAGACGAAGTAGAAGGAATTAGATGATTCTTAAAATAAAAATAAAAACAGTAAACAAAAATGGAAAAGTAAGACTGATGACTGGTATATAATATTTCGTTATCAACAGATCCATCTCCTATACATCGTTATATCAACAGATCTATTTCCAAATGGAAAAGTAAAACCGACCGACTGTTGAAAAATATTTCTCAAAAAATCTGATAGTAAAAAAAAAAAAAAAAAAAAAAAACTTTTTGTTAATTTTTATCATGTCTTTTAGACATGATAAAAATTAACTGTACCTTCTTTTTTATTTTGAATGATGTCACCTTTTCTAAAAATAGATTTCTAAGAATGAATCATGCTTTTCTTGGAAATTTATACTTAGAAACATGTCTAGACAACATGTTGACATCATTCCAAACAAAAAGGAGGGTAGAGTTAATTTTTATCATGTCTAAGACATGATAAAAATTAACAAAAAGTTTTTTTTTTTTTTTTTTTTTTTTAAATACCACATTAGATTTTTTTTGAGAAATATTTTCCACCAGTCGGTCGGTTTTACTTTCTTTTTTTGGAGATGTTGATAACGATATATAAGTCGATATATAAGTTTCACTCACTGGGTTCTGATTCATTCGTTTTCGCCTTTGCTTTCACGAGATATCGAGACCGCTTCAGCATTTCGAAGGAAGCCCCTTTGATGTTATACTGTTTCTTCAATCGTCGCTTTAGATTAAATAAATACTGGTAATGATTTTTTCCAAATAGTTTGGATGGAGGAGCATTGAAAAGAAACTGGAATAACTTTATCTGATTTGGATCCTTATAGACTTCTAAAGATTTAGACGCAAACGCTTTTCGTTTCTCTGGATCATCGTTTAGATAGCCCAAGATGTGAATCATCCTCAATTCCGTTTCTAATAGTAATAAGACTATCAGCGACAGTTCATCTGTTTCATAATTGGAGAGACAGTGATTACGGATTTGATTCATCTGCTCTGCTGTAAAAAGTTGGTGTTTTCGACGACGAGGTTTCTTGACCACCACCTCATCTGCAGAAGGTAAGAACCATTTTCGTCGAATAGCATTTAAAGCATTTGAAATATATTTCGCGGAACGTTGTTTTTGATCGATAAGATATTGGTGATATTCTTGATGATTTAGATCTTTATGCATTTGTAAACACCAAGTTTCATATTGATTTTCATAAATAGAGTAGACTAATTTACTAGTTTTTGAGGGAGACATGATGCTTCTTTTATTTTTGGTGTAATGAAGAACTCTTACTTATTTATAATTTTTTTTAATAGGTTTTGAATCAAAAAAAAATATTTATAATAAGAAGAAGAAACAGTAGAAACAAAATGGCCGAATGTTGTCCAATTTGCTTAGACGAACTCATCGCCGAAGATGTAGAAACCATTTCTACTTTAATGTGCCAACATCAGTTCCACACGAAATGTATTGACATTTGGAGAGAAAAAGCATTGACGTGTCCTGTCTGCCGAGAACCGTTTGAAGATGCCCTGCAGAAATTAATTTCTATGTTTCTCCCTTTGCGACGTTCTTTTTTATATGATGTAATTTACGATTATGAAAACCGCATCAGGTTTTCAGACGATGAGGCTGATTTAGATGATTTACTCATGTATGAATTATTGGGACCTTGGGAAACTTCTGAGGAGGAAGAGGAGGAGGAAACAGAATCAATCGAACCTGAGGAAGAAAACCAGAGTGAGGAAACTAATTGAGACTGGAAAAAGGAATCGAGACCATAGATGGGTTTGAGTAAATTAGCCGATGACGGATGTAAGGATCGGACTCGAACCGATGGAATGGATTGGGACTGATATTCATCCCATTTCTTTAATCCCATCCGAAGATTTAAAGCCAATGACTTTTTCATATATTCGGAAAGAAGGAATCGCCAGGTTTTGGGACGATACTTTCCAACAATCTCGAGAGCGTTTAACATGCTGAGATAGCATTCTTGAGCTGTCCGACACAGTTTCAAATGAAAGACAACATCCATTTCATTCTCGACTTGCTTCCACCATCTCCCAGTTTGATATTTCCTTGGGTACAGCATTGTGTGGATATATTTCAGCCTCATCTTCGATCCACGGTTTCATGGTACTGGAAGGAAGGTCGTAGGGATCGCCTAAATGATAATTCAGTAACTGACAATTAGATAAATTGAGATGAAGATGGCTCGTGAAAACAATGAGACGATCGGCATAGGCTGGTTTGACCACCGAGTCTCCAAAATTTGGTTCGATCCAGAT
This sequence comes from Stegodyphus dumicola, assembly GCF_044657685.1. Classification (NCBI taxonomy): domain Eukaryota; kingdom Metazoa; phylum Arthropoda; class Arachnida; order Araneae; family Eresidae; genus Stegodyphus; species Stegodyphus dumicola. Next base: position 279,535,102 of record NC_140768.1, read on the forward strand.
GAGAAGATCGCAATGCGTGCCGTCGCATTCGTATGACGGATCTAACCCGCTGACGAACCAATCGTTGGAATCGTCGAGAAGAATATGGACCGTTTTATGATGTCGAACAAAAAGGGTTTCCAAATGATAGGATAAGAGGGAAGGATGCCTTCCTAAATTACCTAATACAACGGTCACGGGTGCGTCTTGACATTTCTTGAAAAGATCTTGAATGGAACCCATGCTGGTTGTTCCGTATACTTGATTCCCGAGACGAGTCAGAAAAGATCCCATGCTTCTTTATTTTTTTAACGCAGCTCGCATATATTCTTAATCTTTCTGGAATTCCGATTCAGGATAAGGTGGCTTTTGAAGACTGGCATTCACTTCATTATGAAATTGAAACCAGACGTGGGCAAAGTGTTCGCCTAAAAACCGTTCTTTATACGTTTTGAGTTTGGATAAGTAATGATACACACAAATCCCGCATCGGAGAGTTCGATATAAAGATTCTGTCACAAAGTCTCTCCAAAGAGTTTTCGCGAGACGAATATCCTCGTCCTGCTCGTCCTGAATTGAAAACGCTTCGGCCATCCAATGTAAAAGCCGCCAGTAATAAGGACCAAAGACCAACGTGTTGTGGTAATTGATGTGATGAAAATAATCTTCGGCTGAAAAAGGTTGTGGGGATACGGAAATGCCGATCCGGGTCATCAAGTCTCGAATCGCCTGACTTTTCCCCTGGAGTAATTCAATCACCGCTTCGTCTAAAAAGAAAAAGTATTCGCTCTTCCATCGAATACGGTACAGGAGCGTTAAGACGCAGTACGTAGTCAATTTAAAGAGTTGAATCCAACTGTATTCGCCTACCCAAGCTCCAGGTCGTAGAAATGTCCGTCCCCATTTATCTTGGTTCATTAAATTGGCCATGAATAATAAATAGGTGACGACGACTTCATCTAATCGTTGTTGAGGCTCTTCTTCTCGGAAAGCGGTCGTAAAGTGGGTGACGTCAATACCCGGAGGAGGAGGTGGAGAAGAAGGGGTTTTGAAGTGTAAAAGTTCATGAATTTTATGAGCCACGAACGGTGAAACACGAGCCTGGCTTTCTCGATTTCTTTGGAGGTAAGTCTCTTTCTTTTTCATTTTTTTCTAAAGATTTATGAATGACAAACGGAAAGGTTTCTTTCTTGTACTCTTGAAGGCGATGAAAATAAAACAAAGCTTCTTGGAAAGCACAATATTTGGTCCGACCTATATGTTTCGGACAAAACGATGAATATTCATAGTTCATTGGTATGGGCGCGGTATGAAACGCCTCCTTGTTCTTGGAGACGAAATTGAAATAAATAGGACGGGCCAGTATCTGGTACAAAACATTAATTTTCCAATAATGAGGGCAGTAAATGTTTTTATATCCTGCCGTTAGAGCTACGAGAAACGGTTTTAATTGATCGTACGGCAAATGACCCTCATTCCATGAAAAGCCATGCGTTATATCCGCTAACGGTAAATGAACACTCGATACACTTTGTTTGGCGGAATAGGATAATTCAGACCACGGTATGGGTGGTTCCACGTAGATAATGCCTTGGGAACGATCATGGGTGATATAAGCCACTTCTTTAATAATATAGTCGGAAAAGTCATCATTATAAGAAAGATTGAGTTCTTTGGCGAGAGGATCACCATTCAATTCGAAACCTTCGAAATTGAGAACGATATAGGATTCCATGTTTTATTTTTATCGGTCATCTTGTTTCAGGAGAACATTGAATCTAAAATCCTCTACGGTTATCACATGAAAATCTCTCAATTTGCCTTTTAGATAGGTGGCTCCAACTAAGTGGATGGATTGAGTTCCATATTTTTTCTTTAATTGTTGGAAACAAATCCGCTCTGATACTTGTACTGCAATAGGTCCTAGATGTACGAGTATCTTATCCTTGCGAGTAAACAGAGTTATATATTCTATACCCACTCGATGTTGACGAAACTTTTGTAGAAATTGTATTAAGGACCAAGATTGAAGACCCAAGGTCGATTTTAAATCTCTTTCCAAATTAAACGTGGCAGTATGGGAAATAAGAACAATATATCGAAAGGAGGGACCTATTTGTCGATTGAACCGTTCGGTGATTCGCCATGGAAGAAAGGTTGAATGATTCATTTTTTTTTTCAATTTAATTTAATTTTTTTTTTCTTCTTCGGTTCGAAGGATTAAACAAGCATGGCAGAGTATTACGATATTTCTGTTTTGAAAACTATTCAATTACCGATTGATCGACTCATCCGATTCGTGATTGGGCAAAATCCTCAACTTGAAAACTATCAAGCGACGTACCGGTTTCTGAATTTATTTTTTGAGATTACGCCTCGACTCGTTCGAGATTTTCAATCACAGGCCGTTGCTCATATCCGTCACGTGTTAGATAATATGTCGCAATATGGACACCTATATCTTTTAATCGATCAGCAGCCCCTGTTTAATGCCCTGGAATGGAATGATGAAGAATTTATTTTATCGAATGAAGAAATCTTAGACCCTATTCGCAAAATGGCCAGTCAGTTTTTTCCTAAAGATTCTGCTCATTACCATGTCACTTGCATCTATCTCTTACATTTTTACGCACTACTCGCGAATCCGAAATATACTTGGATCACAATGGATTATTTAATGCACGGCAATAAATATCATCAATATTTATTAGCTAAACATGCTCATGAAGAAAAGTAAAAATAAAATCATTAGACGAGAAATTTATTTTTGAAAAGATAAAGCAATATAATGGAATTTTATCCGAATCGATATGGTAGCGAATATTACAAATATCGAAAAAAAGATCCAGTCTTTGTGAAAAGTGAATATGGTCATGAAAGGTATGCCATTCACTCCCAAAAGGGGGAAATCTATCCCGACAAAGGTGATCCTTTCGCTAAAACTCGAGACGGCCTTCCATATTATGCCAAAGATCGGAAAGGAAATGAAAAATATCCTCTACAACGTAAAATATCCCTCGTTATTCAAGTTCAAAACGAATTCGTTCTGGCCAAATACGCGGACGGAAAAGAACGATACCCGGTGGATTTCCGAGGGAACGAATATTATTTAGTGAAAAATGAAGAACCTTACGTCCTGAAAGATGCCCAAGGTGAAATCTACTTTGCTAAAACATGTAGTGGAAAAGTCCTCATTCCCTGGAATTATTTTGAACAGTACAAGTATCTTCTCTCAGAACATTATAAACGCACATGCGATGCTGCAGGAAACTGCGTTTATCAATCCACGGTACCCGTTGAAGAAATTCTTAAAAAGTTGTTTCCATGCCTCTGTTTGTGCTTAGCTGAAATACCTACAATGGCTTTTATTCTAGCAGCTACGTTAATGTCAATACCAGGACTGTAAGAACAACGTTCTTATATATAGTCAGTGAGAAGAGAAAGAATGACTCGAAGCTGGCTGAGAAAAAATTCTATTAAAAAAAAAAAAAAAAAAAACTTTTTGTTAATTTTTATCATGTTTTTAGACATAATAAAAATTAACTCTACCCCCCTTTATTCTTTTTGTTGTGAATGATGTCTCACCCTTTCTAAAACTAGATTTCTAAACAAAAGAATGAGTCATATCGTTCTTGGAAATTTATTTTAGAAACATGTTGACACCTGATTCAAACCAAAATAGGGGTGAGGGGTGGTAAAGTTAATTTTTATCATGTCTAAAGACATGATAAAAATTAACAAAAAGTTTTTTTTTTTTTTTTTTTTTTTTTTTTTTTTTTTTTAGAATTTTTTCTTAGCTGTTAAGAAATTTTTCCAACCCGACTCGATCGACCGGACATCACCATGTTTTAAGAATGGACTCTCACTTATATATTTCAGCATTGCGAGTTTCACTTCACATGATTCTGTGTTTTTGAAGAAGAAACATCTTGAAATCTGGCTTTCTTCAGTCAACTTTTGTTTTTTCCAAGTCATTACAAAATGAAATGTTGGGAACCTACCTCATGCATATGTAAAAAGGTTAGTAATTCTTGTCTTTTTTCAGATTTTTGATGATAACATTATCGTAATAAATAACTTGTCTTTTATGCTGAGGCAGATCAATGGGTTCATCGTCCACTTTTAAATGTTTCGTGGTTGAGTGTTCTCCCTCTTCGTCGTCATGTTTCGTTTGAGAGACGAATTCAATTCGGCATTTTCAAACTGAAGGGGTTCTACTATATCCAAAGAAGAGGAAATATTATTTTCGGCTGAAAAGGAACTGAAATCCATTTCGGTCCGTTTCAAATGTCCAAATTCATCATTGAAACGCATAATGAGTTCCGTTTCGTGGATGGAGGTGTCGCGCATCGTTTTCAAAAATTGTCGAATGGCCGATTTCAGTTCGTTAAAGGTCGTAACAGAACCGGGAATGATTTGTACATCGGCATACTGTTTGAATTGTGTAAAAATATCGGTCGAAGATAGAAATTCTTTTTTGAATTCTACTAATATTTCAGGTTCGGAACGGTAACGGATCATGCCGTCCTCCATGTTAATATTGTGGGCCAGATGCAGATAAATCATTAAAAAGAAACCTTTATAGGAATCTTCGACGATAGAATCTTTGCTTTCGAGTAAATATTGATCCTGCATCACTTGTTCTGAGGTGAGGGATGGAGCATTTTTCGTAAACACGGCGTCAAAAGGAATTGCTACCACGCGATCATTAAATGCCTCTGTGGCCGTACACACTGGGAACGTATTGGTAGAAGCCATGAGTTTGGCACTGGGAATCGCTCCTACATTTTGCTCGTATAAATTCCGAAAACTGGTGGTCGAATTACCCGTGATTTCTTTCACGAGGTTTTTGTTTAATTTTCCCGACATTTCTTCAACAGTCACTACCCGACAACAAAATAACGAAGAGGCCAGTTCCGGTTGGGCTGATAGTCCTTGACCACTCGTCGTTTGTAAATTGACGGCTCGAATACCATGACTATAGCCTCCAAAGACCTTCGAGATCATTTGAAAGAATTTACTTTTTCCATTGCGCGTGTTGCCTTTCAAAATAAAAAATTTGCGACCGTAATTGGTCGCAATGAGAAGACTGGCCAGGACATCTAAAAGGTACATGAACAGATCGTATTCGAAACACGTATATTTACACATGTGCACATAAAAATGAAGCATGCTTTGAATGAGCGGGTTGGTTTCTAGTTTGTCATGAAACTCGCGCACTTTTTCCCGCAGCGTATCCAGTAAATCGTCCGTGAGGTCGAGAAAACAGCTTTTCAGGTATTGTAGAAAAAATTTCCGGTCGGTTAATAAACGATAGATGGCTATCAAATCCGGATCGTGACGAAATTGCATCAACTCGTGTCGACTAAAATTGATGCCCAGACGTCGATCCGATAGGTAAAATTCCGGAACCGTCCCTCCTACATGACCCGTCAAGAGATTCAGAACCCCATCGTGGGTTCGAATATGCCATTTATGTCGATCCATTTGAATGATTTTACGATCAATGTTGGTTCGACTCAGAATGGACGAGACCACATAATTAATGTTGACCTGTTTCATAATGTCTGTGAAAGGACACATGTTTTTAGTTTTATCGGCAAACTGATTCCGAGCATAGGCCTGAATGGAGGACCAGATGGCATTCATCAGGTTTAGAACTTCTATCTGGTGGGGCACTTCTTGCCAGTACTCGTGGATATTATTCCACATATAGCGTTGAGGTTTCTTGCAGGAATTGTGCATGGTAATGACGAGAATCGGAAAATATCGCTCTTGAATTCGATGAATTTGTTCCACGAGCTGATCTCCAGACACCGAATATAAAATAACGCCTTTCATGGTTTTGATAATAGCTTCCAGTTTATCTTTAAATTTGTAAATTTTAGGATTGAGATTCGAACCACAAAAGAGGATCGTGTCGAGAGTAAAATCTTGGGAAATGATATCTATAATTTTACTGTTGATTTTTTCTACAGAATCTATGAGTTCGTGAGATTCTAATATCGTACGCAAATGGGATGCGAGTGTATGGGAGGACATTCGTAAATGTTGACACAAGGCACAAAAGACAGGTAAAAAATAGTAACCTTGATTGTACTGCATAATCGTACGAAGGGGATTGGGATCGGAATGCAAACTAGGATTGTCTAACTTGAGAGCTTGATTCACCGTCTGGAATACATCGTTTTCGATGACGATAGAATTTTGACTTTCCCGGTACCATCGTTTTAGAGCCCGGTTATTCGATTCAAAGTCTAAAATCACAAACCCGTTAAACTTGATAAAGTAAAACGTTTTTAACCAATGATGACCTTCGGTTCCAAAATCCTTCCCTTTGTAAATATACATCGGGGTTTTTAGTTTATACACAAATGTAGCCACTTTTTCATCGTCGGGTCCAGCTTCCTCATCTTTGCTAATAAGCGTGGGATACGATACTCGATACAAAGGATCGTACAGTGTCACCACAGGCATCATATATTCATAAAGTTGTTTTTGAATATCCATTGGCTGGAGGTGGAGCAGTTTACGAAAAAAGGAATTGGTATTATCCTTGCGACGTTTAAATTTTGATTGAATGCCTAACAATCGCATGCTGAAAGCATTGGGATTGGTCAAATCTAAACGCCAGGTGGTTTGTTCGTCTACATAAATAATCAGCATGGGTTCGTATTTATTCGTATAGGGCTTGGAGGAATTCACAAGCGTCGCATTCGCTAAAACGTCCAACTGGAAAATAAATTCAGATGTTTCGTGATAGAACCGGGGTTGAAGTTGGCTGCAGAATTGAATATAATCATCATGAGCGATCGAGATTTCCGGCAAATGGACATGAATACCACCTCCTGGACGAACAGCTACAATAAAAGTAAAATGCTTAAGGGATAAAAAGTAAAATTTTAAGGTTGAGAGAATAACAGAATCTACATAATCGTAGAGCATAGATGAAGAAAGGGATGCATCGCATTCAGTTTTAATATCAATATCTAGGATAAGGGAATGATGGGTCGTCGAGCAAAGATCCATCGTTAAAAAAAGATTTTCGGCAGACGTTCGAGTATAAAATCGAGAAAATTGTGCGTAGTCTTTTCGGTTACAGTAAAAGATTCCTCCCGACATCTGGTAGAAAATGTAAGCATCGTTGGGCGCATCTCCAACCGAATTAATCCTTGTTAAATAATGGAGGCTCTGCGACATGATTATATATCTTTAACTTGATTAATATTTCTTAAAAAAATACAAGCAATGCTTTGTAAGTAAATATCCTATAAAATCTCCACGTGCTCCTCTAAAGAATAAATAAACTGAGCACTTTTACCTTCATAAAGTCTGTTCCTATATACTGTTGAATTCACGGCACAGAATGATTTAGAGTGAAATTCGTTTCGCACATCTTAAATAGATAAACCAGAGTTCTTTCTAGCCAGAACTCAGAAAAAAATTCTAAAGTAGATATTAAAAAAAAAAAAAAAAAAAAAAAAAAAAAAAAAAAAAAAACTTTTTGTTAATTTTTATCATGTCTTTAGACATGATAAAAATTAACTACCTTCCCCTTTTGTCTGGGAATGTTGTCTCACACTTTCGGAAAATAGAACATGACTCATCCTTTATAAAAATAGAACTCCAATAAAAGAATGGGTCAAGGTATATTTTTTAGAGAGTGAGACATCCTTCCCTGACAAAAAGAGGGGACAGTTAATTTTTATCATGTCTAAAAGACATGATAAAAATTAACAAAAAGTTTTTTTTTTTTTTTTTTTTTTTAATATACATTTCAGATTATCTGAGAAATTTTTCCCAGCCAGCTTTTACTTTTCTAGACATAAACGTCCTTGTTTATGTCCTTGAATGACGTCATCTCTCATGTATATATAAAGCGTGTAAGTTGGCTCTGTAGACTTATTCCTTTCGAGGAAGAAGGCGAGATAAAGTAAGCTCTGTCATGGATAATGAAAAGTATTACAATGTTTCGGATTATGTGGAAGCGTATGGAAATGTTTATAGACAATATTATTTTATAGCTGTTCGTTTCAAACTACCCATCTTCCATGTCGATACTTTGAAACATTTTAGCCCGGGTCTCGTTCGAGCACCTTGCATTCTCGTGGTCAGTGAAAATCGACTCATTTTCCAAGGAGAAAATTTAGACAAAGACTATCCGTTTCCTCGTGGGTCTTTAGTCTTTTGCGTGCATGGAACAAAAGAGGATCCTCGTTGGATTAACGTCTCTAGAGATACGACCGATCAGTTTTTACAAAGTTTATTTCCCTCTCGAGATTTTATCAAGGTCTCCTATGAAAATAATACCTTATTTGTTTGTTCGACCATCAATCCGTTTTCCTTGTTCTGGAAAGTACTTCCTCGCAATATGGCTTTTCGCGCCTTAAGCGATCTGACGATGACCTACATAAAAAGAGAACCTTTCCAGTTAGAGCATTGCATGCGCCTCCGATTTTTCAAACGAAATACGCACGTCTGGGAATCGTGGTCCAACTGGTATCACTATTTACATCCCATGCTCATCCTCCACTTCATACATTTAACGGGACAAGCTGCGAGTGCTCAATTGGCTGCCAAACTTCATAAATTGTTTAAACGCTCCCTTCCACCTTACCTGCATACGGATTCTATTCCATCGGACTTTTATACTTGTGAAATTACTTTTGACGACACGAAATTAACCGGTGTTTGGTTTGTCGTTTTGAATATGTCTTTAGTGATGTATGTTTCGCCCATGATTGCGTCATTCCATCATGAAACGTTCCTCGACGTGAATCGTGAACAATGTAATTATTGGCTACCGTTTTACCGAAATAATGAATTATGGACCCGAGAAGGATTTAAAATATACGTTTCCCACTTTAGAAAGAATCGTCGCTACTTGAAAGAAGTCATGATTTGGTTATCGTCCCGCTCCGAAGAAAAATATCAATATATGTTGCTCGATTTGAACAAAGTAGCCTACCTTTTAATGATTTAAAAAAAAGCAAAAAGAAAAGAATGTTACGAGAACTGGTTCGATGTCTTATTCAATACCAGTCCGACCCCACTTTTATATCTTTAAATGTCGTTGATGGTCTCAAACAAAATCTTCGAGACGACGTGATCGATGCTTTTCTCCTGAGTCGACCTTTACTCCATCTCTATCCTCAACTGTATAAAAAGAGTTCGAGCATCATCGATTTCTTGTTTCGCATTTCGGGCTTGCATTTGGAAGAGATTGTTCCGATGGAATCTCAGGACCTGGAAAACAAAATCGCTTCTTTGGAAACTCAATTGAAGGCAGATCGGAAAGCTTTTGAGAAACAAAACAAGAGCACAGGAACGAAATGCGTTATTTTCTAGCGGAAAAAGAACAATATGTGAATACCGCTCGATTCGGAAAAGAGCATTCAGTCGTGGATTTGCAACGACAATTGGAACGCCTTACATGGGAGAAAGAAACCCTGCAGACTGAGTTGGAGCAGCTGAAACGGAATCACGAAACTTTACAAACTCAGTGGGAGCAATTGAAACGAGATCACGAAACCTTACAGACACAAATTCGAACGCATGAGTCTGAAAAAATACAATGGCAGAGGCAAATAGTAGAACAACAACAACAACAATTGAATAATAATAATGATAATAATAATAATAATAATATCGAGTTTCCAAACCGTTTGATGAACGAATGGCAAATGCTCCACCAACGCTACGAAACGGGACTTGAAGAATGGATGCAACGAACGGAAAGTTTAATCCGCCCTTTGCAAATGGCTTTACAAGAAACGATCGAGCAACTGAAACTTCCTCCTTCTTCTACGACTACGGTCATTGAAACTTTACCGCTCGAATCGCCTCCTTCTCAGCAGCTCATGATCGAGTCGTCGCGATCTAAATTAGAGCAATTACAAGAAACCCTCGACCAGTTTTTAACATCGTATCAATCGGAACAAAAACAGCACGTCCAGCAATTGAACGAGGAACTGAAAGGACAATTGACCCTTTGTCAAAACGAAAAACGGATGTTGGAAAAGCAGTTGGAGCAGGGTCAGAAAGAACGAACCGACCTCCTGCAAAAATGGAAAATCGAGTCCGAAACACATTTCCAGGAAGGTATTCAACGCGTTCTTGACATGCTGCAAAAGAAAAATCCTCATATTGAGACGATTCTTCGAGACGAAATGGCTAAACAAATGAAGGAGTTCCACGAAACGCAGTTTATGACGTTTTTACAGACGATCCTTCCCCCCTCATTTTGGAAACCTTTAGGTGCGAACCAAGATTGGAAAACGTTTTTCTTCCAGCAAATTCAAACGTATATCCAGTATTTACAAAATTGGCAAACCCAGCTTTTGAACCAATTAACACTTCTCGGGAATGCTTTAAATCAATCGCTAACGCCCGACAATTTAGCTCATTCCGTTCTTCACAGTCTCCCTTCTTCCTCTAAAAGCATGATGGAAGACACGACCCTCTTGCAACGACTGCACGATCTTCAACAATCGATTGAGAACCAGAACGAAGCGAAGGAGGTCCTACAACAAATCCAAGCTCAACTCCATCGGGATCGTAGCCAAGAACATAAAAAATTACAGCAGAGTCTAGAACATGAAAAACGGCAACGCGTCGCTTTGGAAAAGAAACTGGAGGTCCTGAAAACGAATTTGGTAACTCTGATACGGACTAAATGGAATGCGTATTTTGGGGCCACGGATTACGATCAGATTCTCTCGGAACTCGAAAAAGTATTCCATTTCAAAGAAAATCTAGAGAGGACCCTCGAAACGCAATTGGCGCAACTGAAAGGTCATTTTCCCGAAATACCGGTCGTTCAATTCGATAATTTGGCGTCGAGCATGATCGAATGGGCTCGACAGGTCGAGAATCACAACGATTGTGAAGTCGAGTTCCGTAAAACCAAAGAACAACTTTTCGAATTGAAACAGAAACTCGATCAAGCCGAAAGTAATTATACGAAATGTAATGAGTACCTCCTCTACGCCAAAACGAAATTGACCACGTTCCTAAAAACGATCCTTCAGAATGACCCTAGTGATCAGAGGGAAGATTGGCCGCAAGCCGTTGTCCATCAACTCCAAAACGTGATTCACGAGCATCGACAATTTCAAGATCTCGTTTATAAACAAATTGTCACGCTTCGAGCCCAGTTTCCGAACATACCGGATCCTATTGAAGAATTGGCGAATTCGGTGATTTTATATTTCGAGCAGGAATGAGACCTATATCGACGGCAGTTGGAGGAACGTCCTCACATTACCGAAGTGAAAGAACCCACTACTGTACCGGCCATTACGTATCCTACGGATCAAGTGGAGGAATTACAGCGGGAAGTGAAAGATTTACAAAACCAACTGGAAGTGTCTCGGTCTCGAAACCAAACTTTAGAAAACCAACTGGCTAAAGCTCTCGTAGCTCCGCAGGATGTAGAAATGTCCGATACTTCGAAATATAAACGAAAGCACGTATCGACGGTTGACGAAGACTATGTAAGAGGTCTGTCATTGGATTTACAAGAGGCCAAACACGCTTTAGATCGATGTCTGGACGAAAAAGCCCACTTGCAAAAGGAATTGGAACACATTAAAACCGAACTAACCCCTTCTCCCTCCGTATCGTCCGATTTCAAAATGCTCAGCGACCTGTTTTATCAATTATACGTGTCCTATTTTCGATTACGATTTGATGTCGTGTACGGAAAAACCGTTTTTTCGTCGGAGGAATATATTAGATCCGTGCTGAATAAATTGGATTTCGTGGATCGAAGCATTCGATCCAATATGACTGTGAAAGAATGGACCGATGTTTTATTGCAATACATCAAATGGGACGTACAAACTCTGACAGGAGGGTTAGATTGGCAGGGGTCGCATACAGTCTACATTAAAGATGAATTCTTAACCTATTGCATGAATCAAACGATTGAAATCATTGATCGGTACGCGAAAGAATTGAGGAAACAGACCGAGATGTTTAGAAGTCCATAAAATAATAATAAAGGGGAACTATGGAATATTCAGAGTTAATCGATCGTATTCTTGCGCACCCGATTTTAAAAGCGGGGATTGACGAAATCGTTGAAAATAACCCGAGAACGTTAAACCTCGTGAGCCGAGAATGGAAAAATATATTAGCCAACAATCCTCAGTTTCAAGATTTTCAAGCTAAAGCGATCCCGTTCCAGCATCCCGTAGAAAAAGGTTATATTCAGATTGAAAATATTAAAGATTTCAATCATCATTATAATATTCTCGTAGCGGGGTATTGGGTTCTCTGCGCTACTAATTATAAGAGGAATCTGAATGCCCATTCTTTCATATGTAAACTCTGTCCTCCTCTGGTGGACATTACCAAAGCCGTGGCTGCCGATCATTCCCAAATGCTGATTTCAGAACAATGTCGGTTCTTCATTGAAAAATGTAGACCTTCTCTCTGTAAAGCGTGTCGGCAAATGAGTCAAGGAAATGATCTGAATTCTCAGATGTCTCAAAATCAATGGTGTTTACGCAAAACCAAAGTGTTTGATGGAACGACCCTTTTAAACGTGTTTCAAGAAACCCTGGACCAAGAATTTGTGAATAACGATATGTTTATTGGTATTTTAAATATTAAAATTAATTCGCGGTACTTTTACGAAACGGACGCTTTGTATTGTAGAGTAGGAGGCATTTGTAGAGATATGATTCTCTTTCAAGAAGATGCTCTGAATATGATCGAAAAACCCGTGTTTCAGTTAAATATTTTAGAACCTTCTTCGAGAAATATTATTAACGAAACCATTTCTACTACCTTCGATAAAGAGAAAATCAAAACTGAAAAGGTGGATCCAGACCAGGTTCCCATCAAAAGCAAGATCAATCCAGATCTGTGCAAACCATTCAAGAAAGAGAAGCCTAAGAAGGAGGCTGAGGATGTAAAAGGCAATGAGGATCCAGTCTATTTAGGTGAGGTTTCTGCCAGTTCTATGAAGAACAAGTTTAGTAAATTTGCGTATAAACCGTACGCTCTCAGGTCTCATCGTGATCTGGATGATCTGGATTAGAAGTTAAAAAAAAAAAAACTTTTTGTTAATTTTTATCATGTCTTTAGACATGATAAAAATTAACTACCCTCCCCTTTTTGTCTGGGAATGTTGTCTCACTCTTTCGAAAAATAAACCGTGACTCATTCTTGGAATGATTGCCATTAGAAAGGATGAGTTATAGTCTATTTTTAGAAAGTGTGAGACAACATTCCCAGACAAAAAGGGGAGGGTAGTTAATTTTTATCATGTCTAAAGACATGATAAAAATTAACAAAAAGTTTTTTTTTTTTTTTTAGATCGCAAAAATTTTTTCCAGCCGACTCGATCAACAAGACCATCATTTTTTTTCAAGAATGTGTTCTCACTTATCTGTTTAAGCCATTCAAGTTTCATTTCAGATCCTTTAATGCTGTGGTTTGTGTACAAGCTTCTACATGATGAAAACAGATTCTGTGTCAAGGTATATTACCATTTTGTTTTTCTTTTTCCTTTTTACATAATAGAAATTTTTCTGTACTGACTTTTTAACCCCCCCAACCGAATCAATTTATTTCTCCAAACCTTTTCGCATTTAGCAAGTTAGGAACCGCGTATCAGAAAACTGCATGGCATTTTTCATAATGAGATTATCGGGCAAATCTTTTCTCGTCAATTGTTTATTTAAAGCCGTTTCTTTGGGATACGTGATGCATTTGGATTGTTAGAGATACGAAGATCCTGTTTCTTCTCCCATCACAACAATCGGTTCAGGGTGACAAATATCTTCTAACGTATAAAACCCAACCCCTTTCTTGTACGCGACATTCGAAATGACGGTTTCGGGAACGAGGTCTAAATTGGGTAGTTTATGAAAATCGAATAAACAATGCGCCAGCAGGAAATTGTAAAAAGGAGAGAATTCCGTTTTAGGGTCGACAAAAAGACCTCCATTCGCCATGTCGCATACCTTTATCTTGTTGAAGAGCGTCGCTACATTTGAATTATTAATATAGTGATATAAACCGCAAAGACGTTGCTGAAGCGTGCTCTTGAAATGCACCATCATTTCTTCTTGCATCTTCGTGGTATTGTTCACGCCTAAACCAATTTCGTTCGTGTTGCCAACACTTAAATTCCGTAGCAGTTCGTAATGGAAACGCCGATCAAACACATCTATGGCGTTATTGCGTTTCAAGTCGGTCGGGTCTTGAGAATACAGGTGGTTGATATAGTGCTCGATGCACGGGTTGAGTTTAAATGTGAGATCGTCCAACTGGACGTCGTGTAAATCGGGTCGGAAATGTTTATCCAGGAACTCGCGCGTCGGTAAAATGACAGTATTTTTCGGAAACGAGAAATTTTCCTTCACAATCAGGGAAGGTCCAACGACCTTGGTATGCGATTCCGATTCCATTCGATGATAATAAATTTGCAATCCATAAGGATTTCGAAGATGGTTCAGGCAGAGAATATTCCGAAACGCCGAAATATTGTCCGACCCACAAGGAATTTTTCGATTACTAAAAATACAATTGGATTCGTTCATTGTCTTGGTTTCTGAAAATCCGGCAAGAGTCAAGAGACATGCGATTTTTTAACAAGTCTGGAGGCAAAGTCGCTAAACAATTTAAACAATTCGACATTCCTGTCAAACGAGCAGGGGAGGTCGCTAAAGTCGTCGCGAAGAATAAACCCCTTCAAAAAGCTTTTGATAAAGTGTTTAGTAAGAAAGCTCTTCTGACCGCAGGAGGGGTGACGGCCGTCGCGCTCGGTTCTCAATATGTCAACCAATACATTCGGGACAATTCGGGCTGTTTTCTCTACAACGGAGGGGACATGGTTTGTAAACTTCAAGAATTGAGTTGTTGTCAACCCGAACCTGTTCACGGGATCGAATCGTGCACGGGATTTCCTATTCAGCAATGGAATGCGTGTGAAGGGTACGACAACGAGAAAGAGGATACGTGTTGTCGATTATGTGATTGTCAATATCACGATTGTACACCGACGCAAGAATTGAAATGCCGTCGACCCACGATCGGAGAAGCTTTAACGCATTTCAGTCAAGACATGACGGGTTCCATCACGAGTGGTATTTTAGATGTTTTGGGTAATATACCGTACCTAAAACCAATCTTGTTGGGAATCGTTCTTGTCATCATCGGCCTTATTATTTGGAAATTCGTATAAGAAAAGATGGATATCGTTACACTTCAATCCTTAAAAACTCCTATCGATCACCTTCTTCATCATAAATATCGTCCTCGACTGAATACCGTGGTACCTCAATATATCAAATTTCATAAATTTCCGCCCTTCACGAGCCTCGTCACGCTCGAACTGGTGCGCGATCCAGAAGTACGGGAAGCGGTGCGAGACTATATTCAAACGCTGTTTCGAGAAAAAGAGAAATACGGCTATTTGTATTTTTTGAGTGAACAAAACCTCGTACTTCCATTTACAATTCAATGGAATACAGAATTGGTCGTAGATCCACTGAACTTTTTTACTATCATTACGGAAATAGATCAGATAGCCGACCAGTTCGCTCAACGGGGAGATATGACGTATGAAATAACTCGCGTTGAAATACTCTATTTTTTAGTGTTGATTGTGAATATTCAACTCAATCGGATCACGGTCGATTATTTGCTACGATGTAATCAGATGTATGATTACTTGATTGCTGCTCCTAATCGAATCTTGACCAATTCCGAAATGGAAAAGAATACAATATGATCTCCAAGTTACGAAATGCTTCTTCTTCAACCCTCCTGAGCGATCTGAAGTAAAACTTGAAATGTTTAAATAGATAAGCGAGAGTCCATTCTAGAAAGAATTTTGAGATGTCTTGCCAATCGAGTCGGCTAGGAAAAATTTCTGTAGATAAAAAAAAAAAAAAAAAAACATTTTGTTAATTTTTATCATGTCTTTAAGACATGATAAAAATTAACTCTCTCTTCTTTTTGGCTGGGAAGGATGTCTCACCGTTTCGAAAAAACAAACCATAACTCATCCTTTCTCATCGCAATCATTGCAAGAATGAGTCCCGGTTTGTTTTTCGAAACGGTGAGACATCCTTCCCAGCCAAAAAGAAGAGAGAGTTAATTTTTATCATGTCTTAAAGACATGATAAAAATTAACAAAATGTTTTTTTTTTTTTTTTTTTTTTTTTTTTTTTTTTTTAAAGCTCTCAGAAATTTTTTCCAGCCGACTCGATTCACAAGACATTTCAAGATGACGTCATCGTTTCAAGAATTGTGTATATCAGTGGATAACTTTCGCACTTCTTGTGAGTTGAGTTCCTAGCTGAGCTAAGGGAATCACCATTTCTCAATCTACAGATATTTGTTTCGTTTTTTTTTTCTCAGAACACATGGAGAGGAAACTGGTCGTTCCATAAATTCAATTCTTAACCGGACAATATCGAGAAATTTTCGAGCTTCCCGACTTAAACGAATGACGATCGGGGACGATGAATTTCTTGGTACAATGATACCTTCTTCTTCTTCGGTTTCGACCGTTTCGGCCGAAAAGCATATTTTATGTCGAGCCAAAGTTAGAGCCAATTGAAAGAGTTTCAGATTGCCGTACCTGATTTCTGGATCCGTGGAACGATTCTGATGATAAAACTCCAGCCATGATTGAACCAGGTAAGGTAGATGAGTATAGGGTTTAGCAAGTGGAACTGGTTTTTCTTCTTCGATTTTGGTCAGACACCATAAATCATGAGGAATGGAAGCATATCGAACTCGGTGAAGCGCATGCTGACAATCGTATTCGTAACTCTCGAGAAACGTCAATTCGCTCACATCTGTGACGGGATGGAACAGACACGCCGTGTTTCTATTAGCAGGTTGTTTCGGATGAGATTCGAGCATGACAAACTTAAACATAAGAAAGCCTTTTTGTATTCAAACCCGATGATCGTCGAACAGAGTACGACCGGTTGAAGTGGATACGTGGTTTCTGGTTCGTAAAGAATAGGAATCCAGTGCACGGTCGTGGGGATGGCTTGATATTCCATGTACCGCTGATACGGTGATCGAACATATAAAATCGTTTCCGGTTCAGAACCGTTGACGACGAGTCCAATGCATTTCCCGTTAGGATTCGATCGAGTAGCATTTTCGAACCCGATTTGAAACGGGTATTCGATCAAGAGTCCGACCTTCTCAAGCAAATTTCTCTGATCGTACGTATTCAAAATATCTTGGACAATATATTGAGGATGGTGCTGATACGTCCATTGTTTTTGAATGAGCGGCGTACTCTTATTGTACTCAATGGGAAACGGGATGGGTTTCTCAGGATTCACGGACGGTAAAAATTCAATAAAGGAAGACGGAAAGCCGTTCGTGTTTTCAGAGGATCGTAATAAACGTCCGGTCGATCTTTCCATTCGTTGATGAAATTATGGACGAGGTCATTCTCGTGATGGACCTGGTTGGACAAAAAACAAAGACGATACCTTTTCCCTCCGTCATCTTCTGGTAAATGTAATCTGGGCCCGTTATCATCATCAAAGTAATGTCCTCCTGGATACGGTATATCCCATTCGTCTAAATATAGAATTGTATGATTATTTTGGGAGCGGTACACGTTTTCGAACACGGGATTTTGTAAATACCGTTTGATCGTTTTAGGATCTTTCACAAAAAGTGGTGTGGCGAAAAGTTTGAAAAGATTGTGGGAGGATTCCGATGAATTCGGGATCGTGGGGAAAATGACCCGTTCGTTTTCTAAAAGAAGGATCCATGATGCATTGCGTTGAAGAAAAACGGTACACGACAAGTCCGACATTTTACAATAGGCGGCTAGGGCGAGAACGAGTGGTTTCTGACTCGGGACGACTTTATCGAAATGAGCGAGTTTTCGAATCACAGAAGGTTGAAGCCGCATATGGGCTAAGGGAAAAAAAATCGTATCTTGAATCACATTGAATCCTCCTAAATGCAAGCCATGAAATTGGCTGTAAAGTGTAGCGTATTTATGAATATTCATTATCCTTTGTTTTTGAGAGGTTCGGATTAAAAAAAGAAGAAAATAGACATCTGAGAAAGTATCCGCAAGTGGAAAATCTTACGATGAGCCGATTTTATAGTTGGCGTAGTATCCGAACTGACATTCGCTAAGGGGTCTAATAAAATCTAAAATCCATGGCTAGAGAATAGATGGGAAAGTCTTTTATGCTTCTGATAAAAACCGCTCGGTGTAAATCCAGAATCCATTGGTTAGAACAGATGCGGGAAATGTATTTGGAATTCTAATAAACAGACCAAACTGCCTTGAGTATCTGCAAGTAAAAAATCTTACGATGAGTCAATTTTATGGTTGAAGTAGAATCTTGGATCCATTAAGGATATTGATAGAACTTGTATGTAAATAGAGAGAAAGGAATGAACAAGATAAAATGAGTTATGAATCATTTCTCCGATCCGTTTTTGGATCTAATTATAAGACATTTATGCCTTTTATTCATACTATTCAGCTTTACTGTTTATTTGTCATTACATTAGTAATTTGTCTGACCATCTACATGATTTATGAAACACAGCAAGATAAACATTAGGAAAACTATGTTCCCCCTTCATGGTATTTGTTTTTCAGACATATATATTATGGATTAAGTTATTTCTTTATCAATAGCGTCAGATCCTGGCACCCATTCAAAAAATCATTAATAATAATTTAATATCATTAATAAAATTTTGAAACCTTCTAGTATAAACCTTTTTATCAAATTTTTAGTAAAATAACAAGGATCCTAAAATCCTTACCTTTTAAATCTAGTGTGTCCCATAGGACAAACCGGTTTGTCCTATGGGACACACTACATTTAAAAGGTAAGGATTTTAGGATCTTTGTTATTTTACGGTCAAGGAAAATTTAAAAGTTTTATGGAATTTAAAAGTAAAAATTTAAAAGTAAAAGAAGCAAATCGATGGAGAAAACGAGAAAGGCGAAAAGATCCAAACGTTCGATTCAAAGAAAAAGAATACCAACGAATGAGACGATGGAAATGTTGGGATAACGCTCTTCCTAAACATAGACATAAGCCTGACAATACAGTATTCAAACAATGTCCGTCGATGGAGGAATGTCAAAATATTATTAAACGTATGAATATTTCGGAAGGAACACGAGCTAAGTATGAATTTTATTTTAATGAATTCTATGATTGGTATCAAAAACATGGTGACGGTATAAAATATCATTATAAAAGAGCACTAGAGATATATGAAACGTATCTGACTGAGGAAAAGAAAAAATCGTATAATAAAATAAAAAATAAAATCGTGTTTTTATACCGTTTGCTCGGTGAAAAAAGGGAGCGCTCGAACCAAATTCATATTAAAAGATGTCAAGGTCCTCTTCTTACATTAAATGATCTCAAAAAACTTAGAAAAATGGTTATAGATCGCTATGAATATGAAGAGATGGCTTTATTTATTCTTGTCATTCTTGAAACTGACTTAAAAGCAAACGAAATTTTAAAACTTCTGAACGAAACAGATCATCGACGACATTATGCAGAAAAGAAATTGGCATCGTCCAATATATGGGATCAACGTAATCTGTTTTTGTATGAATTTTTGGCTTGGGTTATTGCCGGCCCACTTTTCCCTCGATCATTAGATGGTTGCTTAAGAAAATTAAAACGATTCTTTCAAAAGTATTTTCCGAATCGATCCTTTAGTCCTTCCTATACCATCATTAAACGTTCCATGAAAATTGCAAAATATCGTAAATATATACGAGAAGAAGCTAAAAAGGAGATGGAATCAGTAACACAAGAGTCTATTCTTTAAAAAACTTTCAAAAAATATAGGGATCATTGCTTTTATGGATTGAAAAAGATAACCAGATTGGATCTTCAAAAGCACTTCGTAATCTGAAGTAGAACTCAAAACACTTAGATAGGTTTAAAAAAAATAGGATAATCATTTCTTTCTAGTAAAACGAAAAATAATTAAGAAGGAAAAATCTCTTACCTTTATTGAAGCATTTGTCGTAACGTAGAAGCTGCGTTGAAAGATGTTACCTCTTCAGCAGTACAGACTGATCTGTAGGGAATGTCGGATTGTTTAAATAGATAAGTGAGAGTCTGGATAATTAAAAAACCATAAGGATCAAGTCGATTAAATTGGTAGGAAAAAAAAAATTCTCTCTTTTCGTCCGAAATTGATGTCTTCAATTTTTCGAAATTGTGAGACATCATTTTCGGACGAAAAGAGGGGTAATTTCTAATTGCACCCAATGTAAGATAGAGTCACGGTTTGTTTTTTCAAAAAATTTGAGACATTTTCAGACGTACATTTTTTAATGATCCAGTTCATTACGGATCCCGATAAAACCGAGCTATATTCCTATGCACACACTGAGGTTTTCCTTGAATCATAGCCTTTACTTGTGGAAATTGACACATGCATTCATGCTGATTGAACCCCCTATAGATAAATGTACCATTTTGACAAACGTCTTTCGCCAATTCTCCACAATCCGGTCCATTGTAAAAAGCTGGATCCGTACAGTAACACGACCACTGATAGAATCCATTTTTTTCGGTAAGAATAATCATACCCCCTTTTTCAGTTTGACACGGGTAAGGATTCAGTTTGGGCATACAGAGTCCTCGAACACATTGCATTTCTTCCCCGTTTGTGCAAAGAAAATCACATGTATCCACACACCGGACTTTTTCTCGTCGACAATCTTTAAGCGGTATAGATTCGTTCATGAGGATGGAATCCGATTCTATGACAGAAGTAGGAAAGAAAAATAGAAAGAGACCAAACATCATCAAGAATATATACATTTCAGCCATCTTTTTTTTTTCTTTGGAAAAAAAACAAAGGATAAGGATATGGAAAGACGAGTTGATCAACACGAAGAACGTCGATCTTGTCGTCAAACGGCTCTTCAGTCTAAAATTAATACTTGGCGAGATGCTTGTACGGCATGCTTTAAAATCATGGATGATTGGGCCGCGATCGATTTTAAAAAATTCCATTTCATATTTGAACGATGGGTCTCGATTCTCAATCGTATCTTGGAAAATCCAATTCGTCGATTGGACCGTTACGAAATGTCCATGTATTATTGTGAAGAGCCAGGAGGACCCAAAGAGGTTATTCAGTTATATATTAATGAAACCGAAACCGAGGAAGGAAAAATTCCCGTCTACGTTATTTTTAATCTTTTCGAGTTTATTAAAATTCATCGCAATTACTGCTTAAACTATTCCACTTCGAACAAGATGCTGGTAGATCAAAACAGGGGCACGATCAATATGAACACCTATTATGCTAATCAGGTCAATGTAGATCAAACTCGATTTTATCGTAATGAAACGACATGGCAATTATTATTCATTTTTACTTTACATGCCTTGGCTCATTTAGATGTGTTTGATTTATACGATCACGCTTACTATGATACACACCAGCACGTTCGAGATTCAGTTTTCTTCCGATTATATTTCTATGGACAAGTCATTTGGGGAATATAAAGCAAAAAAAAAATGTCTTATCCTTCCAAAGTTCCTATTGAGTATGTTCAAAAAGTGTTAGAAGAGAAATTAAATCGAAACGTGCGTCGTTCTGAATTGACAGGGACATGTTCGTTGGGGCACGTTTTATTCGACTTGTCTCATTTACAAAAATTTTTTCCCCGCTATAGTCCAGAAGAGTTTATAAAGTTTCGAGACGATAAATTTATAATCATTCCGGGAAATTACTGGTATGACGCTATGAGTGAAGAACCTCGTGTCCAAGACTATGTAAAACGTTTCTTAAACCGTAATAAAGTAGAAATAAATCCAAATATGCGGCGTCGATCTCAACGTCAACGTTCTAGAAGTCGATCGAGAAGTCGATCTCAAAGTCCAACGAGAGTCCGAACACGATCTCAAAGTCCAACAAGAGTCCGAAGTCGATCTCCAAGTCTAACAAGAGTCCGAAATCGATCCCGAAGTCGCTCTTCGAGTATAGATATACCCATTCGGCATTACTTGGCTCCTCTACCCAAAAAAAGAGGGAGAAAGAGAAAGTCTAAACTCAAAGCTCGTGTTGGCTACGATCAAAAGTTTATAAAAGCCCTCGAGACAAACGAATCAGGTCTGATTCTAAAACCGACTCGAGGAATGGATCGAGATTTAAATTTGCCGGGATCTATTTGTCGGGGTATTCGCCAAGTCTGTCGCTACAAGGATCCTCAAACGAAACGTTACATCAATTTTGTTCGTGACGGGAGTGAAGACGATGAGTACGTGCTGCAACTGGAATATTAACAAATGATGGGATTTTCTAACGGATTAAAAGCTAGCGGGACAAGAGCCTTCCAGTGATCCGAATAATATAAATTATAAGGATCGTAATCATATACATAAGACGGTAAAATGGCTTTATCGGTATGATTCTTCCAAGCATAATCATCTCGAAGGGACAATAATACTGATTTAGAAGTGCACGGTGACAATAAACCTTGAATCATGCGTGTTTCCAGTAAAAGAGATGAACGAGGTCCAAAATATTCGGGATCCATAATTTGATGAGTGATCTTGGCCGTTTTATAGTTATACACCCATAGTCGTATGGACTGGGGTAAATATCGAGTACTTTCGTCGTGAGTTAAGTTCAAAAATTCTCGAATGGCAGGAATGTTACTATTCAGATACATTATGAAATTATAAATTTGTTCTTCGAACATCTTGTATTTAAACATATCAAATTCAGCAAGATGGTGACTGGACAGTTTAACACGAAAACATTTTTCCGGATATTGATTTATATTAAAATCTTTAGGATCGATTTGTCGTCGAATAACCAATTTACTACTCTCGTCCGAAGTGATAAATTCCAGTTTATATGGATTGGGTTCTTCTAAATATCTTTGATTCAACTCGAAACATGGGGAGTCAAATCGTTTTACTTTCCCGTCTGATTTATAAACCTCTTTGTAATAAATATCCATGACCACATAATCCACTAAAATGGGATATTTTTTCTGTTTCAATAAATCGAGGACGAGTTGTTTATAATCCATCTTCTTGTTTATCTCGCAGAAAGCCACGTTCGAATGAGTTGACGAATAGGCTCATGGGGCATGAGTTCTTGAAAAGTATCTAAAACCTCGGCCAGACTGCGTTGTCGACTTTTACAAATCAGTTGATGCGTTACATCGTTGAAGACGACTTTCTCGGAGAGAATGCATTGACCACGACATTTCTTCTTAAAATAATCTGGATGCATGAGTTTCACGTACCGAATAATGTCTCGAGTCGTTCGTCGTTTCAAGAACCGATGCCATTTCTTCTCGTTTAAAAATTCTCGATGACCGATGCGTTCTCTCTTTTCCACATTCAGAGCTCCAATATCCACGAGCACGGGATGATGGTCCGTGTACACAAAAGAACATAATTTTAAAACGGGAGCCGTTCCTCCGAGTCGATAACAAATACTACACAAGAAAACAATGAACGTGTAAAACGTTTCTGCTAAATATTCCGGTTGAAGAATGCGAGCACTATAAAGTCCAGGATTCATTTCAAAGAGACCTATTGTATATCCCGAACGTTCTCGGAAATGTGTTGCAAAAGGCAACACATACTCCGAACTCAATTGTCGATGAAGAAGGATCAAATCGAAAAAATGTTCGGGCAAGTCACAAGAGCTGCTGGCACTGTAAGATCTCCATTGCATCGAGTGGGAAGTAAACAGGCAGTGGAATCGTCTTTGATTGAAATTATTTAAAATGAGAAAACAGGCATAATCAAAATGCCAAGGACATTTGGAAGGAGCATAATAAACAATTTCTTTCACGTGTTCAATAATAGTATGAGTGGTGGATCGACTCATCTTCTTCTTTCTTTAAAAAAGAAAGATGGTGGTGGTCTGTGTCTTAGATATGGATGAGACGCTTGGATACTTTGAAGGAGAAACATTTCAAATTCGACCCAAAACCAATTTCCTGATCCAGTTTTTACGTCTTTGCAATATCGATATCATTTTGTGGAGTAAAGGTTCGGATGATTATGTCGAGCGAGTGATCAACAGTTCATTGCACGATATTGCACGATATGCGTATCGGATATTTGGCCGCACGCAATGTGAAAAGTCGTGCCGAAAGTATAATATTTCAAAATGTTCGGAACATATCAGAGTCTTGTACGATTACGACATTCTTTTAATTGGGGTCGATGATAACGTTAATGAAAATATGGACGAGCGCTATGATTTAAGAATTCACGTGAAGCCGTACAAGCAGATAGATCCCCGTGATCAAGAACTGTATAAAGTCGTGGAAAAAATTACCCAATTTTGTATAGATCATCAACGAGAGTTGTAGATGAAGCGAGATAGGGTTTTTGCTATGTCAGCTGGGAACCCCATTCCGTATAGAGAAGTGAGTACTAGAAAGTTATGTGTATATAGTTCTTGAAGCAATGACGTCATTTTTAAACAAACCAATAGTAAGCCAGTTTTAAAAAATGATGATTGGGAAAAGGTCGGTTGAAAATCTGGCTGGAAAAAAATCTGTCAGGAAAAATTTACAACTTTAAAAAAAAAAAAAAAAAAAAAAAACTTTTTGTTAATTTTTATCATGTCTTCTAGACATGATAAAAATTAATGACCCCCCTTTTTTGTTTTTAATGATGTCTCAGCACCATGTTTCTAAAATACACCATGACTCACCATTTCTAAAAATAAAATTCCAAGAAAAGAATGAGTCATAGTTTATTTTTAGAAATGGTAAGACATCATTCAGAGACAAAAGGGTGGTAGTGTTAATTTTTATCATGTCTTAAGACATGATAAAAATTAACAAAAAATTTTTTTTTTTTTTTTTTTTTTTTTTTTTTTTTTTTTACTCTACAGATATTTTTCTTCCAGCTCTCACAAAATTTTTTTTTCCACTCGACTTCATCAACCAAACAAGACATTGCAAAATTCTTTCTAGAATGAATTCTCGCTTATCTATTTAAGTCATCCCATTTTCGCTTCAAATCAGTTTGTGCTGCTGAAGAGGTAACATCTCCTAAGGCCAGTAGTCTAATAACCAAGATACTACATTCTACTTTGTTCGAAAAAAAGAAATCTATTGAGTAAGAATGGATTATTCGTTGATTATCAAGAATATTCTTTCTTCTCCCATCCTTGAGAAAGCTATCGACGAATTAAAAGAACGTCAAGGTGCTCTCAACTTAATATGTCCCGACTGGGAAGATGTTTTAAATCACGATCCGCTGTACGAGACACATTGTCAACAAAAAGTTCAATTTTCCAAAGGAACTCGAAAAGATACTGTTCACATCCGAAACATTATTGGTTTACAAAATTGCTATAATGTTCTCGTGGCTGGTTATTGGTATTTGAAACCGGGGGAGAATAATAAAACAGGAACTTCGTTCATGACTCGACTGTGTGCTCCTTTAACTAAAATTGGCGAAAGCATGAAAGAGAATCCGCAACACAAATTTGCGGAGAATTGTCGTTTTTTCATGGACCGGTGCGATCCCGCGTTTTGCTCTGCTTGTAAAGGAGCCCAAGATAAATTTCAAATTCATAGAAATATGTGGTGTATACGAAAGAGTCGGATCTTAATGGAGAGGGTTTAAAAAATACTTTTCAGTGTTCGATTGAAAATATGTTTGGTACAACGACTTCTTTTCTAGGTATTCTAAACCTTCAAATTTCTAACCGGTACACGTTCGGAGAAAATTCGTACAAGGTAGGAGGTTTAGTTCGCGAATTTATCTTATTTAAAGAATCTGTTCTGTTCTCGACCGATCTGGATATTGAAACTCCTCTTTCCCTCCCTGTAGTCGAAGAGATGGAAGAAGGGGAAGAGAAGTGTCCCGAAATTATCGGCATTCCCAATTACTTCAAACCCGTTACTCATTTTTAAATAAGAAGAAAGCATTTAGAAATGGATTTATGGAAAATCCATCGTCGACATTTATTATCCAAACGACGTTACCGATTTTTTGCCAAGATGGCTCAAAAAGAAATGGATCAACTTCCCTATCTCACCCCTCATAATATGTTTATTCATCGAGGTTTATCGGAATCGCTGTTGAGTAACAGTTTTGTAATTACCGATCATATGCTTTCCAGCATTATACACCGAAAAGATAATATTGATCCTCAGTACAGTCAATATTTGAACAAAATCGTTCCTTGCCGCAATTTTAATCAACCTCTCCTCCTTCAGTTAATAGCCACCTCGATCGCGGAAAAGGTGAAAATGGAACAGAAAGAATTACCGATGGACACAAGAGGACTTCCTAAAGACCCAATAGAGGATCCAAACGCTAGGAAAGTAAGTGTTATTAAGGGGGGTCCAGGAACCTCCACGGAGGATGCACTGAATCAAATGTTTGGCGTAAACAAGTAATTTAAAAAATAATGGACGACCCTGTCAAAATGGTGAAGGTTCAACGAAACGATATGGTCTACAGTGTTCGAAAGTATTTATTATCAATCCAGAATCTACAAACCAAATATAAATTTTTGCAATATTTTGAACAAATAGGGGCTCAACGAGATAATGCCGGTCTGGTGCATGAAGATCGAGGCGATAAAATAAAAGTTGTGAACCTCTATTGAAAAAAAGAAGATGACGCTTTGGATATTTCTTCTCGTCTTTTATCTTTACCTGATCATGATCTACCTGTTTCGAAACGAGTCACAAACGACTACAACCCATCCTTGGCAATCCATTTCCTACCACCCTCCTCAGCGGACAACGCTTTATTCGACTTGCATTCACGCAACCGATTGTGACGACGATCAAATATGTTTTCGGGGTGAATGTCTTCCCAAACTCCTTCCCCATGCTACTTGTTCTTCAGCTACGGGAGAGTGGGTTCTGGTGAATCAAAAAGGATTGAAATTCGCGACCTGTTTTTGTAAATATCCTCATCTCGTCACGCAAAAAGAACGCGGGGGGAATTGTGACGTAGACATTGCTTGCGGACCTCACGGCCGATTAGAAAGTTTAGACAAAGATCCTTTGAAAGAAGGTAAATGTGTTTGCGATTTTAGATACAAACCGCTTTTGCAAGGTTTCGGGTGTGAAGAAATGACCGCTCACGAACGATTAGCGTTTTCGAAGGAAGAAGAAAAAAACAACGTATGGGATCCGACCGTATTTTCCGAAAAGTATCTCGCGTCTTTCCAAAAACCCGGTTACTTCCAGCAGCCCTGTTCCTTCGATGCTTTTACAGGTCAGCCTTTAAAACATACTTTTTATCATGCAGAATTTGGAAGTTGTGTGTGTGATCCGAGGTATGGGAATATCGGGGTGCGACTCGATCATCCCTATTATTTGAAAAATAACGATAAGGGCTATAATGCTTGCGCGAATATTTTTAAAAGCGAACCCGATTCCCCGATCCATCATGTGAAACTGTTTGCCTATTTCTACATGTTTGATTATTCGCCGGTCGCGTTCATCGAATTTGAGAATTTAGACCCGACTCAATTATCCTATTCTTTCAATTATTACGTGGTCCAATCCAAGAAACACCATCTACAAATCGAAGAAACGTGGCCTTTTGACTACATGCAATATGTTTTTAAGTACCTTCCCTTTACGGTGCATACGCGTCACTGCCACGAAGATCCTATTTTTCATGTTAAAACGTGCTACGAAACCATTATTCGACAAAACCAGCTCACGCGTTGCCAGTTGATCGAGCAAGAACTGGATGGAAAATTAAGTCAACACGCGAACGCCTACACGCTCCTGTATCGATATCCCGTATGTCTTTTTTCAGAGGAGGATCGACGCGTTCCCGAAATTTATCAAGGCCATGTCGTTCTCAATCCTTTCCATTTACTGTTGAAAACCCTCCCAAACCTTCTTCGATCGAACGGTATTCAGATGAAACCGAATGAGGAAGGCATGTGGCATGTTACGTTTGCTCGAGCTCCTTATGTAGAAACATATGCGGCGACGTTAGATACAGCCGTCTTTCCCGATATTAAAGGAGAACCCACGAAAGCGTTGGAAAAAGGTCATTTCTTTTAAAGAGAAAGAGAGAGAAAATCAAAATAAAAGAAAGGGAGACATATAATCAAAATAAAAATGAAACGCGCTCATGAAGAATCCGAAAAGGAAATGGACCATGAAGAGGGGGAGAAGGAGGAAGAAGAACCTACCCATAAACGAATTAAAGAGTCGGACGTGTCTCTATTATTAGAGCTTCAAAATAAACACACAGATCCCGGTCAGCAAATGAATCGAGAATTGGAAACGGCTCGCGAAAAATATCTCGTTTCTTATCTACGGAAAGTCATTGAAAAACTGCCCATGAGTAAACACGTTCTAGATTCAACGACCGAAATTCCAGAACGCTACGAAGGATTTTTAAAAATGTACAGTATCGCTAAAACATGCGTCCATTCGGAAATTCAGTTAAAAAAATTGATGGCGTTTAATTCCATCTTTGACATGTTGAATGGCGTGATCGGGAAAGTCATTCACGATAAATATATCGCTCCATATTTAACGAAACTCGTCACCGATCACGATTTGAATCGGGCTTTTGCCGTATTCCAAGAAACTCTGCAAGCAGACGATACGAACGTATCCACGGAACTCCATTGCGTTTCGTTTTTGATTCCAGACGAATTGTCAAAGAAGGAACCTCTCAAAGTCCCCAATCCTTTGTATAACCGTTTCACGCAGCAAATGTATGCCGTCAGTAAATACGTGACAAGTATATTAATGCCGATCGCAGCGAATCATGCAACTGCATCTACGCCTGACTTTGAAATGATCGGAACACCTAGAAAAGGAGAAAAATAACCAATGAAAAAAAAAAGCTTAGGAATACGAAAGTCCATTAGTAACAAAACATGACAATGTCAGTTGGAAAAATTTTCTAAGAGCTGAAAAAAAAAAAAAAAAAAAAAAAAAATCTTTTTGTTAATTTTTATCATGTCTTTAGACATGATAAAAATTAACTCTACCCCCTTTTTCTTTTTTGTTGTGAATGATGTCTCACCCTTTCTAAAACTAGATTTCTAAGCAAAAGAATGAGTCATATCGTTCTTGGAAATTTATTTTAGAAACATGTTGACACCTGATTCAAACCAAAATAAGGGGTGAGGGGTGGTAAAGTTAATTTTTATCATGTCTAAAGACATGATAAAAATTAACAAAAAAATTTTTTTTTTTTTTTTTTTTTTTTTTTTTTTTTTTTTTTTATGGCTAGTTTGATGTGGACAAGAAGTTACCCTTTTTTAACCAGAATAAACTTTCACTTAACTATTTAAATCGTCAGTCAGTGCTGTGGCCTGGATCCAAGCTTATACTCCATCATAGGAAAAAACCTTCTTATTTGGGTCCATATTCTTAGAAGAATTTCTTTTTTTGAATGTCTATTCTCCATTCGATAAACCACGCAACCAACACCAGAAACACGATCCATCGAAACTGAAATATATAGAAGAGTTTAGGAAAGAAATGAAATCCATGGAATATAGTTTCGGCCGCTTCATGATACCGTAAACGCCGATCAAGGTTGACGAGCTGTTTAACCGGTTCAGGAGCGATTAATAATTGTCTGTCTTGATTCACCAGAATCACGGAATGAGCCCAATCCACCTCATTTAAAGAATCCACGTTGAATTTTTCTGCCGAGGGGTAATTGGGATAAACATGTTCCGTTACATATCGTAAATGCACGTCTAAGAGTTGAGCTGTAAAAATAATATTTTTGGGATACGTTAATAACAATTGACTTCTTAGAAATTCTTCCTGATAAGGAATCCAAGCTGATGAACGATCAAGAATCGTTTCCATCATGATATTATTTCATCTACTCTGTTTTTTCCTTCTTTACCTATTCCAATGTTTCATGTACCGAAATTTACTCGTCTATTATTCGGGACAATCGATCCCTTTACATTTCAATCTTCTTCAATGGTATCGACAAGTCCATCAAGAAATCACATAATAAAGGAATCATTAGTGGATAAAACAATGTTTGGTTTTAATCTTCGTTCGACTCTCGCCATAACCATTTTAATATGTCTGGTGACAACACTGGTCATCATGGCCCTCATCGTATATCGTCTCTCCTACGGCAGTGTGGCTTTCGTTTACGATGCTGCTGATCCGAATAAAGTCACGACCAAAGGAACGACAGCGAGCGATTTCTGGGCCAACAATAAAATGTTGCTCATTGCTCCAACGGTTGTCAATGTGATCAATATACTAATGGTCGGTTTATTACTTTACGTGTAACCGAAAAGAGAATAAAGACTAGATTCAAAAATACATCACGATGGATACAAAGGCTATCATGATAATTATCTTATTAGGAATTGTATTTGTCTCGTCACTCAATTTCGGCTACCTGGCAACAGCTATTTACAGTGATGCGACACCCAAAACAGGAGCCGAACATTTTAATCAACGCAACTGGATGTTTTACGGAAATATAATGCTACATATTATAGCTCTGATGCTAGGTGGAGGCATTTTTATGAAAAAGTAATGATTTAATTAAAAAAAATATGACAAGACCTACCCAAGATGAATCCAAAATCTTTCAGAGAAATACTTTCATAGATAACGATGAGTCACTCGTATTCATAAACACGTTCAAGGTGATGGACGGGCGTAACTTCAATCCAAGAAGAAATATACCAACAACTGCTTTTATTGACATCTTGCCCACTCAAGAAGGAAGAACAAGAATGATCAGAGTCAGCTAGAAAAATTTCCCAAGAGCTATATAAAAAAAAAAAAAAAAAAAAAAAAAAAAAAAAAAACTTTTTGTTAATTTTTATCATGTCTTCTAGACATGATAAAAATTCACTCTACCCTCCTTTTCATTTTGAATGATGTCAACATGTTTCTAAAAATAGATCTCTAAGAATGAATCATACTTTTCTTGGAAATCTATTTTTAGACACATGTTGACATCATTCAAAACGAAAAGGAGGGTAGAGTTAATTTTTATCATGTCTAGAAGACATGATAAAAATTAACAAAAAGTTTTTTTTTTTTTTTTTTACTACTAGAAAATATTTTTCTCAGCTCTCAGAAATTTTCCCAGCTAACTCGATTGACCAGACATCACCATTTTCTTCCAATAATGAACTTTCACTTATTTATTTAAACCATCCCAGTTTCACTTCAAATCAGTTTGTGCTTGAATACAAGCTTCTGTTCAGGTATGTTAATAATATATTTTTTGTTTCTTTGCCTTTTCGCGTTTAGTTTATGTGATTCGTCTTTCGCTATAGAGATCCAATATTTTATAATGGCAATTTTGATTTAAGATGGTCACCATTTTCGCCATTTTCCGTAGCGCTTGATCTGCTCGAGTGTCCATGTTGCGTCTATCTTCATGAGACATATCTAAATACAGCTCATTGGCGTTCGGTTCAATATTTAGGTGATACACTTCATGATTGCGTTCTTTGTCCATGAGAAACTTGAACACATCAAATTCATTTGGTCGGCGATCGGATTTGAACGGTTTCAGGACTCTCGGACTGTAAAGTCGTTTCCCCTTCGGATCAAAGACGAAACCCGGACAAGGTCCACCTTTTTGAGAACGAACTTCCACCTCGTCCGGTTCAACATCTTCTTCGACCTGTCGGCCATTGTCGGAACGATACTGTAATTTAAACCGTCGCCAATTGTCAATAAACGCGTCGAGAGTATCCTCCGATTCTGGAAAATATTGTCGGTAAAGCGTTTCGGCTTGAGTTTGTTCTTCGGGTAATAAATTGGCATACTCCACATATTCAGTGAACAATTTCCGGAAAATAGGATCTTTCTCACTTAAATAAGTGGCCATTTCATCCAACGTCATTTCGTATAACTGTTCGACAAAATTCATGATGGAAGTGCTTTTTTCTTCTTATTATTATTATTGAATTTTCAAAGCGGACATTATATCTTCCATTCTCTCACATTGATAACGGTATTTTAAATATTTGAAAGATGTGATGGCCATGAGCGCTAGAAAAATGACGAGCGTTAAGACCGTGAAATGAAATTTAAAGTGAGTTTCTTCCTCATGCACAATCAACACGCAAATGGAATAGAGTAATCCGCTCGCTAAAGCAAAGATACCGAACGGTTCTAGCTTCGAAATATTCATGGGGATCCTAAAAGCGACTGGGCAACTCTCAAGTTAGTAAATACTTTATTCCAAAATTCTTCGTGAATAGCGAGCGAATTTTCTAAAGAGGCCTGGAACGTTTCGTACTGAGGCAGAGTTTGAGCAAACGATAAAATACAATCTTTGGGATTCTGCATCGGCGTATGAACTAACCATTCGCGTAACCGGTTCCACGTCTCGGGCCAACATTGAATTTCTTGGTTGAACCGATCGGCAATTGAGGGACCGAACGTTTCATTCAAAAACCAAGAAATGCAAGCTACAGTTTGTTTCATAATCGTTTCTGAATTCATGGTTCCTTATTTTTAAATATTTTTTTTCATTTATTTCAGAAAAAGAAAAAGAAGAGCAAAGAATGAATCATTTAGACGAATTGTTTCAGTACCTTCTCCAACACAAGAAAACAATTGTGTTTGGGAACCTGAGTCGATTACCCTATGTGATCAACGATTACATTTCCAAACATTTATCCCACCTCACCATTTTTGTCATTTGTCCCTTTTATACGTACCCGTCTTCCCCTCATGTGCGTGTGATTAAACCGGAAGAATTGAGCACGAACACGTGCGATTTATTATTCTACATTGAACCTTTTCCGCATGCCTTTTTACACCACGACATTAAAACGGCTCAACACCTCGTCATTTTAACGAGCCACATGATTTTTATCGATCGATACCATACGTGTTCCTATTTATCCTATTTTCATTTCCCGGGAAGTTTAGAAAGGTATATGGAAAAAACCAAACAGCTGATAGATTTGGAACAGACGTTCCTTTACAAAACGGATCTACCCGAAGTTAAAGAGTCCAAGAAAGCTCTTTCGATCGGTCCTAGTCCTACCCTGGATCGATGGATCAGTCCCGAGAATCCCGATCCGACTCCCTTAGAAAACATGTCATGGATTTTAATCGATCTCACGTCCTTCCGGAATACGTCGTCACTGTTATTTCATTTTTGGACAGCTTTTGATTACATGCTGAATCATATCGATCGCATTGAAGGCTGGCAATTGTGTTTTAAAACGTCCGCGGAAGCTCGTGCTTATAAGAAACTCGTTCAGAAATGGATCGATTATCTCTGTTGTAGGGAATTCCAGCACGGGAACGTGTTACAATTGAATGAAATTCTCTCCCTCACGCCTTTTTATCGAGCAGGGACGGTCGATCTTCCCATTATTTTAGAAAAGAAACGATTCGGACCTTTGGAATATATTCTTTGCACATCGGTTCAAGATGCGTATCGAGCTTCTATGCGATATAACTTAGATCCTGTCGTCGGATCCGTGTTTCGATTGAAATAAAGTCAGAATGAATGATCCTAACGAGGATGATGTTTCGAAGGAAATTCCACCTCTTGGAACACCCGAAGTTATTTATTATGACGATATTTCTACCTTCACAAATTCAAAACCAAGTCGACCTTCCCGACGATTTCGAACTTCAATTTCCTCTCCACACGTATGCCAAATCCGATGTAACCACTAGCCCTTACATTATTCGACCGTCCGTTTCTCCTTCTCGAAGTTCGAGTCCAAGTTCAAGAAGAAGTCCAAGAAAACGCAGTCCGAGTCCAAGAAGGAGCAGAAGTCCAAGTCTAAGCAGGAGCAGAAGTCCAAGTCCAAGAAGAAGAAAAAGTCAGAGAAATCGTAGTCGTAGTTTAGAAATACGTCATTCTAGAAGAAGAAGTCCTGTAAGAAGAAGTCGTTCGGCTTCCTTTTCATCGTCTGCATCTTCTTCTTCTCCTTCCAATATCAATCGTAGAGGAACACAAAGACCCATTCGTAGAAGACCTATGAGAAAACGTCGAGGATACGTTCTTGGATCTCGAACCGTTCGTGTGGGTCCTAATCGATTGCTTCATAAATATGGTAACCATTCCATTACGTTTGTGACCGAAGGTGGGGCCCATATACGAAATAAGAAAATTCCCAATAAAGCTTGTCGATATCTATTAAGTCATTGCTCACGACGGCATCCAACAGCTCGAGATCGATTGCCACGACAAGCTCGTATTGTTTTGAGAAAGAAAAGAGCTTAAACACAACGAGTTGAAAAAGAAACAATATCCAAGCAATTCAACAAAATAATAAAGTTCACTTACCAAAATGTGTATATAATAGACTTTAACTGAAGCTCTTTCGAGGCTGGTATCCAAAGCACAGACTGATCTGAAACCAAAACTCGAGTAATTTAAATAGTTAAGTGGAAATCCTTTTTCTGGTTTTATCGATCGAACCAACTGGGAAAAATTTCCAAAGCTGTATTAAAAAAAAAAAAACTTTTTGTTAATTTTAATCATGTCTTCAGACATGATTAAAATTAACTATCCCCCCTTTTGTTCAAATGATGTTAATCTGTTGTCTCGATATGTTTCTAAAAATAGAACATGACTCATTTCTTTCTTGGAAATTTATTTTTAGAAATATGTTCGAAAAGATGATAAAAATCATTTTATCATGTCTAAAGACATGATAAAAATTAACAAAAAGTTTTTTTTTTTTTTTTTTTTTTTTACTACCCAACTTTTGCTTCTCCTTTCTACCTCCCCCCCTTTCGTTTCACAGTATATAAACAGCTGGAGCTGAGACGATTTTCTCATTTCATACTGAGGACAAGATGGATCAGGAAAACACTGTAACCCTGGAGCCTTTGACATTACCCTTGAAGGATCGTCTCAAGTACGTGTTGGATGAAGTCGTGCTGGAAGAATTTAATCAATCTAATTTGTTTACGACTAAAACCACCGTTCAGTTGAGAGTTTTAAAAAGAATAGCTAATATGATGATGTTTCCGTGGACCTTGATTCAAGATTTGAAACCTCTTGTACCCGTCTATCGATACTGTTTAAATACCATTTGGCGTTTATGGATGGATGTGCAACAGCAGTTGGTACAAAATAAAACCATCTCCACGCCAGATGAATGGAATATGATCGAGAAAGTTTTATCTAAAGACTATTCTAGATCGACCGATCTAATAAGACTTTCCAACATCTTATTCAAACGACAGGAAATACCTAAGATAGAAGTGTATAAATTATTTGCCGTAGACGGATTGCTGGGCGAGGATCTGCAAAAGTATGTTTTTAATCTACAGTACGGAGGAGATGAAAAAACACCTTTAAACGAACAAGAAGCTCTAGATTTTAAAGAAGTTCATGCTCGAATCGTCCGTTGTTTATATCACGAAGTTTCCAAACGATCGGAATCTCTTCTCTACGTGGATGTGATTCGACGTACTATAGAAGAAATAATAAACACTACACCTTCTACCATTGATGAAGTAAGCAAATGGGCTGCATTGTATTTAAAGTATCTTGGAGAGGATCTATTTTCAAATATATTTTACGAAATTAAAGTCTGGAAGACGAAAGAATTGGAACAATACCAGGCGAAAAAGAATCAACAAGAAAATAATTCTCAAAAGAGAAAGAATGTGAGAGAGGATCCTAGAATCAAGAAGAAAAACAGAAATAATATGTAGGACCCTACTTTAGCTTCGAGTGATTATTTCGACCCTTCGATTGTCGATTTACAACCTGTTCGTTATCCTTCTCCCAAGAGTCCACCTCCATCGGAAAAGGGGGAAGAAGATCCTATTTATCCCGAGAGTCCACCTCCATCGGAAAGGGGAGGAGAAGATCCTGTAGAAGCTTCCTTCGAAAGACTAGAGTGTGAAGACGAAAATGTAGAAACTACAAGTAGTGAACAAGGCAAAATGAACCCCTAGAGACTCGGAACATTTTTTCCATGGCTCTTTAATGGAATATAAAGAGTGGACAGTCCATTGAAGGTATGTGGGAGACTATATATATATTTTTTGGAATAGATTTAAATACTTTAGATGCACAAATATTAGACGAAATAAACTTGTTTTTGTCCTTTACAAGAAGAACTACTAACCATGATAAAATGTTTTTCGAATAGCATCCTTTCCAAAATATTTTTTCATCAGGTTCCATCCTCAACTGTAAAAACTGATTTTGACAAGATTTTATAGATAAGATAGTTCATTAAAAAAATTTTTGAGAACTGGTTTTTATCGCTATTCCATACGCAACTGTAAAAACTAAAATTTATAGGATTTTATAGTTGAGACAATTTATTTTTTAATTAAAAAAATTTTTTTTGGAACTGGTTTTTGTATATGTTCCATACGCAACTGTAAATACTGAATTGAATCTCATTTTATACTTGTTACTATATAAAAAAAAAAGAATCCTTTTATTTTTGTTGTTAAAAAAAGCAACAACATCGAACATTTTTTCGATATATAGGAACAAAGCCCTCCTCCAAGATGAAATGGGATTCGTTTCAAAATAGAAATGAATATACTGTCACTTCTTACGATCTCGATCACGCTATTCGGTATGCTCAAGAAGCGACTCAACTCTATATTTACGAACAAGCTCTTCAAAGTCGGTACGCTTTTATTTTTAAACATACCACCTTCCAAATAAGAAAAGCCGACTCCAAACGGGATTACTACATACCTAAAACCCTCGATCCGGAACAATGTCACGTCGTCGAAAAATTTGTTTTTACGCAAACGGGATGTGACATGATTGCCTGCTTCCCTTTCCAAGAAAATTTAGAATCGTGTTTCCCGGAAGATGAAACGCGATGGATTCGACTCGGAACGGGTTTCAGTTTAGCTTGCCAACCCGCCTGCGATCGTTTATATTCCAACACGCAGCAGAGTATGGACACGGAATATCGAAATGGAAAATGTGTAGCCGTAAATCTCGCCAAGAAATTATTAGCTCTCTTGCCCGAACAAGTTTTCTTTCAATTGAATCATCCTTCTCTTCCTCATCATCATGCCGGCCTCAATCTCGTCGAGGGTCATTTACGACTCAACCAGCCTTATTGTGAAGCGTACGGTCTTGTTTTCAACGGGTCTGATTGTGTGACGACGACGGGGCAAGATATTGGCGAATTTTTCTTGGGAAGCAGTATCTATCGATCTATTTCCACTCTGCAAAAAAATCATACGTTACCACCATATCCTCCTCATCTTCCCGACTTTGTACAAAATTGGCCCAAGAAACATGTGAAACGGTCCTTGGTTCATGAATTGGCGATTGATGTAGGGATCGATATTGGATTAGAAGCCGCGCAAAAAATCCTTGAAAAACGAATGCCTAAACTCTTAACCAAATTGAGTATGCAGTCTCTTCCCATTCAATCGGCCATCCTTCAAGCCGTCGTTCGGACCCAATTAAGTACGCTCGCAACACTTTCCAGAATCGCCGCGACAGGATTCTCGGTTACTTCCAATGTGCTGACGGGTATAAGTATTCTGTCCGCCGTACTCGATATATTGGATCCGTTTCATTTCAATAAAGTGCTGACCGCTCGAACTCTTTACGATATCGACTGGCGATTAGACGTTCAGTTTTATCAATCGGAAACGGACCATGTTCTAGAAATCACACCCGATCTTCTATGGGACGTGTTAGAAGAAGATGCGAGCGATCGATACCTCTTCTTTGCCGAGAAAGTGCAAGAATATTTAGATGCTATCCATAAAGTACCCATGACCGATCGACCCCAAACGCGAATGTCATTTCTCCAAAAATCACGAATAGACGAAAGAGCCCCGAAAAATTGGATTTATTTCACGATAATTGTTTATTTGTTAACAGGATTCACCTTCCTATTTCAACCCTACATGCATTACTTATGCGTAACCATCTTTTTCCTTTTTGTGTTTTATTTTTATCGTCATTCTAAATAAAAGCTGAAGATTTTTGGAGGGGAAAAAAAACGAATGACTTGGAGGGGGAGTAACTAACCAGTGAATAAACTAAAAAATCAGTTAGTACTTACAAATTACAAGAAGATGTTTCTTCTTTCACAGCACAGAGTGATCTGAAGTGAAACTTGGAGTTTAAATAGATAAGCAAGAGTCTCTTCCAGAAACAAT
Organism: Stegodyphus dumicola; assembly: GCF_044657685.1. Lineage (NCBI taxonomy): Eukaryota > Metazoa > Arthropoda > Arachnida > Araneae > Eresidae > Stegodyphus > Stegodyphus dumicola. The sequence continues at coordinate 279,573,173 of NC_140768.1, forward strand.
TTTAACATGTCTGGTTTTGTGGATGAAGTCGGCTGGGAAAAAACTGTAAGAGCTGAGAAAAATTTCTAGATGAAAAAAAAAAAAAAAAAAAAAAAAAAAAAAAAAACTTTTGGTTTATTTTTATCATGTCTTTAGACATGATAAAAATTAACTATCTCCCCCTTTTGTCTGGGAATGTTGTCTCACACTTTCTAAAAATAGACCATCACTCCTTTCTAAAGAATAGAATTCCAAGAATGAGTCATGGTTTGTTTTTTCGAATGGGTGAGACATCCTTCCCAGACAAAAAGAGGGGACAGTTAATTTTTATCATGTCTATAAGACATGATAAAAATTAACCAAAAGTTTTTTTTTTTTTTTTTTTTTTTTTTTTTTTTCAGCTGTGAAAAATTTTTTCCAGCCGACTCGATGGACAAGATACCATTTTTTAATAATGGACTCGTTTATCTATTTAAGCTTTCCAAGTTTCGTTTCAGATGAGTCCATGCTGCGGATACTGTTCTCCTGAAGATCTTTCAATAATACCACTTTCTCGGATAAAATTCATCACCATTCGCTTTTTTAGCATAACTTAGATAGATATAGAGAAATTCCTCGTTTTTATGATCTTTCGGGTAATACTCATTTCCATTTTCGTCTCGTGCATATCGGATGTAATTCGTCTCTGGCTTTTCCCGAATTCTATCCTGTATATAATATTCTTTTCCAATGCTGGATTTAGGATAAATCTCTCCTCCCCTCGCATTGACAGCATACGTTTTCACATTTACATCCAATGAATTTAACGGGTATTCTCCTCCATTGTTTAATTTAGGATAAAATTCGTCTCCGGAATTGGATTTGGCTTACCGACGAGGAAGCGCTATATATTCATGACCCCGATATTCCACAGCGTAATATTCATTTCCATGCTCGTCTTTGGCAAAAATAGGTCGATTGTCATTATCGAAATAATATAGCTCCTGTTTAGGTTTTTTAGGATCTTTTGGATATCGTTCTTTTCCAAATTCATCTATGGTGTAAACCGAAACCATGTTTTTTTCCTTTACCGATCTTGATATTTACATGAGTCACCTCCGGTTATCCAGTTATCTTTTGATACATCTTTCGAATCCAGTCTTCAATCGATTGTCCCGTCGTTTTGAGATGTTCGGAATTATGAACGGTCAAATAAGCCATGTAAGCGGCTAGACCAAACGTGAGGACTAATAAAAATAAAAAGATGAGCCGGTTCGTTAAGAAGGTGACTGCGACTAGGATGATGCTGATATAAACCGTAGAGTAAAACAATATGTCTTGACCTAAATAACGATCCATTTTTTTTCTACTTTATTCCATTTGAATCAACGAGTCGGCCGAGACCGGATAGTCATCGGTCGTGACGGGCTTTTCGGTCATTTCACCCGTGTACAACAACGTCATGTCAGGATCGGGGAGGGCTTTTAATTTTCGGTCTTCCCAGTAAGCTGAACGAGGATGCGTGACGAGAATTCTAAAAAACAATTTCATGTCGCGCTCGGTCCAAATTTCATAGACTGAGGTAAGGAGGGGGATACCTTCGGGATGCTGCGTCGCATCAAAAACAGCTTCTCGTCCATCTATTTTATATCGCGCTCCATGTTCCGGTATAATACGACTCAGCTCTTGAACTTCAAGTCGAAGGGTTAATCCAGCCGGTAAAATCCCTTCATAGGCTTCTTCTTTGGGTACGCATACGTGATACCCGTACAGAGTGGCTCGAATTCCTTCTGTGGAGGAAGAAGGACAAAAGACAAAAGGTTGACGCCAATTACAAGTGGCGTATAATACGGAATCGGGAATAAATCGTCCCGATCGTATGCGATGGCCTTCACGACACGTTTCGGGAACGCTATAAGTCGAAGCCTGTTTCACAAATCGCTGCGACCAAAATTTCAAACCTTGCCGTCGAACGCGTTTCTTTCGAATTTTTCCCTTTTCGAAAAGACACATGTGAGGAGAAGTGGGTAAATAAATAGCCGTTTTCAATTGTTTGAGGAATGGGTACGGCGTGCAGTCGGGATGAGAACAAATATTATAGCCGGGAATATAAACTTCTTCGTTGGTTTCGTCACAAGAGGTACGAGGTTCATGATCAAGAGTCGTGCAGGGCCGAATCCAATTCGCAACGATCGATAAATGATCGAATTTAAACACATCGAGATGCCGATACTGAAACGCGCCGGGGATGCGCGGTCGACATTCATTTCCGTCAAAAAATATTTGAGGAGGACACGTTTGAATTTCCCTCCGAGCGCAATCAAAATATCGATCGCTCGTATCGCCTATCGCGAGTTTCGACGACTTATCCTCACAAGCCCATTCAACCGTATATTGATCCGACACTCGATAGCCTGGTTCTAGAACCATACGTTTTCGGGTTGGATCACATTTGTAAGCTACAGCTCGATCCAAGGATGTTGAAAATTGATAGGACGGGAGATGTTTCGTATACTCGTGAGCGGGAACGACAATTTCTTTTGAGCTCGGTTGAACATTTTCACAGAAAAGAGGCGGTTGGCATGTTTGGGACGTTTCGTCGTACACCATCGGTAAATGGAATAAGGCATCGCCGGTCCATGTGTCCCAGGAAAGAGGACAGGATATAGTGTCTCGAACCATTCCGTTTTCACAAATCGCGTAACCCGGAGAGTACAGAAAAGATCCTTTTTGGACGATGGGGAGAGGTCGTTGCGTATTATCCGGAAATCCGTCGCAGAGATTAGACACGCATCGCCGATAATGTGTCGAATATTTTTCTCCGGGCGAACATCGAATCATTTTCGGTCGATGGCCACGACACTCGATATACGTCACCTCGTCAATCGGAAAATGTTGACCGTCTTCACAGTAAGATACGAAATGTTTTCGCGAAGTGCAAGCGTCGTAGTAGAAAAATGTCTTGGGCGGACAGGCGATTCGAATCGGTTGTTCGTTCTGGCATTCGTAATAAAAACGTCGATTGGTTGGATCAGGTAAAACCGATCCGTCATGCTGATCGATGCAGGGATTGACAGGAATGCAGGTAGAAGCAGAATGTTCTTCTTGACACATGAGCACGTCTAGAACACGACAGTGCCGACATCGATAATAATAATACATCATAGACTTTTCGCGGGGTACAAAACTCTGCGATCGTAATAAAAACAGGTAGAGGTTTTTCCCCGTTGCGGGGAGCTGAGTATCATCGGGCTGTCCAAAACATTCATCTTTTTCCCAAATCCGTCCTTCCGCGAAATAATATTCGAGTGGGAGAGGAAACGTCCATGTTTTTCCCGTGGAGGTGTGAAATGAAACCTCGTTGTCGTTTGAGGTCTCGACCTGATATTGGAAACGCGTCGTTGTCGTCGGAGGAGAAGAAGGAACTTTCGGGGACGGGACCGAAAAATTATAGAAATACAAATAGCAGTAGTATAAACCCAAAACGAATAAAAGTATGACGAGCATCCAGCCTTTATTCATAAACGAGATGTGCCAATTATGGAAAGAGCAAAAAATTCCGAAAAAGGACGCAGCAGCGTGTTGTTCCAAACCGAATTATCGACATTTTTTAAAACAAGATCGCGCGTTGGATGAAATGCCGGCTCTGTATCGTGAATGTTTATCCTGTCAACAAAAAAGAAAGATCTTGGCGCGATAAAAAAGTAAGTCAGAATGGATTCGTATCGTCTAACCCGACGTTATTTTCGTCAATTGCAACGGCTTCACTTCCTCTCGCAAATGCGGCAACGCGATTGGTATCATCATATCGTCATCCAATACGTGATGGATCCCCAAAAAGGACGCCATTTCACACTTTTTCATCCGGCTATGGATACCCATACAGAAGAGTCGCTGGTTTTCTTTGGAAAACGTCGCTTGTTTCTTACGTTTATGTTGAAACGGATCGTTCACCAAGGTTTGAATGCCGAACAACGGTTACAACCGAACGCGTTATTACCTCTCAAATCGCTCGACGATCCCGTCTATGAAACACAACGCAAGGCTATTCAAAATATTTGGGAGGTCGATGCTCATTGGTATACTACGGAGAATAAAAACGATATTGCCGTGAAGAATACGGCTCCTTTCATCAAAACCGAACCTTAAGCTCTGTAATTTAAAATATCCATCGGATGAGTGAGATGATTCGGATACGACACGATTTCAATCGTATGAGGCCATTTTAGCATGTATTTATAATGTAAAAGATCGTGCCGCTTCAGCGTATCGAGCCGGATAGCTGAAATATAGGTTTTTTCTTCGTTGGTTTTCTCGTACAAATAACAAATACCTTGATCGACGAACACGTAAACGTCTTGAGGAAACAGTTGCAGAAGCGACTTGTCCTTGGAAAAGTGTCGAATCACAGTATAATGAGAACTCGTAGGGATTGGAACCGGTTCTAATTTATAAAGGAGGAAAGAAAGAAAAATGATACACCCGAGCGCGATTATTCTATGCATTGTATTTCTAGTGACTCTCTTGAATCTTTTTTATAAACCCGATCTCCGGATGCCTTCTATTCCTCCCTCATCATCATTAGCCTTACCAGAAATTTCAACCGAGACGTATTGCCCTTTCCAAATCTTTCAGTGTCCCGATAGCCATTGCGATTGTTCTCAGCTCTGTGAAACAAATCCCACGTTTTACGAAAAACTCACTCTTTCTGATAAAACATGGAATCATCTCGAACCGGGTACTTATTGAATTTCCCAAGGAATCCGGACCGCTTGTCTTTCTTCCTCGGAAATTCCTATTTTTTCGGCCTCGGGATGGCTCTGTGCTCCTCGTTCCTCTTTCACCCATCCCTGTCAACATCCAGAAGCCCGTGATCCTTCTCTCAATGTTTTAATAGATCATCGAACCCAACAACCCGCTCAAGAAGTAGCCGATTATCACGAAACGTTAGAAGATGGATCGTTCCGGTACCAATGTCAATGCCATTCTTTAGATCGACGAGGTAATCGAATGATTCAAACATCTCCGTGGGTCTGTTCTGTCGATTACTGCGTTCGAGATTTGTGGAACATGCCCGGACTAGGATGGGACGCCGAACGACACGTCTGTGAATGTGGACCCTACGTGCATCGAGTTCTGGGCGATCTATCTTCCCCCTGTGTTTTGGAATATACACACATAGACGAAAAGCATAGGTTAACGGGAAAACGAGAATGTATGACCGACCAATCTGTTGAATTCCGACCGATTTATTGTCCAGAGAATCAGTCGGTTTTACGGTTCACAAAACGGGTCTTGCGAGGCAACGCAGCGTACGATTATGTCATTGTACATGGAACAAGTGTTCCTAAAATTTCGAGAGGTCAAGAATGACATCTCATTTCAAACGAATCGAGAAAAATTTTCAAACGGACCAAGAATTGAGTCGGTTTGAAAAGGAAGACGAAAGCCCCAAAGAGGAAGGATGGTCGAAGAGACAAACGTTCGCCATTCATTTACTACTGGTAACGGCAGGTCCTACGATTCTTTTCGCTTTACTGGGCAACGTATTGAAGATTCATTATTATGTCGTCTGTTTAATTCTATTATTTTACTTTGGAGCTCTGGCCTACTTGATACGATACCGATTTCAGTGGCTATTGCAAGCTTTTAAAGAAAGCCAGAAATATATTCGTTGAATATGGGACTTGAAGAGTGGATTATATAAAAAAAACTTTGAAAAAAAATGAAGAGGGAGAAGAGGAATAAGAAAGGAAGAAGCAATAATTTAACCATGGCGATGGATCCTGTACTTATTCATCTATCTCCCAAAAATTCTGAAGGTAAAGAGTTAGATTTGGAAATATGGATAAACCCCGATGATACGGATGACAAGATTATAGAAATACATCGTCATAATCGCAAAGACAAAACGAAAGAATTTGAACCCTGTTGTCAAAATCCTTTTTTAACTCCCGCTATCCTCCAACGTAGAGAAAATGAAAAGAATAAAACGATAGATAAAACATTAGAATTGACCAAAGAAGCCATTCACATGTTGAAAGAAGTCTTTTCGGGAAATGGAGAATTCAGTACAATGGAATTTGATGCATCGTCCACTGAGGTAAGAGCTGATTTTAGACAGCCGACCAAAAAACCTGAAGTTGAGAAAGCAACAAGTTGTCAAGGTCGTAAACATAAGAAAAGAGTTAATAAAAAGAAATAATACATTTAAAAAGACCTCCCCATCCTTCTATGAATTTCTTGAACAATGAACTGTTTTCACGAGACTCAATCCACATCTTTGCTGGATCTAAAGAGAATCTTGAGAGAAGACATGGCTTAAACTGTTTCCAGAAGAGTTGAAGTGCAGGCTTTTTCAACAGCACAGAGGGATCTGAATCAAAACTTGAAATGCTGAAATATATAGAAGAGAAATTCCATTCTTAATAAAAAACTGGGATTTCTTGTCAATCGAATCGGGTGAAAAAAAAAAAAACTTTTTGTTAATTTTTATCATGTCTTTAGACATGATAAAAATTAACTCTACCCTCCTTTTTGTTTTGAATGATGTCTCACCTTTCCTAAAAATAGATTTCTAAGAATGATCATGTTTTTCTTGGAAGTCTATTGTTTACAAACATGTCTAGACAACATGTTGACATCATTCAAAACGAAAAGGAGGGTAGAGTTAATTTTTATCATGTCTAAAAGACATGATAAAAATTAACAAAAAGTTTTTTTTTTTTTTTTTTTACTGAAGAATTTTTTCTCCTAGTTCTTAAAAATATTTTTCAACGATATCTCGATACCTCTACCTATTTTATTCCCCCCCTCTCTTAGTATATAAATGGTTGAAAAAGAAATCGGAGTTCATTCTGTTTCGTAAAAAGATAGCGAACACATGGCAACGGATAACTTAGTCATTTCATGTGAAGAAGATCCCTTTGAGGATATTCCAGATACGGAACCCACTTTTTATGGACCATTTTCACCCGTTTTTAGAGTACCGAAAAAGTCTTCTCCTTCTCCAACTTATTCTTTGGAAATACTGTCTTCTCCTTCCTCGTCATCCACTCATCAGCGCTCTAGAAAGAAGAAGTCCTCACAGACCAAGCTCCACCAAAAAATTGTTGGTGTGTTGGCTGTCACCTCTGATGGATATACTCTTACGAACTGCGTCTGGTTTATAGCCAGAGACCTGAAAACACATACGAAGGAATTTATTCAGCAATTGAATGCGGATCTGGAACGACTTCATATTGAAAAACTCTACGTGGCGAATGAACCCACTCGAGAAAAAATTCATCAAAAGGTACATCTCAAGTTTTTATGGACTGTTATTTACAAACCTCAACATCGTCAGCCACAGCAATGTCCATCTTGTCGATCGAAATCTTGTCATCGATTTATGGCTATGCTAGCGCTCCAACAATTAGAGAAATTTGCTGTTCATAAATGTATTCATTGAGTGGATAGGTAATCAAGGAATTTTTCCCTCTTTTTCCTTTTTTCAGATGATCCAGAGAAACAAATACTCTACTTCATATGGTTTAGTGGTAAAGACCTCATCAGGACAGGTGGTGATGATTCATCGAAAAATGCCATACTGTGTTCAAAATTATTTAATTCAGCTTTTAAAAAATAAACGTATCGAACCACCCTTCGATTTGGAAAAAATATCGGTGCTTCAAGATGAATTTGAAAACCATATTTATCCGACTCTCCATCCCAATTTACAAGACGATTATGATCGGTACAAGGCTAAATTAGCTTATGAAGATGAATGGGATTTCCCGCATGGACAAATGGATAAAAGACGCTTCAAGAAAGACGACGACCCTCGATTCAAATGGTTCAGAGTCGCGTATCAGGAATTTGAAGAAGAGTCCGGCTACCGATTCGCCTACCAACCCTCGGACGTGGCTCAGTATCCCTCAAGTTTTTATGGACTGTTATTTACAAACCTCAACATCGTCAGCCACAGTAATGTCCATCTTGTCGATCGAAATCTTGTCATCGATTTATGGCTATGCTAGCGCTCCAACAATTAGTGAAATTTGCTGTTCATAAATGTATTCATTGAGTGGATAGGTAATCAAGGAATTTTTCCCTCTTTTTCCTTTTTTCAGATGATCCAGAGAAACAAATACTCTACTTCATATGGTTTAGTGGTAAAGACCTCATCAGGACAGGTGGTGATGATTCATCGAAAAATGCCATACTGTGTTCAAAATTATTTAATTCAGCTTTTAAAAAATAAACGTATCGAACCACCCTTCGATTTGGAAAAAATATCGGTGCTTCAAGATGAATTTGAAAACCATATTTATCCGACTCTCCATCCCAATTTACAAGACGATTATGATCGGTACAAGGCTAAATTAGCTTATGAAGATGAATGGGATTTCCCGCATGGACAAATGGATAAAAGACGCTTCAAGAAAGACGACGACCCTCGATTCAAATGGTTCAGAGTCGCGTATCAGGAATTTGAAGAAGAGTCCGGCTACCGATTCGCCTACCAACCCTCGGACGTGGCTCAGTATCCCTTAATCAAACTAGAATTTACGGGATTAGATCAATGCATTTATACACAATATTTTTTTATAGTCGAACATCCTAAACATTTACGCCGTAATACCTACTTTGATAATTATTCTCCTTTCCAATCTCAAGCTGCTTATAGAATGGCTCTCGAACGCAATATCGGGAGTATTGATGATCGGATGGTCTATCGGGGTTACTTAATTAAAATCGAAGAGGCTCTAAAGTATCTAACACGTCAACAGGAAATGAAAAAGGACGGAAAGGATCAAGTGTTGCTATATTTTTTAGAAGGAGATAAATGGAATCCACCCGATTCTATTTGTTATTTAGAAAAGTAAAAAAAATGGAATAAGATCCCTTAGCCACCCCGCATTTCTCATTTGAAGAATCCATCTTATCTATTCTTTTTTTTAATGTCTAGGGATGTCATCCGACGCATTCTCTCCGCCAAAAAAAAAACGAGTTCCTCCCACCTACCCCAAAAAGAAGAAGAAGAAGAGGAAATTTCCCATGAGTCTTTTCGAGAACACTCCTTCCCCTCTCTCTTCCTATATATAAAAGAAACCGAGAGAAAAGTTGTCTTTTCTTTTTTTTTTCCATCTCGTCCTCAGGAGAGAGAGAGAGAGAGAGAAAAAACCAAATGCCATGGAGTGGTTACGGCGAGAGTCTTTTTCCCTCGCGATTCGTTTCCGTTTCGCCAAGACAATTCTCCTCACGTTTTACTTGGGGTCGGGCACGCTCTATTTTCGAGGATCGGAACTCGTGACTTGCCTTTCCCAGCAAGGGACTTGGATGAGTTCGAAAAGTCAACGGACTATTCAGCAATGGATCTCTCGAGCCCCTTTTCGCCCTTACCGATCCTTAACGACGGATCTCTGGATCGATACGTCGGACCGCCCCAACCGGATTCTCCGCTATACTCCTTTTATCACCTTCGATTCCCTGGAAAAACTCCTCAACGATTTGGGTCCAGACGCTCTCCTCTTTTCGACCTGGCTTCAGAGTGTGATGAGAGAACCTCTTCAAATCCAAGAAGATTCTCAGACCGGGGAAACTTATTTTAGTCCCGTGGAGAACAAGGTGACGGATTTTCAGTTTCAAAATTTATCGGAACTGTTTCAATGTGCTTTATGTTTTTATTCTTCTTAAAGAGGAGTGGGGGGGAAAGAAAACCTAAAAATTGTAGAATAATCATAAAAAATAATTTTGTTTTTCTTTAAAAAAAATATTGAGATAGTCCAATCTTGTGGAGGAGGTGGAAAATTCAAAACTATTATCTAAAACTGATATGGCGGTCAGTCCATTTCGATCCACGGAGGAGGATATGTGTGAGATTCTCTGATCCATAGAGGGTTTCAGGAAAAAAAACTGCGAAAGTTTCCCCCCCTATCTCCAAAGAATGGGTATCCAGGTTGAATGCAGAGTACAGACTGATGGGAAGCCGAAACTCGAGTTCCTTAAATAGAAAAAAATGAGAGCTCCTTCTAGAAACAATTTTAGATGTCTTGTTTGGATGACTGAGTCGACTGGGAAAAATTTCTCAGCGCTCTGGAAAAAAATTTTGAGTTAAAAAAAAAAAAAAAAAAAAAACTTTTGGTTAATTTTTAATTTTTATCATGTCTTATAGACATGATAAAAATTAACTCTCTCTTCTTTTTGTCTGTGAATGATGTCTCACCGTTTCGAAAAATAGAACATATCCCATTCTTGAAATTCTATTATTTTAGAAAGGATGATGAGTGATGGTCTATTTTTCGAAATGGTGAGACATCATTCCCAGACAAAAAGAAGAGAGAGTTAATAAGACATGATAAAAATTAACAAAAAGTTTTTTTTTTTTTTTTTTTTTTTTTTTTTTTCAATTCAGGAAATTTTTCTCTGAGCTTTGCCAATTTTTTTCCCAGCCAGCTCCATCCATAAAACAACACCTCTCAAAATCTTTTCTCACTTATCTATTTAAACCACTCGAATTTTTGCTTCCAATGAGTCCACGCATCTTGGCCTTTCTTCCACTCTGCTCTGAGAAAGATAAGGTAGATTGTTTTCGGTGGACCGTCCTATTGACGCTTCCGATTTATATAGAGAGCTATATATATAGATAGGGTCCCTCCTAACTCCCTCTATTATGACTATTAGTCTTTTCTTCTTTTTTTTTCAAAGAAATATACAAAGAATGATCCACAGTTTTTTTTTCCGTTAATGAAAAACAAATATGCTTCTACATTCCGACTTCTTTTTTAGTACCCCTTTAGGTGTCTCCTCCTTCTGGATCTTTTCCTTTTCCTCTCTTCCTCGCGAGCAGGGAATTGAAAATGCTGTTCAGGATGCAACGCTCGTAAAGACTCCATTTTCTTCCTGGAGAGGGCGTCTACGGCAAACACCGTCTTGTCATGAAATTGGAGTTGGTAGTAAAGAGGTCCGTGAATAATGTACACGGAGCGAGCTCGCAGTCGATAGGGAATCATACGATACCCGTCGGCTTCTGATTCCATTTCCCATCCATAAAGACGGATAGAAGCTTCTCCGGTTTGAAGAATATGAACCCACTCGGGTGAAACGTAAAACAGTTTTAAAAAAGTTCCAGCATCGACGGCGATCACATTTTCCCATCGCAGATAAGCGTCTAAGCGAAAGGTTCCTGCCTCCATCATCGATTGGAAAGCAAAATGCTTGAAAACTTCGATGGACGAAAAATAATGCAGGATTTTTCCATCGTAACAGGATAAATAGCATATGGTTTCTTGGAACATTTGTTCCATACGCTCCGGGTCCCGAAACCATTCTTCGAAACGGGAGAGAGGTTCCCATTGATCAGCTACATCGAGATGACAGACGGGCGTGATTTCCACCAGGGTAGGTAGAACTGCAACGGCATCGGTCGACATTTTAGTTTTGCTCGGTTGAGAAGGAAGAACGAGAATGAACCCTGTAAGCAGAAAAACTCGGATCTATATAAATACTAGTGGAAAAAAGGCGGGGGGAAGGGAAGTTCTTCCTTCCTCCCAAAGAATAAGAAAAGTGGGTGGAAAGAAAAAAATCATTTCACTCTCAGGAAAAAAAAAGAATTTTTTTTCTTGTCAACATCTTGTCTAGACATGTTTCTAAAAATAGATTTCAAACAAAGGTTCATTCTTTTCTTAGAAATCTATTTTTAGAAAAGAATTGACATATCCTTCACAACAAATTTCTTTTTTTTCCCTCTCTCCAGCAGCCAACTGGATGGGCAAGCGTTTCGGGTCAGATCAGACCGTGCTGACATTATTTTTTTTAAATACAATGGAATTAGTATAGGAATGTACTAGAAACTGACCCAAGGTTGAAAAGAAAATATCAAAATCAATACTCACTTCTTGACGATTTCTTTTTTCCAAAAACCTGTTGAAGGATTCTTGATGGGTTATCCAATCTCTAGACCTGTCTGAAGGGAATCCAATCTAAGGTGAGCGCGCATTTACCTGACGCGAAACTCGGAATATCTGCATAAATAACAAAACGACCATTCTTAAAAACTCGTCGTCTAGTCCATTGAGTTGGTTGGGGGAAAAATTTTTCTGAGTAATAAAAAAAAAAAAAAAAAAAAGAACTTTTTGTTAATTTTTATTATGTCTTATAGACATGATAAAAATTAACTGTCCCGTCTTTTTGTCAAGGAAGGATGTCTCACCGTTTCGAAAACGAAACCAAAACTCATCCTTCTCATGGCAATTATTCCAAGAATGAGTCACGGTTTGTTTTTCGAAACGGTGAGACATCCTTCCCAGACAAAAAAAAGAGAGAGTTAATTTTTATCATGTCTAGAAGACATGATAAAATTTAACCAAAAGTTTTTTTGTTTTTTTTTATCACTCAGAAATTTTTTCCAAAGCTCTGAGAATTTTTTCCCAGCCGACTCGATGATCCAAACAAGACAGATCCAAATTGTTTCTTGAAGGAACTCTCCCTTCTCTATTTAAACCACTCGTGTTTCCAACTTTAGTTCAGTCTGTGCTGTGAATTCGACCTGGATACACACTTCTCACTTCCTGGAAAGAATTTCTGTGAAGGTATGCGAACATTTTTCTCAGCTCTTAGGAAAATTTTACCAGCTGACTTGATCGACGACAGACATCTCGAACATTCTGTTATCTGCGGAAGCCGTTTCATTTTCGTGCAGTCCATGCTGTGGACTCACCTGAATATCCATTGCTCCCTCCCCCTTCTGGAAGGAGTAGTAGCTTTTTTAGATCCTCGTCGCTCTTTTTACGTTTCGTTGGATATCTAGTACGAACTTTTTTACCTTATTCCTTTCAAACTCTAATATTGAGGTTGGAGAGCCGTCATGGAAAATCAGCCATGATCCTGACGAATCTAAACCGACTTCTTGAAAGCAGAGCTATCTCATGTTTTTTTGATGACAGATTTCCAAGCTCCGAGTGATGAGAAATTTAGAAATTTTGCAGTGTTAACGGAAAGGAGGAGACAGAAACCTGGAGAATGGAAATGAAGCTGAGAAAAAATGCTAAGAGCTCAGGAAAAAAAAGGCTCTTTCCAGGAGGGAGGAGAAGCGCAATTCTAGGTTGAGTGCACAGCACACACGGATCTGAAGTTGGAAACGCGAGAGGTTTAAATAGAGAAGCGAGAGTTTCTTCTAGAAACAATTTTGGATGTCTTGTTGTTTGGATCATCGAGTCGACTGGAAAAAAAAATTCTCAGAGCTCTGGAAAATATTTTCTAAGTGATGAAAAAAAAAAAAAACTTTTGGTTAATTTTTATCATGCCTTCTAGACATGATAAAAATTAACTGTCCCTCCTTTTTGTCTAGGAAGGTTGTCTCACCGTTTCTAAAAATAGATCATGACTCATTCTTGGAATAATTGCCTTGAAAAAGGGTGAGTGATGGTCTATTTTTAGAAAGGGTGAGACATCCTTCCCAGACAAAAAAGAAGAGAGAGTTAATTTTTATCATGTCTAGAAGACATGATAAAAAATTACAGAATTTTTTTTTTCAATCTCATCTAGAGAATTTTTTCTAGCCGACTCGATCGACAAGACATGACATTACCATTGTTTCTTTTTTTTTTAATAATGGACTTACACCTATCCCTTTCAACCCTCCGAAATTGGCTTTGGATCCGTGTCCTTGCTTCCACATTCAGAGCTCTTTTCTTCAACATTTCGATGCAGGGGAAGAATCAATTCTCTCACAACGTTTAGATATTCTTTCAGAATGCTAGAAAACTCATTCAAAGAAGAAGTATCTAAGGGTGGAGTTGCCGGTTGAGGAAAATTCACGAGTCTTGGAACCGGATTATGCGAATCCGTCTGTATGCCAAACTGTAAAGGTGAACCACCCGCTTTAGGAGAGCAGATAATAGTAAGATCCATCTTTTTCCAATTTTTGATTTGAATATACTTGTTTCTTCTTACTCGGAACATTTTCCTTTTTCTTCCTCCTCATCCAGGAACTGAATGCCAGGTGGAACGGAAGCATTTGTAATAAACTGTTGTTTCTTAGTTCCACACGCCTGACATTTTCCCGTGACCATCGGCCGTCGATTTTTCGACATGCGATAGTGGACGTCGACCGTATCGGTCTTGGCTCGGCATTTCACACACCAAATAGAATACGAAACAGGTTCCGCGTCAGAATGCTCCATTGCAGTAACACATTCTTTATTATTTTCTTCTCTTTTGAGAGAGAGAGAGAGAGATCTTAACCAGAAGTGTAGATATAAAATTTAGGATACGTTTCGGATCCGTCGGCTCTTTTCGCATACCCCACTTCTTCACAGAGGTATTCCGTTTGCTGATCCGCTCTTCGAGGATAAAACTCGTTTCCCCAAGCATCGCGAGCATAACGAATTCGATCGCCGGCCGTTAAACAATATTCGACTCCATCCGCCTTTTTAGGATACATTTCATGCCCCGATTCGTCTTTGGCATAAGGGAATAAAACAGACGTATAAAGCGAATACTCGTCCCCATTTTGAAATTTCGGGTAGTATTCTCGTCCAAAAGACGTTCGGGCATACCGTCGAGGAGCTAAAATGTATTGGTTTCCGTTTAAATCTACTGCGTAATACTCATGACTGTTTTCGTCTCGAGCCAAGATAGGATTTCCTTCAGGATCCGTAACGTATAATTCGTAATGAGGATGTTGAGGGTCGGTCGGGTATCGTTCTTTCCCCGATGCGTCTACTCGATAAACAGACATGCTTAGTTCTCGTCGCCTGCTCCTTCCTTCCTCCCACTCGAGACCCGTTGAGATGAAGGTATGAGGTTAATATCTATAAAATGGGTTGACCCTTTCAAACTATTCCATTGTTTAAAGACGCGTGGGTTAGGAAAAAAAATATTAATAAAAGCAAATATCTGAACGGTTCAACACAACAGGTGAATGGAAAAAGGAATAGTTCTCTCTCTCCACTCACAGGATGGTTTCTTCTTCTTGAACGGCTCACACTCAACTGAAGCGAAACTCGGAACTCGAAATGTTTAAATAGATCATAGAGTCCATTCCAGAAAGAATCCGGAGATGTCTTGTCCATCCAAGTTGACTGGGAAAAAAAATTCTGAGTTAAAAAAAAAAAAAACTTTTGGTTAATTTTTATCATGTCTATAAGACATGATAAAAATTAACTGTCCCCTCTTTTTGTCTGGGAAGGATGTCTCACCCATTCGAAAAAAACAAACCATGACTCATTCTTGGAATTGTTGCTATTAGAAAGGGTGAGTGATGGTCTATTTTTAGAAAGAGTGAGACATCCTTCCCAGACAAAAAGGGGGTTCATTAATTTTTATCATGTCTAGAAGACATGATAAAAATTAACCAAAAGTTTTTTTTTTTTTTTTTTTTTTTTAGAGTTACAGAAATTTTTTCCAGCCCACTCGATCGACAAGACGTCCCCATTTTTTATTTAAGAATGGATTCTTGTTTATTTGTGTAAGCATTCCGAGTTTCGTTTTAGATGAGTCTATGTTGTTGAAGAGGAAACATGGGTACCCTCATTTTTTTTTCCTATCTGATTTCTAAGATGAATTCAGTGAGTTCACCTTGACCTTTTCAAATTTTGTTTGTTTACTTTTAGCCCAGAGGTCGACGGATAAATCATTCTGATTTTTTATATATTTTTTGTGTCCCTCTCTCTAAGAAACCTATCTCGTTCCAAGTCTTCTCGAAGTGCTATTGGTTCGTTTCGAGACGAGGTCATTTCACATCCCCCCTCCTCAAAAAGTATATGTATATAAATTAAAGGAAGTGATTTTCTATACACACACTTCACCTTTTTGAGTGGTGTCACGATGAGCCTATCCAGTAGAGAACGTCTTAGGGAAAGAATGCGTGAACAGAAACGACGCTGGCGAAGCAATTCAGCTAATCGAGAGCGAGAACGAATACTTCAAAAAGAACGTTATGCTGTTCTTAAAAAAACCTCCCGACCGCGAAAGAATCATCTTCCTCCCAAGCAGTGGGAAAGCTATACGAATTTGCAGTATAAGGATATGTGGTCCGAAGAAGCCTATCAAAAATGTATTCGACAATGTAATAAAGAGCAATACAATTTCCTGATCAACGTTCTCGTCCGTTTGTACACCTATTACGCGTTACCTGAATCGAAACGTCCCCCTCCTCTGGATATTATTGTGCAAGGATCTGCCGGAACGGGTAAATCTTTCCTGATCCAAGCTTTATACCAAACTCTGATTCGAACGCCTCTTTTTAGCGAAGCGTGCTCGGTTCTCAAACTCGCACTTAGTGCTCAAGGAGCGGTTTACATTACGGGAGATACTTTGCATCATGCCCCGCGTCTTCAAATGAAAAGGACTTTTGTTCGACCTCTGACCCAAGAGACTTTAGACTATTACAGACCCCTGTATGCTCCTTTACGGATGGGGATTTTGGATGACGTTTCCACAATCGGATCCAATTTATTTTCGCGCCTCGACCAGCAACTTCGACAATTGTGTCATGTGCCGGATAAGCCGTTTGGGAATGTGCATATGATTAAATTCGGAGATTTGCAGCAGCTCCAACCGATTCGCGACATGCCCATTTTTTATTCTGAAGGGTGGTGGACGCCTCAATCCACGCTCTACTATGAACTAGTCGAATGTATGCGATTCTCTCTGGATTACGAGGAGAGACTCGATCGTTTAACGAGAAATCACTTTTTAGAACCGGACGATGTGGCATTTTTCCAGTCCCGCGTTCGCAGTTTCGACGAAATTCCTCGCGAAGCTATTATTCTCTGTTTTTCGAGCAAGGATGCAGAGAAATATAATATGAAACGTCTCCAATCCCGAGGGACGTACTGTTCGTGTCTGGCTCGAGACGTGATTTATTCCGAGAGCGAAAAATTGCGGAAGAGGATGATGAAACGGAGTCGACATTTACATCGATCTCAGATGGCGAATCTCGAATCCGTCCTCCATTTACAAAGAGGAGCGCGATATCAATTGACTAAAACGCTCGACAGATCCAAAGGATGGACGAATGGAGCGAATGGAACACTACACCAAATAGACCAGGATGAAGATGGAGTTGTGACGCGTGTCTGGCTGCAATTTTCGAATAGTCTAGCTCCTATCGATCGCGTCTCCATTCGTATTGACACCTGTTCGACAAAAACACTCGCATTTTATCGCGAACAGTTTCCTTTGATGTTAGCCGAAGCGATTACGGCTCATAAAGCCCAAGGAGCCACCTTTCCGTCGATCGCAATTTACATGCACGGACCTTTTAATCGATTTCAACAATATGTCGCTTTTTCTCGAGTGACTCAACCCCAGGGATTGTATATTCTGGACCAGTTTCGTCCCCGCATGAAATTGGCGAGCAAGCAAAAATACGAGGAGGAACTGGAGCGATTGCAAAACATGTCCCGGATTCCGTATGATATATCGGCTCGAGAAGAGAACCAAGATCCGTACGAGTTTCTCATGAACCTTCTTCAATGTGGGAATCGTCTTTCCTTCCATCTTTCCAATAGAAACATCTCCCAAGAAAAAGAAGTCGTCAAACTAGAAGAAAAACCTTCTTTCCATGTAAAACCTGTTATAAAATGTCAATCTTAAATCTTTTTTTAAAAATTCAATAAAAAGAAATATTCTCCATCAAAACCCCTCCATTCTTTCAAAGCTTCACAAAACGCTCAACAATGTCCACACAATGGGAAGAGAAAAATCGATCTCAACGGTCCACACAACATGTTGACTCCTCAAAATATGTCTCTCCCAAGTGACAGGATGCTTCTTCTTCAACGGCTGACACTCATCTAAAGCCAAACTGGGAATGCTTAAATAGATAAGCGAGAGTTTATTCTTAAAAAAAAATGGCGCTGTCTTGTCAATGGAGAATCGAGTCGGCTGGGAAAAAATTTTGAGAGCCTGGAAAAAAAAATTCTCTAACTCTAAAAAAAAAAAAAAAAAAAAAAAAAAAAAAAAAAAAAAAAAAAAAAAAAATGGTTAATTTTTATCATGTCTTCTAGACATGATAAAAATTAACTCTACCCTCCTTTTGTCTGGGAATGTTGTCTCTCCGTTTCTAAAAATAGACCAGAACCCATTCTTGGAATTTTATTCTTTTTAGAAAGGATGAGTGATGGTCTATTTTTAGAAACGGTGAGACAACATTCCCAGACAAAAGGGGAAGGTAGTTAATTTTTATCATGTCTAGAAAGACATGATAAAAATTAACCAAAATTTTTTTTTTTCTTTTTTTAGAGTTAGAGAATTTTTTTTTCCAGGCTCTCAAAATTTTTTCCCAGCCGACTCGATTCTCCATTGACAAGACAGCGCCATTTTTTTTAAGAATGGATTCTCGTTTATCTATTTAAGCATTTCGAGTGTCACTTCAGATGAATGTCAGCCGTTGAGGAAGAAAAACACAGATTCCCATTTTCTCATTTCCTTCAGAGAGAGAGAGGCCTAGATTTTCGAGACTCGATGACATTTCAAGCACTTTTTGTTTAAGCTATTCGACTTCATATTTGTCTGACGTTCAAGAGTATGATCTCTCGTGGATGGATCTCTTCCACCTCATTCTCTTTCCAGTCGATTTAGAAGGGGAAGGGGAGATTTTTTTTCCCTCATGGAGGATGTCTCCTGAATACCGTTCAAAGAGTCTATGGAAAAATTATATGGTCAGAGTTACGGATTTCCAGGGCAATCTGCTTCTCAGCTAAAAAAAAGGATCTCTCTTTCCCAGTCTGTCTTCGATTGCCTCGTTAACTGTGAAACCCATCGCTTTTTAGATTTTATGGTTCTCCCAGTATAATCAGACAGTCGGTCACAAAAGTATTCTAACACCGGTACCCTATCAGAAAATGACAAGATGGCGTTTTTTTTCTCTTTTCCTCTGTGTGTCGTGTTATTCCATCCTAGGTTTTCTTCTCCCCCCCCATCTTGGAAAAAATTGGTTACGATCTCTTTTTGAATGGGGAGATGCCATTTTGAGAAAAAGCTGACGACCCTATCTTGGAGAATGAACATGACCGCTCTACACACCCTTTTACTCTCTCTCTCTCTTTTTTTGAATTGGGAAGCCATTTTGGGAAAAAGCAGACGACCCTATCTTGGAGAATGGAAATGAACGCCTCTCCCTCTCTCTTTGAAATGGGAAGCCATTTTGGGACCCTCTATTCTTGGGGAGGGAGAAAACTGAAGTCTGCATTTCGCTGTCTCTGAATGCGGAAAGCCCTTTTGGGAAAAGCGGACCCTCTTCTTCTGATGTTGGAGAACTGTAAATGAACGCTCTACACGATCTCTCTTTGAATTCAGAAGGTATTTTGGGACCTTCTAATGTTGGAAAACTGAAATGAACGCTCTACACCTTCTCTCTCTCTCTCTCTCTCTTTCTCTGAAATGGGTAGCCATTTGAAAACTCCCTAACTTTGGAAAAAAACAGAAATGAACGCTCTACACCATCTCTCTTTGAAAATGGGGGGTGTCATTTTGAGACCTCCCTCCCCTAAACTTGAAAAAAAAACTGAAATGAATGCTCTACACTTTCTCTCTTTGGACATGGGTAACCCTTTGGGGACCCTCTCCTCTTGGTAGGAAAAAACAAAGAACTGAAGTGAAGGCTCTACACAATCTCTCTTGGAATGGGATCCATATTTCGGGAAACGTGGATCACCTCATGCTGGAAAACTGAAGTGAACCACCAAGATTGGACTCTATATAATATTTTTTTTTAAAATTGACATCATGACCCTCCTCCCATTTGTTATTAAAAAAATTGTTTTTTTTTTGTTTTGGTTTTTATCCCATTTCCGATGTGATTTCAGAAATGTAATTCCATAACAGTTCAATTTCATTCGAGGTTAAATGATCTAAACAGTCTTTGACCCACCCATCCGTATGATTATTTTCTTCTCCTTCCTGTTGCACCAAATTTTGTAAGTCCATATAATCATTCCATACGGGAAGGGCTGGATCCTCACAAGGCTGTCTTGAAACACTTGGAGTCTCTTTGGGATGCGTGGAGGGATCTAGGATGTCTGGACCCGGCTGCGATTCTACCTCCATGATTTCTGGACCCGTTGGAACTTGTTTACCCGGCTGAAATTCTACCTCCATGATTTCTGGACCCGTTGGAACTTGTGAACCCGGCTGTGATTCTGCCTCCATGATTTCTGGACCTGTTGGAACTTGTGGACCCGGCTGACATTCTACCTCTACGATGTCGGGACTTTTTGAAGCTTGTGGACCCGTCTGACATTCTACCTCTACGATGTCGGGACAGGTTGGAGGAGAAGAAGAAGAAGAAGAGGATACTGGAAGAGGTTCTGTCTGTGAGGAGTCCGAAAGAGGTTGCCTGTTGGAACAAGTCGGGGAAGAAGAAGAAGCTTCTGGATTCTGAAGCGGATCTTGCACGCCAGGTAGGTTCCGGTAAGTCGACCGTTTTTTAAGAGGTATTTTTTTTTCTTCCTCCTCATCTTCAATTGTGATGACTTCAATTTCATTCCCTTGCCGGGTCGATTTTGTTTCGGGCCATGACGACGGTTTGGTCCAGCTCCTCTTATCATCTAAGGAAGGGATGGGTAAAGGTGGCGGAGGGTTTTCTTCTTCTTTTTCTTGAAACATCATCGGCGATTGGAAAGAAATCTCCTCTTTCAATTGTTTCCAAAGCGAGTACGAGCACCGATCGACGAGAAAGAGACTCTTCTGGGTTGTGACGATGAGATATTGCGTTTTCGGGGGAACGACATAGTTTTGAAAAGGTCTTAGAATATATTTCTTATATTTCATCCTGTCGCTGACTTTAAAACTTCTTTCCTTCAGATTGGGGGACGATGATTCGTAATAGGCGAGAGGAGCGGCTGTGGTTTGAACAATATGAACTTCGTCCTCAGCCGTCGTTCTCACTCCAAACGTAAAATATCGTTTCGTGAGAAAAATATTCTTCCACCGAAAACTCGTGCGCGGATCTGTATATCGCCGGTCTGTTTGAATGGGCCGTCTCAAAGCTCGATCCATCCGATTCCAAGAGAAGGGAGATTCCTCTTTCGTTTGTTGCGATTCGAATAAATTTCTGTATATATTCTGAACGAGCAGGTTGGAGGATTCAACATCTTGGTTGAAAGAAACGATCGCTTGATGAGGTGGTAAATGCGAAATAAATGTCGCACAATGACACGCCAAAAAAATTTTCAAGTTGGAGATTTCCTTTAGCGTCTTCAAATCCTCCCCGTTCGAAATCCGTTGAGTTGGAAAAACGTCTAATAGCGACATGGCTCCCAATGGAAAAGAAATGATCTCGCCCAGTACTCTCGTCTTTTTATATATCTATATAAACACACACAGACACACATAGTGGCTCTATGACGTCCGTTTTATTTGTTTTTTTTTGTTTCTCTCTCTCTTCTTTCCAAGAAATCTTATCTCCATGACCTCTTTTTCGTTTCTTAAAAAGATGAATGTGTGTGGGAATGAGGAAGTGAAAGTAATAATTTAATAAACAAAAAATTATCCAACCATGACCTTCTTTTTTTTTTCAAAGGCACCCTTTCCAATCCAAGGACGTCCAGAGATAGAGGAAGCAGGGAGAGAGGAGGAGGAGGGAAGGGAAGGTCACACTCTCTTTCTCTCTATAAATAAAAGGGGAGAGCCCCAAAGTCGTATTTTTGTCCAAGTGGATCATGAGGAGGCATCCCCAGCTCACTACGTGTATTCCTTTCAAATATAAATATGTTGATCTTTCCTTTTATATCATCCAAGGAGTCGTTTACCTGAAAGCCTCCGATTTTTCAAAATGTGCGGGTTATTATACCGTGGGGAGTTATCAAAAAATGCGGGACGAATTTTTGTCCGACGAAAACGTGTTGATGGCTCGTGACATTCCACCTTTGGATGCACAAATTTTGTTAATGAAACGAGCCAAATATTTTTACACGACCCACTTTCTAACCGTCTCGCAAATGAATAGGATTATGAATCGTCTTGAGAAGACAAAAGGGATTCTCGTTCATTTTAGTGAATGGTTGCATAAATGTTTGCACGAACCTCTCTCGATCGAGAAGACTGGGAAGAATACCTATTATATTCTTCTCGAGGACTCTCCTCGTTCGTCTCATCATAGAGAGGCTACGACTTTTGAAAAAATCCTCGAGCAAGAAAAAATAGAATGGTGGAACAACTACCCCATCCCTCTCCCCGAGCATCAAGAGGAGCCTGTTCAGAAGAAAAAGAAAAAACCTTTCCAAAAACCTATCCTCATCCTCCTCGATAATGATGGGGATGAGGAGAAGCCTGTTCAGATTCCTCTCCGTTTGTCAAAACCCGTCGAGGATGAAAAACCTCTCCCTTCCTCAAAACCCCTTGAGGAGGAGAGACCCCTCGAGAAGGAGAAATCTCTCCCATTGTTAAACCTCCTCGAAGATGAAAAACCTCTCCATTTATCAAGACCCCTCGAGAAGGAGGGACCTCTTCCTTTATCAAACCCCCTCGAAGATGACAAACCTCTCCATTTATCAAGACCCCTCGAAAATGAGGGACCTCTCGATTTGTCAAAACCCCTCGAGGATAAGGGAACCAAAACTTCTCTCTCTTTCGAAGAGGAGGGACTTCTCAATTTGTCAAGACCCCTCGAGAATAAGGGAACCAAAACTTCTCTCTCTTTCGAAGAGGAGGGACCTCTCAATTTGTCAAGACCCCTCAAGAATAAGGGAACGGAAAATCCTCTCCCTTTCTCAAGACTTCTCGAGGAGGAGGAGGAGGAGAGACCGCTCCATGTCTCAAGACAGGACCCCCCTCTATCTCTTGAGGATCCGAGAGAAACGATTCCTATTGAAAAACCATCTATCGACAATCCCCAGAAAAGGTCTTCGGAGGAGATTAGACTTCCATGTAGAAAACGAATCTGCCACAATCATAATAATAATAATAATAATAATAATAATAATAATAATAATATACCCCCTTCTCAACAACAGAATCCTACAACATTTGCAGATAAATGCATTCAAACCAATCCCTTTATAGTAACCCTTTTGATTGGAGAACCCGTGCATTAGCCTCGAAAAATAAAATGAGATTCTAGACTGTTTCTATGACCAGAATGTTAAGCCAATAGATAGGTCTAGCTCAGAATTTTTCTTTTTAAAAGAAAATAAATAAATAATCCAAAGACTATTTGTAAATATAAAAGGTAAAGTCTCGAGAGGGCTGGAAAAAAATTTTCAGAGCTGAGAAAAATTCTCCAACTCAAAAAAAAAAAAAAAAAAAAACATTTTGTTAATTTTTATCATGTCTTAGACATGATAAAAATTAACGACCCTCTTCCCTTTTCGTCTGGGAATGTTGTCTCACTCTTTTGAAAAACAAATCGTGATTCATTCATGGAATGATTGCCATTAGAGAAAGGATGAGTCATGATCTATTTTTAGAAAGGGTGAGACATCCTTCCCAGACAAAAAGGGAGGGTCATTAATTTTTATCATGTCTAAAGACATGATAAAAATTAACCAAAAGTTTTTTTTTTTTTCATTAGAGAATTTTTATCTCAGCTCTGAGAAATTTTTTTTTCTCCCAGCCGATTCGATACTTTACCATTTTATTAAGAATGATTTCTCCCTGATCTATTATTTCAAAATTCCAAGATTCGCTTCAGAACCATCTGTGCTGTTGAAGAAGTAACATGATATATGTATTTTTTTAATGAGTTCTGTCAGATTGAATTGTGCAGGATCGACCTTGCGAATTTTTTCTCTGTGTCTTTAAATAATAATGATACCGAACCGCTTTTTGTAGAGCGCAATGGAAAAAACCTTTTGTATGGTTAGGACAATTCATGTGTTCGATCCCATTGTATTTGAGAATCTCTTGCGTCGATCCCGAAATGCAATAAATGGATCTTTGCAACCATTTCTCTAAAAACCGCCGTTTCATTTCTCCTCGCACCCAAATCATGAAAAAAGGTTCCGTCAACATCGTTAACACCCATGGAAAATAACTGTACGGAATTTCTCCTTCGTACCACGACAAGCCGTGATAATAATCACTCGCCCACACAGCGGTTCGTTTTTCTTTCTCGGTGAGCATTTGCCATGGAAACGGGGGTTTAAAAACAAATACCCCTCGAGAAGTACCGTCCAATGTGACGTAAGCCAATTCTTTCACAATAAAGGCTCCTTGAGAATCGTAGAAACCTTCAAAGTCGAGCACGAGTTCCATGTTTTTTATTTCTTTTTCTTTCCAAGGTGACCTTTATTATTATTATGATGGATGTGTATTGAGATACGCACGATATTATTCAAAAAACAAATATATATATACAAATGTGACCTTTCCCAGAATTCATACGACCTGTCACGTGCAACCTTCTCTCTCTATATATATAAAAGAGGAGACGGCGAGAGAACGCTATCCATTTTTTCCTTCAGGACACACAGCGAGAGAGAGAGAGAGAATTTTGTTTTCTTTTTTTCCTCAATTGAAGAAGATGGACATTTTGAGTACCAAACCTCTCAAAGATTCCTACATTGTTCTGGACATGGAATACTTTCACTGTTATGATCCAAAGACGGGAGATATATGTTTCATCTTGAAAGAACTGGGCTACATCACTTGTGATTTAACCTTATGCGGATCCTTGATTTTTCTCCCTCCTGTCCATTACGATGACTTATCGTCCCGCAATCAAGCTGTGGTCAACCAGACTACAAATAACCGACACGGCCTTCAATGGACCGAGGGTCGTCTTTCCTACGAGCATCTTCCTAGGATCCTGAAAATACTGACCGAAAATGTGGAGGTGATCTACGTCAATGGATACGATAAAGCCGAATTTTTCAGCAAGCTCTGCCAGCGATCCGTTTACGAGTTTTACATCCCAGGGAAAACCGAGTGGCGGAACAAATCGAAATGCACGCGACACCAATATTTCCAAAAGATGATTCATTGTGCCGAGAACAAGGTGAGAAATTTTCGATACCATTTGATGGAGGGTAGTTACGTTTTCCGGAAATTACATTGTTACCCCTCCGAGAGCAAAGCTGTCGAAGACGAAGAGGAGGCGGAAGAATCTCCCCAGGAGAACTCGTGCGACGATGAGGAGGAGGAGGAGGAGGAGGATGAACTTTCTAATAATAATAATAAATGTCTAAGTTGGGATGCTTTAGAGACCCAAGAATATTGGTCTCAACCCTTATCTCACCTAGACCTGAAAGAGGATCCTCAAGTGTACTCTTTGTGGTCCTCTTCTAAAATTTGGTCTTGGAGAGAACCCTTGAATGTTCATGAATGAAATGGTATGTAAATCCCTAGAGAAAAAAAAATAGAAAAAAAAGTTCCTTTTTTTTTGCAATGTGTTGATTTCTTTCCAATCCCATTTCTTTTCTATAACTCCAGCCCAATCGACGAGAAGAAGACGAATTTTCCAAGTTACACAAGACGAATCTTCCAAGTTACACAAGACGTAGAAAGATTTCACAAGGATTTATAAATCACACGCTCCCACATGATATATGTATAGAGAGAAAAAGACCCTCTGTTCTCTAGTCAATACGTCAAGACTTCCCTAAACTAAGAGAGACCGTCAGTACCGAGGAAACCTTAGCAGAGCAAGTGGAAAGACTTTCAAAGAGATTAGAAGAGTTAAGACGGGATAGATTTACAGTTCCGCCGACTAAAGAGGAAACTATCATCGATTTCAACAAACCGCTGTACTTTCATCCCCTACCCCAAAGAATGAGACGAGTGGACTCGCCGTTGAACAGTTCCAATGAGAAACAAAATGTCACTTATTTGAATAGTCAATTTCAACACATGAATATTTCATAAGTATTTTTTTTCCCTAAAGCGTAGGGAGATCGGATCAGTAGTTTTTCCCTTTTCATCGTCGAAAAAGATTGGGAGGAAAAATCTTTCTCAGCTCTCTCAGAAAAATTTTTCAGCCTTTAAAAAAAAAAACTTTTTGTTAATTTTTTTCCTATCTTAGACATGATAAAAATTAACTCTACCCCCCTTTTGTCTGGGAATGTTGTCTCACACTTTCTAAAAATAGACCATCACTCCTCCTTTCTTAAAGAATAGAATTCCAAGAATGGGATCTGGTCTATTTTTAGAAACGGTGAGACCCTATTCCCAGACAAAAGGCGGGTAGAGTTAATTTTTATCATGTCTAAAGTTCAGGGTCCATCCATCTTCTTATGTGAAACGGTGACCCTGACAAGATCGAGATAAACAAGTCCTGTGAGTTGTTTTGTAATCTTGACGCGATCCAAGAAAGACTTTTTATTATTTTTTTTTTTGAAATAGGCGGGGGGTGGCGAGAGAAAATGTTCTCACGACCCTCAGATATCTTTTCATAAATATATTTTTTATCAAAGTGTTTCTTTCATTCCGATCCTTTTAAGAGGTTGGAATGACCTTGACATTTAGATGGGGTCGCGATCCCGACAGATGTCGCGCGAGTATAAAAGTGTGTGTCCTCCGCGAGATTTCTTCATAGAACAGAAGAAGACGTGAACTGAGCTGGTAAGTCCCTTTGGTCCTATGAATATGGTTATCTATAAACTCGATTTGATTCTTAGTTTTTTTTTAATAATGATAATAATCATAACTTCATTTAAAAAGACCTTTGAAACTTCTTAACCCTTTGAAAAGAAAAATGTCTCTTTCAAGACGACGACTCTAAAACGTTTTATTGTTTCCCCCCCCCTTTCTAGATCTTCCCTGTTATACATATATACCTTTTCGATTCTCTTTTTTGCTCCTGTTTGTGGAAGACATCACCGTATTCATCGCCATGGCGTGTTCAGAAAACTTTATCGTGCTCGATCTAGAGGGTTTCCAGTCCTACAACCACAAGAAGGGTGAATTTACCTACGTTTTAAAAGAATTGGGCTATGCGACAAAAGATTTTTTGACCGTGGGATCGTTGACGTTTACTCCTCCTCACCCCTTCCACCAACTGAGTGAAAAAAACCAAAAGACAAATGCCTGGCTGACAAGAAACCGGCACGGACTTCGTTGGAACGAGGGTCATATTCCCTACAACCATTTAGGACGCATTCTCCAATCGCTCACTCACAGCTTCTCCACGATTTATGTGGTGGGATGCCAGAAAGCTAAATTCTTTGCTAAAGCCTTGGATTATCAAAAACCCGTGACGGAAATTTATGTGCCAGATGGAATCATTTGGAAGTATCGGGAAAAATGTGCCCGACATCATCAAAGGATGAAATATTTCCATTGTGCCGAAAGCAAAGTGCGCAACTATCGATGGCATATTATGGAAGGAGATTTTCATATCAATCACGTCTATCCAGACGGAACGGAGAAAGAGGAGAGGATTCAGGAGGAAGCAGACAATCCTCTGCAAGCTTTTGATAAGGCCTACGATCAGTTAGAGAAGGATCCGTCCCCAAAAGCGTACGATAACCTCATCCAGAAATGGGATAATCTGTCCTGTTTCCAAGTGATGGAACATCCGGATGAGCATACGCCTTTAAACTTGATGGGCTCTTCTACTTCTTCTTCTTTGTCGTCAACTTCCTCCAATAACTCGAGGAAGACGGAGGGTTGGGGAGACATACCTGAAAATATTCCCCATTACGATCCAGCAGCCTGTTGGGACGAACCTTCCAAAGAATCTCATGAGACCCCCAAAATATCTTCAGAGGATCCAAAGACAAAATCCACTGAGTGTTGGGACAATGAACGGACGACTCATGCTCCAAAATCCACTAAGACTATGTCCACTGAGTGTTGGACAATGAACAGACGACTCATGCTCCAAAATCGACTGAGACTATGTCCACTGAGTGTTGGGACAATGAAACCGAAAAGACGACAGAGAATTGGGATGACCGTTCTCAAAAGTATTTGAATTGATATATACATAAACTCAGGAGAAAAAAAAATAAAGAAAAGATTTTTAGAAATAAGTAGGGAAAGGTTCTCCGCTTTCCCTATATTTATGGAAATGGACTGAGAAGAGAGAGAGAGAGAGAGACGAATCAGGAGACCAAAAAAAATGGGTCTTGGAAGGAATGAGTGCAAATGCATTCGATTCCTTCCAAGACCCATTTTTTTTGGGTCCCTCTCTCATCCAATCTTGGAAAAGAACTTTGTCCTATTTTCCTAGGTCCATTCAAAAAGAAATGAATCTATCCATAAATTTTCTTAAAAGAAAAAAAACAAAAAGATCCATTACCTCTTGACGGTCCAAAGTCGAGAATCTTGGAAAAAGTTATCCACTCTCTCCATCCAGTCAAGCTTCTCTGTAGAAAATCTAGTAGGTGCATCTGCATTCTCGAACACCCGGCGATTATTGGACGCGAAACGTCGAATTCTGAAATAGTTAGTTAACAGTGAGCCCATTCTTAAAGAAACGGGGATGTTTTATTCATCCTGTCGAGTGCCGAAAAATTTCTGAGAGCCGGAGAAATTTTCTCTAGCTGGAAAAAAAAAAAAAAAAAAAAAAAAAAAAACCTTTTAGTCTGAAAATTGATGTCTTCAATTTTTCAAAAATTGAAGACATCAATTTTCAAATTTTCAGAGTAAAAGGGGGGGTAATTTATTTTTCAGAAACTTTTCCCAGCCGACTCGATGTGAATAAAACTTTACTGTTTGTTAAGAATGTTATTTAATGGATCGATTTCAACCTATCGAGTTTCGCTTGAGTCCCGGCCGTGCTGTGGGCCCACCTGGATACAAGTTTTCCCCTTTTGGAATAGAATAAAACTTTACTGTTTTTTAAGAATGTTATTTAATGGATCGATTTCAACCTATCGAGTTTCGCTTGAGTTCCGGCCGTGCTGTGGGCAAACCTGGATACAAGTTTTCCCCTTTTGGAATAGAATTTCCGTCAAGGTAGGCAGGCTACTTTTCCTCTTTTTGCATTTTCCATGTCATTTCATTTGTATTACAATATACTGAAAACGGGCGTTCGATCTGATTTCTAGGCTATTTCTATACAAATGGAGCTCGATCCAAGAAAGAAATGATGTCTTTTTTTTATTTTGTGGACTGCCAATTTGTATTGGAATATACTGAAAACGGGTGTTTGAGCCGGTTTTCAGTATATTTCAATACAAATAGAGCTCGATCCAAGAAAGAAATGATGTCTTTTTTTTTATTTTGTGGACTGCCAATTTGTATTGGAATATACTGAAAACGGGTGTTTGAGTCGGTTTTCAGTATATTTCAATACAAATAGAGCTCGATCCAAGAAAGAAATGATGTCTTTTTTTTTATTTTGTGGACTGCCAATTTGTATTGGAATATACTGAAAACGAGTGTTTGAGTCGGTTTTCACTATATTTCAATACAAATAGAGCTCGATCCAAGAAAGAAATGATGTCTTTTTTTTTATTTTGTGGACTGCCAATTTGTATTGGAATATACTGAAAACGGGTGTTTGAGTCGGTTTTCAGTATATTTCAATACAAATAGAGCTCGATCCAAGAAAGAAATGATGTCTTTTTTTTATTTTGTGGACTGCCAATTTGTATTGGAATATACTGAAAACGGGTGTTCGAGTCGGTTTTCAGTATATTTCAATACAAATAGAGCTCGATCCAAGAAAAAAATGATGTCTTTTTTTTATTTTGTGGACTGCCAATTTTGTATTGGAATATACTGAAAACGGATGTTTGAGTCGGTTTTCAGTATATTCCAATACAAGTGGAGCTCGATCCAAGAAAAAAATGATGTCTTTTTTTTATTTTGTGGATTGCCAATTTTGTATTGGAATATACTGAAAACGGGTGTTTGAGTTGGTTTTCAGTATATTTCAATACAAGTGGAGCTCGATCCAAGAAAAAAATGATGTCTTTTTTTTATGTTGTGGACAGCCAATTTTGTATTGGAATATACTGAAAACGGGTGTTTGAGTCGGTTTTCAGTATATTTCAATACAAGTGGAGCTCGATCCAAGAAAAAAATGATGTCTTTTTTTTATGTTGTGGACAGCCAATTTTGTATTGTAATATACTGAAAACGGGTGTCTGAGTCGGTTTTCAGTATATTTCAATACAAATAGAGCTCGATCCAAGAAAAAAATGATGTCTTTTTTTTATTTTGTGGACTGCCAATTTTGTATTGGAATATACTGAAAACGGGTGTTTGAGTCGATTTTCAGTATATTCCAATACAAATAGAGCTCGATCCAAGAAAAAAATGATGTCTTTTATTTATTTTGTGGACTGCTAATTTTGTATTGGAATATACTGAAAACGGATGTTTGAGTCGGTTTTCAGTATATTCCAATACAAGTGGAGCTCGATCCAAGAAAAAAATGATGTCTTTTTTTATTTTGTGGATTGCCAATTTTGTATTGGAATATACTGAAAACGGGTGTTTGAGTCGGTTCTCAGTATATTCCAATACAAGTGGAGCTCGATCCAAGAAAAAAATGATGTCTTTTTTTTATGTTGTGGACAGCCAATTTTGTATTGGAATATTCTGAAAACGGGTGTTTGAGTCGGTTTTCACTATATTTCAATACAAATAGAGCTCGATCCAAGAAAGAAATGATGTCTTTTTTTTTATTTTGTGGACTGCCAATTTGTATTGGAATATACTGAAAACGGGTGTTTGAGTCGGTTTTCAGTATATTTCAATACAAATAGAGCTCGATCTAAGAAAAAAATGAAGTCTTTTTTTTATTTTGTGGACTGCCAATTTGTATTGCAATATACTGAAAACGGGTGTTTGAGTCGGTTTTCAGTATATTTCAATACAAATAGAGCTCGATCCAAGAAAGAAATGATGTCTTTTTTTTATTTTGTGGACTGCCAATTTGTATTGGAATATACTGAAAACGGGTGTTCGAGTCGGTTTTCAGTATATTTCAATACAAATAGAGCTCGATCCAAGAAAAAAATGATGTCTTTTTTTTATTTTGTGGACTGCCAACTTTGTATTGGAATATACTGAAAACGGATGTTTGAGTCGGTTTTCAGTATATTCCAATACAAGTGGAGCTCGATCCAAGAAAAAAATGATGTCTTTTATTTATTTTGTGGACTGCTAATTTTGTATTGGAATATACTGAAAACGGATGTTTGAGTCGGTTTTCAGTATATTCCAATACAAGTGGAGCTCGATCCAAGAAAAAAATGATGTCTTTTTTTTATTTTGTGGATTGCCAATTTTGTATTGGAATATACTGAAAACGGGTGTTTGAGTCGGTTTTCAGTATATTCCAATACAAGTGGAGCTCGATCCAAGAAAAAAATGATGTCTTTTTTTATGTTGTGGACAGCCAATTTTGTATTGGAATATACTGAAAACGGGTGTCTGAGTCGGTTTTCAGTATATTTCAATACAAATAGAGCTCGATCCAAGAAAAAAATGATGTCTTTTTTTTATATTGTGGACTGCCAATTTTGTATTGGAATATACTGAAAACGGGTGTTTGAGTCGATTTTCAGTATATTCCAATACAAATAGAGCTCGATCCAAGAAAAAAATGATGTCTTTTATTTATTTTGTGGACTGCTAATTTTGTATTGGAATATACTGAAAACGGATGTTTGAGTCGGTTTTCAGTATATTCCAATACAAGTGGAGCTCGATCCAAGAAAAAAATGATGTCTTTTTTTATTTTGTGGATTGCCAATTTTGTATTGGAATATACTGAAAACGGGTGTTTGAGTCGGTTTTCAGTATATTCCAATACAAGTGGAGCTCGATCCAAGAAAAAAATGATGTCTTTTTTTTATGTTGTGGACAGCCAATTTTGTATTGGAATATACTGAAAACGGGTGTTTGAGTCGGTTTTCAGTATATTCCAATACAAGTGGAGCTGGATCCAAGAAAAAAATGATGTCTTTTTTTATGTTGTGGACAGCCAATTTTCTATTGGAATATACTGAAAACGGGCGTTCACGTCGGTTTTCAGTATATTACAATACAAGTGGAGCTCGATCCAAGAAAAAAATGATGTCTTTTTTTTATTTTGTGGACTGCCAATTTTGTATTGGAATATACTGAAAACGGGCGTTCACGTCGGTTTTCAATATATTACAATACAAATGGAGGTCCATCCAAGAAAAAAATGATGTCTTTTTTTTATTTTGTGGACAGCCAATTTTGTATTGGAATATACTGAAAACGGGCGTTCACGTTGGTTTTCAGTATATTTCAATACAAATGGAACTCGATCCAAGAATGAAAGTCTTTTTTTTATTTTGTGGACAACCAATTTTGTATTGGAATATACTGAAAACGGGCATTCACGTCGGTTTTCAGTATATTCCAATACAAGTGGAGCTCGATCCAAGAAAAAAATGATGTCTTTTTTTTATTTTGTGGACAACCAATTTTGTATTGGAATATACTGAAAACGGGCATTCACGTCAGTTTTCAGTATATTACAATACAAGTGGAGCTCGATTCAAGAAAAAAATGATGTCTTTTTTTATTTTGTGGACAGCCAATTTTGTATTGGAATATACTGAAAACGGATGTTTGAGTCGGTTTTCAGTATATTCCAATACAAGTGGAGCTCGATCCAAGAAAAAATGATGTCTTTTTTTTATTTTGTGGATTGCCAATTTTGTATTGGAATATACTGAAAACGGGTGTTTCAGTCGGTTTTCAGTATATTTCAATACAAGTGGAGCTCGATCCAAGAAAAAAATGATGTCTTTTTTTATGTTGTGGACTGCCAATTTTGTATTGGAATATACTGAAAACGGATGTTTGCGTCGGTTTTCAGTATATTCCAATACAAGTGGAGCTCGATCCAAGAAAAAAATGATGTCTTTTTTTTATTTTGTGGATTGCCAATTTTGTATTGGAATATACTGAAAACGGGTGTTTGAGTCGGTTTTCAGTATATTTCAATACAAATAGAGCTCGATCCAAGAAAAAAATGATGTCTTTTTTTTATTTTGTGGACTGCCAATTTTGTATTGGAATATACTGAAAACGGATGTTTGAGTCGGTTTTTAGTATATTCCAATACAAGTGGAGCTCGATCCAAGAAAAAATGATGTCTTTTTCTTATTTTGTGGATTGCCAATTTTGTATTGGAATATACTGAAAACGGGTGTTTGAGTCGGTTTTCAGTATATTTCAATACAAGTGGAGCTCGATCCAAGAAAAAAATGATGTCTTTTTTTTATGTTGTGGACAGCCAATTTTGTATTGGAATATACTGAAAACGGGTGTTTGAGTCGGTTTTCAGTATATTTCAATACAAATAGAGCTCGATCCAAGAAAGAAATGATGTCTTTTTTTTTTTTTTTGGACTGCCAATTTTGTATTGGAATATACTGAAAACGGATGTTTGAGTCGGTTTTCAGTATATTCCAATACAAGTGGAGCTCGATCCAAGAAAAAAATGATGTCTTTTTTTTATTTTGTGGATTGCCAATTTTGTATTGGAATATACTGAAAACGGGTGTTTGAGTCGGTTTTCAGTATATTTCAATACAAATAGAGCTCGATCCAAGAAAAAAATGATGTCTTTTTTTTATGTTGTGGACAGCCAATTTTGTATTGGAATATACTGAAAACGGGTGTTTGAGTCGATTTTCAGTATATTCCAATACAAATAGAGCTCGATCCAAGAAAAAAATGATGTCTTTTTTTTTATTTTGTGGACTGCCAATTTTGTATTGGAATATACTGAAAACGGATGTTTGAGTCGGTTTTCAGTATATTCCAATACAAGTGGAGCTCGATCCAAGAAAAAAATGATGTCTTTTTTTTATGTTGTGGACAGCCAATTTTGTATTGGAATATACTGAAAACGGGTGTTTGAGTCGGTTTTCAGTATATTCCAATACAAGTGGAGCTGGATCCAAGAAAAGAATGATGTCTTTTTTTATGTTGTGGACAGCCAATTTTGTATTGGAATATACTGAAAACGGGCGTTCACGTCGGTTTTCAGTATATTACAATACAAGTGGAGCTCGATCCAAGAAAAAAATGATGTCTTTTTTTTATTTTGTGGACTGCCAATTTTGTATTGGAATATACTGAAAACGGGCGTTCACGTCGGTTTTCAATATATTACAATACAAATGGAGGTCCATCCAAGAAAAAAATGATGTCTTTTTTTTATTTTGTGGACAGCCAATTTTGTATTGGAATATACTGAAAACGGGCGTTCACGTTGGTTTTCAGTATATTTCAATACAAATGGAACTCGATCCAAGAATGAAAGTCTTTTTTTTATTTTGTGGACAACCAATTTTGTATTGGAATATACTGAAAACGGGCATTCACGTCGGTTTTCAGTATATTCCAATACAAGTGGAGCTCGATCCAAGAAAAAATGATGTCTTTTTTTTATTTTGTGGACAACCAATTTTGTATTGGAATATACTGAAAACGGGCGTTCACGTCAGTTTTCAGTATATTACAATACAAGTGGAGCTCGATTCAAGAAAAAAATTATGTCTTTTATTATTTTGTGGACAGCCAATTTTGTATTGGAATATACTGAAAACGGATGTTTGAGTCGGTTTTCAGTATATTCCAATACAAGTGGAGCTCGATCCAAGAAAAAAATGATGTCTTTTTTTTTATTTTGTGGATTGCCAATTTTGTATTGGAATATACTGAAAACGGGTGTTTGAGTCGGTTTTCAGTATATTTCAATACAAGTGGAGCTCGGTCCAAGAAAAAAATGATGTCTTTTTTTATGTTGTGGACTGCCAATTTTGTATTGGAATATACTGAAAACGGATGTTTGAGTCGGTTTTCAGTATATTCCAATACAAGTGGAGCTCGATCCAAGAAAAAAATGATGTCTTTTTTTTATTTTGTGGATTGCCAATTTTGTATTGGAATATACTGAAAACGGGTGTTTGAGTCGGTTTTCAGTATATTTCAATACAAATAGAGCTCGATCCAAGAAAAAAATGATGTCTTTTTTTTATTTTGTGGACTGCCAATTTTGTATTGGAATATACTGAAAACGGATGTTTGAGTCGGTTTTTAGTATATTCCAATACAAGTGGAGCTCGATCCAAGAAAAAATGATGTCTTTTTTTTATTTTGTGGATTGCCAATTTTGTATTGGAATATACTGAAAACGGGTGTTTGAGTCGGTTTTCAGTATATTTCAATACAAGTGGAGCTCGATCCAAGAAAAAAATGATGTCTTTTTTTTATGTT
Source organism: Stegodyphus dumicola (assembly GCF_044657685.1). Taxonomy (NCBI): domain Eukaryota; kingdom Metazoa; phylum Arthropoda; class Arachnida; order Araneae; family Eresidae; genus Stegodyphus; species Stegodyphus dumicola. The sequence continues at coordinate 279,608,222 of NC_140768.1, forward strand.
GTGGACAGCCAATTTTGTATTGGAGTATACTGAAAACGGGTGTTTGAGTCGGTTTTCAGTATATTTCAATACAAATAGAGCTCGATCCAAGAAAGAAATGATGTCTTTTTTTTTTTTTTTTTTGTGGACTGCCAATTTTGTATTGGAATATACTGAAAACGGGTGTTTGAGTCGATTTTCAGTATATTCCAATACAAATAGAGCTCGATCCAAGAAAAAAATGATGTCTTTTTTTTATTTTGTGGACTGCCAATTTTGTATTGGAATATACTGAAAACGGATGTTTGAGTCGGTTTTCAGTATATTCCAATACAAGTGGAGCTCGATCCAAGAAAAAAATGATGTCTTTTTTTTATTTTGTGGATTGCCAATTTTGTATTGGAATATACTGAAAACGGGTGTTTGAGTCGGTTTTCAGTATATTTCAATACAAATAGAGCTCGATCCAAGAAAAAAATGATGTCTTTTTTTTATGTTGTGGACAGCCAATTTTGTATTGGAATATACTGAAAACGGGTGTTTGAGTCGATTTTCAGTATATTCCAATACAAATAGAGCTCGATCCAAGAAAAAAATGATGTCTTTTTTTTATTTTGTGGACTGCCAATTTTGTATTGGAATATACTGAAAACGGATGTTTGAGTCGGTTTTCAGTATATTCCAATACAAGTGGAGCTCGATCCAAGAAAAAAATGATGTCTTTTTTTTATTTTTTGGATTGCCACTTTTGTATTGGAATATACTGAAAACGAGTGTTTGAGTCGGTTTTCAGTATATTTCAATACAAGTGGAGCTCGATCCAAGAAAAAAATGATGTCTTTTTTTTATGTTGTGGACAGCCAATTTTGTATTGGAATATACTGAAAACGGGTGTTTGAGTCCGTTTTCAGTATATTCCAATACAAGTGGAGCTGGATCCAAGAAAAGAATGATGTCTTTTTTTATGTTGTGGACAGCCAATTTTGTATTGGAATATACTGAAAACGGGCGTTCACGTCGGTTTTCAGTATATTACAATACAAGTGGAGCTCGATCCAAGAAAAAAATGATGTCTTTTTTTTATTTTGTGGACTGCCAATTTTGTATTGGAATATACTGAAAACGGGCGTTCACGTCGGTTTTCAATATATTACAATACAAATGGAGCTCCATCCAAGAAAAAAATGATGTCTTTTTTTATTTTGTGGACAGCCAATTTTGTATTGGAATATACTGAAAACGGGCGTTCACGTTGGTTTTCAGTATATTTCAATACAAATGGAACTCGATCCAAGAATGAAATGATGTCTTTTTTTAATTTTGTGGACAACCAATTTTGTATTGGAATATACTGAAAACGGGCATTCACGTCGGTTTTCAGTATATTACAATACAAGTGGAGCTCGATCCAAGAAAAAAATGATGTCTTTTTTTTATTTTGCGGACAACCAATTTTGTATTGGAATATACTGAAAACGGGCGTTCACGTCAGTTTTCAGTATATTACAATACAAGTGGAGCTCGATCCAAGAAAAAAATGATGTCTTTTTTTATTTTGTGGACAGCCAATTTTGTATTGGAATATACTGAAAACGGGCGTTAACGTTGGTTTTCAGTATATTTCAATACAAATGGAGCTCCTTCCAAGAAAAAAACGATGCCTTTTTCTATGTTGTGGACTACCCTATTTTGTATTGGAATATACTGAAAACGGGCGTTCGAGTCCTTTTTCCGACTATTTCTACACACATTCCACTATATTAAAATGACGTCATGGTTGAGTCCAAACAGAGTCGTCCCCGGACAATTTTATACCCAATTTGTATAGAGATATACTTAAAATGGGCTTGGAGGGGAGTGCGCTTTCTAGTATATTCCTATATACATTCGGTTGCATTCAGAAACAAAAAGAATGTCTTTTTGATGGACAAAAAACTTTTTGTTAATTTTTATCATGTCTTCCAGACATGATAAAAATTAACTCATCCCCCTTTTGTCTCGGTATGTTGTCTCACCGTTTCTAAAAATAGACCAGAACCCAGTCTTTTCTTGGAATTCTATTCTTTAAAAGGATGAGTCATGGTCTATTTTTAAAAAGTGGGAGACAACATTCCCAGACAAAAGGGCGGGTGAGTTAATTTTTATCATGTCTAGAAAACATGATAAAAATTAACAAAAAGTTTTTTTTTTTTTTTTTTTTTTTTTTTTTTTTTTTTTTTTTTTTTTTTTTTTTACATTTTAGAATTTTTTTCTGAGCTCTGAGAAATTTTTTCCTAGCCGATCCCATTTCGTTTTTCGACTTTCACTTTCAACTCTTCACTTTTCCTATCCACTGTCGTTGGAATTGTGTTCACTGGAGGTTATTTCTTTTTTTGCAATCTCGCTTTTAGTTTTCTCTGAGATTCTTTAGAAATGGCTATACAAATTTCAACATCTATATAGAGATGATGTCCAAACAAAGTCGTCCCCGGAGCATCTTGATGACCGAATATGTATAGAAATAGTCTGAAAATGGGCTTGAGGGCCGGTTTCTGGACAATTCATCTACAAATTCGGCCGCATCCAGAAAAACAAAAATACATTGTTTCTTTTTTGGGTGGACAGGAGAAGATAAATTTCTTTTCTCTCTCTCTCTCTCCCAATATTGGAGGAGAGAGTGGCCCAAAAAAATGGGTCTCGGAAGGAATCGAATGCATTTTGAAATGCACTCATTCCTTCCAAGACCCATTTTTTTTGGTCTCCTGATTCAACTCTCCAGTCTATGGAATAGGGAAAGCGGAGAACGTTTGCCCTTCCTTAAGCGACTGGCGACCATATCGCATCATCATCATCATCATCACTACCACCATCATCCTCTTTCTGATACTTTTCAACGAAGGCTTGATGTCTCTGGATGATTTTGGGGAGATGATGGATCCCGAATTGAGTGATGAAAAAGAGAGGACACTTTTTCCTTTCTTGTTCGTCTTGCACAGTCTCTCGGAGGATGATATACGTTTCCCCGTCCTCCTCAATTTTCGTCAGAGGTCTCATGAATATTTTACACATCCAAGGGAAGAGCGACTTGTTATGCAGGGATTTCGAAGCGACGAAAGCCGCTTCATTCGAAGTGAGGACAATCTGGTTCGGTTGACCCCATTGTTTGGAGTAGTTGTCCAAATCGCCTAGTCGAAGAAAATGGTGTCGATTAGGAAAAAAGACTTGGAGAACACTCGTCGTATGCGAGACGTTTGTAGGCAAGAGAGTCAAGATATCTTTGGCATTCCAGTACAGGAATCCTAGATCCACATACGCGTGCACGTAATAGTCATCGTTATATTCCAGTTTGAGCAGCATGGCTTTTGTATTTTTTTTTCCGTTCTCAAGGCGAAACACTCGTCTGATATGAACAAGAGCTCGCTGGCGATCCGTTTATATAGACTCCTCAGAGAGAGAGAGAGAGAGAGAGGGGAGGAGGAACAAGGTTGATGAATTCTAAAATAAAAAAAATGATAAAACATGAGTGTTTGTGAAGGTCATAGAGAGATGATTATAGAGTTGTTTTATTTTTTATTTTCTCAAAAGAAAAAACCAAAAGGGTCCCATTCCATACGACATGGCCTTTGAGAAGGTGACGGGGTCATGTGTCTACAAAGTTGATAAACTTTAGAATAAAAAAAAGCTTTCATCACGTAGCTCTCGAGAAGAAAATGACAGGGGTCTCTAGGAGAAGGTCATAAGTAGTATACAAAGGATGGTTGTTTTTTTTTCTTTCGTTCCTCTCAATCCCATGACCTTTGAAAAGGTGACGGGGTGTTCTTTAGGAAAAAAAAGTAGAAGGTCATAGAGAGAGAGAGAGAGATAGACAAAGTTGAATTTTTTTCTAGAAGTCAACCGTCACGTCGCCCATCACGTGGTCTTCTCGTATATATAGAGAGGCGAGTGGAAGACAGACTCTATTTCCCAGAGAGAGAGACTGCTGTGCGTATCCATATTTCTACTCAAGATGATGATCCGCGTCTTATATAATGAGTTTGTGAGCATTCGCTGTTATGTGGATGACGGAAGATTGTTTTGGAACGCTACGGACATTTTGCCTCTGATTCATACTTCCAGTAAAAGAACCTGGGACATTCTCTCCGTGTTTTTCGACGAACACCACGTCTTCAGGAAAATAAAAGATCTTGAGAGTCTCGGCAGTTCTCAAGAGGGATATGTTATCTCCAGCGAAGAAATGTTACATCTGGCCGAAAATAATCCGAAAAATAGTCAGCTTCTGGCCTGGATGTATAGCATTTTAACTCAGCCGCTGGTTCGAGTTGTACCCAATCAACCCGTTTACCGACTGCTCTATCCGGGGGAAAAATTTCCCTTCATCACCCTCTTTAATCTGGGAGTGCGCTACATACCGCCTCATATAGGCATGACGGATTCTTCTACTTACCCTAAACAATATGCCAGCGCTTATTGCCAGACAGACCCCCGTCAAGAAAAGGTCGTCGAGACTCAAACGGATCCTCTGGTGGTCTCTTTAAATGTCACTAAAGTCATCACCTTCTAAAAAAAACAACCACCATCACCCAAAAAAAAATTTGCTCCTCCTCCAAATTTTTTTTTTATCTTCTCGAAAGAAAAAAAAAGAAACTTTTCCATCTAGCCTCTTTCTTTCAATCCCTCTTAAGAGAGAGAGGGAGGAGAAAAGAAAGAGAGTTCTGAGGAGGCAAAAGAAATGGGTCTGGAAGGAAACGGGTGCATTGCGAGAAAAAGAGGGTCCTCTTTTCTTTTCTCGAAATGCACTCTTTTCCTTCCAGATCCATTTTTTTTTTATCACTTCTTCAAACCAATCTTGGAAAAGGTGGGGATACAATAAATTGTGCGTAAAGTCCATTTCGATCAAGACTGGATTTTTTTTTTTGAAAAGAAAACATAATGTTATATATAGATAGCTAAATCTTTATCATGATATTCTTTAAGAATTTCTTAGCCATTTGTCAAAGAAGGGGACTGTAATTGAAGAATTTATGAATTCGGGAACATGTCACCCATGACTAATCTAAAATCTTGGAAGTGGATACTGGAAAGCCCCGCTCTGATTATAATTCTGAGTTCTAGCATGGGACATTTTTTAGATCAATAAGCTAAACTATTTTTCTAGTCTCATATTCTCTCGTGACTAGGGTTTCAGATTTTAATAGAGAGAGACACTGTTCTGAACAGAAACGTGGAATGCTTTTATAGAAAAGTGAATAGTTGAAAGTGAAAGTCGAAAAACAAAATGAGATCGGCTAGGAAAAATTTCTCAGAGCTCAGAAAAAAATTCTGAAATGTAAAAAAAAAAAAAAAAAAAAAAAAAAAAAAAAACACCTTTTTGTTAATTTTTATCATGTCTTCTAGACATGATAAAAATTAACTCACCCCCTTTTTGTCTGGGAATGTTGTCTCCCACTTTCTAAAAATAGACCATGACTCATCCTTTTAAAGAATAGAATTCCAAGAAAAGCCTGGGTTCTGGTCTATTTTTAGAAACGGTGAGACAACATACCCAGACAAAAGGGGGATGAGTTAATTTTTATCATGTCTAGAAGACATAATAAAAATTAACAAAAAGTTTTTTTTTTTTTTTTTTTTTTTTACATCTCAGAATTTTTTTCTGAGCTCTGAAAATATTTTGCCAGCCGATCTCATTTCGTTATCATTTTTTTTATTTTAGAATTCATCAACCTTGTTCCTCCTCCTCCCCTCTCTCTCTCTCTCTCTCTCTGAGGAGTCTATATAAACGGATCGCCAGCGAGCTCTTGTTCATATCAGACGAGTGTTTCGCCTTGAGAACGGAAAAAAAATACAAAAGCCATGCTGCTCAAACTGGAATATAACGATGACTATTACGTGCACGCGTATGTGGATCTAGGATTCCTGTACTGGAATGCCAAAGATATCTTGACTCTCTTACCTACGAACGTCTCGCATACGACGAGTGTTCTCCAATTCTTTTTTCCTAATCGACACCATTTTCTTCGACTAGGCGATTTGGACAACTACTCCAAAGAATGGGGTCAACCGAACCAGATTGTCCTCACTTCGAATGAAGCGGCCTTTGTCGCTTCGAAATCCCTGCATAACAAGTCGCTCTTCCCTTGGATGTGTAAAATATTCATGAGACCTCTGACGAAAATTGAGGAGGACGGGGAAACGTATATCACCCTCCGAGAGACTGTGCAAGACGAACAAGAAAGGAAAAAGAGTCCTCTCTTTTTCATCACTCAATTCGGGATCCATCATCTCCCCAAAATCATCCAGAGACATCAAGCCTTCGTTGAAAAGTATCAGAAAGAGGATGATGATGGTGATGGTGATGATGATGATGATGATGATGATGATGCGATATAGTCTCCAGTCGCTTAAAGAAGGGGAAACGTTCTCCGCTTTCCATATTCCATAGACTGGAGAGTTGAATCAGGAGACCAAAAAAATGGGTCTTGGAAGGAATGAGTGCATTTCAAAATGCATTCGATTCCTTCCGAGACCCATTTTTTTGGGCCACTCTCTCCTCCAATATTGGGAAAGAGAGAGAGAGAGAGAAAAGAAATTTATCATCTCCTGTCCACCCAAAAAAGAAACTATGTATTTTTGATTTTCTGGATGCGGCCGAATTTGTAGAGGAATCGTCCAGAAACCGGCCCTCAAGCCCATTTTCAGACTATTTCTATACATATTCGGTCATCAAGATGGTCCGGGGACGACTTTGTTTGGACATCATCTCTATATAGATGGTGAAATTTGTATAGCCATTTCTAAAGAATCTCAGAGAAAACTAAAAGCGAGATTTCAAAAAAAGAAATAGCCTCCAGTGAACACAATTCCAACGACAGTGGATAGGAAAAGTGAAGAGTTGAAAGTGAAAGTCGAAAAACGAAATGGGATCGGCTAGGAAAAATTTCTCAGAGCTCAAAAAAAAATTCTGAGATGTAAAAAAAAAAAAAAAACTTTTTGTTAATTTTTATCATGTCTTCTAGACATGATAAAAATTAACTCACCCCCCTTTTGTCTGGGAATGTTGTCTCCCACTTTCTAAAAATAGACCATGACTCATCCTTTTAAATTCCAAGAAAAGACTGGGTTCTGGTCTATTTTTAGAAACGGTGAGACAACATACCCAGACAAAAGGGGGATGAGTTAATTTTTATCATGTCTAGAAGACATGATAAAAATTAACAAAAAGTATTTATAATATATATATTATATAATATATATTATATAATATATATTATATAATATATATATTATATAATATATATATTATATATTTTTTCTTTTTTTTTTCTGACTCAGAATTTTTTCTCGGCTCTCAGAAATTTTTCCCAGCCGATCCCATTTTGCTTTTTGACTTTCACTTTCAATTCTTCTCTTTTCTATAAAAGTATTCCACGTTTTTGTTCAGAATAATACGGGCTGTTGAAAAGGCAATATGTCTGGTTATCAAGATGGTCCGGGAACGACTTTGTTTGGACTCCGCCCCCCCCCTCCAAGCCCATTTTAAGTATATTTCTATACAAATTCGGTATAAAATTGTCCGGGGACGACTTTGTCCGGAGACGACGCTATACGGGGACGACTCTGTTTGGACTCAACCATGACGTCATTTTAATATAGTGGAATGTGTATAGAAATAGTCGGAAAAAGGACTCGAACGCCCGTTTTCAGTATATTCCAATACAAAATTGATTGTCCACAACATAAAAAAGACATCATTTTTTTCTTGGATGGAGCTCCATTTGTATTAGAATATACTGAAAACCGACTCGAACGCCCGTTTTCAGTATATTCCAATACAAAATTGGCTGTCCACAACATAAAAAAAGACATCATTTTTTTTCTTGGATGGAGCTCCATTTGTATTGGAATATACTGAAAACCAACGTGAACGCCCGATTTCAGTATATTCCAATACAAAATTGGCTGTCCACCAAATAAAAAAAGACATCATTTTTTTCTTGGATGGAGCTCCATTTTTATTGAAATATACTGAAAACCAACGTGAACGCCCGTTTTCAGTATATTCCAATACAAAATTGGCTGTCCACAAAAGAAAAAAAAGACATCATTTTTTCTTGGATCGAGCTCCACTTGTATTGTAATATACTGAAAACAACGTGAACGCCCGTTTTCAGTATAGTCCAATACAAAATTGGCTGTCCACAAAAAATAAAAAAAAGACATCATTTTTTTCTTGGATCCAGCTCCATTTGTATTGGAATATACTGAAAACCAACGTGAACGCCCGTTTTCACTATATTCCAATACAAAATTGGCTGTCCACAGCATAAAAAAAAGACATAATTTTTTCTTGGATCCAGCTCCACTTGTATTGTAATATAATGAAAACCAACGTGAACGCCCGTTTTCAGTATATTCCAATACAAAATTGGCTGTCCACAACATAAAAAAAAGACATCATTTTTTTCTTGGATCCAGCTCCATTTGTATTGAAATATACTGAAAACCGACGTGAATACCCGTTTGCAGTATATTCCAATACAAAATTGGCTGTCCACAACATAAAAAAAGACATCATTTTTTTCTTGGATGCAGCTCCATTTGTATTGAAATATACTGAAAACCGACGTGAACGCCCGTTTTCAGTATATTCCAATACAAAATTTGCAGTCCACAAAATAAAAAAAAGACATCATTTCTTTGTTGGATCGAGCTCTATTTGTATTGAAATATACTGAAAACCGACTCAAACACCCGTTTTCAGTATATTCCAATACAAATTGGCAGTCCTCAAAATAAAAAAAAGACATCATTTTTTTCTTGGATCGAGCTCTATTTGTATTGAAATATACTGAAAACCGATTCAAACACCCGTTTTCAGTATATTCCAATACAAATTGGCAGTCCTCAAAATAAAAAAAAGACATCATTTTTTTCTTGGATCGAGCTCTATTTGTATTGAAATATACTGAAAACCGACTCAAACACCCGTTTTTAGTATATTCCAATACAAATTGGCAGTCCACAAAATTAAAAAAAAAAGACATCATTTCTTTCTTGGATCGAGCTCTATTTGTATTGAAATATACTGAAAACCGACTCAAACACCCGTTTTCAGTATATTCCAATACAAATTGGCAGTCCACAAAATAAAAAAAAGACATCATTTCTTTCTTGGATCGAGCTCTATTTGTATTGAAATATACTGAAAACCGACTCAAACACCCGTTTTCAGTATATTCCAATACAAATTGCCAGTCCACAAAATAAAAAAAAGACATCATTTCTTTCTTGGATCGAGCTCCATTTGTATAGAAATAGCCTAGAAATCAGTTCGAACGCCCGTTTTCAGTATATTGTAATACAAATGAAATGACATGAAAAATGCAAAAAGAGGAAAAGTAGCCTACCTTGACGAAAATTCTATTCCAAAAGAGGAAAACTTGTATCCAGGTGGGCCCACAGCACGACCGGAACTCAAGCGAAACTCGATAGGTTGAAATCGATCCATTAAATAACATTCTTACAAAACAGTAAAGTTTTATTCTATTCCAAAAGGGGAAAACTTGTATCCAGGTGGGCCCACAGCACGGCCGGAACTCAAGCGAAACTCGATAGGTTGAAATCGATCCATTAAATAACATTCTTAACAAACAGTAAAGTTTTATTCACATCGAGTCGGCTGGGAAAAGTTTCTGAAAAATAAATTACCCCCCTTTTTAGTCTGAAAATTTGAAAATTAATGTCTTTTTTTTTTTTTTTTTTTTTTTCAGTCAGAGAAATTTTTCTCCGGCTCTCAGAAATTTTTCCGCACTCGACTGGATGAATAAAACATCCCCGTTTCTTTAAGAATGGGCTCACTGTTAACTATTTCAGCATGCGACGTTTCGCGTCCAATAATAACTGCCGGGTGTTCAAGAATGCAGATGCACCTACTAGATTTTCTACAGAGAAGCTTGACTGGATGGAGAGAGTGGATAACTTTTTCCAAGATTCTCGATTTTGGACCGTCATGAGGTAAAGGATCTTTTTGTTTTTTTTTTTTTTCTTTTAAGAAAATTTATGGATAGATTCATTTCTTTTTGAATGGACCTAGAAAAATAGGACAAAGTTCTTTTCCAAGATTGGATGAGAGAGGGACCCAAAAAAATGGGTCTTGGAAGGAATCGAATGCATTTGCACTCATTCCTTCCAAGACCCATTTTTTTTGGTCTCCTGATTCGTCTCTCTTTCTCTCTCCTCAGTCCATTTCCATAAATATAGGGAAAGCGGAGAACCTTTCTCTACTTATTTCTAAAAATCTTTTCTTTATTTTTTTTTCTCCTGAGTTTATGTATATATCAATTCAAATACTTTTGAGAACGGTCATCCCAATTCTATGTCGTCTTTTCGGTTTCATTTTCCCAACACTCAGTGGACATAGTCTCAGTCGATTTTGGAGTATGGGTCATCCGTTCATTGTCCCAACATTCAGTGGACATAGTCTCAATAGATTTTGGAGCATGAGTCGTCTGTTCATTGTCCCAACACTCAGTGGACTTAGTCTTAGTGGATTTTGGAGCATGAGTCGTCCGTTCATTGTCCCAACACTCAGTGGATTTTGTCTTTGGATCCTCTGAAGATATTTTGGGGGTCTCATGAGATTCTTTGGAAGGTTCGTCCCAACAGGCTGCTGGATCGTAATGGGGAATATTTTCAGGTATGTCTCCCCAACCCTCCGTCTTCCTCGAGTTATTGGAGGAAGTTGACGACAAAGAAGAAGAAGTAGAAGAGCCCATCAAGTTTAAAGGCGTATGCTCATCCGGATGTTCCATCACTTGGAAACAGGACAGATTATCCCATTTCTGGATGAGGTTATCGTACGCTTTTGGGGACGGATCCTTCTCTAACTGATCGTAGGCCTTATCAAAAGCTTGCAGAGGATTGTCTGCTTCCTCCTGAATCCTCTCCTCTTTCTCCGTTCCGTCTGGATAGACGTGATTGATATGAAAATCTCCTTCCATAATATGCCATCGATAGTTGCGCACTCTGTTTTCGGCACAATGGAAATATTTCATCCTTTGATGATGTCGGGCACATTTTTCCCGATACTTCCAAATGATTCCATCTGGCACATAAATTTCCGTCACGGGTTTTTGATAATCCAAGGCTTTAGCAAAGAATTTAGCTTTCTGGCATCCCACCACATAAATCGTGGAGAAGCTGTGAGTGAGCGATTGGAGAATGCGTCCTAAATGGTTGTAGGGAATATGACCCTCGTTCCAACGAAGTCCGTGCCGGTTTCTTGTCAGCCAGGCATTTGTCTTTTGGTTTTTTTCACTCAGTTGGTGGAAGGGGTGAGGAGGAGTAAACGTCAACGATCCCACGGTCAAAAAATCTTTTGTCGCATAGCCCAATTCTTTTAAAACGTAGGTAAATTCACCCTTCTTGTGGTTGTAGGACTGGAAACCCTCTAGATCGAGCACGATAAAGTTTTCTGAACACGCCATGGCGATGAATACGGTGATGTCTTCCACAAACAGGAGCAAAAAAGAGAATCGAAAAGGTATATATGTATAACAGGGAAGATCTAGAAAGGGGGGGAAAAACAATAAAACGTTTTAGAGTCGTCGTCTTGAAAGAGACATTTTTCTTTTCAAAGGGTTAAGAAGTTTCAAAGGTCTTTTTAAATGAAGTTATGATTATTATCATTATTAAAAAAAACTAAGAATCAAATCGAGTTTATAGATAACCATATTCATAGGACCAAAGGGACTTACCAGCTCAGTTCACGTCTTCTGTTCTATGAAGAAATCTCGCGGAGGACACACACTTTTATACTCGCGCGACATCTGTCGGGATCGCGACCCCATCTAAATGTCAGGGTCATTCCAACCTCTTAAAAGAATCGGAATGAAAGAAACACTTTGATAAAAAATATATTTATGAAAAGATATCTGAGGGTCGTGAGAACATTTTCTCTCGCCACCCCCCGCCTATTTCAAAAAGAAAAAAATAATAAAAAGTCTTTCTTGGATCGCGTCAAGATTACAAAACAACTCACAGGACTTGTTTATCTCGATCTTGTCAGGGTCACCGTTTCACATAAGAAGATGGATGGACCCTGAACTTTAGACATGATAAAAATTAACTCTACCCGCCTTTTGTCTGGGAATAGGGTCTCACCGTTTCTAAAAATAGACCAGATCCCATTCTTGAAATTCTATTCTTTAAGAAAGGAGGAGTGATGGTCTATTTTTAGAAAGTGTGAGACAACATTCCCAGACAAAAGGGGGGGTAGAGTTAATTTTTATCATGTCTAAGACATGAAAAAAATTAACAAAAAGTTTTTTTTTTTTTTAAAGGCTGAAAAATTTTTCTGAGAGAGCTGAGAAAGATTTTTCCTCCCAATCTTTTTCGACGATGAAAAGGGAAAAACTACTGATCCGATCTCCCTACGCTTTAGGGAAAAAAATACTTATGAAATATTCATGTGTTGAAATTGACTATTCAAATAAGTGACATTTTGTTTCTCATTGGAACTGTTCAACGGCGAGTCCACTCGTCTCATTCTTTGGGGTAGGGGATGAAAGTACAGCGGTTTGTTGAAATCGATGATAGTTTCCTCTTTAGTCGGCGGAACTGTAAATCTATCCCGTCTTAACTCTTCTAATCTCTTTGAAAGTCTTTCCACTTGCTCTGCTAAGGTTTCCTCGGTACTCATGGTCTCTCTTAGTTTAGGGAAGTCTTGACGTATTGACTAGAGAACAGAGGGTCTTTTTCTCTCTATACATATATCATGTGGGAGCGTGTGATTTATAAATCCTTGTGAAATCTTTCTACGTCTTGTGTAACTTGGAAGATTCGTCTTGTGTAACTTGGAAAATTCGTCTTCTTCTCGTCGATTGGGCTGGAGTTATAGAAAAGAAATGGGATTGGAAAGAAATCAACACATTACAAAAAAAAGGAACTTTTTTTTCTATTTTTTTTTTCTCTAGGGATTTACATACCATTTCATTCATGAACATTCAAGGGTTCTCTCCAAGACCAAATTTTAGAAGAGGACCACAAAGAGTACACTTGAGGATCCTCTTTCAGGTCTAGGTGAGATAAGGGTTGAGACCAATATTCTTGGGTCTCTAAAGCATCCCAACTTAGACATTTATTATTATTATTAGAAAGTTCATCCTCCTCCTCCTCCTCCTCCTCATCGTCGCACGAGTTCTCCTGGGGAGATTCTTCCGCCTCCTCTTCGTCTTCGACAGCTTTGCTCTCGGAGGGGTAACAATGTAATTTCCGGAAAACGTAACTACCCTCCATCAAATGGTATCGAAAATTTCTCACCTTGTTCTCGGCACAATGAATCATCTTTTGGAAATATTGGTGTCGCGTGCATTTCGATTTGTTCCGCCACTCGGTTTTCCCTGGGATGTAAAACTCGTAAACGGATCGCTGGCAGAGCTTGCTGAAAAATTCGGCTTTATCGTATCCATTGACGTAGATCACCTCCACATTTTCGGTCAGTATTTTCAGGATCCTAGGAAGATGCTCGTAGGAAAGACGACCCTCGGTCCATTGAAGGCCGTGTCGGTTATTTGTAGTCTGGTTGACCACAGCTTGATTGCGGGACGATAAGTCATCGTAATGGACAGGAGGGAGAAAAATCATGGATCCGCATAAGGTTAAATCACAAGTGATGTAGCCCAGTTCTTTCAAGATGAAACATATATCTCCCGTCTTTGGATCATAACAGTGAAAGTATTCCATGTCCAGAACAATGTAGGAATCTTTGAGAAGTTTGGTACTCAAAATGTCCATCTTCTTCAATTGAGGAAAAAAAGAAAACAAAATTCTCTCTCTCTCTCTCGCTGTGTGTCCTGAAGGAAAAAATGGATAGCGTTCTCTCGCCGTCTCCTCTTTTATATATATAGAGAGAGAAGGTTGCACGTGACAGGTCGTATGAATTCTGGGAAAGGTCACATTTGTATATATATATTTGTTTTTTGAATAATATCGTGCGTATCTCAATACACATCCATCGTAATAATAATAAAGGTCACCTTGGAAAGAAAAAGAAATAAAAAACATGGAACTCGTGCTCGACTTTGAAGGTTTCTACGATTCTCAAGGAGCCTTTATTGTGAAAGAATTGGCTTACGTCACATTGGACGGTACTTCTCGAGGGGTATTTGTTTTTAAACCCCCGTTTCCATGGCAAATGCTCACCGAGAAAGAAAAACGAACCGCTGTGTGGGCGAGTGATTATTATCACGGCTTGTCGTGGTACGAAGGAGAAATTCCGTACAGTTATTTTCCATGGGTGTTAACGATGTTGACGGAACCTTTTTTCATGATTTGGGTGCGAGAAGAAATGAAACGGCGGTTTTTAGAGAAATGGTTGCAAAGATCCATTTATTGCATTTCGGGATCGACGCAAGAGATTCTCAAATACAATGGGATCGAACACATGAATTGTCCTAACCATACGAAAGGTTTTTTCCATTGCGCTCTGCAAAAAGCGGTTCGGTATCATTATTATTTAAAGACACAGAGAAAAAATTCGCAAGGTCGATCCTGCACAATTCAATCTTGACAGAACTCATTAAAAAAAAATACATATATCATGTTACTTCTTCAACAGCACAGATGGTTCTGAAGCGAATCTTGGAATTTTGAAATAATAGATCAGGGAGAAATCATTCTTAATAAAATGGTAAAGTATCGAATCGGCTGGGAGAAAAAAAAATTTGTCAGAGCTGAGATAAAAATTCTCTAATGAAAAAAAAAAAAACTTTTGGTTAATTTTTATCATGTCTTTAGATATGATAAAAATTAATGACCCTCCCTTTTTGTCTGGGAAGGATGTCTCACCCTTTCTAAAAATAGATCAGGACTCATCCTTTCTCTAATGGCAATCATTCCATGAATGAATCACGATTTGTTTTTCAAAAGAGTGAGACAACATTCCCAGACGAAAAGGGAAGAGGGTCGTTAATTTTTATCATGTCTAAGACATGATAAAAATTAACAAAATGTTTTTTTTTTTTTTTTTTTTTTTTTTTTTTTTTTTTTTTTTGAGTTGGAGAATTTTTCTCAGCTCTGAAAATTTTTTTCCAGCCGACTCAAGACTTTACCATTTATATTTACGAATAGTCTTTGGATTATTTATTTCTTTTCTTTTAAAAAGAAAAATTCTGAGCTAGACCTATCTATTGGCTTAACATTCTGGTCATAGAAACAGTCTAGAATCTCATTTTATTTTTCGAGGCTAATGCACGGGTTCTCCAATCAAAAGGGTTACTATAAAGGGATTGGTTTGAATGCATTTATCTGCAAATGTTGTAGGATTCTGTTGTTGAGATGGGGATATATTATTATTATTATTATTATTATGATTGTGGCAGATGCGTTTTCTACATGGAAGTCTAATCTCCTCCGAAGACCTTTTCTGGGGATTGTCGATAGATGGTTTTTCAATAGGAATCGTTTCTCTCGGATCCTCAAGAGATAGAGGGGGGTCCTGTCTTGAGACATGGAGCGGTCTCTCCTCCTCCTCCTCCTCGACAAGTCTTGAGAAAGGGAGAGGATTTTCGGTTCCCTTATTCTTGAGGGGTCTTGACAAATTGAGAGGTCTCTCCTCTTCGAAAGAGAGAGAAGTTTTGGTTCCCTTATTCTCGAGGGGTCTTGACAAATTGAGAGGTCCCTCCTCTTCGAAAGAGAGAGAAGTTTTGGTTCCCTTATCCTCGAGGGGTTTTGACAAATCGAGAGGTCCCTCATTTTCGAGGGGTCTTGATAAATGGAGAGGTTTGTCATCTTCGAGGGGGTTTGATAAAGGAAGAGGTCCCTCCTTCTCGAGGGGTCTTGATAAATGGAGAGGTTTTTCATCTTCGAGGAGTTTTAACAATGGGAGAGATTTCTCCTTCTCGAGGGGTCTCTCTTCCTCAAGGGGTTTTGAGGAAGGGAGAGGTTTTTCATCCTCGACGGGTTTTGACAAACGGAGAGGAATCTGAACAGGCTTCTCCTCATCCCCGTCATTATCGAGGAGGATGAGGATAGGCTTTTGGAAAGGTTTTTTCTTTTTCTTCTGAACAGGCTCCTCTTGATGCTCGGGGAGAGGGATGGGGTAGTTGTTCCACCATTCTATTTTTTCTTGCTCGAGGATTTTTTCAAAAGTCGTAGCCTCTCTATGATGAGACGAACGAGGAGAGTCCTCGAGAAGAATATAATAGGTATTCTTCCCAGTCTTCTCGATCGAGAGAGGTTCGTGCAAACATTTATGCAACCATTCACTAAAATGAACGAGAATCCCTTTTGTCTTCTCAAGACGATCCATAATCCTATTCATTTGCGAGACGGTTAGAAAGTGGGACGTGTAAAAATATTTGGCTCGTTTCATTAACAAAATTTGTGCATCCAGAGGTGGAATGTCACGAGCCATCAACACGTTTTCGTCGGAAAAAAATTCGTCCCGCATCTTTTGATAACTCCCCACGGTATAATAACCCGCACATTTTGAAAAATCGGAGGCTTTCAGGTAAACGACTCCTTGGATGATATAAAAGGAAAGATCCAAATATTTATATTTGAAAGGAATACACGTAGTGAGCTGGGGATGCCTCCTCATGATCCACTTGGACAAAAATACGACTTTGGGGCTCTCCCCTTTTATTTATAGAGAGAAAGAGAGTGTGACCTTCCCTTCCCTCCTCCTCCTCTCTCCCTGCTTCCTCTATCTCTGGACGTCCTTGGATTGGAAAGGGTGACTTTGAAAAAAAAAAGAAGGTCATGGTTGGATAATTTTTTGTTTATTAAATTATTACTTTCACTTCCTCATTCCCACACACATTCATCTTTTTAAGAAACGAAAAAGAGGTCATGGAGATAAGATTTCTTGGAAAGAAGAGAGAGAGAAACAAAAAAAACAAATAAAACGGACGTCATAGAGCCTCTATGTGTGTCTGTGTGTGTTTATATAGATATATAAAAAGACGAGAGTACTGGGCGAGATCATTTCTTTTCCATTGGGAGCCATGTCGCTATTAGACGTTTTTCCAACTCAACGGATTTCGAACCTGGAGGATTTGAAGACGCTAAAGCAAATCTCCAACTTGAAAATTTTTTTGGCGTGTCATTGTGCGACATTTATTCCGCATTTAGCACCTCATCAAGCGATCGTTTCTTTCAACCAAGATGTTGAATCCTCCAACCTGCTCGTTCAGAATATATACAGAAATTTATTCGAATCGCAACAAACGAAAGAGGAATCTCCCTTCTCTTGGAATCGGATGGATCGAGCTTTGAGACGGCCCATTCAAACAGACCGGCGATATACAGATCCGCGCACGAGTTTTCGGTGGAAGAATATTTTTCTCACGAAACGATATTTTACGTTTGGAGTGAGAACGACGGCTGAGGACGAAGTTCATATTGTTCAAACCACAGCCGCTCCTCTCGCCTATTACGAATCATCGTCCCCCAATCTGAAGGAAAGAAGTTTTAAAGTCAGCGACAGGATGAAATATAAGAAATATATTCTAAGACCTTTTCAAAACTATGTCGTTCCCCCGAAAACGCAATATCTCATCGTCACAACCCAGAAGAGTCTCTTTCTCGTCGATCGGTGCTCGTACTCGCTTTGGAAACAATTGAAAGAGGAGATTTCTTTCCAATCGCCGATGATGTTTCAAGAAAAAGAAGAAGAAAACCCTCCGCCACCTTTACCCATCCCTTCCTTAGATGATAAGAGGAGCTGGACCAAACCGTCGTCATGGCCCGAAACAAAATCGACCCGGCAACGGAATGAAATTGAAGTCATCACAATTGAAGATGAGGAGGAAGAAAAAAAATTACCTCTTAAAAAACGGTCGACTTACCGGAACCTACCTGGCGTGCAAGATCCGCTTCAGAATCCAGAAGCTTCTTCTTCTTCCCCGACTTGTTCCAACAGGCAACCTCTTTCGGACTCCTCACAGACAGAACCTCTTCCAGTATCCTCTTCTTCTTCTTCTTCTCCTCCAACCTGTCCCGAAATCGTAGAGGTAGAATGTCAGACCTGTCCACAAGCTTCAAAAAGTCCCGACATCGTAGAGGTAGAATGTCAGCCGGGTCCACAAGTTCCAACAGGTCCAGAAATCATGGAGGCAGAATCACAGCCGGGTTCACAAGTTCCAACGGGTCCAAAAATCATGGAGGTAGAATTTCAGCCGGGTAAACAAGTTCCAACGGGTCCAGAAATCATGGAGGTAGAATCGCAGCCGGGTCCAGACATCCTAAATCCCTCCACTCATCCCAAAGAGACTCCAAGTGTTTCAAGACAGCCTTGTGAGGATCCAGCCCTTCCCGTATGGAATGATTATATGGACTTACAAAATTTGGTGCAACAGGAAGGAGAAGAAAATAATCATACGGATGGGTGGGTCAAAGCCTGTTTAGATCATTTAACCTCGAATGAAATTGAACTGTTATGGAATTGCATTTCTGAAATCACATCGGAAATGGGATAAAAACCAAAACAAAAAAAACAATTTTTTTAATAACAAATGGGAGGAGGGTCATGATGTCAATTTTAAAAAAAATATTATATAGAGTCCAATCTTGGTGGTTCACTTCAGTTTTCCAGCATGAGGTGATCCACGTTTCCCGAAATATGGATCCCATTCCAAGAGAGATTGTGTAGAGCCCTCACTTCAGTTCTTTTTTTTTCCTACCAAGAGGAGAGGGTCCCCAAAGGGTTACCCATGTCCAAAGAGAGAAAGTGTAGAGCATTCATTTCAGTTTTTTTTTCAAGTTTAGGGGAGGGAGGTCTCAAAATGACACCCCCCCATTTTCAAAGAGAGATGGTGTAGAGCGTTCATTTCTGTTTTTTTCCAAAGTTAGGGAGTTTTCAAATGGCTACCCATTTCAGAGAAAGAGAGAGAGAGAGAGAGAAGGTGTAGAGCGTTCATTTCAGTTTTCCAACATTAGAAGGTCCCAAAATACCTTCTGAATTCAAAGAGAGATCGTGTAGAGCGTTCATTTCCAGTTCTCCAAGATCAGAAGAAGAGGGTCCGCTTTTCCCAAAAGGGCTTTCCGCATTCAGAGACAGCGAAATGCAGACTTCAGTTTTCTCCCTCCCCAAGAATAGAGGGTCCCAAAATGGCTTCCCATTTCAAAGAGAGAGGGAGAGGCGTTCATTTCCATTCTCCAAGATAGGGTCGTCTGCTTTTTCCCAAAATGGCTTCCCAATTCAAAAAAAGAGAGAGAGAGAGAGTAAAAGGGTGTGTAGAGCGATCATGTTCATTCTCCAAGATAGGGTCGTCAGCTTTTTCTCAAAATGGCATCTCCCCATTCAAAAAGAGATCGTAACCAATTTTTTCCAGTTTTTTCCAAGATGGGGGTGAGAAGAAAACCTAGGATGGAATAACACGACACACAGAGGAAAAGAGAAAAAAAAACGCCATCTTGTCATTTTCTGATAGGGTACCGGTGTTCGAATACTTTTGTGACCGACTGTACATCATTTTGGTTCTGCCGGGGACAGTGAGCTCTGCTTTAGAACTTGGGAGGTTCATCATCTTTTTTGGGTAGAAGGGAAAAAAATTAAAAGCAAACTAACCAAAAATTTACTAATTTAAGTAAAATAAAAGTTGATCTAAGGTAAATATGGTGTGGTGTAGAACTGCAGACAGACAGAACACCGATAAAGAAAAGTTAATGATATATGGTTCACATTTTGTACAAATCTTTAGCTAATACGAACGAATAATTTTTACTAAGGTATCATTCTCATATTCTGATGATTAACTAAAATTAATACTTGGAAACTGTTAAATGAATTTGAACGAAAGATAAGCAAACAAGCCTTCATGTTTCCTAATCCTCAAATTATAATTTCATTTTTGTACAAGAAGATTGGCATCATCGTTATTTGTTGTGGTGTCTTAATCGTCGTTGAGTGTATAATAAAAATGTGGTAGTTAGGTGAAATTTTAAAGTGTTAAGCGTTTTGGGGTGGTTATGAACGTAATATATTAATCATAAAGTGCGAGGCGTCTAATGTATTCTGAAGAATAGAATTGTTTTTTTTTTGTTGTGCATTGTACCGGCTCCGCCTAGTTCTGTAAAGGTTTGTGCTTATGTATTCTAGTTTTGGTTTTCGATTTATATAATAGAGTACGTGAATGGTACCTATAAATGTATTTTAATCATATTTTGACCGTTATTTAATCTTCCAGTGTTCTGTTTGTAGAATTTTGTTATTTTGCTCTTCCAATTATTCTCCCCGTGTTTGTAGTTTTTAAAACTTAAGACCAGAGTTGTGTGCTTTATAATTTTAAAATTTGATTTGTAGCTTGCTGTTTTCTAGATTTTCAATTACAGATATTGTATTTCTAATATTTATAGTATTTGAACAAAAATGTCTGATCGGAGACAAGAGTTAGAAAGGAAGAAGCAGAAACTTGCTTTAATTAGAGAAGAGAAAGAAAAACGTCGAAGAGAAAAAGCTAAAGAGGTATCTTTTCTCTAGTTTATTTTATTTTATTTATTTATTATTACAGCAGATCTGGATTGCAGTCAAAAAGTAGTTTTAGTTGTTTTATAATATTTTTTATCTAACAAAGTAGGTTGAAATAAATAACCAAAATTTTGCAACTTTTTATTGGGTACTAATCCACTCTAAGTAGAATCGAAGATAAAAGGGGGGCTAATCTTTGGAATATGGTAACAGGTAGTTTGGCGACATTTTGGAGGCGATAAAGGTTACTACCTAGGACTTTGGGAATAATGTGAGAAGTACTCAGTTCCGATTATGCATTATTTCGTGTGAGGGAAATGAGAGATCATGAGATATGTCATGTGACATTAATGGACGAATTACAGTTCTTTAATCGGAAAAGGGGTAAATTTGGAAAAATATCTGCAGTACTATAGTATTTTGTATTAAGCTTCATTGTGTGTTGTGTGAAAGAGTGTTGATTAATTTTTGGATAGCATGGCGCCATGTAAAGTGAATTCTAAATTTTTAATGCATTTATCTGATAATAATAATGGGTTGAGATTGTGTGAAAGGAAGGATATTACAGTTAAGTTTAAATGGCGGTGCAAGAAATATGGTGAAAATGGACATTTTGTGAAAAGGAGTGTAAGAAAGGGTACATGGTTTGCTGAAAGTAGTTTGAGTATAGGTGAAATTTTATTAATTTCTTTTTACTTGGTGAATAGACTTCCAGTTGACTACTGGATTTAGGATTTAGAAATTAGCAGTTGTACTGCAGCCACGTAATGAAGATTCTGAAGAAGAATAGGTAAGTTAGTATTTTTAATCATTTGAGGATGTTATTTTTATGCATTGTTCTAAATGTAAGGAATAAATAAATTAATGTGTTATTATTGGAAAAATGTTATTAGCAATGATTTAGTTTAAAGTAATTAGGATTGTAATTAATTTTTATTAATTTAATGTATGTGCTTATTTATATTTTAAGTAGTGTTTTTTAATTTAATTATATTTTAATTTAATGATCGTGATTTTGTGAGTTATATATTTGTAGTATTTTGGAATATGTTTGAGTAGTGTACGTTGAGTATTTTCATGAATTTTCGTGAAATTTTTCTAATTTATGAGAAAAAAGCAGTGTATAAAAATTGTCGCGTTTATGCTCACGAATTCACGATTCTATTTTTTTAAAAAAACAAAACATTTAATGAAGAGCTTATGTACATTATTTACATTATTGAAAGCAAAAGCACAAAATATACATATAATATAAATTTTCCCATCATAGGCCAAGATTAGTTTATCAAGAACAGTTATTATAATTGTTCATTACCGCTATGCGGCCAAGAACAGATCATTTCAAGGCGTCGCCCTCAAGCTGACTAAAAGAGTATTACATTCCTTCTCTGCCGCCAGTCACGTGACCTAGTCCGCGACAGACGATAAAAAATAAAAGAAAAACTGAATCCATTGGAGGGAAAAAGAAATAATTTCAACAAGCAGTGTACATGGATATAGTGAAGAGTGCGCGCAATGCCATTTTTGTGCAATTCTGGGATTTTTTTAAGTAAAAATAAGTCGACGTGTACATAGTTTAGTGATATTTTAATTAAATGATAGTTATTTTGTGAATTTTATGTTTGTAGGAATTTGGTATACCTTTCAGTTGAAGTAAATGTGTATGGAAATAATTTAAATATTTGACACTAAGTATTTGTAACTATTTTTAATGTTTGCGTATAAATTCGTTGCTGACGTTTATAATATAATAGATAATTTAGATGTAAAAGTTTTTGGATATTTTATTAATTTTATACGTGGAAATGTTCATCCTTGTATTACACTTTTTCGCGATGAGGTAATTTCATGTATGTTCTTTTTACCGGATTTAAAGATTCACAAAATTTTCATGCATTTTCCTGAAATTTTTCTAATTTATGACAAAAAAGCAGTGTACATGGATATAGCGAAGAGTGTGTGCACTGCCATTTTTGTGCAATTCTGGGATTTTTTTTAAGTAAAAATAAGTCGACGTGTACATGGTTTAGTGATATTTTAATTAAATGATAGTTATTTTGTGAATTTTATGTTTGTAGGAATTTGGTATACGGTTCAGTTGAAGTAAACGTGTATGGAAATAATTTAAATATTTGACACTAAGTATTTGTAACTATTTTTAATGTTTGCGCATAAATTCGTTAGTGACGTTTATAATATAATAGATAATTTAGAGGTAAAAGCTTGAGGATATTTTATTTATTTTATGTGTGGAAATGTTCATCCTTGGAAAGGGTATGTACTTTTTCGCAATCAGGTGATTTCATATATGTGCTTTTTATCTAGTTTAAAGATTAAGAAAATTTTCCTGCATTTTCATGCAAATTTTTGTAATTTATGAGAAAATAGTAGTGTAGATGGATAAAGTTGAGTGTGTGCAATGCCATTTTTGTACAATTTTGGGATGGTTTTTTAAGTAAAAATAAGTTGACGTGTAAATAGTTTATGTGTATGTGCTATTCTGAAAAACGCGCAAGGAGTTTGCGATTCTGCACTTTTTCCCAATTTTGCAGTTAATATTTGTCATGATTAAGCAGTTTTGTTACATAAAATTTCTAGCATCAGTGTAATTCTGCTAGTAGATTGTTGGAAAAAGTGTTGAGAAATAAAAAGAAAAGAAACATGTCTTTACGAAATAAAGACAAAATGGCGGCGAAAAAAAAATAGAGGGTTGCTGTAGCAGAGTTGATCGCCAAAAATCGCCAAGTTACCATAATCCAAAGATCAACTATAAGTTTGAATGGCGGTGCAAGAAATCTGGTGAAAATGGACATTTTGTGATCCGCCATACACTCAAGATTTTGTAGAAGATTAGGTAAGTTAGTACAGTCAAAAGTCGTTAATCCGGACTCGTTGGGACTTCTGCAATTCCGGATTATCGATTTTTCCGGATTATAGATCATCAGTTTAAATCTGGTAAGATGGCATGCAGAAATTATAAAATTAAAAATATGAAACCGTAATTTATGAAATGAAGAACGATTATGATCTAAAGGATATCAAAATTTACACAAAAAAAGCTTAATATTTATTTGTTTACTTTATGTTATTTATTTGTTTACTTTATTTCTTTCAATGTAAGTTGTTTAAGTTGCTTTGTTTTGTGTGATAATACTTTCACTTTAATTCTATGAACAGACATAATTTCTTCTTCAGTTACGAAGTTCCACTGTTAAAGTCCTATAATTGCTGTGTCGAGAACACCGACTAATTTGTCAATCGAAATTTTTTTGTTTTCAATAACCTCTGTGTAACTTTCTTCACTATCGGAAGCGAATTATAATGACGAGGAATTTGATTTAAATCATATCAAAGACGGAGTACATCGAGATGAAATACTACATTTAGTAAGGAATTATAAGCGAAATAAAGTAAAAACATCTGCCCTGAAGATCAGGATAGTGCTGACAGATCAGCTTCCAATTCATTACGTGCCGTGGGGTCCCCCCCCTCGCCGCAGAGCAGCATGAAATTGGTAAAACAAAGGATATGCCTTTATCCATTTTTTGCAGGAATTCCACTTTTTGTTTAATGGACTTCGAAACATACTTTCGAAACATACCTTTACATATTAGTAAATATATATCGGAAATTCTATTTGACATAATTGAAAGTTCAAGCTTACTTTTATAAAATTGCTCTAACAGTCTGCAAAAAAAAATATAAGATGGATCCAATTCAAAGATTAAGGAACAGCGCAATCTGAAACATTAACTGAATTAGATAATTTTAGCTTAGCTTATACCATCCATTATACATTAAACGTGCACGCGTAAACGTATTATGTTCATGTGCACACACATATTTGCAGTCATAAAGTTCTTACGCGCATGCGTCAATGTTTGTAGTTTTGAGGTCTGGATTATAGATCATTCCGAATTATGGATTATAGATGGGCGTCTGAATTAACGACTTTTGACTGTATTACGTCTCTTTCTAGGTGTCCAAGCTACTCTTTTATTTGATGTCATTGCTTCTTGACTAAATATTAAAACTTTTTAGAAAAATTCCTACTTGTAATTGCAGTGTATAAGAAACAGGTCCTTCTTCTACAGAACAGAGCAAATTAAGGAATTGTTTCAAGTGTAAACATGATGTCAGCTTCTACTGGCAGTTACTATCATTTGATTGGTTCTCAGAACAAGAACAGTGATTGGTCAGGAAAGCTAGACATTACAAACCACTTCATAACTGTGTTTTTCATTTATATTAAAGTACATATAACTTTTTTTGTATTGCAAATAATTGAATTTTGTGTTTTGTATTGAATTCAGTAATAAATTTTCTTTAAAATAATATATACAAGTTTGCATTTTGCAAAACGTAACATTTTCTATAAGCATACAAAGTTCAAAAACATAAAAATTTCCAAAAGTGTCCACAATTTTGGCCACCACTGTACTATTTAAGTGAATACTAGCTAGTATACTTCAGATTTGTTTTGCTCGTTATTTTTCATGAACGATTATGCTAGTGCCTTTTACATCCAGGGATAAAAAATCTTTTTAACTGAAGATATAATCACCTAAAGCCAGTGTTATTCCTAGGATTTTTTTGGAAGAATAAAAATATTCCTTGACATTTTTAGGAGGAGTGAAATATGGAAATAGCATAAACTACATATACAGAGACAAATTTTCTATAAAAAAACACTTTTTTAATTGACAAAATGAAATAGAAAAAAATGAGGATGCTGTTTTGGTTTTTGAGAATTACAGCATATGTTAAGTATTAGTAGAAATAATAAAAAAATTTTAGAAATAAGAAATATTAAACATTATAAATAAAAGAAGGTACAACTCTAATATATGCCCTAATTTCACTAAATGTGGCGATATGTGTTCTGCGCTGGTTTTTGGTGCGATTGCGTGTTCTATGGCAATTCTGTTGACGTTGAAAAATCTTTCGCTGGAACTCGTTGGTTCGCCTCTGTGTCTGAGAAGATGGGAGGGAAAGATAAAATGGTAGTTGTTGAATTGAAGTTCGGCAAAAGGAAATATGATTGTGGCTATCCTGTTGAGGGGTAGTGGGTATTTGGAAGTGTGGAAAGAGGGTCTGGGAGATTATTTTTAATGGCAGTGCATGATAGAAGTAGGGATTTGTGATTTTATTTATTTGTGAACCGTAGTATAAATTTTCTGGATAGTGTGTCTGGCTGTCATGTAAATACGATAGTGATAACGTGGCGGCATGTTAAAGGCGGTATGAAATTTATATTTCTGCTATTCGAAAACGCATTAATTCATGGTAATAGCATTTTATTTTATCCTTGTTCTTATTTTGTAGAATGTTATGTTCATTGGTTCTTTAGTATGAATTTCTGTCGTTATTATTGTTTTTTTAAATTGTTTGAAATTTATTTTAGTTTATTTTGTTGTTTAGTGTCTAGACTGTACAATTCGTAGATGTTTTTTAAAGTTGAAACAGAACGCTGTGTACATGGTATTATTTGAAATTTATTGTTATGTTATTTTATTAAAGCGAGGAGTGCGTAGATCGTAGATTCCTTCCTTGCCTAAATTGTGCAATTCGTAGAATTTTTTTTAAGTTTAAACAGGATGCTGTGTTCATGGTATTCTTTGAAATATATTGTTGTTATGTTAATTTATTAAAGCGAGGTGTGTTATGTTGTTATGTTAATTTATTAAAGCATAGTTTGTAGATTCGTTCGTTGCCTACATTGCGCAATTCGTAGATGTTTTTTTAAGTCAAAACATGTCGCTGTGTACATGGATTCTTGTCAAATATTTTTGGTTAGAAACTTTACGTTTTTGCTATCTAAATTTTTTGTTTTTGTTTCGGATTTTTAGCTAAATTGTGTGTTCAAAACATAGTTTTTGCATGTGCGAAAACCGTGTTTTTGGAGACATTTTAGGCTAAAAGTTCAAAATGTAGACAAAAAATTTAGATAGTAATATGGTAGCGTGAAGTTTCTCGCCAAAAATATTTGGCGAGAAATTTGGCGACTTGAGGGCGCATATCGGAGTAGTTCCTAAAAGAATTTATTTTACATTAAACGTTCTAAATGAAATATTTATTTAATATTACAAATTTAATATCCTTTTCCTCTGATTTTTCCACTATGGTACAGCTGATTTCCTTACAATATCAAAACTCTTTCAAAATTAAAGTTACAAAAAACATTTTTTCTTGGTTACATTACAATTTTAATCTCTTTCTTCCCTGATTTCCTTACAATATCACAGCTTTTTCAAAATTAAAGTCATAAAAAATATTTTTCCATGGTTACATTACAATTCTAATCACCTTTTCCTCTGATTTTTCCACAAAGTTACTGCTCTTTCAAAATTAAAATCAAAAACAACATTTCCCTTTTGTTCTTTGAAATTCGGGCCTTGCTCAGATATTCTCGTTAGAATTTCCAGTAGTTTTCCCCCCAATCTATTTCTCCTATTTCATTTGATCCTATTTTGAGTAGAAAATCCTCTTTCACAAACAGCCGTTGATAAAGGTATAGTCATAGCTATTTGTGCAAGGGCTGTAAATCCTGGAAATAAGAGTTTACCATCTAAGCTTGATGAGAACAACAAATTGGCAAACTGTTTAAATTTGAATTCTCTGTAGCGTGCATAAAAACACTGTACTTCAAGGTGTTCTTGCTTTAACACTTCTGCTGAAACACCCAAAACCGAAGTTGAATCTGGCCTATAATAATGTTTAATAACATTATCTTGGGACTCCAATCTTGATGATTCTGTTGTAACACAAGAGGGATTCAACAAAACATCAAAATCCTGCAAAAGATGCATCTGCTGCAAATTAAATCTTTCTTGCTGATTCTCTATCAGTGCACTCAAAAAAGCATTTTAGCACTCATGAAATCATTTAAAGATTTAGTAGAAATAGATAATTTAATATCTTGAATTCGATAATACCCATTATTAAGAGCAGACTCTAAAAATTTCTTTAGATGAGTGCCATGACCTTCCTCCTTTTTTATTTCGTGCATGCAATTAATAGTTGATTCTAGACTGTTAACCAGCACTGAGAAGTCCAGATCAATGCTCTGAAAAATTCTGCTGACTTTGTTCATAATCAGTAACACATCTCTCAAAAATGACAAGGTGGTTGCAAATGAAAATTGTGAGCATTGTTTAAGTAGTCCTGAGCCCTTGTCCATAGGATTGCTTGTTTTTCTGTTTGCAATTATGTCTGACAGGGTTCGAGTGAGTCTCTTTCACAGTCTCATTTTCACGGGATTTCATAAGCATCATTAAAGGCTTAAATTTCATTAAAAGAAGTTCTTCTCCAATAGTGTAAACAGTCTTGAACACTGCCAAATCGCCATCTGTTGCTGTAGATTTTTCCTTTTCGATGATATTTCCAAGAGCTTTGGCAACTTTCCTGGCATTTAAAGAAAGCATGTGTTCTGTAGTTTTTTCATGGTGAGACAGAGTACTTCTTTAGAAACATGATGAACCCATCACACCCATGCCATTCTTCATATTGGCAGATTGACATGTTTTACAAAACATTTTATTTTGCTCTTTATTGAAGAGGACCCAAGGAAATTCTTTAAACCTTTTACTTAAAAACTTATCATGTTTAGAAGTAGTTTCTTTTGGTTGTTCATCAATCTTTGGTTTCTTAGCTGACGGTGCTGAGCTGGTTGACACTTGGCTTAACGGCTTTTTTATAAAAAAAAAAAAAACTCCTTGATGGATTTAGAACTCATATTTAAATATTTAAATTAATTTTCTCCTGGAATAATTGCTTCAGTCTCAAGGGGACCACCCAATTGAATTAAATAGTTTTAAAAAATTAGTTAGAAACTAAAAAATATTTTTGATGTGTTTCTCCTAAAAGCTGATCACTTGTAGAAACTTTCGTTTCGTTTTGCAGACTGTATGGAATTTCTTAAATTTAAAATTTTCTGCATGCATGATCTTAACTTCGCTTAAAATATTAATTTTTATATAAAAGGAATTTATCTTATAAGCGCGAATACAAATTACAATCGTTTTAAGAGCGATATTTAGTTAAAATCAGTAATGAGTTAGGTGATCTCGCCCCATCAAATTAAAACAATAATTATAATAAAAATTATACTTCTCTCCTACAGAATATTTCAAGAAAACAAGAGTATTTACCGCAGGGTTTGTACAATCCGAAAAAGTACTTATTTTTGCCCAAAACTCGGTAAAAATCTCAAAATTTACGCCAAATATGAATTTTGAATAGATGTCAGCTAAATATTGATTTTTGCATGGGGTGACTCTTAGACGAATTAATTTCATATAACCAGAACGTTAAGTCTCAATTTGCCCACTAGAAGATCGCAAGGAAATGTCTTTTTATCACAGCCGACAATTATCGATGCGATTCCAATTTTTGTTCCGAAAAACGTGATAAAATTGCTATTTTTTTTAATGAAATAGCAATAAAACACCCAGATATGTGCTGTAATACTAGTGAAGATCAGTATTTTTTAAAAAGAAGATTGGAATTAAAATTTTATTTTTGTACTGGTAGTTTTTGTACTGGTTTGTACTTGAAGTGTCTGGTGTGCAAATATAGAAAAATAACACTTCTCTGACTCCTATGGAACCAATATTTTATTCCTTACGATGTTATAGCTTCTTATTCATAATATTTATTTACATTTTACATGCACGTAGCATCGCGTGACAAAAACTCGGAGCTTGTTTACTTCGTTCTTCGCGGAGACTAGAAGGTGTTGCCATTCCGCTTTAACTAAATTTAATTAGAAATGTAACGGAACTGAAGCGACACTACACACCCCCTTCCTAGTGACAGCGATTATGGAAGATAGTCTTTAAAGTGACTGGGGAACTTCACATGTCTGCCGGTTCTAGTAGTCTTAGTTTCATGATGATTTTCTGAATTTCCTTCAGTGTTCTTGAGTGAAGGTGTTTCCCCAAGTTCCGCTTTCTTGGAATGGGAGTTTTGAAAAGGAATATCAGAATCTTGCACTAGGAAACATGGCTTTAGTCTGTCTATTGAAACTCTTTTAACTTTTCCTTGGATTTCAATATCGAAGTACTTATCCTTTCTTGCTCTTACAGGATACGGTCCAAGATAGACAGGCTGTAGCGACGAATTATTAATGTTGTTGTATAGGAATACGTGAGAACAGTTGGTAAGATGTTTAGAAACAAAGACTGTTCTATTTCCATGGGTGGTGGTAGAACTTGGCTTCATAGCTCTTATTATTTTCTGAAGGTTTTGAGAAAATTCAGACTGTTTCATATGAGGTACTGTTGAAAAGAATTCACCAGGTAATGCTAAAGGAGTTCCGTATACAAGTTCTGCGGATGAGCAACCTAAGTCTTCCTTGATGGCAGATCTTATGCCTAATAGAACGAAAGGCAATGCTTCCAGCCATGATTTTGATTCGAGTAGATGACATTTGAGACTTGCTTTTAAAGTTCGGTGTTGTCTTTCGATCAGGCCATTTGCCTGTGGATGGTACGCAGTTGTAGTGTTTGTATGGAAACCAAGATATTTTCCTAAAGCTTGAAAAAGTTGGCTATCAAATTGCCGACCTTGGTCAGATGTTATGCGATTCGGAATTCCAAAGCGTGAAAACCAAGTATAAATCAAAGCTTTAGCAATAGATTCTGCTGATTGATCTTCTAACGGTACCGCTTCGATCCATCGTGTATAACGATCGATGATGGTTAGAAGGTATTTGAATCCTTTGCAAGGAGGTAGTGGACCCACCAGATCTACGTTTAAATGCTGGAATCTGTGTGGAGGTACTTTGAATTCTCCCAAAGATGAATGTGTAGGTCTGTGAACTTTAGATCTTTGGCAAGATAAACATGCTCTAGTCCATAGTTGGCAGTCTTTATTCATATTGGGCCATATGAAACGTCGTGTTATCAATTTTATCGTGGATCTTATTCCAGGATGAGATAAATTATGGATTGAAGAAAATATTTTCTGCCGAAACTTTGCAGGGATGTATGGTCGATTATAATTTGTAGAAGTATCACAGTAAATTTTCTTGTCGCTGTCCGGTATAGGGATCTGTAGGATTTTTAAGTTTGGGTTGTTTTTAAGTATCTCCAAGTCGTCATCTTCTTGACAGTCTACTATAGTTTGTAAGTCTATTGCAGATGGTACAGAAATGGTGTCTATGCGAGAGAGAGCGTCAGCGACGGTATTTTCATGCCCTTGTATGAATCGGATATCGGTTGAGAACTGGCCAATATATGACAGTTGTCGAGCTTGTCGTGGGGAAGCTTTTTCCAAATTTTGTTGGAAGGCAAATGTTAGTGGTTTGTGATCCGAGTATATTGCAAAAGTTCGCCCTTCTAAGATGTATTTGAAATGTTTTACTGCTGTATAGATGGTTAAGAGTTCTCTGTCGTAGGCACTATATTTTTGTTGTGCTGATGTCAAATTTCGGGAAAAGAAACTTAAAGGTTGTTTTTCATTATTCACAATCTGATGTAAAACGGCTCCAATGGCAGTATCGGAAGCATCAGTTGTTAGCGATATTTCAGCCTTTTCGGATGGGTGAGTTAAGTTTGTGGCATGAATAAGTGCATCTTTTAAGATCTGGAAGGCGTTTCTTGTTTCTGCCGTCCAGGTTATTTCTTTTCTGCAGTTCTTTTTAATACCACTGAGCAATGTTGTTAAAGGTTGTTGCAATTTCGCACAATTTGGTATGAATCTGTGATAAAAATTCACCATACCTAAAAATCGTCTTAAACTAGTAAATGACTTTGGTTCTGGGAAATTTTTGATGGCATCAACTTTCGTTGAGAGAGGTTTAAGTCCTTCAGCTGACACTTCGTATCCCAGGAATGCAAGTTTTGCTTGACCAAATTTACACTTTGCCGCATTAATACACAGGCCATATTCGTTTAGTCTCTCAAGGACTGCTCGTAGATGTTTTTGGTGAGTTTCTTCATCTGGGGAGGCTATTAGAATGTCATCCAAATAGCAAAACACGAATTCTAGTCCATTCAACACACTGTTCATGAAACGTTGGAACGTTTGGGCCGCATTTCGTAGGCCGAAGGTCATGAATGGGAACTCGAATAAGCCAAAGGGAGTGAGAATGGCCGTTTTCGGTATATCTTCTTCGCGAACAGGAATTTGTTGGTACGCTCTAATGAGGTCTATGGATGAGAAAACTCTTTTTCCAGCTGAAATGGAACTGCAATCTGTTAAAAATGGTAGAGGGTATCTATCAGGAATCGTGACGTTGTTTAACGCTCGATAGTCTCCACAAGGCCTCCAATCACCTGATTTCTTCATAGCGAGATGTAGTGGGCTCGACCAGTTACTTTTGGATGGTCTGCATAAACCCATTTGGAGCATAAATTCAAACTCCTTTTTAGCCGCTTTAAGTTTCTCAGCTGGGAGCATAAATTCAAACTCCTTTTTAGCCGCTTTAAGTTTCTCAGCTGATAGTCTCCTGGCTTTAGCGAAAACTGGTGGACCTCTGGTTTCGATATAATGTTCGATGTTGTGATTTTTAACTTTATTATTAACTACATTGAGTTTTAACAAATCCGGAAAATCGTTAATGATACGTTTATATGGATCATTTACGGCATTTAAAATCGGAATATTATTATTGTTATTTTGAAAACAAGGAGTTCCATTGGTTGTTAAGAATGTAGTACCATCAATCAACTTGCGATTTTTAGAATCTACCAAAATGTTAAAATTTGCAAGAAAATCCATGCCTACTATCGGTTTGTTTACGTCCGCAATTACAAAAGGCCATGTGAATGATCGTCTGAGTCCAAGATCAAGCTTGTGTAATTTTTGGCCATATGTTTTAATTTTCGTACCATTTGCAGCAAAGAGTTCTAATTTTGAGATGTTTTTTTTTATCTGCAGGCAAGGGAGGAATGACAGAAATTTCTGCCCCAGTATCTATTAAAAATTGGGTAGCCGATTCTTTGTCGCTGATGAAAAGACGACTCAGCTGCACCCCTTGTCCCTCCGTCGTCAATGAGAGACGGGGAGCTAAACTTGTAAGCTAAGTTCACTAACCTGTTTTTGTAAACTTTCAATCACTTCCGTTTTTACCGTTATAGATGATGCAGCAGCTATTTGGGGAGTAACAGGGTTTAATTCCCAAATCTTATCGGCCATTGTAGCCACTTTTGACAAATCTTCACTACTAACAGATATAATGCTACGCATATTAACGGGTAAACGTTGTAGCCACAATGTTTTTAGGAAAGTATCTGTTACTTTATCGCCAGCCAAATTACGCATCTCACACAGTAATTGAGATGGCTTTTTGTCACCCAGTTCTAACTCACTCAGTAATTTTTGGGTTTTTTGAGTCTCTGAATCAGCATATAATGAAATTAGTCTATTTTTAATTGCCTCATATTTATTATCTTGTGGTGGACTTAGCAGAATATCAGATACCTGTGACAAAATATCAGGTTCAATGGAACTTATAACATAATCATATTTTGTTTGATCTGCACTAATTTTTGCATTTCTAAATTGTGCTTCTAGTTGAATAAACCATATTTTAGGATCTGGCTTCCAAAAAGGAGGAACATTAACGCTTACCTTGGCGACAGATGCAGTTGTTGCTTTAATTTCGGTTTCGTCTTCGTCAGCCATTGTAGAATTCGATCACGCCGGGATACACCAGTGAAGTGTCTGGTGTGCAAATATAGAAAAATAACACTTCTCTGACTCCTATGGAACCAATATTTTATTCCTTACGATGTTATAGCTTCTTATTCATAATATTTATTTACATTTTACATGCACGTAGCATCGCGTGACAAAAACTCGGAGCTTGTTTATTTCGTTCTTCGCTAAGACTAGAAGGTGTTGCCATTCCGCTTTAACTAAATTTAATTAGAAATGTAACGGAACTGAAGCGACACTACAGTACTCAATAAAATTTCGACTTTTTTCCTAACTAGCGCAGAATAATGAAAGAATTAAAAATGCAAACACTATACGCATAAAAATGATTTAAAGGCATATTAGAAATCATGCTAGAAAAATTTGGAAAAACAATTACCTTTATATATGCCTTTAATTTTCAATTGGCCTTCAATTTTCTGAAAAGTGTGCAAAAGATTCTTCCATCTCGTAATGTGAAATTTCACCGAACTCCCAAACAACTTGTGTCGATAACCAATTCTACTATTCAAATGACCATTCAGTAACATGGAATGTGTGACAAAATCTGTGCTCGTAAATATACAATGAAACTTCAATTTCACTAGTCAGGTTCTTTCTTCTACCCTCTGGCTGTGATCGCTGAGTCAGCACGCCGCCACACAGTGCCACGCCTATTCTTTGTTGCGGAGAAGGTCGGGCAAAAATGTCTCGATGGTGTTTTGAGTAGAAAAAAATATTCTTTGTTGATTTCAATGGGGCGCTATGCATATTTTAAGCTAAACCATTGTTAAAAATTCAATACGTGAAAATATGCCTATTGGGCTAGTTTTTTAAAGCATATTTCCGATTTTCAGTGTGTGAAATACGCTCTCAGAGGCATTAAAAATATCTCTGCCTAAAGCTTTTGTGAGCAGGGCAGTAATTCCTAGTAAATTGTCTTTAAGGTATTAGCCTTATTTTTTGTAAACACCGTATAATTTAATTTTTAGACAATCAATAAACAGCAATGCATGAATAATGTTATTGCGTGTTTGATGCAAGTACATTGTTTTGTTTTCTTCCCCATGCTATTCCACATTTTAGTTTTCTGAATTTTTGTTTTCTTAAATACAAGCTTATCTCATTGTTGGTTTAGTAATTCTTCTATAGAATGTTCAATATGTGTTATGCATTCTGGTCTGTTATTTGTTTTTAAGGAGTTCATTATCCTTGAAGAGAGGAAGAATTTTTCTGAAATATTATCTTTTATTTTCTTCCCCATGCTATTCCACATTTTAGTTTTCTGAATTTTTGTTTTCTTAAATACAAGCTTATCTCATTTGTTGGTTTAGTAATTCTTCTATGGAATGTTGAATATGTGTTATGCATTCTGGTCTGTTATTTGTTTTTAAGGGGTTCAGTATCCTTGAAGAGAGGAAGAATTTTTCTGAAATATTATCTTTTGTATGTGTGTGTGATAATAGTTCAAAAAGTGATTATACATAGCAGTTCTTCCTGTTTTCAAGATAAGCATATGTATGAAGTCTTTTGCAGAGTTTAGTTCAATTTATACAGTTATAGGAAGTTATGCTGAATTCAATAGAAACAGATAACAGCTACTCATGTGTATATATATTTTTTTTATTTTGCATTATGTAAATGCATTTGAGAGAATTCAAAATAAATATATGATCAAAGAAAGAGGGGAGAATATTTTGAAATTTGTGTGTACATTACAACTACTACGATATACAAAAAAATTATTTCAATTTAGTTGCAAAAATACACATAAATGGCATTTTAAAAAAATAAAAGTGTAAAAACTAAAAACACAATCAGGATGTAATTAATTATATTGTAGGATTTTCCACTGTGTAATTCTAAGTTACAGTGAAAAGTGAAGAATTTTAAGAACTAGTAAGCGAATAATCACTTGAGTTCGTGAGACAATAAATAAACTTGGAAAGGTTTCAAAGACTCTTTATCATTCAAATAAGATTTAACAGAACTCCGTCTCTGAGTTGTACAATAAAGCCGAGACTTGGGCTTGAACTTAAGAGACTAAGAATCAAATTAAACTAATCTTAACTAAGGAGATATAGCCGAAGCTATCAAAATTCTAACAGAGTTGGCCCTTTAATGCTAATTGACTGCGAAGCTATCAAGGGCCTAAAGTACAGCCGAGCATAATAATAGTTTACGAGAGAGTAGCTTAAAAAGGCGGATGCGTGCAGCCAGAATTTCTGGTATATCTCTCTCTATTTTGATTCTTGTGATCTTTTTTCTTATTTGTATTTTTAACATTTGATAAATAATCTTTTGCTTACCTTTCTTGATTAAAATCCACATGAACGCTTGGAATTCTTTTCCATTTTTTTCACACAGAAGCTTTATTTACAGCTATGTACAACAATTGTATGCTTACAGAAGAACATTCATCATGTTTCTTGGTTGCCACTACATCTATATCAAAATCCGCAATGTGGTAAGAAAAAAATAACAAGCTAAAAGTAAAAAAGTGGCGCCCTCTCATGGCCAGCTACATAAACTGTAATACCCTAAGACAGTAGAACTTCGCGTTTAAATACCACTCTTCCTCATTAGCATTCAGATGTGATTCTAAAACTACGTTCTGCCAGGAAGTGGTAAGTTGAAGTTAAGAAGCGATAGGAAAGGAAGTTTAACTCAAAATGTAACTGTTAATAAAATTAACACAATCCTTACAACATAAAAATTTCTATTTTAATTTTTTAACAAATATTTGTTGGAATTATTAATTGTTAGAAATATACAAACACAAATTAAAAAAAAAAGCGACTTAATACAATGAAATACAATTGGACAATAAAATACACACACAGTTATAGTGCTAATTAAAACACAATTACAAATCAATTATTTACGTAAAAATTTTAATTATAATTCTTTAACAAATATTTGTTTAAATTTTTAATCTATAGAAACATATTTCAGGCTGAAGAAGCTGCGAGATCAGTTATAAAACCAGAGAAAGATCTGAGAGCTCAAACAGAAGAACTTTTAGAATCACTAGGAATTCCTGCTAATGGTATAGTAGTTTTATGAATTTTTTAAAAATTGTCTTTCTTTTGCACTTTGTAAAGATTTAACTTTGAACTTTTTATTCAAGTCTTTGGTACATTAATATTTTTATTTTATTAAGAATCACCTATTTCTCGAGTTAGTTCTTCACCCCGCTCTGCTACTCCAGAAATTCGAAGTTCACCTACTCCTGATAGTCTACCATCATCTGCACCACAGTCTGGGTCTTGGAATTCAAAGTAAGTATTAAATAATTTTATGATATTTTAGGCTGTTTCTGTAATTATGTTAACATGATGTATTCTCTTTCTGTTAATAAATGCTAATGCATGTAATTTTGGTACTTTTCCGTTTCGTCGGCGCAAATCTCTCCAAGCAGACTTTATTGGCGACAACATACAGTATATACATAAAATATGTTAACAAATGTTAGTTCTAAGAATTTTTTATTTTAAAGGCATAAACATTTTAATATCATTTAAAATTTTGTGAAAAGCCAATAAATTTGTAAAATAACATTAGTTTAAGAATTTACTGTACTTTCATGGTTCAGCATTCTGATTCGCCGGTTCATATCACGTGATCCCATCTCATGCAAACTGCGCTACAAAAACATAATTCTCTCAGTAATTATCTACATTAATTTCAAGTTAAATCTTAATTTGGAATACAAGTTTAAATGCAAGAATTATTTCAGTTCGTACGATTAGCTTACTCAGAAATTATGTAAAACCGCAGTGCTTTATTTTGCTAGTGAATTCTCAGTAGAATTGATGATTTTAACCCTTGACTTTTTTTTTTTCTGTATTTTTGCCTTCGGGTGAGCGGTGTGATTACATCCTAATTGACTTAATTACCGCGAATGCCCTTAGGGCTTAAAATTGAACTATCTGGTAAAAATTCTATGTGATTGTATGCCAGTATTGAAAGAAACAATCAATCTGACAAGAAATGGCTGCAACTTGTTTTGAAATGAGGCGTAAAAGGTTAGCAGCGAGGATATTCTGTTTGGCATCAGTTGTACCATTTTTGGCGACTTTATCGCCTATGCCAGCAAAACAGAAAAGTACTGTAATTTTTAATGGTATTTCCAAGAAGTAATTATCAGAAAAAATATATCTAACTGTATGTAATCATGAAAATGAGTTAATATTTGTTTAATATACATTATAGATAAGCAGATAGCATGTATCTGTTAATGACCCTTAATTGTGACTCAAGGGAGCCATTTTTTGACAAAAAAATTATACCAAGTATTTCAAATTCTGAAGCATCTAAATGCTGCTTTTAATTGCATTTTATGTTTTCATTTAAAGATTGTTGGGTACTTTCCGTTTTGCTGGCGCAGGCGATAAGGTCGGCAGTAATGGTACAACTGAGGCCAAACAGAATATCCTCGCTGATAACCTTTTATGCCTCATTTTCAAAACAAGTCGCAGCCATTTTTTATCAGATTGATTATTTCTTTCAATACTGGCATACAATTACATAGAATTCTTACCAGATAGTTCAATTTTATGCCTAAGGCCATTCGTGGTAATTAAGTCAATTAGGATGCAATCACATTGCTCACCCGAAGACAAAAATATTGAAAAGGGAAAGTCAAGGGTTAAATTCATCAATT
Organism: Stegodyphus dumicola; assembly: GCF_044657685.1. Lineage (NCBI taxonomy): Eukaryota > Metazoa > Arthropoda > Arachnida > Araneae > Eresidae > Stegodyphus > Stegodyphus dumicola. The sequence continues at coordinate 279,645,955 of NC_140768.1, forward strand.
CTAATTTAAATAGACTAGCGAAGTAAAGCACTGCGGTTTTACGTAATTTCTGAGTAAGCTATTCATATGAATTGAAATAATTCTTTCATTTAAACTTATATTCCAAATTAAGATTTAACTTGAAATTAATGTAGATAATTACTGAGAGAATTAGATTTTTGTAACGTAGTTTATATGAGATGAGATCACTTGGGGTCACGTGATATGAACAGACGAATCAGGATGTTTAATCATGAAAGAATAGTAAATTCTTAAATTAATGTCTTTAAAAATTTATTGTCTTTATTGGTTTTTTACAAAATTTTAAATGATATTAAAATGTTTACGCAATTAAAATTTCTTGGAACTAACATTTGTTAACATTTTTTATGCGTATACTGTATGTTGTTGCCAATAAAGTCGTTTGCGCCGGTGAAACGGAAAAGTACCGATTTTTGATTTAATTAATTAGTGATTTTCATGGTCATATCGTTAAACTTTTCATTGTTAGTTCATGGCTAAAATAATGTGGCAACCCTCGAATTCGCCAAAACATACTTATGTAGCAACATCGGTATGCATGCGAGATAAAAAAATTATGCAAGTCAGCTTTAGAATTAAATTTAACAAAAGGTTTTTAATTCCTCATTTTTGAGTATTTCCTCTCTGTATTCTTAAAATTACAATAACTTTCCGGGACCGTGTCATTTCTAGATAAATCTGTGTCACGCGGCTTGCATAACTCTGATGACATAGCTAATTTGTAATTTGAATTAAAAACTTCATTCTCTGTGTTGCTTGGACACTCTCTCTTCCTATCGCATTAGTATTAAGAAATGTAAGTGTTCTGAAAATAGGTATGATTACTGTGTCAGGTGAATTGTAGAAACAAATGTCAGTTTAAATAAAAATAGAATTCAATCCATCTCGACTACTTCCCCTTCAGTATAGATCTACGTTCTAAGCTTTCAAGTATATTTCTGCATGTCTACGTCTCAGTGTTCTTACATCTGTACTTAAAATTTTGCTTTTATTACATGCATATAGCTTATGTTCAATTTGCTGGTGTGCAATGCCAAAGCTAAAGTTGTTTGGATGTCAATGTGCCAATTCTCTGTTTTTTTTTTTTTTTTTTTTTTGTAAGTGAAACAGATTGTTGTGTACATGGAAAGAACAACAGTGGAAAAAACAATTTAAAAAAAATTACTGGCCTCTACTCTTGTATGTGCCCTAAGATCACCAAATGTGGCGATATGTGTTCTGCGCTGGTTTTCGGCGCGATTGCATGTTGTATGGCAACTCTTTTGACATTGAAAATTCTTTTGCTGGACTGGTTTAATTGCTCGATGGTCCGTGCCGTGCTTGTTTTGAAATGGCCTATGTTGCAATGAGAGACATGGTTGCAAGATGGTCTGGGACAGTGTTTCCCAACCTTTTTTCCTCGCGAACCAAAAGAAAGGTCCGAAAAAATTTGATGAACCCCCTATGTAGTCGTTAATGACAGGTAAAAAAAGCAATAAAATTTGATAGAATACATATTTTTCATATTGCAGAATAATTGATTATATTAATCGTGAAACATTTAAATAAAACATTAATAAGATTAAAATGATAGCTATAAAAGTTGAAAACAAGATAAATTTAACAAACTGGTTCTTATGTTTTACATTTGGAAAAACTCTTAATGGGATATTTGTGGCTGTTTGATAGAACAAAGGAATTTAAAGTTAGGCTCAATATCTGACAATTTCAGTCTTTGATCAGGTTCTGTATTTAGCCTGTTTCTGCATTTATCTTTCAGATAAGTATATGTTGAAAATCCTTTCTCACATAGATATGTTGTGCAAAATGGTAATAGAACTTCAATGGCTTTTTTTGACTGAACAGTATATTCATTTTGTATACTGAGCCAGAAGTCAATTAAAGATTGATCTTTAAAAATTGCTTCTAGAGAACTGTCACAAAATAACTCTATGAGTTTTCCTTTTTCCAGTATATTTAGAGAGGTTTCTGAACTTACATTTCCTTGAAATGGATTACGTATCCAATTGTTTGAGATGGATATATTGCATCTGTTGGGAAAATAGTCATCGAAAGTTAACTGAAGATAGTTCAGATGTTTGCATATACTCCTTTTAATGTTTTCGTCAAGTTTAATTGAATTTTCTGATAAAAAAAAGTGCTGACAGAATCTAAACATCCATACTCATTCATCTGCAGGCATTGAATCCAAAAATTGATCTTTTTCAACATAGCCTCAAATCTATCATGTACACTGAAAATGGTGACACCCTCTCCTAGTAAAGACATGTTTAATTCATTCAGTTTACAAAAAATGTCAGCTAAATATACAAGCTTTTGCAGCCAAAGAACATCGGATATACAAGAAGACAAATGAAAAATGGATGATCAATAAAAATGCTTGGAACTTCAGACTTCAATTCAAACAAACGTGCCAAAACTTTACCACGAGAAAGCCATCTAACTTCTATGTGAAGTAGTAAAGAAACGTGGAAATTTCTAATATCCTCACAAAGCATACGGAATAGACAGCAAATTGTAGCACGTGATTTTATAAAGTTCACAATTTTCACAGCATCACATAAAGTGATAGATAACTCTGCAGGAATACGCAACCAAAAAATTTTCCTCTCATTGATTTTGCACCATTTGTACACGCACCCACACAATAAGACCAGCTTATTCCATTCTTTGCAAAATACCCATTGATCATATCGAAAATCACTTCTCCAGTTGTGTAGGTTTTCAAATATTTTACAAATAGTACATCTTCTTGAACAATATTCATAAAAAGATATCTAACGTAGACAAGCAAGACTGCAGCATTTGTTATATCCATCGATTCGTCAAGTTGAATTGCAAAATAATTCAATTTTATTCTTCTTAGAAGTTCATTTTCCACATAATCAGCCAAGTCATAAATTCTACGCGACACCGTGTTGTTTGATAAGGGAACTAACTCAATTTTCTTTGCTGCCTTTTCCCCAAGCATACATTTGGCGATATCTTTCGCACATTTTCCGATTAAATTTTCTGCTATTGTATGCGCTTCTCCAGATCTTGCAATTCTATAACTTACTCGAAATGATGCTTCAAGGGCCATTTTACTATCTTCATTTGAAATCAAGAAAGAAGAAAGGCTACGCTTTTTGATATTTGCTAATTTTCTTTTGAAATATTCAAGAGGTTTATCTTTGTGTGTCGGATGTTTTGTTTCAATATGTCTACGAAGAAGTGATGGTTTTAAACTGCTGTTGGCAAGAACTTCGTTACATATAGCACAAAGCGGTTTAGGTTCCGACTCATCCCCAGTAAAATGGAAACCCAATTATAGATAGTCGCTGTAATATTTTCGCTTTTCCCCTTTTTTATCATCATTTCCTTTGTTTTTCGTCTGTTGAAACTGTACCTCACTACAGCTTTCAGTACTATCATCTCGATTATCATGTCTCGTTTCTAAAGACCCGTTTTTAACCATTGATCCATAATAAAAATAAGCTATAATAATCATTAAATTAATAATTATTAAATCATTTACACGAGAACTTGACAATCACACTATGACTATCGCTCAAGCTTTACAAGTGCTAAGCCTATGTATGAACATCGACAGACAGACAGACAAAATAGACAGTTAATACAACATTACTCTCCCAGTTCCCGGTTGTGAACAAGTATCTAATTCTAAAATCTGTAGTAAACTGCCTTAATTTGATATTTATTTCCAATTGTATTGTAAAAAAAAATATTACATAGAAGGAAAAACTGCTGCAATGATTTTAAATATAAAGCAGAACATCATACTAATCACATTGATAAAATGTTTCGAATATAAATAAATGTTTGTAATAAAAAAGAGAATAGTATTTGATTACTTGAATAAGAGAAATAAATTATAATGTATAAAACTGTTGATATAATTTGATATTGATGAAGTAATTTTGAAAAACAAATAAGGAGAAAAAATGAAAATATTGAAATTTATTATAGATTTCTTAACAAGCAGGCAGCGAACAATCTGTTTTACAGTGGGCATGTTTTTTATTTTTTTTCTTTTGATTTTAATGCCATTTTAAAAAATCTGCCATTACAATATTATTTTCGTGAACCCCCTCTGCAAACACTGTGAACCCCCAGTTGGGAATCACTGGTCTGGGAGATTATTTTTAGTGGCTGTGCATGATAGAAGTAAGGAAACAGTGATGCAGTGTATTAAAGAGTGGATTGAGCCTTGTACAACTATTTTTTTGGATGGCTGGAAATCTTACAAGGATTTAGGAAAAGAGGGTTTTGAACATTTATTTGTGAACCATAGTATGAATTTTATGGATAGCGAGTCTGGCTGTCATATAAATACCGTAGAGAGTATGTGGCAGAATGTTAAAGCTATGTTCTGCTGTCCGAAAAAAAACATCCACTATTGTAAGTGCATTTTATTTTATTGTTTTTATTTTGTAGAATGTTACGTTCATTGTTTTTTTACTCTGAATTTCTGGTGGTATTGTTGTTTTTTGAATTATTTATAATTTATTTTAGTTTATTTTGTTGATTTGTGCGCAATGCCTAGATTGTGCAATTCATAGATTTTTTTAAAGTTTAAACAGAATGCTGTGGATATGGTATTCTTTGAAATTTGTTGTTGTTATGTTAATTTATTAAAGTGAGCTGTGTGTAGTTCCTAGATTCCTTCGCTGCCTATATTGTGCCATTCGTGGATGTTTTTTTAAGTTTAAACATATCGCTGTGTACATGGATTTTTGTCAAATATTTTTGGTTAGAAACTTTACGTTTTTTTGCTATCTAAATTTTTTGTTTTTGTTTTGCAATTTTAGCTTAAATTGTGTGTTCAAAACATGGTTTTTGCATGTGTGAAAACCGCATTTTTGGAGACACTTTAGGCTTAAAGTTTGAAATGTAGACAAAAAATTTAGATAGTAATATGGCACCGTTTGGCGACCTGAGGGCGCATATAAGAGTAGTTCCAATTACTGATGTTTCTTGCATTTTTAATTTTATTGATTAATTGCTTTGTGTGGTGTTTTTAATACACCACAATTTAAAAACAACTGTTGCCTTTCATGCATTAGGATGGCAAAAAATTAGTCACCGAGTTTGCGAATGCTCGCCAAAGTTGCCATTGAGTTTGAGACACTTTGGTCTGGGTGTGGATAATCAGAATATATCCCAAAATTGTAAATATATTTTTATGAATTTGTACATAGGTTGGTCATTTTTGTACAATTATATGCGGAATTGTATTTTTCTGTGTAGTGTAATGAAAAAAAAATTAAACAGACAAGCTATGCCGGAAAAGTAAGAATATATAGGGTCAAGTCCATTTAAAATTAAGTAAATGGATATCTTGGTAATTTGGCAAGATATTACAAAGCTGGCAACGGTTTTGGCAACTTATTTTTGTCGCCAAATTTGGCAAGAAATTGTTGACCATTTAGTGATATTTTGATCCAGCTCCTGTATCACCGTAATAGGTATTGTAACTGAATAAATGTAATTGATTACCAAATTAGCTGTAATCGTAATTTGACCCTCATATTGCCTTCCAGTTATTTCAAGAAGCAGAAAGTACTAGAAATATCTCATCGGCTGGGTGAAAACTATATAATGCCAGTGAGAGCATCTTCTCATGGTTGTTATTGTTGTTGAGGTTAGCTCAGCATGAGTTTGGAGTACTGAGATTTCTCTGTGTAGCTTTCTCTTTAGGTTATCTTTGCGTTGTGTTTAATGTTCATAGTAATTTGAAGTGTAACTACTGATTGCACTATGTGATATTGTGAAGAGTTATACGACTATTTTTGTGGAAAGTTACAGATCTGTGAAGTTTTATTTTTTAATAAAATAAATTTTATCAAGCTATCATTGGACCTGTGTGCATTTAGTCTGTAATGAACCTTACACAACAGTATGAAGATCTATATAAATATCTTTATCAAAGAGGAATAAAACAAAAATATCATGCTTTTTACCTTAATTTAAAATCAAAGAAAGAAACAACATAAAAATGAAAATAGGTTTTATGAGCAATCATCCTCGAGCTGCATAGCAGTTAGGGTTGTCGTCTATCTGCCTTTTTATTAATAATGCCCAGCGCACATCATTTCTCACAGTGTCTGGTAGGCATTAAAATTATTTTTTAACTATGTAACATTTAATCAGATCTATATTTATATTGCATTTTGTCTTTAAAATAAACAGTAGAAAATCTTGTGTTGTGTGAGTAATTGAGCACATAAACTTATGACTTGTCAACTACAGCATGGCATTGACTGAAGCCACTTCAGGATAAGATAACAAGGGGGGAGAAAGTGCTGTGTAAAGAATTTTATCAGATTACTAATACAGTTAAAAGTCTTTAATCCGGACTTGTCGGGACTTCGGTGATTCCGGATTATAGATCATCAATTTAAATCTGGTAAGATGGCATGCAGAAATCATAAAATTAAAAATATGAAATCATAATTTATGAAATAAAGTGCAATTATGATCTAAAGGGTATCAAAATTTACAAAAAAAAAGCTTACTATTTATTTGTTTACTTTATTAAACATTTCTTTCAATGCGCGCCTGCGTAAAGCATACAATACACATAGTCGAAATTAGAAAATGGCAACCAGAAAACTATTTGATGTGTATTCGTGATATTTATAATGACGAGGAGATTTTTAATTTGTGATATTTATAATGACAATTTATAATGATTCGTGATATTTATAATGACATTTAGTAAGGAATTAAAAGCCGAATAAAATAAAAACATCTGCCTTGAAGATAAGGATAGTGCTGAAGATCAACTTCTAGTTCATTGCGCGACACAACGTTTCCCCCCACCCCCGCAGAGCAGCGTGAAATTGATAAACAGATTTCGGACTGGTTAGAAAACAAAGGATATGCCTTTATCCATTTTTTGCAGCAATTCCACTTTTTGTTTGATGGACATCGAAACGTGCTTTCGCTTTGTAGATCCTTTGGCAGCTCCAGAATCGGAAATTCTTTTTGACATAATCGAAAGTTCAAACTTACTTTTATAAAATTGCTCTAACAATCTGCAAAAAATAATAAGCCGAATCCAATTCAAAGATTAAGGAACAATGCAATCTGCAACATTAACTGAAATAGATAATTAGATAATTTTAGCTTAGCTTATACCGTCCGTCATACATTAAATGCGCATGCGTAAATGCATATGCACATGCATAAATGCATATGCGCGGTTATTATAGATCATTCCAGATTATGGGCATCCGGATTAATGACTTTTGACTGTATAGTGCACAAATAATTCTACAGTCCCATTATGATTTGATTCAAGACAAAGAAATCTAATTGTCCACAACAATTGTCCAAAATTGAACATGAACTCTATAAGCTTCATCTGGAACTCGTTAAAACATATCCAAAATTCACTGCCCTTGAACAAAAGTCTTGGTCTAGAACGGAGAATGCAGTTAACCGTAATAAAAACACCCTTGCAGTTAAATTCGAAAAACTTCTTTTACAGTCTTCCAGTTCAAGTAGTTCAAAAAATCTTCCCATTGTAAACATCAAGCCAATAGTTAATATTTCTAATGTTAGTCTTTCAGAAGAACAAGAGAGAATTCTAAAATATAATTTTAACTTCTCACAAACCTGTAAACCCTCGATTCCAAAGATTTTGGCTCCTATCAAAAAAGCTTTCAAGTTCAGTAAAGTTTCAGATTCACAGAAAAAAATGATTAGGCATCTTATCGCTCATAATGTGAAATTCAATAATAAACCTTTGAAACCAAATCTAACTGCGAGAGAAAGAGCTACAATGCGCGAGATTCATTCTAACCCGGATATTGTCATTTCAAAGGCCGACAAAGGTGGCCAGATAGTCGTCATGGATAAGAACACTTACATCGATGGTGTCACTAAACTCTTAAACGAAGGACCATATAATCCGATCCCTGAAGATCCTTCACCTTCGGACTTATCCAAAATAAAAACTGCGATCAAATCTTCGCAAATCATTTCGGGCAACTTAAAACATTCGCTTATCTCATCTGTTGTGAATTGTGCCAGATTATATGCTCTTCCGAAAATTCATAAAAGTGGTATTCCTTTCCACCCTATTGTATCAAATTTAGGTGCTACCTCGTATCCATTGGCTAAATATTTAGTTTCTAGATTTTCCACTCTATTAGACAATAACATTTACACCATAAAAAATTCAATAGAGTTTGTAAAAAAGGTTAAAAACATTTCTCGTAATTTACTCATGGTTTCTTTTGATGTAAAATCATTATTCACCAATGTCCCAGCGGAGGGTGCATTAAGATGTCTAGAAACCAGACTTCGCGAATTTCATTTCTCTTGCATCGAAATTGATGAGCTAATTTCTCTCACTCAACTCTGTTTGAAACAAACACATTTTGTTTTCCAAAATAAATATTACAAGCAAACTGAGGGATTAGCCATGGGAAGCCCCCTCAGTCCCATCCTGGCTGATATCTACATGCATTATTATGAATCAAAATTGTTTGAAACTTTAAACTTCCCGGCATGGTTCCGCTACGTAGACGATACTTTTACCCTGTTTGAAGGTAATAAAGATGATTTAAATAGAGTTCTTTCAACAATGAATTCTATTGATCCTGCTATTCGGTTCACTTTTGAACTTGAGACTTGCAATTCTCTTCCGTTTCTCGACATTCTGGTCACACGTAACACATCCAACTTCAGTACTACAGTTTACCGTAAACCTTCATCGGTTTGCCTTCCACCACACTTTAAATCATGTCATCCGACTAAACAAAAGTTAGCTTCATTTTATTCCTATGTTTTCCGTGCTCTTCAAGTTTGCTCCTCCAAACTAGCCCTTGATGAAGAACTAAATTATTTAAAAGCAATAGCTATTGACAGGGGCTTTTCACCCAACATTATTAATCAAGCAGTTAAAAAATTCTCATCTCAACACACTAAAAGCCACACTCTTATTTTAGGAGATTATAAAAATTCTGTTGTCATTCCCTTCTTTCCATCAATTAGCTATAAAGTTGCACATATTTTGCAGAAATTTAACTTTCGGGTTGTTTACTCTCCCATCAATAAAATTCCAACTTCTATACTCAAGGACCCCATTCCGGATATGAATTCCTGGGGTATTTATAGGATTCCTTGCCAGTGCGGTTTAATTTACATTGGTCAAACTAAGAGAGCCTTAAAATTTCTCGTCAAAGAACATGAGGCATATGTTAGAAAAAAGGAAACACAGAAGTCTTCTGTTGCTCAACATTGTTGGTAGAAGTCTTCTGTTGCTCAACATTGTTGGTCCGAAAATCACACTTTCAATTTTTCTGCTGCCAAAATTATTCAAAAAACATCTTCCATTGGAGAACTGGATTTTCTAGAGGCATTTCACATTCATAAAAATCTTTCTGTTCTAGTTAACGATCCTAATTCCAATCCAAATTTGCCTTCGGCTTTTAGAGAAATTATGTTTTAGTTCTGGTTTCGCCAACAGATGGCGCCACTTGCTTATTCTTGTCCAGGCTTTCTTATCTTATCTAAACATTATTTCCTATCTTGTTCATTTGCGGTTTTGCAGCTGAAGATGATGGTTCGGTAAAACCATCGAAACTAGTCCTGTGAAAATTTTGTGAATTAACGCTGATTTTTGTTGTTTGACTTCTGAATCAGTATTTATTCGGCGTGTTATTGTGTCTTAAAGAAATCTAGTCGATGAAAAATGTGCTGATTAGAAAAAGAGCAGGATAAGATAATATTCTTGTCTCCAACAAAACGTTAATCTTTTTTTTTTTTTTTTCCATGCTCTTCTCCACATGTACATAGAAGTCTGTTTCAGCTAAAAAAAAAAAAAAAAAAAAAAAAAATCAGAGAGTTGCACGAACTTGGCATTTGTCTCTACTTGGTACTGTACATGTTGCCATTCTCCCTGTGTGCAAAGGGATCTATTTTTGATTTTAAAAAAAAAATCAGAGAATTCCATCAATTTAGCATTATGCACAAATTTTGATCCAAAAAATTTTATCATATAAGAAGTACAACTGCACAGAATGCAGATTTTTGCCTTCTTTATTGTTGAACAAAGCACCATATTTCTGAAGAAATCCAATGCTTTCTTTCTCATCAGCTAGCAAATCCCACAATCCCATTACAATTCCTTACTAGGAAAAAAATGTATTAGAATGCAATAAAAAACAAACACTAATCAGAAAAATGACCATCACTCTGCTCTTGTCTGCTGCATATGCAGACGTACCTGTGTTGCCACATAAATACATTTTGGTGACATCATGGATTGCCTGTTTTGGTAACATGGTGCATTACCTCCTGAATAGTTTCAAAAGGGTGTAGATAATCAGAAAATACAAATATTTTTCTTGACTTTTTATTAGAGGTGCAGGTAATCAAAAAGGACCAATAATTTTTGTATGACAAACAATTGATTATATGCTGAAAATAGGTCTGTTATTCAGTCTGTAATCTAAGATTAAAGCTTAGTAATGCTTATTTATTTCATTAAGAATTTTAAAATTTGTTTCACCTTAATGAATAAAAAGAGATAGCAGTTATATATCATCAAAATTATTCTAAATAAAACCAAGGAAGTTCTTTCTAAATAAAAATAAGACTGTTAAAAATTATTTGAGACACATAATTATCAAATTACTTATTGGATATATAAATTTGACACCACTTCTTTAAAAGATCTTTTTAAAAATATTATTTCAACATAAGTATCTTTTTTTTTTAGAAAGCCTTCTCTAACATTTGTAAATGTGAATCAAGTAACTATACCACCAAAAGAAAAAGTAATATATAATAAACAAACGCAGACTGCTTCTACTGGTCAAGAAAAAGAAGGTAATTATAATTATTTTTTCTCTGTATATTTAAAATTTTAAATTTATAAATAAGCAATAACTACTAAATATATGTACTGAAAATGTAACTGCTGTTCTTACTTTGATAATCCATCATTAAATTTATAAAAGCATTAATGTGGCTTACAAAGTTATGAAAACACTGTGGGGAGACTGTATTATGTATTTCATTTTGTATAAGTGTTCATTACCTGAGTAGGTATTAGCAGCAACATTATGTCTTGAATTCTCAGCAGTTTTGTTCTTTTGTTATGTATAGGTAGGTTTATATATACAGTATTAATGCATATCTCTAGTTCCAAAAATATTCTAACTTAGCAAGAATTGTTAGCAGTATGCTGTTTTGAGTAATAATGTTTTCTGATGAAATAATTTGATTAGAATAGTAACCTGTTTTACACAATAATCTAAATTAATATGTGTACTTATTTAAAAAATATTAAAAAAAGAATAAAACTACTGCAATGAACTATTAATTAATTGTGAGATCTTTGATTGCTCAACCTGTGCTAGTTATCAAACTGGCACTCTATAATCGGAATTATTATGAATATTTTATTATTATTGTTGCACTTTCATTTAAAACAAAATATTAGCCATAATTTTGAAGATGTCAAAATTCTGAACATCTATTAGACATTAGAGCATGTATTGAAATTAAATGCAATAAAGTGAAACCTTGTTATAATTCCCATCCTTTTATTATGTATGACATTTGGAAGCCACAACAGAAATGTAAGAATGACACAACTAATAAATCTATACATGTGCTGCTGTCGTAGGCATTGTTGTCAAAATTAACAGAACTTTTTAGTATCACTGTAATCCATTAGGTTAATTCCTTTGGGACTATAGCGAAAGCCACATTGGTTTCTAGAATCAGCTTGCTATAGTAGTCTGTCGGGATTTGAGAATGAATAATTAAAAGGCCTTAAGAAAGTAATTAATTCTTAATTTTCAGCAGTTTTGTTGTTTTATTTAAACATGAGTATTAAATTTAACATTATGTTATTATTATTGTTGCACTTTCATTTAAAACAAAATATTAGCCATAATTTTGAAGATGTCAAAATTCTGAACATCTATTAGACATTAGAGCATTAGAGCCAAGGTCATTTTTAATGTTTAGTAATCTTATTGTATTAGAGCTATGTCATCAGTTTTGTGGTTAATTATATGCTTTCCTTTCCATTAACCCTGTATATTTCTACTTCTAAATTTCTGGTCTTTTTGTTAATGAACTGTAAATGCATTGTATATATTTTTAATTCATTGTAGTTAATCAGTAAGAACATCATTAAAGGAAAGACCAGAAATTTAAAGATATGTATGCACTGTAGTGGGCAAATTAGAAGTATAAAAATTCATTTAATTTAAATGATTTCGTAGCTAAGAATATGAAATTTGTGTAAGATCTTTGCCATGCTTGACATATCTGCAAAATGCAGAACTGTGTATATCTCCAAAAAAGAAATTTATATAAGGACGCAAGAAATGTGATGTAAAGTGGAGACTGTAACTAGGGCACTTTGCAGCCCAAGTTAGTAGGATGCATATCATGTGTTCCCTGCATAAAGCCTTTTTTTTTTTTTTTTTTTTTTTACACAACTCTCATGATATATCTGGATAGTTGAGTTTTTTTTAGAAGCAGTAAATTTCCTTGCAATCTGGGTTGATATCAGGTGCATCTTTCTTTTAGCAATTGTTGCCGAATAACAGTGTTTAATGTCTGTTGTGGCATATTTTTGACTTTGGCCTGGCCATATATATCACCAATATCTAAACCATTTCCAGATTCTTGACATATGCTCTTGGCTACTTACATTTTTACAGATCTGTGTCAATGTCTGTTCCATATCTATTCTTCCAATCTCGTACCATATCTTGCAATCCATCAGATGCCTTCTCAATGTTATATTGGATTTTCCACATGTAAGAATTTTACTGAACTACTCATACAGTTCTTCAAATTAAAATCTGAAGTATCCTCTTGCACTCTTTTCGATATATGCTGGAAGAAAAAGTTCAAAAATTTGCATATTTGTATGTATCAAAGCTGAATTTGATTAGACTACACAATAACATCAAGCTTGATCTACCAAACAGCTGCCTTTCATTGACTTTTTTTAATAGAATTAAAATACAGCATGTTTCAAAAAGAATATACGTATTTCAAATCCATATATTTATTAAACTGCGTGACATACGAATATGAAACTTCACACACATATGTACGAACCTCTCAAGTTCAGATTACAGATGTTCAATTGTCCTCCATCAGCGACATGAACAATATCACATCGATACTCAAATTCCTCCTATTACTCGGGCAAGCATGTCCGTCATCACTGATGTTATGGCAGTACAGATCCGGTTCGTCACCTCTTCCAGGTTTTGTGGGAGTGATGGTACATAAACTTTGTCTTTAATGAAACCCCAAAGAAAGAAGTCACAGGGTGTCAAATCTGGTGACCGTGGAGGCCAGCTAAGACATATTAAGTATCCAGCTCCTTGACGACCAATCCAACGGTTCATAGAGTTTCATTCAGATAATCGCGCTTTTAGTGACACGTCGGGAACGAGGGCGGCCAGGACTCTTTCCTTTACATACACATCCTTGTATTTACAAACTCCACCCATTCAGAGGATCACTTTGGTACCTCAGCTTGAAACGTTTTTGCATTGTAATCACGGAATTGCACTTTGCAAACTCGAGAACACAATATGATTTCTGCTGTGGAGTAGCCATTTTAAACATGTGACAGTTACCACGCAAAACAGAAGACAACTGACATCTAGCAGCTATTAATATAAACTAGACTATGTATTCGTTTCACCAATAGCCAAGCCGAGGTGCTGTGATTCATAGTTTGGACAAAATAACACTTTGTAATACGTATATTCTTTTTAAAACACAGTGTATATCATCTTTTTATAATTGTTTCTTTAATTTTCTCCTCCAGTGTATAATTACTAGTTGATTTATTTATATTGCATTGTGCTGTAAATGCATTAAACTTCATTCAATTGCATGCTTCACTAATTGAAGCTTAATTTACCTTATCAGTTTGTTATTCTTATTTGATTTCTAATTAGGTCTGCCCGCTGCTGGTGGTGAGTTATATCATTATTAAAAAAAGAGCATTTTTATGAATATTAGATATCTTCTGTAACATCTGTATCTGTAATATCATCTGTTTATTTATTATCAGATGTGATAGTGTATTTATTCTGATTTTTAAATTGATTGAATTTATCGAGTATGTATATATACATGTGTGTGTGTGTACACTACACATGTACAATTACACATGTCACACATGTCGAGTAAATTTAGTAATTTAAAATATATGCCTATATATGACTTGTTATTAAATAATTATTATTAATATGTTAAATTTGGTTTTCCCTTTTTTTAATTTCAGTGTACTTCTAATTTGTGTTTGTTTTTCTGTTTTCTTAAGAATGGTTTTTATGTTATCTTTAGCCTGTTTAAATACTAGAATTCATTTTGCTTTAGGTGTTAGCATTCATTTTGCTTTAAATGCTGGTAATAATTATTTTTTGTTGTTATTAGCTTAAGCTTTTCTCTTAACATGTGGTTATTTTTCTTAAACATCAGTGGCATCATGTATTGTGTTTAACTGACTATGCTGTTTCATTTAAAAGTTGTTTTTTATAATTTAATTGTTACATTCATTTCATACTTATAATTTCTTTAATAATAGTTTCCCTTTTTCAAATCTATTGAATGCATTGTTTGAAAGCTGTGAAAAAATTTCAGTTAGACCTTTTTATTTATAAAATTGGTGAATGATTGTTCTAATTTTTATGCTAATATGCTGTTGCATGAATGTTTTATTATATCCATTTATGTGGCTTACGCAGTGCATTTACAGTTTCAGCATGCTGAAACTTATTATTTTTTAAAAATTACCTTTTAAGATATGAGCTGTTTGTAAATTCAGACATATTTGTAGTTTCAAAATTGTTTGCTGTTTGATATATTTTTTATTCAAATGTGTACTACAAAATTTTATTGTATTTTTTTAAAATTATATTTTTATGGAGATTTACTATGCAGGTGTGATAGAACAGTACTTTCATTACTTTATACTTAAAGTTATTTACTCAAATAATGAATAAATGGAAAGTCTTTGATTAGCTATTGTTAAATAGGAAATATTTTAAACATCGTACATTGCAATATAAATAATTATAGAAATTTCTGGTTTAATTGGAATTTTCAACAGCTTTCAACGTGTATCACAGGCAAAATTAATTTTTTCTTACTTGTTTATATTGTTCCATTGTATAAAACCTATATCTATTAATTTAAATGAAGGCAATTTTTGTATTCAGAAGAATAACTATAATATTAATTGAGTAATTGATTGTTATGTTGATAAGCATAGCTATAAATATGAAGTATGCATAATTTCTCAATATAGTTACGAGTATACATATGAGTACATACAGACATTCATGTGTATTTTTCAACTCACCTTTATATGAAAGCATGATATTTTAAATTCAGCTAGTCAGGTAAATATTAGCACCTTATTTATGTGTACAAAAGGTATCCAATATACCTTATATCTTCTTTATCCAATATTTCTGTAAATCAGAATTAGAGTATTGCTTATTCACCTTCAGTTAATGTGATTTATTGTAGTCTTCTGACTAATCCATCATTTTGGAAATGGATGTGACTTTAAAACTTTCAGACACCTTTTTGATTTTTTGGTATACCATAATTCATTCACGTATTTCAGACAACAGTTTTTTTAGCTCCCCAGTTAATGATATCTCTGTAGCATTGCACCTCCAGTCATGGCAAAAACATTGCAGATGAGCTTTAAAAAGGGTGGTAAATGGATGTATCAAATAGTTGCAGTATTCAAGCCATTCTTCTTGGTATTGCAACCATATCACTTTTATCCTCTGTTATCATCTTTTTTGCATACTTGTTCAAATGACTAGCTAGTGTGGACTGTCAGCTTAATCATGTAACTAGATACTGGAACAGTATTGTCTTTCTGTTTATTACTCATCTCCTGTTGACCAGGCAGAAGGCACGTCAAGAAAACTTACTAGAGTGGGCGCATGGGGTGTTTAAAATTCGGTAAAAACATATTTATTTAGTTTTAAAGCTGTTTTTATTTTATAATATGTGAATAATATTTGGATTATAAAAAAAATTTCCAAAATATGCTTATAGAGAGTTAAAATTAAGATAAATGAGAATAAACAAAATAAACATCATACCTCTAAGTTTTATTGCATATCTAATACACAATGCTTATTTTATTTGTTTACCCTTTGAACAAAATACATTCATGTGTTCTTAGCACAGAAAGTTTTCTCATTTTAAATATCGCATTCACGTTCTTCTGTCCTTGGCTCGAGGACATTCATCACATATTTTATACTTAGTTGCTCTGAATTTCATATATTCTTTTGAATTATTCCTTGAAAATTCTGCTCTTCTTTTGCATGCAGTATATAAGTTTCTCGGTTAAAGTATTAATGTCTGATCGTTGTTCAATACTTATTTTTTTTATTAATTGCAGTACTAAGTCTCTCAAAAACAGATATCTGCTTCTGTATATGGATTATTAGCAGTTGAAAGTAATAATAATTCTAGCATTTACTACAGCAACATTCAGTGCAGAAAAGAAAAATACCATTGGCCACCTTCTTGTTATTCTGGCAATTGAATAGCATGCTGCTGTTTCATCCATAGTATCCATTGCTCCCTTAGTCATATTATAAAAGCATATCATTTCTGGTGTTTTCTTTTCTTCAGTAGTGTCATCTATAACATCATCATTATGTAATGTTAAAAGTGTAAAAACAGTTTTTCATCTTTTAGAAACATAAGAAACTAATATTTCATCTTTTTCGATGCCATACAGTGTAGAAAATATTCCTATTTTCATCTTCAGTTTCTGAAATGCTTCATCACTTTCAAATATTTCTCATAAATCTCACAGCCGTTGCATTTCCAATTCATACGGAGTCATTTGTTTTGCCATAATGCGCTTAGAAAGCTTTAAGAATTTAATTTCAAATACTTTAAAATCGTTTGCGAGTAGAAATATTTACTGTTGCACTCTAGAAATAAATTTCTCAAATAAATATTCAGTCAGAAAAACACTTACGCGGACAGGTGCATGGAGTGTGTCATATCCCAGTTGTAATAAAATATTGATAAATCTTTTTTCTGAAACACACAGGCAACGGAAAAGTGGTTCTGAAAGTCACTCACTACTAGAAACTCAGCTACTAAATGCAGCACAGAATTTCAGTAGTTAGGAATATTCCACTTTTTTGTACAGTATGATACACCCCACAGGTTAATATGCACTGAGCAAATATTCAATGATACTTATTAACTATCACTCAAGCCTTTGGAATTTGTGTAGTTTCCACATTTCTATATACCCTTGTCTCTCTCTTTTGTCACCTGTTGATGGAATTCTAAAATTATTTTTTTTTTCCAAATATGAGATACAATTTATACACTCAAGCAGCTCCACCAGCAGCTGAGTGTTTGACTACTAGGCACTGGCAGTTAAACCATTTTCACCTCAGGTGAACAGGCTCCCTGCATTCAAATGTAAATAAACTTCATCTCGTTACACTGAAGAACATATGATTTGATGGGGAAGGTTTGACACTTTACTTATATGTGCCAAATTTGTCAATAATATAATGCCATTTTTCTCAACATATATTGCAACATTTAATCTAACAAACTTAAGCACTTTAAATTATTTGTAATAAAAAATAAACCACTTTAATGTATGTATTCAGAATTAATATGTAGGGATTTATATATATTTATTTTACCTAACAATTTAAAGTTCAGACTTTGATTTTTTTTTTTTTTTTTTTTTTTTTTTTTTTTTTTTGTTTCCCATTGTGTAGTTATAATATAAGCCTTCAATTCCCCCCCCATTAAAAAGTCCACATCAAAGGCACACCTCATCTTAGGCAGATAATCCTTATATGCTTTGCCGTATTTCAGTAACCATAATCTATACACTCAAGTTATCTGTATGCACATAAATATAGTATATGATTCGTTGGATTTTAAAAGTGCAAATATAACTCTTAATTTTGCTAAGTATCTAAAACACATTTCACCTCATCGAAGTAAATTGAATAGTTGGTAATTATAATGTAGTGATAAATTTTTTGTACATCCAGTTTGCATTAATCATATAATATGATAAATTCCTTTTAAGACATATCCTCTCAACTGTGCATATCTGTTATTTTTAATTATCACACAGCCTATCATGTTTTTAGCCTACATTTTTCTAATTTATTATTTGCAGTGCATTTAATCAGTGTAGTTAAAAACTCATTAGTTGTTTTAGCAAATTAGATTTATCTGATACCTCATAATTTTTATTTTATTAACATCTGAAATTAAACTTGCGATTATGTGTATCCTATTTTCTTTTATTTCCTTGGAAGGGTTGATTTTTTATTGAATGCAGATTTCTTTATATTTTATTGCACATGCTAGATGCAAGCTGGTATTAAAAGAAGTTGTAAATTAGATGCTTTTTTTGCCATCATTGTAGCTTGTTATTTTTATTATTAGAAAAATTGCTGTAACATTCTTGTAATCAATTTGTGAAACTATGTTATTTCCAAATGAGGTCCATGTTTCAGGATTACTTTTTCATTTTCGTTATCGCAGAGGCATTTATATGAGCTAATAGAAGCTTTCTGACACTGTTAGACGGCGGTTAAAGCCTAATTCTCTCTAACCCCTACTGAAACTCGCCTTTTAAATACTTTCTACAAATTAGAAATTTGCATTCCTTCTTGTGCGCTACAATATTTACCTATTCTGGCACTGACAATTAGGGGTATGATGGCTTATAGAAAAGTCTGAACTTTAAATTGTTAGGTAAAATAAATATATATAAATCCCTACATATTAATTCTGAATACATACATTAAAGTGGATTAATTTTTATTACAAATAATTTAAAGTGCTTAAGTTTGTTAGTTTAAATGTTGCAATATATGTTGAGAAAAATGGCATTATATTATTGACAAATTTGGCACATATAAGTAAAGTGTCAAACCTTTCCCCATCAAATAATATTTTTTTCAGTGTAACGAGATGAAGTTTATTTACATTTGAATATGATTTCAAAGTAAATGATGATTTGAATTCTCTTGTCCTGCAGAATAATTTATGCTGTTATAAAGCACTATATATAATATTTGATTACCATTCAATGATTTATTGTTTTCTAATAAATAAGTAGTTTTTTAACTTGATAAACTGTTTTGTATAAAGTTTAGTAATCTTCTTATAATAAGTTATAACCAAACTTTAGACAGACTGGCAGTGAATCATAATTAAGTCTCAAATAACAACTGAGCCTTGACTAGAGTTTAAAATACCCATTATTTTAAAGAAAAAAGGCACACCTGGTGCTTACAAGCTCAGCCAGCACTTATGGTGAGATAACTTAAAGTAACATTAAGTTCAAATGTAAAATTTAAATAATCTAATAGCTAAAGGCTACATAGAGCAGTTTAACATGAAGTTAGCTTACAAATCTAACCAACATGGAGACTCAGTATCAGCAATTATAATGCATGGCCAAAGATTACAAATCTTACCTGAGCTAGCAACCTAGTAATGTGGCCTAGAGAGGCAGAACAATCGTCTTACAATCTAAAAGCTTCAGTTTAAATACATGCAGACTGATTTGCATTCTGGTGTGCAAATGGTAATAAGAAGTGACAGTAAAGTTCTAAATCATAAAATAACAGATTAATTAACATAAAGAAATTTTACATCTCTATATAAGCAATTAATTCATAATTTAAAAAATTTTATCAACATTTTTAAATTATGAGAACTTGGATATGTTTATTATAAAAATTAATTTATTTGTTTATTTATAAAAAAATTTTCATGAAATCTTTTGAAGTGGTTTAAAGTTTTGACTAATTCTCATTTCAGATTATCCCCGTTGTAAAATGGGCACTGGTATTCAAAATTAAAGCATATTTCCCTTGTATAGCTGTTTAGGAATACCAGATTTCTTGTTTAAAGATGCTGTAGGCACAGATTTTTGGTTCATGGATAGCAGTGCTCACACTCATCAAGCTGCTGTAATGTCTGAATATCTTCAGACTGAAAGTGTTGTTTTGTTAAATTAGTCGACATATTTGTCTGATTTCACTCCTATTAAACATGTCTGAAATTCTTCAGATTGGCAAACTGTAATGCCTGGCCCCTCCTTATATCTGCAGAAACTCAAATCTGCCATCTTTAGAGAAATGCCACATTGCATAACTTGCAGTTTAATTTTTAGTGTGAAAATATAGGTACTTACGTATTGGCTTATATTAAATCATGAAAGTTGTCAGAGAACCCACCAAAGTTGCACCAGTCATTCCTTTGGAATTCTGAAATAATTTATTCCTTTTTATCTAATAAACATCGAGTATTCAACCTGCCTTGTTTCTGCACTTTGGAAAAAAAGCTTTTATCGATTTCTAGCCCTCTCATTTTACCAGAAGCTCTGTTTAGAACACTAAGAGTGTAAGCTTCCCATAGATTGCAGTCTATTAAACTTTTGTCAGCTATATACAGCTGACCATATCATATCCATTTATGCATACTTTTATTGATGGTAGGAAATTTGAAAAAAAGTCCACTGTTTGCTGTTCTGCAGAAGACAAGTCCCAGATTTTAATAACTTTTACAAAATGTATGGAAAAAATGCAGCAGTAACAGCTGCTTTATATACTTGTTCATAAAAACAAAATGTGGCTTATCAACAATTTATAAGGATTACATCAAATGAAAGCACAGATGTTTTGGGTGTGTTACATCACGCTTATCCATAATTGCCTGATATCACACTGCTTAATGACAGTTTTATGAATGGTATGATAATGCATAAATACTGTAACATCATCCTTATCCATAATTGCCGCTATATCACACTGCCCGGCAACAGTTTCGTGGTTGACAGGATGTTACATAAACACCAAAAGATGTTACAAAGTGCACATTTCATTTTCTCTTGAAGAGAGCATATACATTGTATTAAATAATTGTACTTTCAATAACAGAGATGCTTTCATTTTTTGATAAATTTTATTTATTTTGCCATATTAAGAGCTATTCAACTTGCAAACAAGGCCATATATTTCTATAAATATTCGTGTAAAATTTTTGTGTATTCTGTTGTCCTGCAGCAAAAGTAGTTTGATTTTAATAATTATCCTTTGATGTTGAACATGGTGTTGTAAACATTTAGTTGAATTTAAGGTGGCAAAAAGTAGTTTAAACTTTTAACTAATTTTTTTTTTCTGCCTGTATTACATTAGAAATAATCAAATAGCTGTGCTGAGAAAAGACAAAAAAAGCAATCTAACAAAAGTTGCTGAAGTCAAAATGAATATTGCTGAAGTTGCAAAATACATATGCTGAATGTTATTTTGTTAATTGCAATATTCAGCATATGTTGGATATTGCTGAATATTGCAAAAGTTGCTGAAGCCAAAGAAAATATTTCACCTTTGGGGCAAATGTCCCCAAAATGAAATTTTGTCTAATGCAACACCCCATTAATATCTGAAAGCAGTTAGCTTCAGAATATTAAAAAAATAACTTAGATTCTATTCCTATCTGAAGTCTAAACATATGGTATGCTAATTAGAAGTTAGTTTAACTTTGGAAGTCTTCCATGAAGGTATTCCTCTTGATATAAGTAACACTTGCATGATATGTCATGAATGTGTGTATAACTTCTCTAGCATGATTGATTGAAAGTCTCTTCTCACTATAGAAGTTCTAAAAGAAATATTCAAAACCTTTTATTTCTTGCCATCTATTTAATTTTAAGTAAAATTTTATGCTAATTATTAGTATAAATAATGAAATCATACAGTATTAGTTAAATAAAGACTTTGTATTAATGTAATATATGAAATTAAGTACTTTTGAACTGCTTGGAATCTGCATTCAAATCCAATTGATTTTAATTCTAAAATATCCGTATGTGCCTTTCTTGTAATAGTAATTAAAATGCTTTTTTTTTTTCATTTAACTGTGCAGTGATATTTATTTTAAAACAAAGATAAAACATTTGAGTTGCAGACTACCTCTCTTGCAGTACTGTATGCTTTTAGCTCACTCCTGATTCTGAATAAATGGCTTATGCTATTACCCAGCAGATCTAATTTCATAAAAAGTTAGTTGGAAAGTTTTTTTCACTTTTTACCAAAATTTTTGGTAAAACTTTTTTATTTCAAAAAACTCGTGTCATTGAAAGTAGAAAGAGAAAATATGCTAAAGTAAAATTTTAAGCCAATTATTAGTATAAATAATGAAATCATACAGTATTAGTTAAATAAATGACTTCGTATTAATGTAATATATGAAATTAAATACTTTTGAATTGCTTGGAATCTGCTTTCAAATCCAATTGATTTTAACTCTAAAATATCCGTATGTGCCTTTCTTGTGATAGTAATTAAAATGCTTATTTTTTCTTTTAACTATGCAGTGTTATTTATTTCTTTTATGATGTGAAACTCAGCCATTTTACTTTTCCTTCTTATAAATAAATTCTTAATAATTTTCTGTTCATGATAACTAACTAACAAAACTAATGCAGCTTCTTCTTCCTCATTGCAAGGCTCTCTTAGTTCTTCTCCTTTTAAGGATAACAGTTATTATTGGAGGACTCGTAAAGGTTTGTTGAAACAGGCATTAGAAATTATTACTCATAAACTTGTAAATATTTCTGTTATAAGCTGTATTCAGCAAGCCCTTTTACTTTTTTTTCTTACTTATGTTGTATTCTGACTGATAGATAATGTATTGGATTAAAATTTTTGCATAACTCATTGGATCTAATGTGTTCAAATTAATTTATTCTAAAATTAAATTTTTCAATTTTTTTTTTTTTTTTTTTTTTTTTTTTTTTTTTAAATGTTAGAAATGCTTAAGATAAAAAAGATTCTGAAGCTTAGACAACAGTCTACTGAATATATTTTGATACCTGTAAGTCATGCATTACTGCTGGCTACATGCAATGGGATTTTGTGAAAAAATTTACATTATAAGTATTGATTTTATTAAAAAAATTTTGAAAAAGACAATACTTTATTTAAAGGCTTTCGTAAGTTAAACCAAGTGAGGCACTTATTTCATGCATAAAATCGGAGAAGATGCAAAACATTATAAATAAAATACTAACTTGGAAGTGATAAAATGTACGTAGATAATGCAGTCTATTTCAAGTACTGGAATTTGTTAACATGATTCTCATTATAATTGTTAGCAGTGATAAAAATATGTGAGTCATACAGGTGTTTATCCTGATTATCAACAGCTGAAATAAGTAATTCTGTCTGTTTGAAAGAGAAGCATAGTACAATTTAAAACTAGGCAAAAGGGCAAATATTTATGAATACTGAACAAGCTGAATATTATTTTATCTAAAGGCCTAAAAATGCCAGTCTAATACAGCATAAAGTCTGAAATCCAGACATCCAGTAGCTGGAATAATCTAATATTCAGACCTCTAAACCACCAATCCAATAAGTAAATAAGTATATGAATAAAATTTAAATAACAGGAAAAAATTCCCCTCCTTGCTCACAAAGTCCAGGAACAGAGGATATACCGTATTTGACGGCATATAAGACGCACTTTTTTTCCTAAATTTGGTCTCAAAAAAGTTACCTGCATCTTATATGTGAAAGAGTCTTATACGTGAAGGTAATTGCATTCAATAATTGTTTACTTGGTTTTTACGAAATGTAAGAACTAAAAGAAACCACGCTATTGAAACTTTTTTTCCTTGTGTATGGCCGTCTAAATAAGGGTGCGTCTTATATGCCGTCAAATACGGTAATACTCAACAGAAGGAAGCAGGTGAGCTGTAATTCCGATTTTCCTCCTTGCTAACTGAGATTCCCAGAATGTCACTTTCAAACTTGTGCTGTCCTAGGGAATCATGCTGTGGCCAATGACAGTGAATTAATCAGCATATTGATGGTGGCCAGAATTCCACTTTTGAGCCTTGAGTGATTGTGACGGGGTTGGCATTTTTTCTAGAATGTTACCATGTCTAGTCATTTCACTAAATTTAAACTGATGATCTGAAAATTTCTGAAGTCTGGAATCAACTAATTTCTGATCTTGGATTTTGTACCGTATAGTAAATTATTGAATAAATCTTTTATCTGTCTCCTAGTAAACCAGTACATCTAACTAGTAAACCATCACATCTGCTAGTAAACCGTCACATATTTTTAATGTTTTGCTTATTTTTTTAAATTTTATTCATTGACTGGATTTGAAAAGGCTTTCTTAAAGTAATAACAGTATCCTATTCATTGCATTAGCTACAAGTTTATTATTCAGATTATGAAACTAATCATGTATGAATATCAGTTTTCATCCATAATAATAACTAAAAAATTAATTCTCCAGATTCTAGAAATGGTAAGCAAGTAAATTGTTTACTATTTGTTTTCTCTTGCATTTTTTCTACTTGACAATTTTATTTAATCCTCTTTTATGAGACTGTTTTATATCATAATGATTTTATAGTTAGATTAGATTGTTTTTCATTGTAGAATGAAATTTGAAGTTATTTCTTATTTTTCTAATAGCTTGTGAGATTACTTGCATATTTAGGAGAGATTTTTAGTGTAATTGCTTCCTGTCTGTAGAGCTTGGAGCTGAAAATATGAAAATTATTTAATAGATAACTGAAAGTATTAATCAGCAAATTCAAATATCTCACTGTCAATCAAATAAAATATCAATCAGAATACAGAAATAAATTATTATAAATTATAGTTAAAATGCATCATACCAGGTGTAAAGGCCTGTGATGAGTTACTGTACCATCCCAGACTGACTAATACCAGGTGTAAAACAGACCTTCTTGCTGTCTTTTACGCTAATTACAGCCTCAAACACGTGTATTTTGAAGCAAAATAGCTAAATAATTAGCTGAAAAATAATCATTTATGGAATTTCATGTATGCTTGTAGATTACAAGCCTACTATACCAATCTGTGGGGCTGGCTTTTGGTAGAAGTGATATTGTAAAAGATGGGAGAAATAAAATATCCTTTTTTTACCCAGTTGATTGATTCTTGAAACTAGTTGATAAAAATTAGCTAGCTAAAAATACATTTATATGCAATTGTTTAATAATGAGACAACTTTTAAGCAAATAAAGTGCTTTCGTTGTATTCTGTATTTTTGGTTTGTGTGTATGTTCCATAGTTTTTTATTTGTAGAGTGGTTAATTGATTGCTGTTTATAAAACTTTCGAATCGGGAACGTTATTATGGGTTAACACAAAAAATAAAAGAAACGGTGAATTCTGTACATTGAATAGTTAAATAGTAAAAGCCTAAATATCAGGCGAATAAAGAAATTTAAAACTAGGCGAAAGGGCAAATATTTATGAATACTGAACAAGCTGAATATTATTTTATCTAAAAATGCTAAATATGCCAGTCTAATACAGCATAAAGTCTGAAATCCATACATCCAGTAGCTGGAATGATCTAATATTCAGACCTCTAGACCACCAATCCAATAAGTAAATAAGTATATGAATAAAATTCTGTTCCTTTATTAAATAAGTATATGAATAAAATTCTGTTCTGTTCCTTTAAACATCTGCTAAAATGACTGGTGAAAGTTTGATGGCATTTATGCTAGCTTTCATAGTCAGCAGGACTTAATGATTGGGTAAAATCTTTTGCTTTCATATAGTTCATATGTTCCAGGTGCTCAAGCATATATTGTACATAGTTTTTTCTTCTTCGGTTTTTGATAATAATGGCATTAGAGAGAACAAATATGTTTTTGTAAACACTTTTAGAAGCTATAAATAATTTTGTTTTCATGTTATGCCTCTTTTTTGTGATTTCCTTTTTTAATCATGGTATTTTGACCTGACAGAAGTTTGTTTTCATTTGTGATCAGTGAGTAATGTTATAAAACTATGCCATTTAGCATATCTGTCATATTTAAACATTCCCCCCTCCCTGATTTGAAGTGTCAATTGTACAAGATCAAATGCTTTTTTCTTGAGGGATTAAAAAATTGTGTCTAGTTCATGCATAATGCCTTTTTAATTCAGAGACCATTAAAAATTTATGTGTATATATATTAAAAATTGGTAAAATTGTATATAAAAATAATAAATTAAAAAAAATTTGGTCTTGAAGTCTTGAATGTATTTCGTTTTATGAGAATTTTTTTAAGTAATGTTTGCATGGAGGGCGAGTATTTTTTTTTTTTTTTTTTTTTTTTTTTTTTTTTTAATTATGTGTCAGCTGAATATTTCTGATATACTCTAGTACAAGTGATATTTTTTATTTGTGTGGATCA
This sequence comes from Stegodyphus dumicola, assembly GCF_044657685.1. NCBI lineage: Eukaryota > Metazoa > Arthropoda > Arachnida > Araneae > Eresidae > Stegodyphus > Stegodyphus dumicola. The sequence goes on from NC_140768.1 coordinate 279,672,268, forward strand.
GTGTAGAAAAGCCAAATAAAAATAAAAACCCACTTGAATAGATCTTGGTTGACATTGTTCTTATTGGCCTCTCTTAAATAAGATATGTTTTTCTTATTTCTGATTATAGTGTTCACGTTTTTAAAATTTGTGTTGTCAATGAAAAGTTCAAAAGATGTCATTCTGTTTTAGTTATTACTTTATTGTAATAAGTAACTTGAGAAAGTTATTCTTCTTATGTTTAGAAAATTTGTAGCTACTTGTTGTTCTATAATAGGAATGATCCTATTTTGATGATTTCTTGATGATTTGCTCTTATTCCTGAGCATATCTAAAACCTCAGTTTTAAAATAATGCTTAAGTTTTATTCAGAAAACAATTGTGTAACTACAGATTTAAACAAATGTTGGTAAAAGAAAATACTGTTTTATAAAATCGCTACAATAATACTACTATCAAATAATTTATAACTATTTTAAATCTATCTCACCTGCATAGTTGAATGAAATATTTTGTTTGGAGGAAAGGGGGAGAAAAAATGAAAAACAGCTGCCTTTTTTTTATATATATTTCATATTTTCATTGATATGGTATATTATAATTTAAAAAGTGTATATTATCTAAATCTTTTTAACATTTAATACTTGTTTATTAAGTGAATGATTAAGCTTTATATTATCAAAATCTGGAATAAAAATTAATTTTTTTCTCTTTCATTTTTAATGTAGCTCATCCATTGGATTATTATGGTGAGAGTTTTTCTTTTATTGTTTGTTTGTTGATTAAATATGTGCATTTTATGTATTTGTCTGCTAGAGGTATATTTAATAACTAAGAATTTAAATTTTTTATATTCTATATTATGACAATTTATCACTGAAATATCTTTATATATGAATATCTATGCATTGTTTTACTTTCATTAAATGATAATAGTTAACAATAAAAAATTTTACTAGTCATTCATTGGGATGAAGGTAAGTTAAATTCTTTTTTTAATTTTATTGTTAATTTGGTGTGTGTAATTTTTTTTTCCCATTATAGCTAGACTTTTAAACCGTTATTGCTTATAGGTTATAGCTGAGCATTTTTGCTTAATTAATTTTTCATGAAAATTTCACATAATTATTGGCTGAATTGAATGTATTTTTGGCTATGAATTTTGAGCTCTATGCAATTTTTGTGTCATTTTTAAAAATTAATGATTAGCCATAATTAGGTATCAATTGAAATGGTTTTATGCAGTTAAATATAAATGTCTTAATGTCTTGAAGGGACACAAACTTTTCTATGAAACTATTTTTTATCACTGTTGAAATTTTGTACATTAATAAGCTAAAGAATTATGTATAGTAGCTTCATAAGTTTTGGATTGCATTAAATGTGCAGTTTTCTTGTACATAAATTTTCCATGAACTGTGTGAGTGAATTTGATATTTCTTCCATTGTAATCTTGAAAATATATATATATTTTTTAAATTTTCATCCAACAACTTTTGTAACTGGCATTACTGCAAAAAGACTATGCTTAAAATATATCTTAAAAAGAAATCAGACATGCCCATTTATAATCTAGGTTTTAAAAATAGTAGTTGTTTATTTTTGAAAAAGAAATTAAATTGCAGATATGTATGTTTTAAATCTTGTTTTATATTTCTATTTAAAGCAACTGTTACAGAATTATTTACACATTTTACTGTTTTCTAATGTGTTTATTTGAAATGTTCTTGTGGAATATCACTGTTTTTAATGAATAAATTGCTTATATAATAATATATGAACATTCAGTTTAATGATATGGTGATGCTGCCTGTGGAAAACTAATAAGTAACAAATAATACCATACAACTAACATTTGAAAAAAAAGTCTTAAATAGGGAATATGAAATAATTTATTTTAGAAAATGTTTCTATGGACTTACAAAACTAATAATTATAAATTACATTTTTTTATATCAATTTATTAGATAATAATATAATTGGAGACATTTATTGCAGATGTTCTTTATGTAGTGACTGTATAAAAATAATGCACGTGCAGTAGAAAAGCTAAATGATGCAAATGCCTTATTTATCATATCTATAATTTAATATTTGCATGTTCTTTCTCTTGTCTTGTTATATTTTATTGTGTTTAGTTGCTTGATTTCTTTTATAAAAATTATTTAATCACATATAGAAGTAACACCTCAAAAATGGTAATATATATTATTTTTTAAGGGATTCAAAGAAATTAATTTTGATAACTTTAATTTCTCTCATGGAAACGTGAGTTCGCTCTTTTTTTTTCCCTTCAATATAATAAAAGGTAATATAATAAAGAGTCTTCATGTAAAATATGTCATGTTCAAATATGTTTTCTAACTGGAATCTTTAGTAAAGTTTATTGATTGCTATGGTTCTCTTCGCTCTGGCACCTTTCAGTATAAGCTGCTTGTTTAATTTTCTTGCAGAATATTAGATCTTCTTTTATTTCAAAAATGTTCAGTTAAACAAGCATTGTATTTATTTATTACTCAACGTAGTTATTAATGTGCCAGTTACTTGCTTTTCGTTTGGAGAAGGGGTATAAATGTCAAGAGGAAAAGGCAGTCTGTCCTCCTTTTGACTAATTTTCTGTTTGGGATTTATTTCTCCATTATTTAATCACTATTTTGTTATGATTTTTGTTTCCTTATCTCATCCATCTACTGTACTTTCCCCTAAATTTAAACTCGAAACAGTGAGAGAAATTTTTTTATAGTAGCAGGAATAAAGTTCTTAGTACTGCAGCGTCTGAGCAAAGGACCAATATCTATAATAAAAATAAACAAGGAAAATATAAATTTATCAAAATTTAACCTTTATATTGTATTTTGCAAAGTTCTTTTCAAGCGATAAGTTAACTAGAAATAAAAAGTTGAAATCAGTTACATGGTATCAACAAACATTTGTATATAACCAATACTTTATCTAAACACAACTTGTAAATTTAGCACTTGATATGCTATGGGATGCTTATTGTTTCTATGAAATATAAATTGAAAAATTGTCTTTTTCTTTTTGGTATTTCATTTAATAAATGATTTATTGTCATGCCACATGGCATGCAATTTATGTCAGTGAATCTGTATATGATAGAATCAAAAATAGGGGTAGATTTATTTCATTGAAAAAGTTAAAAATATCCTGATTTTTTATTAGTTAAAAATTTTTATTACAAAAACTTTCCCAATCTCTAAAAAATTATTATTTTATTAAAATAAGCGATTCTGTCATCAATGACTACCTTTTCATGGTTGATGAGATTGGTTCTAATTTGAATTACATTTTCTGTTAGATCTTAATTTTCTTCAAGTACTTAGAGGAATATTTCTTGTATTTAAATATTATCCTTCAATAAATACAACTTTGACGGACATGTTAAATTTTTCTGTTATTTTTATTTTTTGAAAACTATACTTTAAAACAAAGTCTTAAAATTTTTAATTTAATTAATTGATTTTATATTTGAAAATTTAATATTTTATATATTTATCAGTTACTATGCAGAAATAAATAGGGAATTCATAGTTTTATGGACTTTTTTGTTTTGTCTCTTCAATTCTGTTAATATTTTTTTTTTTTTTTTAATATAAATGCTGGTAAATGACCTGTATGATTTTGTGATTATGTTAATGTAGTTTTATTTTAAATAAAAACTACTAACAATTTGCCTTTACTAACCGTAATAGAATGAAAATGCAAAATGGTGAATTTAGTGCCTGTAAAAGAAAAGGAAAAAAATTGTTTGTAACACTTTGTAAATGAAAAGGAAAAAGTTGAGAAAAAAGATCTATTTTATTAATCTGTGTTTAGCATGGCTGATAATGCTGCTTTTGAAGGTTAAGTCTTAACCATAATTTTGAGAAAATAAAGATCCCATATTTAATTTGCTTACTTTTTGCTTCATTTATGCCTCTTCTGCATTCATTTTTTTTCTATCCTGAAATGTTGTAGACAAAATTTTAAGTTCTAAATTTTGGAACTTATCAGTGGGATTTCAAGCAGTATGAAATTTTCAGTTTCTATATAGTTCATTCCTATAGGGATTCAGTTTTACTGGAGTTTGTCTTATATAAAGTCAGCTTAAGTTAATGTGTAAAATATATCAAAACCATTTTTTTTAATACATGCTATAGTATACTTTTTCCTCAAACGGATAGATAAGCTTTACATAAGTTTATCTCTGAGATAACCTTACTTATTATACTGCTGCAATGTATTTCATTCCTTAATCTATACAATTAAAATTGCACATCCTATTAAATTTCTTTATTTACCTTTTCTTTTCACTTTCAATCAAATCTTTGTAGTAAGACTGAAATACTGCAGTTTCAAATTTATGATTTCAGTCTTTAAACTGGAAGGTATTAAGGTAATTTAGACCTTAATTTTTGTTACTGCAAATACTTTAAATAAATTATGGTTGTGTAATTATGGTTTATGAAAATATATTTCTTTTAAACTTATAAAAGAGTGCTAGCATAATTTAAAAATTCAGTTTTTAGACATTACGGTGATTACTTGCAAATGGTATAAATTTTATTTTCTTAGTTTACTATTGGTGTCTTCTGTTTATAATTCTTTTTCTGTTATTCTTTTATGAAAATTCTTAAACATATCATCATAATATTTTTATACATTTTCAATTAGAAATTCTTTTAGTTTTGATTTTATAATTGTAGTTTTAGTTAAGTATTATAATAATGTAATGATGAGCACACAAGAATCTAGAATGTATGCTAATACTGTAGCATAAGTATTTTCCTGGAATATATATTTTCAAACATTATTCTGAGTTCTTATTCACAACTGATATGGCTATTTTATAATTCTGTTGGCTCATTTCAAATTCACAGAATTCACTTACTATAAACTGAATTTTTTCAAAAAGAAAAGGAAAATACACTTTTCAAGTTTTATTTCCAAATGTGATCATTGTCTTTTATGTGTTTTGGCTTAAAATAAAATGATTTACAGTTTTTATTAGTAAAAATATATTTCTTACATTTTCCAAAATTTTAATTGATGCAATCAGTACTATTTCAATTAGCTCTTAAATGGGCTTTTCTTGTAAGCACATATTTTTTGGAAATTTTAATCTAAAGCTGGTTGTATTTAAAAAAATGTGTTGTGTTTTATAAAATATTATAAACTGTTAAATTTAATTTTGTATACGTTGATTTGTGGAGAAATCTATAACTTTCCTATTCTTATTCCAATTCCGCTGGAAACGTTATTTTATCACGACTCTAGAATGGGATGATGAATTTCAAGGTAGGTCTTCTCCGAGACAATATCAGTACAAATGCTAGTGACATACTGACTTGCTTTGCTTTATCAGTGACCATATTCTTGTAGTTTTATGTATGCATGAATTTTAACAAAATTTAATTGTACTGAACCCTGACATAAAATTGTGCTATATATTAAAAAAATTGTAGATATACAACCCTAAAAATTTTCAATCTTTTTAACCAATTAATATGTCTTTGCCTTAACATGTTAATAATATTTGCTATTAATATTTACCAGGGATACATATATGCTGTGTTTATTCATTTATTTCTAAATTTATGTATTTATCTTTAAATTGTGTTACATGTTTTATGCTTTATATATATGTTTGTATGTGTGTTTCTTTAAATTTTAAGAGTAAATTTGTTATTGTGTATGATATTTTGCATGAGCTGTTTGTGCAGATTTTGTTTTCATCAAAACACTTATTTTCTTTTATCCATAATAGCTTTGCTTGTGCATTAAAGCTTAATGCTTATTTTATTAATGCTTATTAACATTTAATGGCTTTGTTTTGTAACTGTTTATGCTGGATTACTTTGTATATGTATTTTTGTAGATTTGAAGTCTCATGACTTCCGAGAGAATTTTTTTCTCCCTAAAAGTTGTAAAATTTAACTATCCATGGTTTGGAAAACATGCAGGGTGATCATAAAAAATTTTCTCCATATTCCCTTAGCGGCTTATCTGCTCAGCCAGTCAAAATGAAATTTCAGATTTTGTTATTTGAAAGTAAGTGCTCGAGATTGTGATGTTTTAAAACACTAGAGCTTTCACTTTTACAGTTACACTGAAAAAATTTGGAAATTTTCTAATGGCAGAACCCACTTTTTTCCTTCCCAAATTGATCTTTTTTCCTTCCCATTGAAAAACCGTACATTGTGTTGAAATTATATGCGCATGATGAAAACTGCTGATGTAAAACGTTTGCTAAAGGATCCATAATAGCACAAGAGAGGTGGAGGAAAAAACTTTTATTGGAATTACAAGCCTTCAATGTGCCAACCTTCGCAGATAATAATGCATGGCAGTTGGGAGATTGTTGACAACAGTGACAAACGTAACATCACAGGAGGAATACAGGATCAAACAGAAAGGCTAGTTCATTCCTCTGAGCAACTCCTCACCGATGCAAGCCTCATTAATTATTTAGTTTATATAAGCAACACATATGCTGTTGCTTTGACATTCATATAGTGATAGCTATCTATATGTTGCATTTCTTTTTTTTTTTTTCTTCATCAATATCAGTAAAAAATTTTCATTGTCAGTATTTTTCATTTTAATTTCTGTCACAGATGTCTGGATGGGGATCATTTAGATATCTGCATTAAACAGTATCTTTTAAATATTAAAATGTATTCTCTCCTAGACACTTAGCAATAGATAGTTTAATTATTTTCATCATCAGCATGTTTTACTAAACCAGCACACTCAAAACAGTTTTAAGAGGTTAAATGTAGAACAGATTGCCAAGATATTTTTATCTTCTACCACATTGCCTGAAGAAGATAATGAATTATTTTCTATAATCATATTTCAAGATGGTGATCACTTCATGATCCACAAGCTGTGTTTAGATATTAAATTCAGGATTAGGAAAGCAATCAGTTATAAATTTCTGATATTTTTACTACTGTGGTCACCAAAACGAGAATTTAATTTTTTTTTGGCTAAACCTCATCATCCCACATTTATAGCTCTTACACAGTTTTGTCATCATTAGTACCATATGGTTAGCTTTTCGAAATTAGGCTGTGATAGTTTTCAGTCCTGGTTGCAAACACATGGTCTTATTTGTAATTTTGATAATTTTCTGTTACACATTTTCCCTTTAAATTTTATAATTTGATTTAGTGTCATGTAAAATAGACCAGCTTCATCTGTACTGATACGAAACATTATCCCAAACATTTTTCTCTATGTCTTGACATCATATGTTGAAAGATTTTCTAATACATTAATAATTTCCTCAAGAAAATGTTCCATATCCTAAACTTGATTGCCCTGTCATTTGAGCATAAAATGCATTATTTCCAAATTGTTTGGCAAATTCATTGGTCTTGCTTTCATATTCTGACAAATAGCAGCAGCTTCTGTGGATTATAAACCACATGGATGTTTCTTCAGCATCTTTATGCTTGACCTTTTATATTTTTCTCTCGGGTATAATTTTTTATGTTTTGTATAAGTAGAATTTAATCCATGTAATACTGACTATGGTTTTAGTAAACTGCATTATTGGGAGTTGTCAGTTTTGCTATATCCATTTTCAATTTTTCTAATTATCTTCACCCTATTTTTTGGGCAGAAAGCTTTTATTTAACAGCTTGCTAATTTTGACACAAGTTTCATGAATATGGATTGAAGTGAGTGAGTTTAAAAAATAAGTAACATTTGGAAAAGTTGGAAAGAGAGTGAATTTTTTCAACAATCTGCCCTACCCATTTTCAATTAAGAAGCCTGCTCATTTCCACTTCCAAGATATATGTATTGTGAAACCTAATCTTCTAAGATGTTGGATCTCTTGGATGTTGCCTTATATGAATTTTGTGCGGAACAGAAAGAAAGGTGGAAAGATACAGTGCTGGAAGTTTTTGTGTGAATTTTTTTGGAACACAAAGAAAGACGGGAATCGATACAGTAATATAAATATTGTTACGAATTTGGTATTTAAAAAGCTAATGACAGTTCAATTATAAATCAAATGGTTTTATTACAGTGCAGCGCGTGACGAATATTAAAAGAAAGCTAAGCCGGAAAATTGAAAATACAAGAGCGCATGCATTAAATAAATAAATATCTCTTTTTGATTTCGAGAAAGTACTGGAAAATTCTAGCGCGTGATTTTAAAATCTTATAAAAGGAGGAAAACATCTCAGTTTGGAGTAGAGTTGCTTAGTTTGTTGTTGTTTAGAAAACTGCCGTTGTTGATTATAGCGAATTCGCGGATTAGCGTTTTTTAGCTGTTTTGAATTACGTTCTATTGTACATTTAAGTAGTTAAAAGATAACTACTGTGAGATATTGTGATACTGCATGATAATTTGAGAAAATTTAAGCATTTCTGTTGTGATAATAATAAATTTTTTTCATTTTTCATCGGACTTGTGCATTCATTTCATAACGAACCCGTACGCACGCAACAATTTTTGGTGTCAGAAGTGGGGTTTGAATGCCAATAACAAGAGGGATGGAAGAACAATTGAGACAGCTCATTACTGCTTTTGCTGCTTTCCAAGAAAAGATGGAAGCTGGCCAAACATCTTTTAAAGAAGAAATGAAATTGGGCCAGGAATCCCTCAAAGGAGAAATGAAATTGGGCCAGGAATCCGTTAAGGAAGAGATGAAATCTCTTAAAAATGAGATGAAAGCAGGTCAGGACGAAATGAAAAGAGAAATTACCTGCGTAATAGAAAATAAATTTGAGGCTATGGAAGGCAGAATAAACGCGGTTGAAACTAAAGTTGGACATATAGAAGAGAGAGTTTCTGCCGTCGAACAACAAATTGATGATAGGGTTTCTGCTGCCGTCGCCAAAGAAGTTGACAGCCTAAAGAAGTGCATAGCGACGGTAGGAAACAATTCTGAAGGTTTCAAATTTTTATCGATGCCTGCTCGTTCCGTTCTGAAACTATCTACATATGATGGGAAGACCTCCTGGCAGGTGTATAGGACACAATTTTCTATCGTTGCGGATGCGAATGGGTGGGATTCCCAAGCTAAGGCCTGTCATCTCGCCGCTTCTCTGAGAGCAGACGCTTGCCGAAAATCAAAGGCTAGATTTCGAAGCTCTATCCGGCGCTTTGGAGCTGCGCTTCGGCGAGAAATGTTTAAAAGACTACAGCAGGCTCCAATTAAAATCTCGTCAACAGAAGCTCACCGAAACGCTTCAGGAGCTCGCCACGGATGTTGAAAGGCTGTCACATCACGCCTTTTCAGAGTGCCCGACAGAAACAAGGGAAATCCTGTCCCTGCAATATTTCATCAATGGCATCCGGGACCCTGAAATACAGAAAGCACTGCGAATGGCGGATGTTAAAGATCTGAAAAGCGCTTTAGTGTATGCCATGAAATTTGAGGCAGCCCAGCAAGCCACCCGTCGAGACCGCCATCCAGTCAGAGCTGCTCAAGTCCAGGAGCCAGGGGATCAAGTCACTGCTCGTCTAGACGATTTAACTAGACAACTGAACGCCTTGAGACAGAATATTCGTGACAAGAAACCGACCGTAAAGTGCTGGAACTGCGGTGCTGAAGGACACATCCGACGAAACTGCAGAACACCCCAGGGCACGAATGCTAAGACCGCTCCTAACAAACAGCAGGGAAACTAATTAGTGGCCATCTCGCGGGGCGGAGGTTGCCAGATCATGAAAAGCCCCAGTTTAAAGCGCTTCAGATTTCTGCAGTGAGAGGCGGCAGTAATGGACTTTTCATAATAGGACATATTAATGGAGTTCCCTGCAATATGACGATAGATACAGGAGCCAACGTTACCATCATCCGAAAAGATTTGGCTCAACAACTGGGAAGCAAACTTATCTGGACGCCGCCCTGCGTTACCCTACAGACTGTGTCCGGTGAGAAGATCAACATTGATGGAAAAGTAAATGCTAACATCACGTTTGGAAGTGCCGCTTACCATCACACGGCATATGTAGCAGAGATCACTGATTCTTGCATACTCGGATTGGACTTTCTAAGGAAATACAATTTTTCCTTGGACTTTAAAAATAACGAATTGCATTCTACATCTGAGGACATAGCGTTATTTGGAGTCAATGATGAAGTTAAATCTGTCCATAAAATCATAGCACAAGACAATATCACAATACCGGCAAGAACAGAAATTTTACTTCCTGGATCCATAGCCGAAAACAGAAATTTCCGCTACGGCATCATAGAATATCCCAATAACTGTAATAGCCCAAAAGGAGTACTAGTAGCCTCAACACTCATCGACCTATCCAGAACGGTTATCCCAGTGAGAGTCGCCAATGTAACTGAGAAGGGGAGAATTATTAAGAAAGGTGAAGTGGTTGCAGCATGTACTCCAGTAACCACCGTTGAAAGAAAGAGTAACATCCAAGAATCCGTGTCTTCAGAGAGAATTACATAGGAGTTATTGCAGAATGCGCAATTAAACGATGAAGAGAAGAATGCTGCCGATCGCGTTATTAAAGATCTTCAAGTTGTTTTTTCCCGCTCGTCTTCTGACGTGGGTCGAACTAGTTTGACACAACATAGAATAGATACTGGCGATCATCCCCCGATCAAGCAACATCCAAGGCGTCTGCCGTTTGCTAAACAGGAAGAGATGCGAACACTGTTAAAAGATATGGAAGAAGGCGATGTCATCGAGCCTTCAACAAGTCCATGGGCATCTCCCATTATTCTCGTCAGAAAGAAAGATGGCTCAACAAGATTTTGCGTTGACTATCGCCGGTTGAATGAGGTTACGAAGAAAGACAGTTACCCTCTTCCTAGAATTGACGACATTCTAGACACCCTTTCTGGAAGCACGTGGTTCTCAACGCTTGATTTAAAGAGTGGGTATTGGCAGGTAGAAATACACCCTCATGACCGAGAAAAGACGGCATTTACTACGGGACAAGGGCTTTGGCAATTCAAGGTGATGCCGTTTGGACTGTGTAATGCGCCGCCAACATTCGAACGCCTCATGGAGACTGTTTTGAAAGGACTTTCCTATGAAGCCTGTCTGATATACCTGGATGATATCATCATCGTCGGAAAGAGTTTTGAAGAGCATCTAGAAAATCTTAGAAAGATGCTTCAGAAACTGAAAGAAGCCAATCTAAAGCTGAGTCCCGCTAAATGCAAATTGTTCCGAAAGGAAGTGACTTACCTGGGACATGTCATCTCTGCAGAAGGTGTGCGCACGGATCCTGAAAAGGTATCAGCGGTTAAATCCTGGAAACATCCCGAAAATGTCCATCAGCTGAGAAGCTTCCTAGGGCTTTGCACCTACTATAGGAGATTCGTGAAGGACTTTTCTTCCATCGCAAGACCCCTTCACAAGCTGACAGAGCAACCAAAAGTTCTTGTGGACAAAAGAATGCGACGATGCATTTAACAACTTAAAGGAGGCTTTAACATCTGCTCCAATCCTGACGTATCCTCAGCACGGCCAACCATTTATTCTCGACACCGACGCTAGCAATGAAAGTGTCGGTGCTGTTTTGTCCCAAGAAATAGACGGCCAAGAACGTGTAGTGGCATACTGGAGCAAGTGCCTGTCTAAACCGGAGAGGAATTATTGTGTCACCAGGAAAGAGTTGCTCGCCATAGTCAAAGCTGTAGAACAGTTCCATCACTATCTATACGGCAGAAAATTCCTGCTCCGCACCGATCATGCATCATTGACCTGGCTTTTAAATTTCAAGAATCCTGAGGGTCAAATAGCCAGGTGGATACAGAGACTCCAAGAATATGACATCACTATCCGTCATCGTAAGGGATCATCACACGGAAACGCCGACGCCCTGTCTAGAAGACCTTGCCAAGAAAACTGTTGATATTGTTCCAGGGTGGAAGCGAAATACGAGCTGCTGACTCCGGTCGCAAGACAAATTACAACATCAACATCGGCTGATCGAGAACCGTGGAGTGATGATGAAGTCAGGAAAGACCAGCTGGAAGACCGCGACATTAAACCCATAATTGATCTAATGGAGTCGTCAAACAGAAAACCTACCTGGCAGGACATTTCTATCTGTAGTCCTACAACCAAACAATATTGGGCACTCTGGGATTCACTTCACATTCGAAACGGCGTCTTATACCGGAAATTCGAATCGGATGATGGGGAGACGTTCCGATGGCAGCTGATACTTCCAAGATCCCGCATTCCTGATGTCCTTAAAGAACTACATAACAGCCCTACTGGAGGTCACTTTGGAATAATGAAGACCTTACAGAGAGTTCGTGAGCGCTTTTACTGGAATAATGCAAAGGATGACATGCAAAAGTGGTGCCGATCTTGCGATGCCTGTGCAGGTCGGAAAGGACCTAAGAGACGCAGCCGAGGCAAGCTGCAACGTTACAACGTAGGGGCGCCTTTTAAACGAATCGCCTTTGACATCCTGGGACCTCTGCCACGAACTGCTGATGGCAACAAATACATACTCGTTGTCGTTGATTACTTCACCAAGTGGCCTGAAGCTTATCCTATTCCTGATCAAGAGGCTGTCACAGTAGCTGAGGTAATGATACAGCACTGGATTTCCAGGTTCGTAGCGCCTCTTCAGTTACATTCCGATCAGGGAAGGAATTTTACCTCGGTAGTAATCAAAGAACTATGCAAACTACTCGGCATTGACAAGACCCAAACGACGCCATTACATCCCCAGTCGGACGGCATGGTAGAGAGGTTCAATCGAACCATCCTTAATAACCTCTCATTAGTGGTTTCCAGAAACCAGCAGGACTAGGACAAGAAATTACCACTCTTTTTACTGGCTTACCGCAGTGCTGTCCACGAGACTACCGGCTATTCTCCATCACAGATGCTCTTCGGTCATGACCTTCGTCTGCCTTGTGATCTATTGTTTGGCCGCCCTCCGGATGCTCGTTCATCGTCTGAGGAATATATTCAAGATCTCCAGGTCCGGTTTGAAGTGATGCACAACTTTGCATGAGAGCGAGTCAACTTGGCGACGGAGAAGATGAAGACCCGCTACGACACAAGAGCTACTGAACATCAGTTCCACGAAGGAGACAAGGTGTGGTTGTAGAATCCGACTCGACGGAAAGGACTTTGTCCGAAATTACAGTCACCTTGGGATGGCCCGTATACAGTCCTAAAAAGGCTGAATGACGTCGTGGTTCGGATTCGTAAGTCTTCGAACTCTAAACCTAAAGTCGTTCATTACGACAGGTTAGCTCATTACTATGGCCATAGTACGTAATGTAAATAATTGTAAATAGTATCAGACCATGGTCCTTTTTGTTTTTAAATGTGTATTTGATTTGATTTGTATTTAGTATTTGATTTGCTTTAAGTATTTTATTTGTATTTAGTATTTGTTTTGTATTTAGTATTTGATAGCATTTGATTTGTTTAAGTTAGTTATTGCATTTATTGTTTATGTTGTATGATATTGTAATGTAATGTTTATGCCTCAGTTGCATTTATGCCACAGTTGTAAGTTTAGCTTCCTGTCCAGGGATTGTACTGCCCGAGACGTGCAGTCCTTGGGAAGGGGGCAGTGTTACGAATTTGGTATTTAAAAAGCTAATGACAGTTCAATTATAAATCAAATGGTTTTATTTCTCGCACAGTGCAGCGCGTGACGAATATTAAAAGAAAGCTAAGCCGGAAAATTTAAATTACAAGAGCGCGTGCATTAAATAAATAAATATCTCTTTTTGATTTCGAGAAAGTACTGGAAAATTCTAGCGCGTGATTTTAAAATCTTATAAAAGGAGGAAAACATCTCAGTTTGGAGTAGAGTTGCTTAGTTTGTTGTTGTTTAGAAAACTGCCGTTGTTGATTATAGCGAATTCGCGGATTAGCGTTCTTTAGCTGTTTTGAATTACGTTCTATTGTACATTTAAGTAGTTAAAAGATAACTACTGTGAGATATTGTGATACTGCATGATAATTTGAGAAAATTTAAGCATTTCTGTTGTGATAATAATAAATTTTTTTCATTTTTCATCGGACTTGTGCATTCATTTCATAACGAACCCGTACGCACGCAACAATATGTTTATCCTAACAGCTTAAGTGTAGATAGTTTTAGGAACTGGTAATTTTTGAATTAGAACTTGCAGAAATTTTGAGAATTATGCAAAATATGAAATTTCATTTGAAAATTTCAACAGAATTCATTTTCTCTAATTCTTCTAAACATAAAGAAATTAAAGTGAGATATATTTTCACATGTTTTCATAAGTCTGCATACAGTAATATTGTGTGTTTATAAATTGCAATGTAACCAAAATTTTATTTCATTACAGTAATGGTTGCATGTAAATAAAAATAAAAATTTAGCTGAAATGGGACCGAAGCATAACTATAATTTCGATTTTAAACCTTTAAAAATTTTTTATTACTTTTAGTTTAATTAATTAATTAAGGCTGATACTGATTTTTTGTAGGCTTATGTTGCCATTAAATCAATAAGAATATTGAACTAATTCGACCCTTTAATTAATCATATATAATTTTCATGAACGTTTCTCTCTTTTTAGAACAAAAATGCAGTTTTCATCTTTCAGAACATTAAAAATATATTAAATTTTCAAGACCATGCATTTTTGTTTTGATATACTTAGTTCATCTTATAATGTATCATTCAGATCATTGAACTAGTTAGAACATAATTCTGAGGTAAAATACTTTAAACATTAACTGGTAACAATATTTAATTCAAAGTTCTAAATTTTACTTTCTTTTTGGTCAATTGCATGCCATTTTACAATTCTTCAAAATTTTTTACTGATCAAATTCAAGTAGGAAGGAAATATTTTTATTAATCAAAGTGCTTTTAAACACAATATAATTAATAATCAGCATGCATGTATTATGTAGGTAAATGTAGTAATGTATCGCTTATAGATGTAAACGAAAATGAAATATACTAATATATATTTTTGAAACATCAGTTAATTCTTCATAAACTGGTTCATTAGTGAATTTATAAAGTTGTTACTTGGTTTTTCTTTAATTCTTCTATATAAATCCTTGTAATAGGTTAAAGTAGGTAAGAAAATAAAATTTAATCAGAAAAATTATGCTGAAAATTACTGTTGAAAAACAGGCTTAATTTTAATTAAGAAACTACAATATTAACCTTTCATTGAGAATTTTTCCTTAGACTTTTCTTCACATTTCCTTTCTATTCAACTCTTCATGATAAATATTGGTTTTAAAGAAATGATATACAAGAGAAACAAACCTAAATTCAGATAAATTTAAAACAAGGATCGGGAGTGCCACGGACTTACTGAGAAGGTTCACATCTCTACATATGTAAATATTTTCCCCCCTAAAAGTATTTTAATAAAAACAATGCATATAACATTGGATTTACTACTTAATGAGAGTTCATACAATTGCCAATTGGAATATTTACCCCCCTCCCGGAAATGGAAAACCATCTTGACAATGCTTCTTTGGAATATTGAATTAATTAATAGATCTGCACAGTGTTGAAAATGTACCCTAAGAATTAAAGGATATAATTTGACTGTTATGTTTATGAAGCTGAATTGGTTTTGAAAGTGTTTTTGTGCATGGATATCATATTTTATTAATTTCTGTCTATCCTTAACCCTGTTTCATTGTACAATTTTACGTTTTTTCTGCCTATTCTGCTCAATTTATGTTTTTCCTGTGAAAGCAACTTTTGTCTTTTTTTTGATGAAATTATTTTATCACTGCATGTATTTGCATTATTATTCATCTATTAGTTCTCACATATGCTGATATGCCTGCTGAAGATGATGTTGAAGGATCCTCCTTAACATCTCATGACATGGATACACCTCCTCCATTATATACCCCAAGCCATCGTCATTCTCATAAAGGATTACCTCATGTTGAAATGGTTCGACCTGCTCAAGATGGTAGTACTGTCATTACACCTAGTTCAGAATCAGCAAAAGATGAGAAAAAGAAAGGTGAGATATGATGTTTACTATGTAAATTAAATATGTATGTGAAATACATATTTAATTTATGATTTTTGAAACTAGTGTGAAGTTGCATTGTATAAAAATAGCATAGCAAATTATTAATCTTGATTGTATGTAATTTCATTATGCATTAATTCACATGGTAAAAATAATGAAGACAGTTATTGCAGAAATCCAGTAATATAATTGTGTAATATTTATTAAAAATTATAATATATAATATATATTATTTATAAATAAATATGTAATTTTATTTGAGCTTTTTTACCCGTTTGTGAGATTAAGCTGATACAGTAGAATTTCTGGCATGTATTCTTATATTGGATAATACATATTTACATAGAGCAAATCTCATGGAAAGAAGACATTGATCACGTGCAATGGCAACCATATTCGTGTGACCACAGTACCTTTGGAATGCCCTTAGATATGCTATTTTTGCTCATGTACTCTGTACTCTTTTCTTGAAAGAGCTACAGGCTGTTCTGTGAAATGGACAAGTATTGCCTTTTGGTACAGTTTGACATTTTAAGTTTGGAATATTACTGCAGAATTTGCATGAAAGTCAGAGATGATCATATCCCTTATTAAGATGATTTTATTTTCATGTATTACAAACAGTGTCTAATACACAAAGTGTAGTATGGCAGTATTATGAGAAAGTAATAAGAATTTTACTTTGGATTACAAAGTCTCTGACGTAGATATAGCTATACAGGATTTCGACTGCATAAACAGTAACTTCCTGTAGCCCAAAGTAATTCCACAATGGGCATGTTGACATAAAGTCATGGTAAAGTAAACATACAATTAATATTAGTAGGATTGGAAATAATCTAAGTATACCTTATGTACTGTAATTTTTCATTGAGGAATATATAATGATATTGTCTACTTTCAAGTGAATTTTTGTGTGATCAAAGCATAATTTTCCCAATTATGTCAAATTTACTATTGGATGCTTAATTTTTGGAAAGCCAATGTATTGCAGATTCAACTGTTATTTTTTAAAAGTTCAAACAAGAGAAGGATGCATATTGAAATGCTAAATAAGAATCATAGGTACTAAAGGAAATCTTAATAGCAGTACATTTTTCAGGCCTAGTCTTTCACTCTAGTAATATGCCCTGATTTGAAGCATATTTTTGCCTTATTAAATCATTGGTTATAATGCATAATTGGTAGTAGTTTGATATTTCACTCAATGTTTTTAGCATTCTGCGTCTAAGAGCAGCCAAAAAATTATTGTTGTTTTATACTGAAATCAGTGACATTGTAGATGACATTTATCTGCTAGAAGGATAAAATAAATTAAGCCATGAGTATTTTTTTCTATCTTGAGTTACTAAAAAAATATTAATTCATTAATTAAACGTTGATTCAGTATTTTTCATTTAGTATAAACTTTTAATTCTGTTTTGAGTAAGTAATGGAATGTACTAAAAAACCATGGTAATACTTGTATGAAACTTGTTATATTTATTAGTAGATATTCTTTATGGAGATAGAGAAAGTGAAAAATCAAGCCATACTTTTAATAGGTTAGGTTATTCAATTATGGCAAAGCCTCGAGGGCTATCTGCCTAAGGGGAGGGATGCCTTCTTGGAGGACTTCCTAAGGGAAACTGGCTCGCATACACGTTACACATGGGGAAAACCACGAAAGCACCCATGCAGCCAGCCCGTTCGTGTGATTCAAACCTCGGACCGAACTACCAGTATTCAGTGACTTTACCACTCGGCCGCTGGTGGACCTCATACTATAAATATCTAATTTTATTATTGTATGTAATACAATAGTAAAATTAGATATTTTGTATTACATACAATAGTAATGAAATGGCATTAAAAATTTTTATTAAATTATTTTTTTAAAGACTGGCAATTTATTTCTTTTTCTGCTTAAAGGTGATTTGAACTTATGTTATTTAATATTCACAGCTTCAAAGTGAAAACAGCAGGGAGAAGATATTTTTCGTAATGTAAGATAGATTAAAAGTAATTATTCTTACTGATAATTGCAAATAATTTTATTAATTTTTAGTCAACCTGGCTGAACCATGCTTTAGTAGTGAATATGAAATCGAGGAATTTGTGTATAGTGTTAAAATTCATTATAGGTCCATTATGTTTAGAAGTAACTTTGATCGAGTTGAATCAAAACTTTAACAATATGTTAGTCAGAACACGTGAAGTATATACCTCAATTAATGCAGAGTTTAAGGTTCTGTGCAGCAAATTTCCTCTTTCTTGTCAAGCTGCATGCAGATTCGATTAGTGCATAATGAGACTTTAAAGATAAACCAGATGTCATTTTGGAGCTTGGTTAAATACATTATTTTCATTTATTCATCATACTCAGTAAGAAGTGGACTCATAATATTGATGGATGTCCTACTGAATTATGCCATTAACTTTATAAGGCTTCATTTTATGGAATTGGAACCCTGATGTGATGTCCAATATTTATTTTACTGTTGCAAAAATTCAGAAACATTTATTTAATGCAGACAGAGTTGTTTACAAAAGTTATTTCATATTTTCACTTGCAAATGCCCATTCATTCTCTCTGAAATGGATACCCATAATGAATGAATTTAATTGTTAAATGATAATAATTGTGTAGTTAGAGGCATTAAATTTTAATATGAAGTTATAGCTTGTGTTTGTCATTTGTCATACTGATTGGAAGACAATGATTTATGATCGTTTACTTTTTTTGGCAGAGGGATTTTGTTGTATACAGTCAAAAGTCGTTAATTCGGAATCGTCAGGACTTCGGCGATTCCGGATTATAGATCATCAGTTTAATTCTGGTAAGATAGCATGCAGAAATTAAAAAATTAAAAATATGAAACCATAATTTATGAAATAAAGAACAATTATGATCTAAAGGGTATCAAAATTTACAAAAAAAAAAGTGCTTAATATTTATTTGTTTACTTTATTAAACATTTCTTTCAATGTAAGTTGTTTAAGTTGCTTCATTTTTTATGTGATAATACATTCTCTTTAATTCTATAAACAGACATAATTTTTTGTTCAGTTACAGAGTTTCGCTGTTCAAGTCCTATAATTGCTGTATCGAGAATACCAACTAATTTGTCAATCGAAATTTTTTCGTTTTCAGTAACCTCTGTCACTTTCTTCGCTATCGGAAGCGAATTATAATGACGAGGAATTTGATTTAAATCATATCAAAGACGGAGTACATCGAGATGAAATACTACATTTAGTAAGGAATTATAAGCCAAATAAAATAAAAACATCTGCCCTGAAGGTACGGATAGTGCCGACAGATCAACTTCCAATTCATTGCGCGCCCGCCGCGGCGTTAAAGATAAACAAAGTTTAGATAAACAAATGTTAAAGTTTAGATAAACAAAGGATATGCCTTATCCATTTTTTGCAGCAATTCCATTTTTTGTTTAATGGACTTCGAAACATACTTTCGCTTTGTAGATCCTTTACATATTAGTAAATATATATCAGAAATTCTATTTGACATAATCGAAAGTTCAAGCTTACTTTTATAAAATTGCTCTAACAGTCTGCAAAAAATAATAAGCCGAATCCAATTCAAAGATTAAGGAACAACGCAATCTGCAACATTAACTGAATTAGATAATTTTAGCTTAGCTTATACCTTCCATTATACATTAAACGGGCATTCGTAAATGTATTTTGCGCATGCACACACGCATATTTGCAGCCATAAAGGTCTTACGCTTACGTAAACACCTATGGGCATGCGTCAATGCAATGCATGCGCAGAAAGTTTGTTAATGGTCCGGATTATGGGTGTTCGAATTAATGACTTTTGACTGTATAACATATTTAGGTGTTCTCTTCTTCCACATGGAAGATGCTTATAACCTGGACTTTGGTTTCATATAAGATAAGATGCATTTGGAATAATTTATATACATATACACTGAAGTGACAAAAGTCATGGGATACCTCCTAATATTTTGTCGGTCCTCCTTTTGCCCAGCGAAGTGCAGCAACTCGACGTGGCATGGACTCAACAAGTCGTTGGAAGTCCCCTGCAGAAATATTGAGCCCTGCTGCCTCTATAGATGCCCATAATTGTGAAAGTGTTGACGGTGCAGGGTTTTGGGCTCGAACTGACCTCTCGATGATGTCCCATAAATGTTCGATGGGTTTCATGTCGGGCGATCTAGGTGGCCAGATCATTCGTTGGAATTGTCCAGAATGTTCTAACCAATCACGAACAATTGTGGCCCGGTGACATGGCGCATTGTCATCCATAAAATCCCATCGTTGTTTGAGTACGTGAAGTCCATGAATGGCTGTAAGTGATCTCCAAGTAGCTGAAGGTATCCATTTCCAGTCAATGATCGGTTCAGTTGCACCAGAGGACTGAGTCCTTGCCATGTAAAAACAGCCCAGACCATTAGGGAACCACCACCATCTTGAACAGTGCCTTGTTGACAACTTGGGCCCATGGCTTCGTGGGGTCTGCGCCACACTCGAACCCTACCATCAGCTCTTACCAACTGAAATCGTGACTCATCTGACCAAGCCACGGTTTTCTATTCGTTTAGGGACCAACCGATATGCTCACGAGCCCACGAGAGTCGCTGCAGGCGATGTCGTGCTGTCAGTAAAGGCACTCGAGTCAGTCTTCTGCTGGCATAGCCCAAGGAAGACAAATTTTGCCGCACTGTAGTATCGTACACGTCCCTCGTATGTCCCACATTAATTTCTGTGGTTATTTGATGCAGTGTTGCTTGTCTGTGAACATTGACAACTCTACGCAGACGTCGCTGGTGTCAGTCATCAAGTGCAGGTGGTCGGCCACTGCGCTGTCCATGGTGGGATGTTATGCCTGAAATTAGATACTCTTGGCACACTCTTGAGACTGTGGATCTCGAAATGTTGAATTCCCTAACGATATCTGAAATGGAATGACCCATGCGTCTAGCTCCAACTACCATTCCGCGTTCAAAGTCTATTAATTCTCGTCGTGAGGCCATAATCACGTCAAAGCCTCTTCACATGAATAACTTGAACACAAATGAAAGCCCTGACAAAGCACTTCGCATTTATACATTTTCTACGCGATACTACTGCCATCTGTATATTTGCATATTGCTATCCCATGACTTTTGTCACTTCAGTGATGAGCCAAAATATTATGACCACTTACTCAATAACATGTTGCATGACCTAGCAAAACAGCTCCAGCTTGCCTTCGTATGGATGCCACATGTACTTGACAGATGACGGCAGTCAGATTTTGTCAAATGTCTAAGCAGTGGTCTTGCAAAGTCAAGATATTCCAACATAGTGGTGTTTGAAGTCTGAGCTGCTGCTCCATGGCATCCCAAATGTGCTCTATTGGGTTTGGATCCCACAAGTTAGGTGGCCAGGACATTAATTGGAATTCATTCTTATGTTTGCCTTTATATACTGTACCCTTATTTTCACAAAAATGAATATATTGGTGATTTCGGGAGCTGAAAATTACGCGAATTTTATATGAACAGATCCGAAAGTTGAAAAATTTCAAAAGTACCTAAGTGAAGTTGAGAAAGTTGAAAAATTCCAAAAGTACATCTTTTGCATAAAACATTTTAAGAAACTTCCTTTTGTCCGAAAAGTTCTTCCCCCCCCCCTTCCCATCTAAATGGCGAGTTCAAGCGCTTGCTCAAGAATGAGTTTATTGAGTGGTATTCTAATGAGTTTCAATTTCTAGAGGAAAAAGAATCTGTGGACTTGCAAATATCACGACTAAAACCGATTCATGCTTCTTGGCTTGTGTGCGTATTTAACGGTATTGAAGCCAATAATGAGATAATTTTGAATTGCTTCAAAGAAGCTAGTATAAATAGTATTCTAAGTGAATGAGCTGCCTTCTATTAATTTTATTGTTTTATATTCGAGAAATATATATTATTCAAAAAATAGTTATAAGAAAGAAAGTTGTCAAATAAAAGCTTGTAACTGCAATAAATCATTAAATTTTGGGTAAGGGAAAAAATTCTGATTTTTTTATTATTATTTGAGGTGGAAAAAAAAAAGTATTTCGTGAGGCTTAAATTTTTGCGATTACGATGGGCTCGTGAAAATTAAAGCCTCGCGAAAATAATTGCCTTTACAGTAATATATATATTGAAACAGCTTTTGGACTATCTCCTAAGAAAAGAAAGGAAATTAGGAAACTTAAAAAAAAAGTAAACTTTAATGCTAGTGTAAAAAATGTTTTATTAGCATTGTGTATAGCAAGTAAAAAAAATAATTTTATGAAACAGGTAAATAACAAAAATGATAAGAAAGAAATGAGCCAACTATTTCTATCAAATGGAAATTAATTGACTTTTCAAGGGGCACAAACCAATTTCCAATCAATATACAATAATTAATAGAAGCCAATGTGTTTCATCATCTTAATGTGCAAGAACCAATTATAAAATACCAAACCAAGAAGATATTGCACCAAAATTGATTCAAAGTACTAGTTAAGAACAAATCTTAAAGGGATATTTAAGTAATATATATAGATAGATAGATATTGGGTTTTGACAAAAGTTTCCCCAAACAGTTCAAGTTGGTGTGTTTCATCATATTTTGTCAAGCAATTTTTGGCATTTGAAAGAAAGAGACTTGTTTTAGAGTACTGTGTTTAGAAATTTGTAAAAAAATATCGTTATCATTAAGTACAAGGTGTCTGATATGGAACTATCACGCTACCAGATTAGAACCATCATTTACTTCCAGTTCTGTTGCAAAAAGTCAGCCACAGAATGTTACCAAATCATGTGTACCACTTTAGGTACTAATGTTAAAAAGGAATTAGATAGTAAATAAAGGAATAATAAATAAATAATAATTAATAAAGGAATTACACATTAGTTTATGTGATGCACATCGCACTGTGCATCGCATAAACTTAACATACAAGTTCTGTCACAGGGTGTCCCATGAGCTGACTCGAGCAGATAAGAACTCATGTGTTTGGGCCTTCATTAATCTGCTCTAACATTGCAACTACAAAATTCTGGACTGGATCGTCGCATGTGATGAGAAGTGGATTTTCCTTAACAACAGAGGCTAGAAAAGGAGTTTGTTTGCACCCGGTGAGGCCATAGCCAGCGTCGCGAAGTGCAATTTGACTAAGAAAACGATCATGCTTTGTATGTGGTAAGATTGCCATCTATGAAGAGTATCTGGGAAGAGGTAAAACCCTCAACAGTAGGGTGTACAGCGAGATGTTAGTCCATATTGTTTCTGCTATCAAGAAAAAATGTCAAACTGAGTTCCATCGCAAAAAGATAATGTCCCATCAAGATAATGCAAGACCACATGTGTCTGCATTTACCAACTTGACTCTGTACGGTCTCAGATGGGATCTTTTGCCACACCCTCCATATAGCGTGACATCGCTCCTTCGGACTGCTACCAGTATTCACATGTGCAGCTACATCTTGCTTGTACTGTCTTCCATTCTGCACAGGACACCCGAAATGAGGTTGATCTGTTTTTTAACTTGCGGCCACCAAATTTCTAAGCTGAAGGCTTTAAAAAACTATTAGCAGAAAATCAGAGTTTTGGGTGGTGATTATTACCTGCACTAATGGTACTGTGTTCATGTTTTTTTTTTTTTTTTTTTCCCTAACTTTATTAAGAAGGATTTTTGGTGAAAATTTTTATTACAACCATATATATATATTACTTAAATATCCTCTTAAGATTATATATATATGTATTATTTCTTGCAGCTTTTAGTTAACAAATACAGTATTTCAATTGCCATAGCTCTCAAAATCAGTAATTGATTCTTTGGTTAAATTCAGAAATGAAAATTTCTTCAGATATCAATATTTCATGCAATTTGCTGTGCATAATATTTCATTGGTAACCTTAAATCCATTATATAAATTCAAAGTAATATATTTTTTTTTTTAATTTGTTAATGCATTTTATCTTTAAAAAAAATTTGTAATTGACAAAAAAATTTATGTGAATGTGAGAAATTTCACTTGTTTGTTTTATATATGCTATATAATTCTTTATTAATCTGTGCATTATTATTTGAAGTTCGAGAATTAAGTGAGGAAGAAAAAAAGCAGATAATGCTGAGGGAAGATTTTCACCAGTTTTTTGACCGTGCCACTAGAATTATTGAAAGAGCTTTATATGAAGATGTAGATATCTTAGTTGATTATACTGGCACGGGAGAAGAGCAGGATGGGTAAGTCAGTATGCCAGTTAACTTGCATAATATATATTTTTTCTTTTTAGTAGTCTTTGTAACTAAAGGCTACTGTAATAAATAAGTGCTGTAATAACTTTCGTAAACATTTTTATACATATCATTGTTTCATTGTTTTATCAGGATCAAAATCTACACAAAAAAAAGCAAATTATTTGTAGGCTTTAAAATCTGAAAAAGAAAATAAATGGATTGTTTTTAATGGCATAAAATTAAATAATTTAGCATAAATTTTTTAACCAAAATTATCTTTAGTAATGAATTAGGATTATTGTGAAATATTTACTTTTGTTACATTTCAGTATTAATCTCAGGATCCATTAAAAGAATGTTATATAATAAGGATACATTTTTTAGTATTTAAGTCTAATTATAAATATATCTGTTTGAAAATCGATATGTGTTTGTGGGCTATTTAACTTTTATTGTTGGATTAATAGCCTTATCCAATATTTAGTGCTTTATTTTTGTCAAATATAAATGTAAATGTAATTCGTCTAAATATATAAAGGAATTTTCTGTGCTGTCAACTTTCTTCATAGAAGTTTCCAAGATCTCAACCTAAATAAAGTATTTAAACAAGCTAAACAGAAATCTCTGATTGAGTCTAAAATAATTGTCTGCTTGAAGTACGACAAAAGACTGAGTAGTTATATTACCAACCCTCATGAAGAAGATTTTCTGGTACTTGATACTGCAGTGAAGAGAGATTTCTCTCATATGTGGATAAACAAGCATATTATTACAGGAAATCTAGATATTGCACAGGATCAAGAAATAAAGCAGATTATAAATAAAGGTACACAATTTAGACCAGTTAAATACATTCCTAAATTCAGTTAGTTTGAAAGGATTTCAGCAGATGTTGATAAGTTCATAAGAAAGGCAAGTTCTCTACTAAGTTCACCTACTCATCTTTCTTTTTATGGAATGGAAAAATAAAATATTCAATCAAAGCCTTCATCTCTCAAAAAAAAAAAAAAAAAAAAAAGGATTTAAAGGTATTAAAAATTGGAAAGGTTTACTTCAGAAATTTTTGTAGTTGAAAAAGCAATTTACCGTTACAAAATTGATAAAACAAGCAATAAGTTTAGTATTATATGAAAAAAAATTACAATTCTCTTATTAAAAAGGAATGCACAATTCAACTACATATTGTATTTCCAAAAATAACGAAAGGACAATAATCAACAAAATTTATGTTTCTCATAAAAAATCAAAAATTTCTCTTTTTACTACAAACAAACAATAGATTTGCCAATTTATATGCAATGCCAAAATTTCATAAAAATGCTGTCAAAATTAAATTTATGGCAAATAGTACAAGCAACTTCAAGAAGAATTTTGATAATATTTTAACATATCTGTTTAAATCGGTATGTAATTTAGTTTTTCATAAAGCTAATACAGTCAAAAGTCGTTAATTCGGACACTCATAATCCGGAATGATCTATAACTCGGACCTCAAAGCTACAAACTTTCTGCGCATGCGTCGAATTGATGCGTGCGCGTAAGACCTTTACGGCTGCGAATATGTGTGTGCGTGTGCACAAAATACGTTTACGAATGCACGTTTAATGTATAACAAAAGGTATAAGCTAAGCTAAAATTATCTAATTCAGTTAATGTTGCAGATTGCATTGTTCCTTAATCTTTGAATTGGATTCAGCTTATTATTTTTTGCAGACTGTTAGAGCAATTTTATAAAAGTAAGCTTGAACTTTCGATTATGTCAAATAGAATTTCTGATATCTATTTACTAATACGTAAAGGATCTACAAAGCAAAAGTATGTTTCGAAGTCCATTAAACAAAAAGTGGAATTGCTGCAAAAAATGGATAAAGGCATATCCTTTGTTTATCTAAACTATAACGGTTGTTTATCTTTAATGCCACGGTGCACAATGAATTGGAAGTTGATCTGTCAGCACTATCCGTATCTTCAGGGCAGATGTTTTTATTTTATTTTTCTTATAATTCCTTACTAAATGTAGTATTTCATCTCGATGTACTCCATCTTTGATATGATTTAAATCAAATTCCTTGTCATTATAATTTGCTTCCGACAGCGAAAAAAGTAACAGACGTTATTGAAAATGAAAAAATTTCGATTGACAAATTAGTCGGTATTCTCGATACAGCAATTATGTAGGACTTGAACAGCGGAACTTTGTAACTGAACAAGGAATTATGTCTGTTTATAGAATTAAAGAGAATGTATTATCACATAAAATAACGAAGCAACTTAAACAACTTACATTGAAAGAAATGTTTAATAAAGTAAACAAATAAATATTAAGCAATTTGTTTTTTTTTTTTTTTTTTTTTTTTTTTTTTTTGTAAATTTTGATACTCTTTAGATCATAATTGTTCTTTATTTCATAAATTACGGTTTCATATTTTTAATTTTATTATTTCTGCATGCCATCTTACCAGATTTAAACTGATGATCTATAATCCGGAATCGCTGAATTTCCGACTAGTCCGGATTAACGACTTTTGACTGTACTGATGAAATGTACTGTTGGATTATTCGCAACAACTTATAGATAGCTGAGAAGATTAAAAATCTAAAAGTTTGCAGTATCAAACTTTTTCAAAGACTCTAAAAATCTCTATACATGTGTCCCACTTAAAGAAGTTTTTGAAAGTTTTCTTGAGCTACCATATTATTATTTTCCTGAAATGTTTACTAGTCTGGATTTTCAAAAATGGAAAGTCTCTAATTTTAGCTTCTCAGTAACTTACATAAAGCATGCAAATTTTTGATACCTACAAACAAATGATATTCCAATGGAAAGTTCTTAGTCAACTCACTTATGTAACCTCTATCTGTTTTCTAAAGAATATAAATTTCATAAATACCTTTCTGATAATGACTTCAATAAATTTTAACACACTTTTCAGATATATTGATGATGATATAACATTCAAAAATAATATTCATAAACCTTAAAAAACATTAAAAGAAAAATTGATGATTTTGGAATAAATTTTGTCAAAATTTTGCAACAAGGGGCTAAATTCTTTTGCTTTATTTGTTGGAATTTTTTCATACCGATGTGTTTTGTATATTTCTCTAATGGATTGCCTCTGCATCCACTGAGTAAGTTATGATTTCAATGTTCTCAGTTTATTTCTTAGTATATTTCGTATAAGTATATATTAATTTCAATTTTAAATTCGGCAAAATGTGTCTAATTAATTTCTTTTGCTTTATTTGACATTGAAATTTTACATAGGTCTTTGTATATTTCCGTAATGGACTGCTCCTACTTCAAGGAGGAGTTTAAAATTTTCAGGTTAATTGTTGTAATTAAATAATTTAAAATGGTTTACCATCTAATTTTAAATGAACAGAAATGCAGTGTTTTCCAAGGGAGGGGGGGGGCAATTGAGTCTGATCTGCCTTAACGATAACAGATTTTCTTGGTACGAAACCACTGATTGCTAAAATAAGCAACTTTTGTTTGTATTTTTTTTTTCCTAAATCTGATTGAAATTACTTTGCAATGGGGATTAAAAGATACCTAATTTGGTTCTTGAAATTCTGTGCAAATTTTGCGCATAAAAGAAACTTAACTTACGAAAGTATGATGGGCATTTTTTTATTTGATTTTTCTGTCTGAAGGGAGCATATAAGAAGTTAGATTTTGTTTTTACCCTGTTACTGCTAGTGCTGAAACTGTTTTCATAACATTCTCAATTTTATTTTGAGAAATTGTAATTTGAAGTACATGGCTAAGATCAGTATTTAAGAAAATAAAGCCAGTAGCATTTTTTAAAAATATTTTTTATAAAGCCTAAAACAATGATTTTTGAGTTGTTTTATATCAATGCTATCATATAGTAAAAGTGTAATAATAATGTGTGCTATCTGTTTAAACAAATGTAATATACATTCAGGGTAATTTAACTTTCCCATTTGGAACAAGTATATGCAGATCTTGCAGCTGTTTGTGATCATGATGCATGATTAGCTTGTGTTGGTTTGTGGGAGAGAAAGAAGAGATGATCATCTGTTAATGTCATGTCAATGGTTTGAAGTCCTCAGGTTTCTTATGTCTGCAACTTCTGTATTTACTTCAAAGTTGTCGATCAGATTTTGTCATCTGCTAAAGTGGCTAAAGCTGAAGGGCTTCAAATATGATAGCATGGCTTGACTGTTGCATCTATTTTCTGTTATGAAGTGTTTTAGAATTTCTTGTAAGAACTTCCGAAGCCCAGTGGCACAGTGGCTAGTGCGTTGCGCAGTAGCATCACAGGTCCCCGGGCTGGGCAAGGTTGACTCATTCTTTCATCTGTTGAGTGGGTCGATAAATTAAGTGCTAAGTTCTCCTGGGAACTAAACACCGGCGGTCCTGCAACAAACTGACCACTTGTTCAGGGCATATGCTCCCGCACCCCAGGGCCCATGATCAAGAAAGCAGATTTTCAGGCACTGCAGGCCTTGGCCCACTGGAGCTGTTGCACCACTGAGTTTACTTTGTAAGAACTTGAGAGCATGAGAGTGCTTTTATAGTTTAAATTATACTTTTTGGCCAATGCAAATGAAGGCTGAGATCTTTTTTTCACTATTTGCCATTTGTTCTAAAAGCTGGTTTTGAATTTCTTTTGGTTAGCAAAAGCAAGTACTTTAAAATCTTTCATAAACATTATATTCCATAAAATTAGCATTGGCAAAATTAGGGATATTTGTATAATTTTGAATTAAGTATTATTATTATTATTTAATATTAATGATAGCAGATAGTTTGGGAAAATGATCTTGTGCTTCAGGTGAGAATTAATACTGATGTGCATAAATTGCATTTAATAATTATGAAGATGTTGGCTATTATGATGAAATTTATGCATATTGTTGCCAAAGTTGAAATGATGTTAAAAACGAAGGACGTACCTAATACTGTAGTAAGTAGGTACTACAGTATGATATACTTACTATAGCTGTAAGTATAATTTAGCTATAATAATTTTTTATTTAACCCCTGTAACACTACCATGCCCTAAAAATATCTAAAATAAACTCATCATGTGTATTATAAAGGGAGCTATTCACCATGTAGCTGAATACAGCTTTAAAAATTTGTTCCTTCTAGATATTGGGCTGTGATTTTTGCATTTAAACAAACAGTATTCTTTCTGCCAAACAGTATCTTTCTATTACAATCTTAATAGAGTCTTCTTTTAAAGGAATATATAAGTAGCTAAAACTGAGAAAGCTGTATAATTTGGCCCAGTTTTGGTTTCTAACAGGCTGATTGCTGGACATGATTTTTCTTGCACATGATATAAAAGCAAGCCATTTATTGAGATTAAAATATCAACTCACTGCAGATATTTAGAAGCCGATTAAATATACTGTTTCTGAAAACTACTGATCTTATTTCATCTTCACATTGTCTGATATAGCTCTGAAATGTTTCTTTTGAACATGATTTGTGCAAAATGAAAAAAAGAAAAAAAAAAGTCTACGTTTTTCAAACTGATAATTTCTTTTCAGAGATGACAAGAGCGGCATAAAATTATCTTTAAATAGGACATTTTTTGATGACCATTGGTCGAAAAATAGGACTGTGACTAGTTTTGATTGGTCCTCACAGGTTAGTATAATCTTATTTAACAGTCATAGACTTTTTTTCCTTACAGAAAGGTAACAGTCACTAAGGAATAATATGGATAAATGTTTATTATTAGGGGGAAAAAGATATAGTTCGCAATTTTTTACATAATAAAGCTTGTACGTAATAAAGCATGAAGTTGATGTTATTTGTTATGACTTTATATACTAGTTTTAAGTGACTTTATATACTAGTTTTAAGTTTAATAAGTGTGTTAACTAAAAAAAAGATAGTTCTAATTATGCTGTGTAAAATTCTGAGGTTTTTTTTATATATGCAAATTACTATCTATTTATTGGTTTTTAAAAATTGTAAATCTCTAGTTCATGTCTAAAGTACAACCTATGTATTGAAATTAGTAAATATCTTTTACCACAGATAAGATTTGTTCATCTAATATATATTTTTTTCTTCACATTACACAGTTTCCTGAATTACTAGTTGCATCTTACAATAACAATGAAGATTCTCCTCATGAACCTGATGGTGTGTGTTTAGTATGGAATATGAAGTTTAAGAAAACAACACCTGAATATATCTTTCATTGTCAAGTGAGTGATAATTTTTTCAGTTGTGTCATGTTCCACACCTCTAGGTTTAGTAACATTTATCTTAGGGATCTCTCTCCATTTCACTGTAAAATTAAGTTTAAAAATATCCTATCAGGTGCTAGTGCTATTATCCTTTATTTTTTAGTATAAAGCTTTCTTAAATTATATAGATAGAATTTGGTGGAATTATATAATTTTAGAACCTTTGATATATCTGTCATGGGATGAGGATGTGAATTAAATATTTCATTATTATTTCATGAAGTTTGAAATATGTTTTATAAGCTGTTAATGTGCATCAATTTCTTTAATTTGGAGGCAAGTTAACTGGCAAGTTGGAGAATAATAAATATTTGTAGGTTTCATGAAATTAACTTTTAAGAACACTTAGTATATTTATTTATTTTTAACTTTTAATTTCTTCATATTCATGAAAGTGAAAATAATAGAAGTAAGTGGTTTAAATTTAGGTAAGAAATAGTATTAGAAATACTTACAAATTTTAAGAAATATGTCATACAGCAATAATTAAAGATGCTAAAAATTGGGGAACTCAAACCTATAATTAACTGGGTTGCCATGCTACCTGGAAAACCGGAAAAAGTCAGAGAATTCGAAAATTGACCAAAAAAGTCAGGGAATTAAAATATTTAAGTCAAAATCTGGAAAATTCAGGGAATGTCATACGGCAATCCCCAAAAAAGTAAATTTTGCGCCAGCGTTGGAAGCAATCACTTTGTTGGTGAATTATTTATCGGATGAGCGTCATTCAGGCAACTGGCATAGCGCCAATTTTCGCAGCTCCAATCAGATTGTCTTTTAGAAAGGCAAAGCAAGTTTCCGGCAAGTTTGGTTTCCAGTAACCTCGAGAATCCTAAGACTCGCATGTGCAGTACATGTTGAACTAAAAAAAATACCTTCCCATTCTCGTATACAGCAAAATCGGTTTAATCCTAATATATGGTATCATGGAGGCTAGAATAGCCCCCCATGTACTCTGTTCTAATGTAAGAACGTCTATGTAAAGAAAGAAAGGTTCCGTAGATGTAATGTATGTAGCGCATTCGGAAACTAAGTACCGTTTCATTCTAGCGGCGTCGCAGCACTGTGGTAGGCGTTCCACGCATGCGCACGAGTCTTTCTTGTTCACTGACTTTCAATTTTCGCCATTTTGGTTGCTCTATGTTGTGTTTTCAGTTTGCTGTGCACATTCAAAATGTTTAAGACAATTAGTTCTCCCGCTGACTGGGAGATTCGTGCCGTGATTAAATTTTTGAACGCGAGGAATGTTAAACCGGCCGCAATTTATCGTCAAGTGACAGAAATTTACGGTGAAAACGTGATAAGTGATGGAATGGTGAGAAAGTGGGTAAGAATGTTTGATGCAGGTCAAACAAATGTCCACGCCGAGGCTCGGAGTGGTTGGCCTTCTGTTGTCACCGATGATTTGGTAAGGAAAGTTGATGAAGCAATTCATGAGAACAGACGCTTCACAATGACAACTCTTTCAGAGGCATTTCCACAAATTCCACGTACTGTTTTGTTCAAAATTGTGTCTGAACGCTTGAATTATCGCAAACTGTGTTCTCGATGGGTTCCAAAAATGCTCACTGATGTTCACAAAACAAAGCGACTTGGCAGTGCCCTGACATTTCTCACGTGGTACAGTGATGAGGGAGAAAACTTTTTAAACCAAATTGTGACAGGTGATGAAACTTGGGTGTGTCATTTCACACCAGAATCAAAACAACAATCGATGGAGTGGAGACACACTCATTCTCCGAAAAAACAAAAGTTCAAAGGGACAATGTCATCACAAAAAATCATGTGCACTGTCTTCTGGGATAGGAAAGGCGTTTTGCTTACTGAATTTATTCCCAGAGGTGAAACCATTAATGCGGCACGATATTGTGAGACTTTAACAAAACTAAGGCGTGCCATTCAAAACAAACGAAGAGGAATGCTCAGTAAAGGAATTGTTTTGCTCCATGACAATGCTCGGTCCAATACTGCTGGTGTCACTCAATCGTTAATTCGACAGTTTCATTGGGAGCACCCGCCGTACAGCCCGGACTTGGCGCCGTCCGACTATCACTTGTTCCTGCACATGAAGCGCGAGCTTGGTGGCAAGCGCTTTGGATCTGACGATGACACGAAAAATGCTGTGGAGTCGTGGTTTTTGAAACTGGTGGGAAGTTCCTTTGACGATAGTATACAAAAACTGGTCACCCGCTATGACAAGTGTTTGATTATTGGTGGAAGCTATCTTGAAAAATAGTTTAAGACATGTATTTTCATGTAAAAATAAAATTGAATTCGAAAAAATTGTTTTACTTTTTTTTTTTTTTTTTTTTTTTTTTTTTTTTTTTTTTTTTGCAAATCGGTATTTAGTTTCCGAATATGCCTCGTAAATCAGTTTGCTATAGCGCCACTAGAAAGCGGAGGGAAAAACTCACCAAGGGATTTGGCAATGGAATCTGACGGCGAGAATTACTCCCTCTGCGATGTGTACAGGAAATTGTGGAGCATGTGTTAAGAAGAAATGTTCCTTGACTTTCACGATAATTTATACTCGGATTTTCATACTCTTTTGGCTCAAAATAACTAATCTATTAATTAATTTACTTGCGCGAAAAAATATTTTCTTTTCCTTTAAAGTTTAAAGAAATTTAAAATGATATTCGTTTTATGTACTCTTGATAAACTTGACCTTTGTGAGCTTCGGTGAGAGATATTTTGCGCATACGCAGCTGTTTCCCTCTACATTGGGACAGAACCATTCCTGTTGCAGAGGTTTTTTTGTATCTTAACAATACATATTTTTTTATTCTAACCTCCATGTACGATACACACGAGATTTAGCGACATTATGATAAGCAGTAACAACAGTTACCTCTCTGTCTGTTAGTCTCTGTTTAAGAAGATGTTGGGCAGTAAACTGGTCATTTTGGTGTTGGCGGCAGTTTTCGAAATCGTACCAAGGCCATCGCGAAGACTAGGATTTTACCGCAAAATCTTTTAACCCTCTGGCTGCTCATCATGCGATTTCCGCAATCACGTGTTTTTCTTTTTTTATTGAGGAGCACATCCCTTTTTTTCCCCCGTTTAACCACTGAAATAAATTATATACAGTATTACAGTATTAGACGTTTAGTTTACGCTTTGGTCAATAGTTATAGTTAATTGTCCACTAAATTGCTTCGTTTGAAGGTACGTGATATTACCACTCAAACAACCGCTTTTTTCTTACAAAAATGGGTGCTAGAAAACATTCAGCAATTATCTTGATTATTAAATTATTAATTAGATTTATTGAATCTGGTGCAAAGGCTGTGAAGTTGGACTTTGCCTTGAACCCTGTTTTGAACTCTATCATATTAAACTGCATTTCTAAGATATTTTTTCCTCAGTGCTTTATATTTTCTTAAATTTTATATATTTTATGTTTTTATAATATTCAATAAATAGAAATTAACTGTAATTCAACTGAAATTTATTTTTAAAAAATTTGGGGGGGGTGATAACATCTGAAATTGGTTTTTCTGGCAACTTAGTTTCTCATGAGAAAAATCTATGTAAAAAAATATTTTCTAGAAAGAAAAAATGCATTTTCAATTCTCTAATATATATAGATTTAAAATATGAAAAAAAATTTACACAATTTTTGAAGCGATTTTGGTCCACAAATTGAGCAGTTAGAGGGTTAAACTTTTTTCATTTAATAAATGCCTTATTTTTCATTTTGCAGTAAAATTAAAAAAATAGTAATCAGTCATCTAGGCTAACGTTTAATATGACTATATTCGCCAAAATATCATTGATTATTGTAATTCAATTTTTAAGTAATTAACTTCATTTTAATGTTATTTATATCATTTAATGTTCTTCTTTCCTCTAAATTTATTTATCATTAGTTAATAATACTTTCAGATTTCAGGCAAATTTCTCTGGCATAATTCTGAAACTAAATCTAGTAGTATGATGACATACTATCACGGAATTTAATGAAATTTAAATAACTCCTATTATAGCTATAATAGTATAATATATTGTATATATAATAAGTCGTATGCAATTGGCAAATTTTTGTGTTTTCAAGCGGTACCATAATTAATTTACCTCTCAGCCCAGCCAACACACACTATGCGGATAGACTGGAATTTTCTCAAAACACACCTGGAAAACCTAGAAAAGTCAGAGAATTTCATTCTCCTCTTTGAGTGGCAACCCTGAATTAAGATATTCACTTTTTAAAAAATATTTTCTTGAATGGTAGAAGGAAACTGTGAGCATGTACCCTGTACCCCAATTAAAAATCAATGTATAATGAATTATTCCTTCTGTATCATAAAATAAGCTGTCTATTTAATCTTATTATTTTTTGTAATGTCTTGAATTTTTTACTGTAAAAATAAGTATATGGAAAGAATTTGGGCACTTTTGCTTCCATGTAGTTGTAGTGTACCAGTTTTATTATTATTATTATTATTATTATTATTATTATTATTATTTCCTCCCATTTTAGGAGAGCGGAATGATTGAGATTTTAATGAACTGAGAATTGAAGAAAATATTTGTTGTTCTCTAAATATTTACACCGAGTCTCAAATTGGTTCATGTATATCACTTGCGGAAATTTTTTTCAAAAGAGTCTTTTTTTTTTTTTTTTTTAACTTACCGAATTTGCTTGTTACTTTTAAAATTACTTAATTATTTAACTGAAGTTATTGAATATTAACAAATCCCTAGATGTTCCTTGATTACTTTGTTATATATGCTTCTTTATATTTTTTTAATGCAAAATTAGCGACTTTAAAGTTTGATACACATGAATAAGTGTGTAGGATACTTTAACTAATGCTTGATAAATAAATATTCAAAGAGAATAATTTTTAAGTAATCTGATATTCTGGTTGGGAAGATTTATTATAACGAGTTTAAAATTTTTAGGAATTTTTCCTACTGTGCATCCCCACTAAGAAAAATTACATCTAAAATTTCCTGTGACATACCAAATAAGTATTTCATATGTAAGAATTATCTTGCTTCTACGCTTTCATTAGTATTTATAAAAATAATACTTTTTCTTCCCTTCTAGTCAGCTGTAATGTCTACATGCTTTGCCAAATTTCATCCTAATCTGGTATTAGGAGGTACTTACTCAGGACAAATTGTCCTTTGGGACAACCGTAGCAGTAAGAGGACACCTGTTCAAAGAAGTCCTCTTTCTTCTGCTGCACATACTGTAAGTATTGTTGTTATTTAGATTAAAATATTAGAAATCTACAAACCATGATAGCCAGAACAATACTCTTTCCAACTATATATGTCAAGTCAGTGCTCAACTGATCATGTTTCTTTAACTAAAATAGCTGCATTGCACGTAGATGTGTATGCTTTTTAAGTATTCTCAAATTATATAAATTAGGAAATTATAGTCATTCATTAAGTCCTGTAATCTTTGAGTAACTGTTAAAATGTTTAACTGTTGATTTGTTTCCAAAGGACTTTTTATAAAATTAAAGCTAAAGAATATTACAGATAATTTGCAGACTTTTACTTTAATACTTTATGTATTGTATGTCACAATTTAACTTGCATGTAAAAACATAGTTGTTTTGTACTTATATATTAATGTTTTAGTGTTGAAAATTTTTGTCCAAGAACAATAACATAGTTTCTGTTCCCCTTCTTC
Source organism: Stegodyphus dumicola (assembly GCF_044657685.1). Lineage (NCBI taxonomy): Eukaryota > Metazoa > Arthropoda > Arachnida > Araneae > Eresidae > Stegodyphus > Stegodyphus dumicola. Next base: position 279,708,332 of record NC_140768.1, read on the forward strand.
CTTTGCAAATTGCAAAATATATTAAAAAAAATTTTTTTTAATTGCAGGTTGGAAACTTATTAATCATAATAATCAAAAGAAGCTTCTTCATATGCATTAGAATAATTTTAGAGAATGTCATATTTTAGAGAATTCATTTAAATATAGGCTATTCTATTTGATTTTATATATTTTTGGATTTGATTAATAAAGAAATATACTTTTTACTGCCAGTGTAATATAAATATTTATTAACCTTTGTAGCATCCTGTATATTGTATTCAAGTGGTTGGTACTCAAAATGCTCATAATTTAGTTAGCATATCCACAGATGGGAAGTTTTGTACTTGGAGCCTTGATATGCTTTCGACACCTCAGGTAAATAATTACATAACTATACTGAACCATCTGTAACTTTTGTGAATTAAAATATTTGTGTATTTTTGTTCTGTGTGTTTTAATGTTATCATAATATATTTTAAATGGTGCATGAACAATATGGCTTCCGAAGATTATTAAGACTTGAATAAAAAGCTTAAAAAAATTGATAATTAGTTACTGAAAGAAAAATTTAAGAGATAATGTAAAAGTATCTGAAGCACAAACTAATTTTTAATGAAAAATAACTTGGTGTAAGTAACTGTGCATTATGCAGGATGTGTATTTCATGGAACTTGATGTGTTACTTGCATAAAAATTATAGAATGCTTTTTTTTTTTTTTTTTAAGGACCAAATAATTTATAACCAAATAATTTCTCTTAGAACAATAGCTATGCCAGAGTATGTGATTGAGTATTGATTTTCTTTCTTCTCTTCCTTCCCTTATTAAATTTATGTCAATGTTGAAATAAAGACAAAAATCCCTTTTGAACAGATCTTAGTCAACATTGTTACTTATTGGCCACCTTCAAATTTAATGTGTTATTCTTATCTTTTATAATGAAGTTCTTGTTTTCAAAGTATTGTGAATAAAAGTGTTAAAGTATATCCTTCTATTTTGATTCTCTGTTTATTTAAATAACTATTCTAAGGGATATATTTTTTATATTTAAAAATTTTTACTGCCATGTTGTCTTATAACAGTAAAAATTTTTATTTAGCTTTCAAAAAGGTATTTTCAAAACCTACTGATAATTTGAATGTTAATGTGATGTATAATGAGATCAAATGATCTGCATTCAAAAAAGTCTTAATTTATTGATAAAAAAATTATTAGTGTCATATATATTTCTCTCATGAGCAATTAGCTCAAATTCTTTTCAGTTGCAGCATGTGAATTTCTTGCTATTGGTATCATACTAAATATGCATGGCTAAACTGCTTTTGCTGTTTAATAAGAATGATTTTCTGAACTTAGCTAATTCTTTAGAAACTTTTACCTTTATTATGAAGATCTGCCTAAATACTTCTTTGTACAAAATATTTAATAAAAATTGATCAGAAAAATGTGTCACTTCCTGCTTACCTGTATTCAAATTTTTATCAGATCCATCTATTTGTCAAAAAAAATTCACTGTAAAAGGTAGCATCACAAGAACTAGTGAAGATAGCAAAGTAAATGTCTTGAGTTTGAATACAAAAGAGGCCTATTACTCTCCCCTTGATCAATTATACACTGGTCATCAAAATTAAAGATGATGAGAAAAAAATATGCTTACTAAGTTAATGTTGCAACTGGTGCCCACTGCTATAATTACCTATGTTAATTAAATGCAGTTGAACACAAAATTGTACTTCTGTGCATACATTAGCGGCAGAAATATGCAAATTCGGTGATTGACAGTGTGTTGCACAGTAGATGCATGTTTAAATTCTGGTCTGTAGTGTTGATTGAAGTGAATGTGGTTTATGAGAGTGATTAGCATTCAGTAGTTATGACTCAAAGGCAACATTAAAGTGAATGTCAAAAGTGGCAAATAATTGGTAGAATCAAGGGAGACCAAGTGCAGATGGAGGTCGCCCAAGATTTGAATATCCGTCAAAATGTTATATCAAGAATTCGGAGCCACTTTTTAAGCACCAAATCAGTTGATAGACAGCCTGGTCAAAGGCATCCAAGTTCAAAACTGCATTAGAAAACCATTTTCTGTCATTGTTGGTTCAAAGAAAACTGCAGTGACTACTAGAGATTTGGTTTTAGACCTTCAGGCTGCCACAGGAACTCGAATTACCCATTCTACTGCTGCATGAAGACTTAACAAGGTTGGACTATATGCAAGAAAACCAATGGTTTGTTTTCCCACTCACTCCAGCTTCCTGAGGTGCCGTATTAAACTAGTGCCAATTTCATGTTCAATGCAGCCAAGACATTATATCGTTTACTGACGAGTCCAGATATAGTATGAACTAGATGTGCTTTGATTCTAGATCTGCGTTGATCTGGGGAGAGGAAAGAACGTGCATCTTGGCTTCCCATGTCTGTGAAATATCATGTTTTACCATCCGTGGTTTAATGGTTTGGGGAGGAATCATGACAAATGGCCGCACTCAGCTGCATGTCTTTCAAGGAGGTTCTGTAACCACTCAGAGGTATCTAAATGAGGTATTGGAATCCCAAGTTAGATGGTTTGGGCTACTGTTGGCCCAGAGTTTTGCTGATGGATGACAGTGCTCAGCCTCATTGAGCATATGTGGTGTCATAATACTTTCAAACAGAACAAATCACTCAAATGGACTGGTCATCTTACTCACCAGGCTTGAACGTGATTGAGCATTTGCTTAATGCCTTAGGGTGCCAATTCCTTCCTGGACCTTCCAGAAGCTGAAATATGCACTTTTGGAAAAGTAGTATGCAGTTTCACAAGACTTGATCAACACCTTGAGAAAGTCTAGAATCAAGATGTGAGGTATGCATATATGTACGAGGTGACTGCATACCATATTAAAGACAAAAGGTTTCCACAAGCGGTGACCTAATTTTCCATAAATTTGGTTTTAATTTCTATATTTTGCAAATAATGAACTGCCAAACTTTGTAACTTATGCTAACTATGCTTTTGTATAAATTTCTATTAATAATTTTTCATTAAGTATCAGTTACATTTGATTTTTGTCATTATCCTTTAATATTAATGGCCAGTCTATATAACTTTTCTTGCTGTTTATGGACTTATGTAAATTTATAACACAATTATGGATACATTTTCTCCAGTTGCCATTGAATAATTATAATTCCTATTAATGTGTGCTACTACAACCTGTGAAAATGTGTGACAGTTCTGCAGCACTGAAATGTTACAGAAGAATTGGATTTTTTCTTTTGTTCCTTTTCAAACTTCTTGCCATGTATTTTTTCCCTGTTTGTTCTGCATTATCTAATATATTTGAAATAGCCCATAATTCAATGTTTTATTTATGATGCAGCTTAATTCCCCACATTCTAAATTAATACAAGAGATTCTAGCTACCTTAAACAAAAAAAGGGAGAAAATCAACTTTTGGTGATAATTCTGGAAAATGATTTTGTACAAATTTTGAGATAAATATTTATTCCTTGTTATTAAAAGCTGTGGCCATAATGGCTGTTTTGAAGATTTGTAACATACCACTTCAGTTGTTATGGTGGTCAACGATACGTGACTAGCTGTGATGCCATAAACATTGGGAAGGAATTACCATATTTACTCAAAAATATGCCCCTCTAATGCATGAAAGGTTTCTTACATTTTAAAAAATAAAAAATGTAGGTAAACTATTTTATTTTGCAATGATTCTAAGAAAAAGAATTTTAGTTTATTATGTTTTGAGAATTTCTTTAACATAACAGTACCATTCATTAGCTGTAGCCCAAAGGCAAGGTAAGAAAAATTTAGTGATGTCTTGTTACCTATTTGTTTGAAGGCGTATCATTACAGTGGCTGCAGGCCTAAATTTAAGTAGTCTGCTAGAGGAAGTAAATATCACAATCAGTGACACTTTTTAATAATTACCTATGTTGTTCATTTAGTATTTAAACAGTATAATTATCTAATGATAGTTAAATGTCTTCCTCTTATTTTGCAGTTAAATTTTTTTTAAACAAAAAACTTACACAAAAAAAGAAGTTTTTATTTTTGAGTAAGTATAGTAATCTCTTGTTTTAAGACTTTCTTATGGGGGGTCTCCATTTTCCTTTAAGTGTCGTATCAATCATCTACTCTTTGTGATGCATCCTGGACAGCATTCTGAGTGACTAGATGGTGAAATGACATGAACCTAAGCCAATGGTGAAATGACGTGAACCTAAGCCACAATATGGTAAAATTCACCATGAGATGGAAGAAAACAATCTTGAAAATAATGGAGAATTTTACTAAATCAGAAAATTCTAAATATCATTGAATGAGTATTAAAAATACTATTAAAATGTCATGTTTCAAGAGCTCCTGAATTGCATTTAAATAGCAGTATGTGAGTGTGAGTGGGTGGATGAATGACTGGCTGATTGACTGATCTGATCATATCCTCAGATCCTGATCTGATGTCGAACAGTGCGAGTATGTTAAAGAACTGTTGTTAAAAAGATTTATGTTAACCCTTGAGAAATTCTGCCAGTTATTCGCTTCACACTCAAAGACACCAGCCAGTGCCTGTCCTCACAAATTATTCATATACTTTGTGAAGCATGGATGTCAGGATTGAAAATAACAACATTCAAATAATAAAAGAGTTTAATTGTCAGTGATCAAATTAAGGACCAAGCTCCACCATATTTCAGAGAATATTACTTAGACAAATGGAGTAGTATTGTTTCACCATTAAAATTGGTTAAAATGTTTGATGATTTCAAAAATGTAAGAAAACCTTCTAAAACATCATCTAATATGGAATGTGATCAATCAAAGATATCACAATCTCCTTTTTTCAAATTTTTGAGAGAAGTTCAGTGGGAACAGAGAACAAATAATGGGTTTGTTGACCAGAATGTATCCGGAAACTGACACACTGAAAAGTTTAAGAGACAAAAAAGTTCATTGAAATGTTATGAGTGTAGAGACAGTGAACATTTCAAATCTTATTTTCTCAGAGTGACCAGGAAGAGAGGTGATCCTGTAATAAAGGTCAGCGAAAAGGCCTCAGATGCTCATATTATATGAGCATATAATGATGTTGTGAATAAAGGATTTCAAATCAAAAAAGTGACTTTTAACAGCATGACTGTTGTTGTACTGGTCAACACAAGCAGTTCAGTGTGTCTCCTGACTGAAGAAGCATACTTCAAAACAGCTGGCATGTCAAAGCTGTCAGAGAAACTGATACTTTTATTCAGAATTGGATCATCACAAGTTTGGACTATGGTATCATTTAAACATGAAGCTGAAATAGATGGATCGATGTTTGCTTCGACGTGGAATGTGGTACCCATACTCAGTTGAATTATCTGGCAGTGGTAAAACTGGGTATTCTTGACCAAACTTCACTATTTTAGTAAAAACGGTGTTAAGTGTTGTAAGTATGAGACTGCAGAAGAAGATTATGCTGAATTTAAAGATGTTATTGTGAATGATGTGAAAAATGGTTCAGAAAACTTCTGTGAGAGCAGAAGCATAATCTAATTTTCCTTGTAATGGGAAATATAATCAAAAAGCTTAAAATTTTGATTCTCCTAAGAGGCGTAATGAATATTACAAAAGAATTATAACTAGCATAATTCTTAAGATTATACATACAACAAAAGACAACCTTATGCATAGAATGCCGAGTGTAATTTCAGAGTAGAGCAATAGCTGCCAGTCTTACCATAAACTAAATTATCATCAACATTAAAAGATCAGTTAGTAAAAATTGTTTCTTCACATGAATCCCAGGAAAGATAGTTCTTCTATTTCTTAAAGTTATAGAGTATCTGAAAAGGAAAATACTGTTTAGTTTCCTGGAGTTTTGTCTTTAAATTTTGAAGAGAAAGTGAAGAAAAATTCTTGCTCTATAATGTATTTCCTCATGTTTCCCGCCCTCCTTTTTTTAATTAATTTTATCATCTGAAAATCAAGAGGGAAAATTATGCTAGTCATTTAATTTTTGAAGATCTCAACTATAGTAAGAACATAACAAATGAAAAGTAGTCATGGATAAACTTATTTGACCAGTGATAATTATAATGATAATTTGACCCCACTTATAATTATTACAATATTATTTCTTTAAAGGAAACTTACATTCCAATAAGAATGCATAGTAATATTAACATTACAGTATCTGATGTATATTGAGCCAGTATCTGACAGTTATTGAGCTGATGTTCGGCTCAATTGCCTTGTAAAACCCAGGGCATCTTATATGAATGAGTCTTGACCACAGTTCCCAAAAGAGAAATTGGAGGAGCTGAGGAGAAAGGGGTAAATAAAAAGACCCGGCTTTCAAATGGTTGAACATATCAGCAGCAGATAAGGCTACAGTGAGCTGTAACATAAATAACAGAAGTAAGGTGTTTGGAAAGTTTCTAAAATGTGAGAACTGCCATGTCTGTGTAGCTTAACAAAGAATCTGCACAAAATACAAGTATGTTTAAAGAATAAATGCGAGAAAAAATAAAATGGATGAAATGCCAATTCAAAAATGCAAATACCAATTGAATGTGCTGAATAAAAATAAAAATTATCAAGGGAATACAATTTAATAATAAACTAGCTCTGAGAATTATGTGCAATAGAACAAAGAGAAAATTATGCAAATATTTTTTCAAATTTTCTGAACCTAGCACTAAGGAGCTAGAAGAAAAATGCTCAAGAAAGTACGATGTATGTGGGAAATGTAAATTATGGTTCCATACCTTAAAAACTTGAGTAGCATTGTCATGTTTGTGGATTAATAAATCAAGTTACAGTGCAATGCGATAAACATACTTGGTTTTGCTTTTATAGAATTTCCAGATAAAGAATCAGTAAGTACTTCTTCAGCCTTTGATAAAACTTTATTTCAAGGAAGATTAATTAAGGTACTCCCTAAACATGCAAATGCCCCAGGCATTAATAAAATTAACAAGTTACTTAGATCAAAGTTGTGAAGAATTCCTAGATATCCTTCTTTGATTATCCATTTATGAGGAGACTATTGAAGAGACATATCTAGTTCTCTTCCTAAAGTATCCTTACGGTGACTCCTAGGATTGTCACTGTAAGATATAAATGTCGATTTGAGTGTATTATCTTTGAGTGGATGTTATTGAGAACAGCAGGTTCTGGTAATGGTTTTTCTTCTGTAAGAATATGTATTTATATTACAGTCATGTGTCTCTTGAGTAAAAATAAATGTTGTTATTAAGAAAGAGGACTCATCATGACAAAATACCCCTTACAGACCATACCACATATGTATGAATATATTACATATTGCTGTATGAATGCCATTCAGGAAAATTATATATGTATACTATATTTACTCACATATTTTCGCCCTTGCTTTTCCCCCTACTTTTTTCAGCATATGATTTATGGCTTCTGATTTATGGCAACAATGTATGCACAAATAGTATATAGTAAATATAAAGAATATCATTGAAATTGATAAGTTTTTTGAAACACATAATATTAGTGTGTCTTTCTGTATGCTTTTTAATGTGCTATGTTTATCATTTTATATCATCTCTTCAGAAATAGTATATAGTGCATATTTTACATAAAGTCATCACTCATAAAGCAGATAGTGTTGAAACCTAATCTGAAGTCAAAAAACAGCACAACAAGAATGCTACACAGTGAAACTGAAAAGCTGCATAGTAATAATATTATGATTTAATCAATTCTTATTCAACACTGTATGAGGACTAGAATTCTTTCCCATAGGTCTTTATATACTGTGACTAAAAGTGGGTAGTTGAGCAGAATATTGATTCTTGAGATGTTGAATGGTCACAATAGAGCTAAATACTGCAAGTTGCATTATACATGAAATTTTATAGGACATGCAGTAATTATGAATGTATTTGCATTTGCGTCATTTCAGTTACATACATCCCAACTTCTTAATATTTGAGGTACAGTTTGGAACAACTTATTAGTGAAGTTTATTTTCTAGCCTCATGTAATAAGCTTTATAATTAGATCTTATACAGAAATTAAAGATATCTACTTTAAAGTTGTAATATTCTTAGAATAATTTTATAAATGTTATTTTGTTTAACGATATGAACATCAAAGTTATATAATTTTTAGCTGTGTATTTTTTATGCTCTTTAGGCATAATAGTTGAAAGGTGTCTTTCATGTATCATATGGCTTCCATTCAACTGCCTTAAAACAATTTCTTAATAATGTTGATACCATTGATGATATGAAAGATATTTGAAGACATTTTTGCAGAATTATCTGCTTATGTAGTATGCTGATAAATAATCTAGTGTACTTCTTATGTTAATTTAACTTGATATTACTCTGTCTTAGGAGAAAGAACATTTTTTCCTTTTGAAATATAACACACATATTTATTGCTAGGATACTATGGAGTTATCACACCAAAAGCAGTCAAGACCTGTATCAGTAACAAGTCTCTCATTTCCATCAGGAGACTACAACAATTTTGTAGTTGGAAGTGAAGAAGGAACTATTTATACAGGTAATTTATTAATTTATAATATATTTGTGTATAAATTAATATTTATGCTTCTGTTTTGTTAAAACTGTTACATATTCCAGCATGCAGGCATGGTAGTAAAGCAGGAATCCATGACTTATTTGAAGGACATCAAGGTCCAGTGACTGGCATTAGTTCTCATAGTGCTCAAGGCCATATCGATTTTTCTCATTTGTTTTTATCTTCATCTATGGACTGGACAGTGAAATTATGGAGTTTGAAAGTAAGTTTTTAGGGCATCTAGTTATTGAAATGTATGAACTGAAATATATATTCATCATGGCATATGTTTTGCCACCATTAAGGATATTCATGAAAATATGAAAACTGCATTTCACAATAAGTATACAAAAAGCAAAGTCTGAGAGTGTCAGTCTTTGGATGTGAAGGTATTTCTCTGGCAATGAATAGTTTGGCTCTAAATGAGCATTTGATGCACAAAAGGTGATTGGTGTGTATTAAATGATCTTACTAATCCAAAGTACAGCAGTCCTTTGGATTAATATATGGTAATAGATGGTGAGTAATATGGTGAATTTTTGCTACATAAAGCTTCTCCTGTGGCTGTGTAATGTGTAGTGTTCTGAAATGCTGCCCATATTATTACATAAGATGTAAATATATATTCTGGAATTAAATTCAAATATTAATTAAACTATTATGCATATATTTAATACTATCTGTATCATCTTTAAAATTTACCTATTGTAAGATCATTTTGTAAAATTTAAGAATAAAAATTAACACTGTAGAAATTTAAGCCAATATGATAAATTATTTACACTAAGCTGAATTAATGATTGGGTTCTTTAAAATAATTTTGCTATAAATAATGAGATCTGGAAACATAATTCCTTTATTTATCTAGTACATAGCATCATTCTGACAGTGAAATTAGGTATATTGTCAGTCTCCTTAACACATAAATAATTGCCTTGGTGGAATTAGAAAGCAAATGTCCTAAAGAATATTGTTACATTTATCAACAAGGATTTTTATCTTTTCTCAAGAGTGCTGAATTCTCAAGAAGTTTGAGAGTTTTATTCTCAAGAATGCTGAGTACTTTCACATTGTGCCTGGGAGAAAATATGCTTATGACTGTGTATTACTGAGAAGAGTTACTTGAATAACTCCACAGATATATTTTAAAGAATTTAATGAACTCTCATTCTTAGGATAGAAACAATAAGCTTTATTCCCAAATAAGCCTTTCACTGTTTGTAGTGCTTTTATTCCTAAAAATGTATCATTAACTAGGCAACTCAGATTTCTTTAAACCGTGTTTGTAAAATATCTTCAATCTTCTCATAAGGAGATTTTTAAGCATTTTTTGCTTTTTAGCTTCACTACCAAACTTCAAAATTTTTTCTTCCATAATTTCTCTGTTATTAAAAGTATTTTGAAGAGTGAATGGTTCAATTCAAACTTTTGTGCAAGAAATTTAGTTCCTTATAAGGGTTAAACTTTAAACTTTGGCTTGTCTTCAGAAGTTAAATATCTTTTTTCATTTAGTAGCCATATTATTCACAATAATAAAACTCCTTAGTTAGAACAATTTTAGAAATCAGCGGTGATGAAACTAGTCCTGTGAAAAGGAAACTGGAGAAGTCTAGATAAGTAAACATATATAAGAGTTCAGGTTTTTCAGTTTAACCTTTTGAGGCCGGGGCTTTGGTAGCAGTAAAGGCTACCAAAGGACGGGTAATCTTGAACCGAATGCTTTCCCCCCTTTAAGAAATCACCTCCTATTTGCAACAAAGATTCTTGTGTATAGTTTAATGGATTCTCAGAGGGGTGCATCTATATCGCAAAAGGAAGACCTTTGAAAGAGATAAGTGGTTAAAACCCCAGGGACGTCAAGTTTGACATTTCACCCCACTTTTCAGCCTTGAAAATGGGGGAAAAAGACATGGCCACTAAAGTGGACAACCCCATCTTTTCAAAGAGAGGACTCTATGGCCACTATAATGGCCATCCCGTCTTCAGAAGGTTAATTGAAAGGAGTGTTTCTTATATAAATATATGGCTTATAGATGTAAAAGTGTGTATTAAAAAGTTTCTAGTCTAGTTCTGTAATGCACAGACATATAACAACATAGGGCTAATTTTGCAGCTCATAGTGACTTTCAAACATGATAAGGCAGTATGCCTAGAGACATTGCTGTGTTAGCTCAGGAGCATCAGTGTGATTTTTGTGGTCACATATATATGGCTATTTGGAATTTTATAATGGACAGGAAGGTGATACAATGAACCATTACAAAATTTTGCATTAAACTGGGCAAATTGGCCACAGAGATATTTAACATGTGTCAGCAAATTTAAAAAGGTGATGAGACAATGAATCATATGCAGTGTTTTAAGGGGCAGAGATACTTTAGAGGTGGAAGAACATCTGCTGAACATAACTAGACCTTGAAGTTATGTAGAAGACCTTGTGCATCCATCATCCCCAAATGTGTGAATGAACTCAAGATGCAGGTCATTGAATGACAATCAGTGACATTGCAAACATTGTTGACATGTATCATATGGATCATTTCAGACAATCAAATCATTGATGTTTAACATGCAATGCATCAGTGCCTGGTTTTATCTCCTAATCCCTGAGCAGAAAAATTATCTTATTGCAATACTGTAATTCTGAAACCAGTCCATTATTATGCAAAGTGAACCCTTTTGAAGGAGAGGGTGTTCAAATTTAGGTAGGTAATATACAGCATGTTTCAAAAAGAATATACGTATTCCGAATGCATAAACTGTATGACATATGAATATGAAACTTTACACACATATGTACGAACCTCTGAAGTTCAGATTACAGATGTTACAGATGTTCAATATGTTCTCCATCAGCGACACGAACAATACCACATCGATACTCAAATTTCTCCCATACTCGGGCAAGCACGTCCATCTTGACTGATGTTATGGCAGTTCTTCACCTTTTCCTGGTTCTGTGGGAGTGGTGGTACATAAACGTTGTCCTTAATGAAACCCCACAGGCAGAAGCCACAGGATGTCAAATCCAGTGACTGTGGAGGCCAGCTTAAGTCGCCATCTCCTTAAGACCAAACCAACGGTTCAGTAGAGTTTCATTCAGATAATCACGCACTTGGCGACACCAGTGAAGGGGTGCCCCGTCTTGTTGAGATATGAAGTTGTCTTTGTGCAGCCTTGGAAACAACCAGTTTTGTACCATTAACTGTGTTTCCATCAAAGAAGAATGGGCCGTAAACAGATGATCAGTATATCGCGCAAAACACATTGATTTTGGACGAATCTCCTACATGTTCAATGGCTGCATGTGGGTACTGTAGGCCCCAGATTTGAACATTGTGTTTGTTTACGTGACCACTAACTTGAAAAGTGGCTTCATCACAGAACACAGTGCATTGTGCGAAAGTGTTATCATTGTCAATAGCATAAATAAACTCGTTACAAAATGCCACATTTTTGTATTTGTCATCAGGACGCAGAGCCTGTAACAAATGTAACTTGTACGGCGTCATAACCAACCGACACCTCAAAACATGCCAAATTGTTGTTGTAGGCAGTTGTAACTTCCGATTGGCACGACGAGTTGATTTTGAAGGGCTTTGTTGGAAAGCAGTTTGAATATTTTCATCAGGAACCCGAGGGCACACAGAACTCTTTCCTTTACATACACATCCTGTATTTGAAAACTGTTGATACCACCTGCAAATGTTCCTCCCATTCGAGGATCACTTTGGTACCTCAGCTTGAAATGTATTTGCACTGTAATCATGGAATTATACTTCGCAAACTTGAGAACACAAAATGATTTTTGCTGCATAGTAGCCATTTTAAACATGTGACGGTTACCACGCAAAACAAAAGACAACTGACATGTAGAAGCTATTAATATAAACTAGAATATGTATTCATTTCACTAATAGCCGAGCCGAGGAGCAGTGATCGATAGTTTGGACAAAATAACACTTTATAATATGCATATTCTTTTTGAAACACAGTATACTTTTTTGTCATCAGAGCTAGTCTAGAACCTTTTTGATACACTCTTTTAACTTGCTTGTAGTCATAAGCATATAGATGCTAAATGGTCAAATCGTACCCAATTCATTCATTTTTCTAAAATTTAGGATACTTTAATGCTGACTGGAAAATAAATGAGGTAATAGGACTATAATTCTTAAACATGTTTGTATCATTTACAGGACAGCAAACCCCTTTATTCATTTGAAGATAATGGGGATTATGTTTGTGATGTAGCATGGTCTCCTACTCATCCTGCAGTGTTTGCCTGTGTGGATGGCATGGGAAGATTAGATATATGGAATTTGAATAATGACACAGAGGTAAATAATTATGTGTATTATTACAATGATTATGTGCCTGATATTATATTATCACAGCTTTTGTGTCATGCATCATTTATCTCATTAGTTATTCTTAACTCTTGTTCAATGTGTTAATAATGAGAACATTAATATGCATATATACACACACAAAATTTAAAAAAAAAAAAAAAAAAAAAGTTCAAAACCTAATCTATCTGCTTGTTGATAGCATTATAGAAGCAACAGGTTGTGGTATTAAAAAGATATGTTTACATTTCATCCCATATTCAGTTTGGAATAAATTGTATGCAAAACCAAAAACAGAAGTATAGTGGCAAACTGCAAGACATTGGGGAGGAGGGGAACAAAATATGCCAAAACCAAAAATAAAAATGAAATTTGCATCTTTCGCTGCATTGTTATTAGAGGATTGGTGCAATGAAAGAAGTAAATAAATAAAACAGCCTGTTTCTGAACCCATAATATTTAAAATTTTAAAAAAAATCTTAGTAAGACAGTCAAAGTAATCTGTATCTTTTATCAGTCAACCCCTGCAATAAGTATTCGTGCCCAAGTGAGCAGTGCCAAAAATGCAAAATTATAGCATCAAAAACGTAAATTTAAAAAAAAATTGTGAAATAGACAAATTTAAAAAAAGTATTTTGAGTAGATTGAGTTCAAAAAGAAAACTTGCAAAAATAATAATCCGATTGTTGAAAACTGAACTGTGGGCAAATTTTTTAATCTAAAATTGGTAAAAACGAAATTATATGCAAATTTTGAAAATATGCATATATTTCAACTCAACCTGTGTTAATTATTTTTAACTCAGGTTGAGTTAAAAATAATAGCATAAATCAGCAAATCTCAACCTTTTGACTAACATGTACCATCTAAACAAAAACTGAAAACCTTTAGTACAACCACTATAAAGTACTACTAGCACCACCACTCTTGAACAAAGCTCAGATCGCATAATGTGTGTTATGCAATTTGAGTGTTAGAGAGAAAACTCGGAGTGTTAGAGGAAAAAACTCTTAAGTGTTGGAGAAAAAACTCAATCTGTTGGGGTTTTAATTTTGAATTTAATTATTAAAAATACTTTCACACCACCTATTTTTTCCTTGCGTACAAACGGTTGAAAACCCCTGTTATAAATCATAAACAAGCAAAAAAGCTTTAAAAAGTTTTTTGGTATGAGTGGACTCCAAAAACATGTGAAGCAGAAGTAATATCCAACATACGCAAAAATAAAAGAAATAAATGAAAATTTGATGTAAAAAATAGAAGAGTAGTTCTTAAAATCTGTAATGCGAGAGCAACAGAAGCTTTGAAATGAAACACACACACACATATATATAAAAGTAGTAAAAGGATTTAATAACTTATATATATATACTATTTTGCAAAAGAACCGAAGTATAAATTTAGCTCATAGGCTATAGCTTGAAGAATTTACTTTTTAATTTTATATACATATATGCCTGTATAGTTGCAAAGCCTAAATTGTGTAAAGTTATTAATTTATATAAGTTTTGAATTTTTAAGTGATAAAACTCAATAAATATTTAGAAAAAACGTCTGCTGTAGCATAAAAAAATGTAAAAGTAAAAATGAAAAATTTCAAAAAGGTGAAAATGTTGAATTACCTGCATTATGAATCTCTCTTTGTGTATATATATAAATGTAATTTGCATAATTACAGGTACATAAATTTTAATATAATAAAATGTATTTGTTGGTTTAATATTACGTACATGTTCATGAATTTACTAATTACAAACCTCCCTTTGGGTGTAATTGTGATCATGTAAACATTGTTTTTTCCCTCTTATTCAGTATGTAATAGGTGTGATAGTCATAACTTTAACAGGTGATAGAACATGGCAAAGGTAACAATGTTCTTAATACTATGATGAAATGTGAGCCCGGAAGCACAATAAGTATGAAGTTCATGAAGAACAAACAGTTGTTATTTATGAAAATGAATGATCACCAACTGCAATATGCGCATAACAATGACAGTAAAGTGATTGTCATATACTTTGGAAGATGCCGAGCATGCAAAGTATTTTTCAGCAGCTGCACTAATTCTAGTGACCCGCCAGTATCTTTTTTCTAGTACAGCTTTGTGAGAAGTTCTTTCATCAGACTTCTTTATGGCTCTCCCAACTCCAGGGGCAATTTACTTTCCACTGCATGTTCAAAAGAGACTAGGCAGGCGTAATTAAAAATAAATTGCAATTATTAAAGTGAAAAAAGTATTGTCTAAAATGAATAAACTTATGAGGGAGGAAGTTATCATCAGTCACTGATTAATTGAAATTGTAGAATAAGTTATAGAACTGGACAATAGGTTGCATTGTTCAGGTTTGTTTTCCAGTAGCAAAATGATTTGACTGCATATGTGTTTTCTTGTTTTTCCCAGAGAATATAAGTTTTTTTCAAAAGTTCTCATTGATGACATGTCCCCCCAAGCATTCTGCTAATTAATTAATAGGATCAATTAATTAATACATATATTTATTATTTATTTTTTTATTCTAGAAAAATGTTTCTAAATAATCAGTTTAAGAAAATATTTAAAATTAATTATTTTTGCTGTAAGTTTACCATAAACAATAGGCATGGCCAATTTATGGCTGTTTTGGTTCCTTAAACGGGGCTCGTGAACCACAAGCAGTTTTTTTACCCCTTAAATGCAACTTGCTTGCGGTAAGCAGTATGTTATTTTTGAAATGTAGCTGTTTTGAAACAGAAATTCAGCAATGCCACATTTCTTTAATAATTTCATTTTTTAAATCGCATCGTACGTGTAAGAATTTAATTGGTTTTAAACCATTCAATGTGCACTAATCATCATAATAACAAACAGAATGGTGGGTAAATTTGTTTCTGCTAATTACTACCTATGTCATATTATGTTTTAAAGTTGATAAAGGCTTTTTGAGCAGCATAAAAGATAAGTTACAAAGATTAATTAAAAACTAATGCACTTTATTCATTCATTCATTCATTCATTCAGGTTCATTTTAGTTCAGACAGTTTCTCCTTGTAGTCATTCCTTTGGTTCTCAGAAGAATCTGAGATCTGGTGGACTCATGTGTAGTTGTTATAGCAGATGAAATAAAACTTCCAGTCGAATTTGGTCAACAAAGCAGTCTTAATTTTCTTACCTATGGATGTGCAAAATTAAATTGCCTATCACTGAGCAAATCAGTTAATCTTTTTATGCTTTGCTTCAAAATTTTTGCAATATTCACAGTAATATGTTGCACTGACACTTTGCCACATGGTACTCTATATTTTGAAATAATTTACTGACAGTCCTTAGCCAGTGATCATCATTTGCTTCACCTATAATTGTGCATGTCTGTAATTTTTGAAGAATGGACTTTTGTATCAGCTCAGTTGACTCAAAATCTCTAAGTAATGTTTTGTCAATATTTTTCTCCATCATCAAATTGTCATCTCAGCAACTTTGTATCAAACAATTAGAGCACAAACTTTTTTTTTTTCTTGAATATATGTCTGTTATTTATTATTTTTTTTTCCTTGGTATACTAATATTGATGAATTTGCTGTAGCTTGTGATATTACTGTACATGTTGTTCATAGAATGTCTTCCTTTCTAGCCCACCACATAAGGAACACTTCCTTTGTCTATTCATTTATTTAGGTTTTCCTGGACTTTGGTCAATTTTCAGCTGACAGCTCCTTCAGGAAAGGAGTCTCTCAATGGAAGTATATATTACAATCAAGTCACCAAAACTTCATGCAATGCTCTATAAAATTCTGTTGGGGTTTTCCACATAAACTAGATGGTTGAGAACAGCCTTCTCAACCTTTTGACTAATGCGTACCATCTAAGCAAAAACTGAAAACCTTTAGTACCACCACTACAAAGTACCACTACCACTACAACTCTCGAACAAAGCTCAGATCCCATAAATTTATGAGTGTTAGAAAAAAAAAACTCAATCAGTATGTTCGGGTTTTAATTTTTGAGTTTAATAGTTAAAAATACTTTGCTTCTTTGCGTAACCTATTTTTCTCTTGCGTACCACCGGTTGAGAACCTCTGATCTAGAATTTCTTTTAGAGAATGCATAGTGCATCTGTCAAAATGGATTGAAATATCTGTGGCAGTGGCATTAAATCTAGAACTCGTGCAGTCTAGTATGATATAGGTTTACACAGCAAGATATAAGTTATGGATACTCTATAAAAGTAAATAAAATGGAAAGGCAGGAAAAAGGTGTATACATTATGTGCAAACAATGTGTAACAATCAACAACTGCCAAACTAATTATGCTAGATATCCTTCTGTATACACATTTAATGGCTTCTTGGTATCGTCGGTTGATGTTAGCAAAGGATGATAGATTCAATCTCACTGCGTTTGAAGTGGATTCAAAAACTGTATTGATAATATCAACATCATACGCAGATGTGTGCAGTATTTTGGCATGAAATTGGGTGGGAATTCTCCTTTGCATGACTAATTTTTCCATTTATTCTGTCATTCACTTAATTCATAAGACTTGATTTTATTGTTCTAACAAGAGTTGCTTGACAAAGTGAATCCAAATCCTGAAAGATTCTTTAATCTTTCAAATCTCAGATCTGCTGATTTCTCCAACTAAGAAAAGAAGAGGAAAAACATTTACTTAATAGGGCTTTTACATAAAGGAAAATTCAAAGCCTGCATTTGATGAAAAATAACAATAGGTTTCTAAAAAAAAAAAAAAAAAAACCTTTGTTTATTAAAAAAGATTCAAATGAAATTTAGTAATTGAAATGTAGATTTAAAGTCTTAAATGCTGAAGTATGTTTTCTTAAAATAATTTGATAAGCAAGTTCAAAATATTGGTTCAAAATTTAGCAGCCATGGCTGGCTTGTTCGACTAAGAGATAGATTAATATGTTGTAGTGCTTATATAACATAACTTGAATTATTAGAAACATTCAAAAACTATTAGTAGTAGGTTATCTATATCCATAATTTAGATCAGTTAAGATATTGTTTTGAGAATTTTAGAGAAAGCAGAGTGCATTGATTCAGGCAGATTTTGCCAAATATTGTACTGAAAGAATTTAGCTTTCAGAGTCGACACGAGCTGACACTAATAATTTAATACAACTAAAATTGCATCAGTCACATTTTCTTTTTTATTGAGTGCTTCTATTGGACATCAGTAAAACTGATCTTTCTAAATATTTGAGCTAAACTATTGTGATTTCTTAATTTAGGAGTAAAAAAATTTGATTGGTGAAAAAAGGCTAAAATTCGAGATTTTGAATTTTAGATCTCTTTGAAAATTCGCAAGATCTGATAATTTGAGTATCCTATCCTTACAAAAAGCAAAACAGAACAGATGATCTGTTTCTTAACTAGTGAATCAATTCAAATAATTAAAGCTAAGTTTGATCTCAGTATGAAATCCTCTTGTTAATTTTAGGTTTTCCTAATTATGTGGGAATTAAATTGTTATTTTTTTATGCAAAAGCCTGTGAAAGTTGAGTTTGTTTCAAATTAATTTTCCTTTCTTGAATAACAGTTTCTTTGCAGTGCATGCTGCTTCCATGTTGGTTATTTTATTCTTTCCAGAGGAATAGGTGTGATATATTTTTTTTTAGCCCAAAGGGCATTAGCCCAGAAAGGCTATTAATTTCAAAACAGCATTTTACGTTGATTCTATTTTCAAACTGTTGCCACCAAATATTATTGCCATGTATTATATTTAAAGAAACTAAATGAAGAATCTGCATGAATGTTTCTTGCATTGTGAAAAAACAATGGTACTTAGAGCCATCAAATTTTGAATAGCATAGTCTTCCAACCAAACATGGGCACTTGGAAGCCTGAATTTTGAATTTGTTTTATTATTTATTACAAATCTGTAAAACATTAACGAATTTTTTTATTACAAACTCAATCATTTCAAAGCGAGCAATGGCGGGGGGGGGGGAATATCTCTAGCGTGCAAGACTGTATCAGAAATTCTAAAGATACTGTTTTTAAAACAGTTTTAAGCATGTACACTGCTCAAAAAAAAAAAAAAAAAAATGGGACAGTCCTATATCTCCCGATCTACTGGGCCGATTGACAAAATTCAAATTGCGTTCTTCATGTCTCGAAAGCACAACTTAGGATATATATTAGATTTATATATAGCACTATTCTAACATAGGTATTTTGACACAAAATCGGACTTTTTCTGAAATAACATACCAATTTTTTTACATATTTCGATTCTACGACTCAAATTACGCTTAAATATGAAATTTTGTAAAATTTGGAGCGAAATTTACGGAGAAATTCACAAATTTATGTTGGTATTTTATGTCAGTTTGCGCCAAGAATACTTCACTTGGCGAACTTCTTAATATATGGCAACGTAGTTTCCTTTCCCATGAGAGGAAAAAAAGTCACCATCGTTCCTTTTTTCCAAATAATATTCTTTATATTATATTTTTAATTATTATTTTAAGTATTTTTTTCTTTTTCGAATTTCATTTTAATTGTTTAAGATGCACATGTTTTTTTTTTTTTTTTTTTTTTTTTTTTCCCCGAATAACTGTTTTAAAAATTTCTATTTACCTATTCGAACTGCGTAAATAAAGGTGCAGCGATTATTTTTTTTCAAATAGTTTTCTTTATATATATTTTTGTCATAGTTATTATTTTAGGTAATTTTTAAATTTTTATACTTTTATTTTAATTGTTTGTGTTGCATTGTCTCTTCAGATAATTGTTTTAAAATTTTCTATTTATTCCTTCGAACTCATTTTAAATATATTTATTAATATCAATTTTCCAGAATTTGATTTTATTTATTGGAACTGCGTTTCTTTCGGAAGAATACTTTGTAACCCAGACTACGATGAGTTTGAAAACTGCATACTATATTATAAGAGAAAATACACTAAAGCACACTTTTACATGCCTTTCAATGTTCCGTTCAGAAAAGATATATATAAATAAGAGAGATGTATAACCGACATTTTAACTTAGGATGACTTGCATACACTACTTTAAACAGTTGTGCCCATTGCTTTACACAATTTTATCCTACATTTGGTTTCTTAAAATGTTATTCATATTTTATTCAAATATTTTATTTTTGAAATCGCAAGAATCAAATATCATAACATTGAAAAGTTTTAAATTAAAAAATACAAATACTAAATTTTACGAAAAAATTTATTTTTCTTCTCTTTTTCTTTAAGCATTCTGAAAGTATAGTAAAAAGTATCCAACTTTTCGAAACATTTTGGTATTTCTGACAATCATTTTAAATAAAGTTATCGCCTTCCATTTCATAAAGGCCCACAAACGGTCAAGCGGTAAAGACGCTGATCACTGGTAGTTCAGTCCGAGGTTTGAATCCCGCGAACGGGCTGGTTGCATGGGTGTTTTCGTGGTTTTCCCGATGTGTAACGTGTATACGAGCCAGTTTCCCTTAGAAAGTCCTCCACGAAGGCATCCCTCCCTTTAGGCAGATAGCCCTCGTGTGCTTTGCCATAATTAAATAATCCAATCCAATCCTTAATTAAATATAATTGATTTGTAACTTCTACTAGAACTGATGTTAAGAATTGAAGTGCAAATAAATAATATCGTGTGCAATCTTGATTAATATAAAATTAAAAATATTTGCACAGAAAAATATTTGCATTCAGACAGAAAATTTTTTGAAATATTTGCAATTACTTTATAAGAAGGATTTATTAATAACCGTAATAATTACTTATTATATTACTGATGATTAGGAATCAGTTCTTGACAATTACATTCTAAATTAGAATTTTAAGAATTATTAGAATTTTAAATTAGAATAATGAAAATACGCTATGCACAAAAATACATTTTTTGATAAAAAATGGGTTGATTTTTTATGTTTTAAAACTTCTTGAATTCATTTAATAAACATCGTATCCTCGTTGTTAATTGAATTCAGAATGTTGGGTGTCGTTTATATAATTATTCTTACTTGTCCATGGAATCTGCTGACTTATCCAGCGATTAAGTAGCTGCAGATCATTTCTACATAACCATTGAACTTCCATTAATTCAGTCTCTAGAGGGTTGTATATTTATATCATAATTTGACTTTTATAAAAATGATTATTCTAAATCTTATGTTTCTATAAAAAAATACTGTGCTTTAAAAATATGGATGATAGTACCAGCCGCTCTATCAGCCACTTCAAAAGCATTAGTTTGTTTAGAAATAAATTGTGCAGTTAATGTCATAAAATTCAAATAAACATCAAACGAAAATTCTCAGTTTTAGACAATTCGATTTAAACGGAGTAAAGTAGCAAATGATAAAATGCCGAAGGTAGAAATTTACTCTTACAAAAATGTACTCTTATTTAAAAAAAAAAAAAAAAAAAAAGATAGAGAGAAATTTAAAAAAATATTTAAAAAAATAGATTTTCATATAGTATTAATAAATATTTATTACGCATCATTGAGGGAAAAAATGTCATATAATTAATTCTTCGTAAAATTTTACTTGAAATTTAAGGTTAAAAATAGCTGTGGCAATACAGTGAAACAAAAATCCATAGACCACATTTGCCGTTATTATCGCTCAAAAAAAGATGCCAAATTTCAAAACGCGAAAATATGTAAATTTGTGTATATCTTAGAAAATTTTGAATAAAAAAGTCTAATTTTTTGCAGATATGCTTAAAAATATACCTACTTTAAGATGATGGTAAAAATTTTATAGGTTATAATTCAAAATTTTTTTCGAAAAATTTATAAAAATTATTTAAAAATAGAAATTTAAAAAATAAAACACAAAAAATGGGTAAATTTTATTTGGAATGAACCTAAATTTCGAAATGTGAGAGAAAAAATCAAAAAAGTTTAATAAAAAAAGAGACATAAATAAATATTTGCCAAATTCAATTAACATTGAGGAGCTAAAATTTTGAGAGTTAATATTTCAAAAACTACTCGTACGATTTTTACAAAACTTGGTATTCTGGCATAATTTGAGTCGTAAAATCGAAATATGTAAAAAAATTGGTATGTTATTTCAGAAAAAGTCCGATTTTGTGTCAAAATACCTATGTTAGAATAGTGCTATATATAAATCTAATATATATCCTAAGTCGCGCTTTCGAGACATGAAGAACGCAATTTGAATTTTGTGAATCGCCCCAGTAGAACGGGAGATATAGCACTGTCCCCCCCCCTCTTCTTTTTTTTTTTTTTTTTTTTTTTTTTTTTGAGCAGTGTACAATAATTTGATGTGTGTTTTTCAGCTGCCTATAGTGAGTGCTATGGCTGATGGCAATCCAGCTTTAAACAGAGTAATATGGACTCCCTCTGGCCATCAAGTTGCTGTTGGTGATGATCTTGGAAAAGTCTATATATATGATGTTGGAGAGGTTAGTTTTAAGTTACTTAATATGATTTTTTAATCTTATTGGTTTTAATTTTCTTCATTGTTTCCTATAAAGCTATTTAAATTCCACATCAGCCTATCTACGTGAGGAAATATGTTTTCAGGTGGGATGGGAACATATTGCTGA
Organism: Stegodyphus dumicola; assembly: GCF_044657685.1. Lineage (NCBI taxonomy): Eukaryota > Metazoa > Arthropoda > Arachnida > Araneae > Eresidae > Stegodyphus > Stegodyphus dumicola. The sequence goes on from NC_140768.1 coordinate 279,730,735, forward strand.
TGCTTGCCCCAAGAAGTTATTTATTATTACTAAACTACTGCTGTGTAAAAAAATAAGCACAAAATAAATAATTAGTGAAAACTTGGGAAATTATTATGTTTGTTGTGAGAATAGAGGTCTCGTAATGGATGTGAATCATACCACATTCTGTAACCTCTTTGATTAGCTTAGTAGTACAGAGTAGTTTTAAAGCAAAATCATCCTGTTTAGATGAACTGCTGTACTGCTGTCAGGCAGTAAGGTTATAAGAGAAAATTATTGCAAGTATTTAATTTTTTTCTTATTATTATATTTTTTAAAAAATTTTATTTAAAGAAAAAGAAATCCTCGTGCACCACAAAGTACCACACGAGACTTACAAATCGTAAGTAAAAAAGGCAAAATTGTAAGTAATAAAATCAATTTTCAATAATACAATAAAATCATACACAAAGGGAAAAAAACACAAAAAAAAAGTATAAAAATGTATAAAGAAATCATTTACAATGTTTAAAATAAGAGTTAACAAAATCGTTGAAAGCTCGGTAGGCCGAAGCTGAAGATACAAAATCATAACATTTCGATGGCCAATGAATTCCAATTAATTTTAATCTGCATTTCAGTAGATTTCTTGCTTTATCAAGCAATGGGCAGTCAAAAAGCAGGTGGAAAACACTTTGAACGCTACGTTTGCAATAACACAAATTGGAAGATGTCAGCTTAAACCGCTCAAGATAAACATTAAACTTTCCATGTCAAGACAAAAATTGCGTAACTTTAAAATTGAGCAACAAGTCCTTACTTTTCAGTCTTTCAAAAATAGTTGGGAAGAATGTTTTTGTAACAGATCTCTTATCAGAAGAGATATAATCACAGTTCCACTGCTCAATCATTTTAGCCTTGAATGTTTTTCTGAAATAAGATTTTGGAATATTTACATCAACATTAATATCATTTTTAGTTGCATTTCCACAGCAAACCAATCAGCTGTTTCATTTCCATAATTACCTACGGACCACGGGCAAATGTAAAAAAACATTGAAATACCTTTTTTCTCCAGATCTCCGAGAGACTGCTGTATATTAACAATAATATCACTACATAAAGAAGTATTTTAAGGGACTCCTGGGAAGAGAGTGAATCTGTACAGATTAAGTAGCTAGAACCACGTCCATCCTGCGTAATTATCGACTTAATTGCAAAATTAATACACAGAAGCTCAGAAATATATACAGTACATTCATTTCTAATGCGAAATTGGTGGCACTCAGTTACCATATCATCTTCAAAAATAACACAAGCAAAAACAACTTTATCACCAATCCTTCTATCATCCATATACAACACAAGTGAGAATGAATTTACATCAGTGTTCATACTATTCAAACTATTATTGCAAGTTAACTTAAAATTCATTTATGTTAAACAAGCTTATAAGGGAAATTTATTGCACCAGCAAGCAATGTTATTGCCTCATATAGATGGCCTTGTTATTCATAGAAATTTTTCATATGCTGTTGTTATCAGTTTCAAAAGGATGTATAAAAATTTATATGTTATGTGCAGTATCAGTATTTTCCAGGTAATATAATATTGTGAGGTTAGTTGAACTGTTGTCCACAACCAGTTATAATAGCTCTTTATCACTTAGTATAGAAAAATATAAGAGAAGAAATGTTTTTAAATATACATATTACTTCTATTGATACTGTGGCTAGTGGAAACTGTTTGTCATGCCAGAAGACTGGAATTTAAATTTCAGGTATGACATGGACTTTACTGTCTGTAATATGTTTAAGTAGAGAAGCTTTTTTAAATGCATTGTCGAGAAATTAATCACAGAAGAAAAACAATTATGAGTCCATTGTCTGAGGTGTTCGTAGTCAAAAGTGTGATTGAGGTAGGCAGATGATCCATCATGTGCTTAGCTATAATTACGTAATTCAGTACTTAAAATGATTGGTATCTTTTTCCTCTTATGTAAGGTTTATGGAGTATTTAATTTGTTATTTGGCAAACACTTGATGAGTGGCTTAATTAATTTTTGCTTTTTGGAAACAGAATATAGGAACTTTTCAAAAAACAAATTCCAAGAAGAATAAAAAAGTATTTGATATTATTGTGTTAATTAAGACTGACACAAAGGAACTTCGTGAAAGAGTATGCATTAAAACCGGTCAAGGACAACTCCTAGCCAGCAGCAGTAGCCATATTTTAACCACCCACCGCAGAACATCCCTTCCCATAGACATAACATTGCAAAAAAATGCTGAAATAGATACCATTTGTAAAAGCCAGGACACAAGAGAAAATGTCTGCACCTCTCCAGTATAGAAAACAGTAGAATGCACAGTCAAATCTGTCATGCCTGCTTTGGATTTGGAGTGATAGCCAAACCGTCAACTCCCCCCCCCCACGGCTGTGCCCATGGAAGGCTAGCCCATGCAACTTTCCACCCTGAAAGACTTGAATCAACCAGATCAGCTATTGGGCACAGAGCCTGACTAAGGCAGGGGCATTCGGGCCAGTTGCACTGGGCCCCCACATCACAGTAGGGCCCCCCCAAATTGAATAGAAAGTTTATTGTTATAAAATTTTAAATATTTCCATAAAGTTTGCTTGTTCATTACTGAAGTAGTGCAGCAGAGGGAGCCCCCAAAAAATTTTTGCACTTGGCCCCAGTTAGGCTAAGTTGGGCCCTGAGCCCTTCGAGGAACATTTTTTACTCTACAGATGTTTAAATGCCATCCCTTTTGTAACCTAGTGGACAACTGCATATAATTTTTTGGTTAATTTTGCTTGGCTGTCAACAAATGCATCAGCTACTCCCAAAGGTACTCGAATGGGTTGAGAAGAGAACTTTGGCCATCCAGTACAGATCATATGTCCCAACTTCCTGCAGTCCCTCCATTTATGATCTTATCTTTATAAATGGATACATTATCAGAATTAGTTCTAAACAGTTGCAATAAAGTAGGTAGAATGAAACTATTCAATACTGCTCTATAGATGCTGGTAATCAAGCTTCTGAGTGTAAAACCTAGTAAAATCAATACCCCTTTCCTCCAAAAAAAAAAACCCACATGTGAATTGTTTTCAGATCAGATTTAATAGTGGTGACAACAGACCTCCTCGACATATAACACGATTCCTCACTTCAGAAGATGTTTCACATTTCCTTTACACAATCAACAAGCAACATTTCATTCAGTGATCATTGGCTCATGTATTGCAGCTTGGCCGTAAAATCCATATGCAAATGCCACCACACATCAGGATTCTGATCTGTCAATTTTGAGGTTTCTAGGTTAGGGCTGGGGTTTTATTGTTTTTCTATGTTTTCATTTTAGTAATACAGCACTTACTGTTGTACATGGCATTAGAAATTTATCAATAACTTCACAACAGAATGACCAAATCAGTGGGTGCTTAAGATCATACCATGTTGAGCTTCACTTAGCTCACATTATGTTTTCATTTTTAGAGCAGTAATCAGTATAGACATCTACTCAGAGCTCATGACCTTTTTATTGGATGATGACGTACAGATGTTGTTATTTAGGTTCCACTGGATGCGCAGTCATTGATGACAATATAGTGTATTTTGACCATAATTCAGAAATGCATTGTGTTTGCAATGTTTCAGGACTAGATCATGGAAAATTGAAAACAGGAGGAGACAAAATTCTTATTTTTAGATTTCAGTATGCAGTCTTTGTAAGCATATCAAGTGCCTGGCATGACTTGATTCTTCCATAGAACTTTCCCTTTAGAATGCTCTTCATATTCAATTCCACGATTTTCTAAATGGTTCTTTTCAGGTCATGGTTTTCTAAACATTCTTAGGACTATTAAAATAATGGATTAAGGGGGAAAAAATATAATAACCTGCAGGTGCCAGTTCTGAGTTACAAAACTAGTTGAGAACTGTGACGTTTTGGAGGGGGGTTAGGAATTTCTTGAATATACTTCTGTGAATGAATTCTTAAATATGTTGTGCACCAGAAATCAGTTATTCAATTAAACTTTTCAAGCCTAGTGAGATAAATTATCATGTATAATCGATCCATTATGTCTATAAAACATGAAGTTCACATCTTTCCATCAGAATAAATTCTGCAATCAAGTTTTATTGTCACCTGCAAGTTGTTAGAAAAAATCGGAATTAATTTCCACCTTGTCTCAAAACTGTATTGCTGTTCTTTGCTTACCTTTTAAATTCATGACAGCAGATGTTCATTGGATCAAAGAAAACAATTAACTGCATAGAAAAGTCTGTTCATAAGTAGATATTATTAGAAAAGCAAGTTAACATGTAAAAGTAATAATTATTGTCATCATTTAGCAAGTTTTTTTTATTTTTTCAAATTAATCCTACAACTTGATAGACATGTAATATATATACTCCAGATTGTGAAACATGCCTAATAAAAGGAACTAGGATATTTAATATGAGGTTCTGTTTGTTTTCTCTGGGGAAGTATACATACTTAGAAATATAGAGTTAATTTTAGATAATCATATTGATTATTTCTGCTTTTCTCATATGGTTGTTGCTTTAAAGTATAATGAAATACAAAATTCCTTTTATCTTATAGTATATAAAATTATCTGGTATCATTAATATTAAATTTTTAATTGCAGTTGATCTCCTATGTCCTAAATTGAAGGGTTTGATGTTTAAACTTTTGAATATAAATATGCAATGAAAATTTTAAGTATATTATTGCTTATTCATTTGTAAAATATGATTTAATACATTTGTCCTTTTTTTCCTCCCTAGCAATTGTCTATTCCCAAGAGTGATGATTGGTCTAGGTTTGTTCATACTTTACAAGATTTAGAAAATAATAAAGCTGATCAAGAATTAGACTCTCTTAATAACTTTTCATCTAGTAACTCATTTGTACTTCCTATTCGCTGATGAAGATAAAAATCTATATTGAGTAAAAAGTTTATTCTAGCAGTTTTTCTTTGATGCACAGATTGGACTGCTGTATTATATTTTATTCAAAGTTAAATTAATAATTTATGATTCTGAAATATCTTATTAAATCAAATGTGCATGCCTTTCACCTAACACTGTGGATCTGTATGTCAAGTTAATATTTGAATGTGCTGTAATCTGACTTTGAAATAAATTTATTACTTGCAGTGCAAATATCTTGAACCAATTGTTAGTATTTAATTCATGTGTAATGGTTGTTATTTATCAGCACTGTTATTTACTTTTGTTGTATAAAGAACCAATTTGTTTTGTAGTTTGTACTTATTTTATTTTGAATACAATTTAAAACAGAGCTGAGATGCCATTCATTTTTTTTATCCCATTTTTGGATGAAATAATGTATTTAGTCATTGTTAGTGGATATGATTATTATATTTGAAGTTTTTATTAAATATGTGCAGAATGTTTTTTCAGTTCATAGTGATATTTTGTTATATAGCAATTATGATTTACTAAATTAGTTTTGCCTAAATTTATAATATCAGAATTGCGTTCTTTTTATGGTTGCTAGGAATCATAAAAATTTAAATTATTTTTAATTACTTAGAATACTTAAAATTATTTTTTATTGTGTTTTCAAAAGGAAATATAAAAATGTAAAAAAGTTTAGTTGTTATTTTTTTAAGGGTCAGTATAATGTTCTATTTGCTGTTTTAATTACAATCATCACATTAGCAATTAAGTTGTAATTTAAAGTTTGTTTTGTTTTGTTTTGTTTTAACAGTGCCATATATTTCTTTAGACATTACAATATTAATATGCATTGTAGTAATGTGTTTCATGTAACTTGTAAGTTTGTTTGGTAAATGAAGTGTATTTTCATTATTAAACTAATAACAAATATTTAAGTGCATAAAATTGTAGAAACTTCTTATTTATGTGGTTTCTTAAACATTTGTTTAGTTTCTGTTTTTGAGTTTTCTAAAAATGTTCGATTAATTTTAAATGTAGAGTTGGGGAATATTCATTCATTGATAACACAGGCCTGCATGATCGTTTCTTAACTGTTGCTAAAACACACAATACATTCAAAATGAGAAAGGGAAATAATAGAAGTTAAAAACTTAATTATACAGTACGTTCTAAATGAGAAAATAAAATAACAGTAATAAAAAAATTTACTAAATTATGTGATTCAAATCTTATTTATTGCAACAACTTAAACTATTATGTCACTTTATGACCTCTCTTTTCGACTTTCACCAGAGCATATCTGTGATTGTCGACATGAGTGAGGGTCCGAATATATACAAGAATGTAGTGAAATATTCGGTCTTTCACTGACGTATTTAGTGAATGTTGATATTCTCCGGTGAAAGTCGACATTCTCCAATTTCGGTCTTTCACAATAACATATACATTAAAAGAATATATTTTATTCAAATGAGAAGTACTGTGTATATTTGCAGAAAACCTTGAAATACAATTGTTAACATAAGGAAAAAAACATTGAAATACAATTGTTTACATAAGAAAAGAGCACCCTGGATAGTATACTGGTTTGCAGAAGTTGACTGCTAATCCAAGTGTATTCGCATATAAAGTTTGGCTGCTATTTTCTTTCCATTCCCTTTTTTGTAGGTGTTAAGATTTAAATTCAGCCTGAACTCAGCAGCAATGTTTTTCAGTTTTTGAGTGAAACCATAAACCCAACTGAAGTCACTAATAAGATAAGCTCTGGTACTTTTCTATAACTAATTCACAGAATTACCATAAATTTTATTGTTAATTTAATTAATATATTTTTTCTTGTTTATAATGATCTTATGCCAGAATTCAGTATTTCTGATGTTAGAAGACAAGCAATGGTAATATCAGCTGCTCCTGTAGTACACTCTGAGCAGCGCTCTCGCTGTCGAGATAGTAAAATGACCAGTGTGTCTGGCCATTTTCAGTGAATATTTAACAAGCCTGTGTCTGGCTGTTGTGAAAAATTTCCAAAGTCCAATCACTGCTTTTGATAGCAGAGCTGCATCGATTTTCTTTCTTTTATGTAATGTCACTGGTTTCTGATGTAACAACAACATTTTCAACATTTCAACAACCTTAGTTTTTTCTATGTATTTTCTTTACTAAAGTGCTTTCTGTACTTCTTTATGAATTAAAATAAGGTTTAAGAGTGAATTTAAAAAGTTAACTTTTTACATTGAGTAGTGTAAAGATCCAAATTTTTTAAGCATATCTCTTAAAGCATATAGTTATGACCAAAAATACAATTGCTTACTCCAAAAACTTAGCTATTGTTAATCCTTTGCAGCAATTAAAAATTATTTTTGAAGCTCTTAAGGAATGTTTTAATATCCATCTTGATTTTTGAAAGAGAGAACTTTTTATGAAAGTATTTTAAAATGTTTAGCACTTTTCTAAAAGGTCTGCGTGAATTATATCTCATGAGACATACTTTCATGTAAAATAGAGGTAAAATTATTTTCTCTTTGCTCACAAAGCTTCTCAAGTCTTTTGCTGCAGTGAAGATATTTTCTTAGGTAGTCTTTTTACTTCAAGAGCTGGTTTTTAGCTCAACTGTCCCACTCATATGAAACATGAAAACTTTAGAATAACAATGCTGTTAACCATGAAGTGAACCATTTATTTCAAAGTACTTCCAAATTATTTCATGACTATTATATTTTATATGCTATGGAATTGGTTTCAAATTCTCATGCATATTTTTGAGATATATTAGAATGGTTAACAATTATATAAATTACATAGGCATAGTTTTTCTCACTTCCAAAAGAATTACTTTAAAATTCTTAAAGAAGAGTAAATTTAAAAAAAATCATTTTTGAATTGATAGTAGACCATAATTGTTAGTTTGTTTATTCAAACTTTTGGCCATTAAAATTTCTTTATAATTAATTCAAATTATGCATTATAACAATAAGCAAATATTAACATATTTAATATGAGATAAAAAGAATCAAGTTTTTGAAAAAAATTGTATATGATTCAATTTTTAGTACCATTTTTTAATTCATTATCTGAAGATACTTTTAAGAGCAGCTACAATTTAAAAAAAATAATTTCAGGTCAATGTAATTTAAAATTTGTATTTTTTGCTTATTTTCAGTTGCGTTCTGAATTTGTGGTTTGCATTTTTTTAGCAAATTAATTTTGATCTTGTGATTGTGCATCTCAGATTGTACAGTAATATATTGTAATAATCTTACGTGCAGTCATTGTTTATTAGTACAAACTCATGTAACTTAATTTTCTTTTCTACTGTTTGGCAACTGACAAGATGTATTGTATCTGAATTATATTTAGAACAATTATTGTGTTATTTTTATTGTGTTGAAAATAAATTCTTTGGAGCACTTGAACAAAACATTTTCCTTTGGGAATTTATTTTCTATTTATTTGAATTATAATCTAAGTACAGGAATTCCTCATTTAACATGATTTAAGTTACCACATTTTGAAATTTACTTAGTTTATTAATTACAGCCCTGTTATCTGCTTGTTAAGTATTTATGTATTTTAATATCAGAACGTAAGCTTTATGTTAATACAAACAATATTTTATAATTTTAATATATTTAATTTATGAATAGCAACAATATTTAATTTCAGTTTATTGGTGTTCTTAAAAGAATTTCTTTCAATTAATGTATTAGAATGCAAGATTTTTGCGACATGCCTGGAAGAATATATGCTGTCTTTATTTGAGAATCTTTAATGTATAACGTTTCTTTGTTATGCAAATTCTTTATTAAAGACGTTATGGAGCCTGGAGTTTAAAGGTAAATGGTTTAGTAAGTAGTAGTAGTAATTCAGTGAATTTTCATATTGCATGTTATATTTGGCATCTGCTTCTAGGACTGTTAACTAGCATTTATAAATCGAGGTTCAAATGCTGTATTCATCAGTAAGATACTTCAATATAGAATAGAATATTAAGATGACATAATGCGGAGTTAGTTTTCAGATATGACGCAGTTTCGAAAAAGTTACTACTATTTTTAGAATAGAGTGGGGGAAGTGCCCAAATTTAAAAAGAGGAATTAAGGGGCTATTACTAGTTTAAAGTATAATTCAAAGCTAAATATTTTTTTACTTATGTATTATATATACATAGCACACTCATTGGTCATAGTCATATAGTTCCATTTACAAAAGTGCTTTTAAATGACGAAAATATACACCTGTGGCAGTGTCAAATTAAAAAAAAAAAAAAAAAAAGTTTTTGTCAAATAGCCAATTTTACTTTTAATGGGGTCTGTCGGTTCCTATATGATATTTGGAAAAGTGTTATGCTCATTATAAAAAAATAAAATTATAAGAATTTGACAAGGATATTTAATTTCAAAATTGGCAAATTTTTATATTATTTTCAACTTGCCTGGAGGGATCGGTTAATTCAGTTAAAATAATTTGAGGAAATAAGTTTAAGCGAAGTGCAGCAAAAAATGTGTTTAAATTAATAGGCCATTCAAGGAAGTCATGTTGTGTCCACATGAGACTTTTTTAATGTATGTTGCCGCAATATTGTGTATTTAGTATATTCAACATGATGTGAAAACAGAATGTAAAATATTCTGACTGTAATATATAGTCAGAAGGTGGAAAGATGTAGTCTGCTTGTTAAGTATTTATTTATTTAAATATAATGCTTTAAGTACAAACACATTTTTATTAACATAATCTGCAAGTGCAACAATATTTAATTTCAGTTTATTGTTGTTCTAAATAGAATATTCCTTGAATTTGCATATTATAATGTGGGATGCATTATGTTGGCTTTAGTTTTCCTTATGCAAATTTTGATCGGAGGTCAATCGGCGGTAAGCTAACGTGGTTGCCGCCGATTTTCCGATGACGTCAAGATCGATGGTTTGGCCAAGTATTATATATATGTACGCCGGTATCGGCGAATGTCTTGTTATGAGTTAGCATTATGCTAGTTTTTTTTCCCTCAAATGGTTTTAAACATAAAGGCTACAGTGTTAACTTATTTTAATTTACGGATTAAAGCATGAATTTTATTTAGATTAGTGTTAGCTTTACGTAAGGGAAGCAAAATATGCTTTGCCTTTATCACCACCACCAACACATTATACTTCACTTGTCTGGCAGAAAATATGGTGTAAAAAAAACATCTTTATTTGAGAATCTTTGATGTACAATGTTTCTTTATTAAGGCCTGGGGTTCAAAGGTAGGTCAGTTAAGTAGCAGAAGTTTCGGTGAACTTTTGGATTGCATCTTGCAAACGTATTCTTGCTTAACATATAGCAAATTAAATTTACCACAGTTGGAACTCCTTAAATTGAAAAATATGTGAAAGAGAATCAAATTTTTAAATGTGTAAAAATCATATAATAATTTCATTTGTTTTAATCAATCATCAAATTGGAATGTTTAAATCTTCCATTGCAGAGACTGAATACATCTTGTTCTGAATGATTTTTTATTGAAAAATACTTTCTCTCAATTATCTCATTATATTTCAGAATAATTTTTGATGGTATCAAATTTGTGTGGAAAAATATAAGAATAAAGTAAGCATTTATTTTTTTCATAAAAACTAGTGTTTCTCAGTGTAATTTTTTTAAGATAAATTTTCATTTGTTTCATTGATCAGCCTTTCTTTCACTTTCATATGCACTCCTTTTGTTCTTTTCCATTTCATTCTCCTATTCTGAAACCATACTTTTACCTGAAAAAAAAAAAAAAAGATTTATTGTTTCAATATATTATTATTAGCTCTGTGTGGGGAGGGGAGGGTCTATAAAATAAACTGAGAAAAATCATCATATTAGAATAGAGTTATTCGAGATGCATATTTGCTGAGTTTTTCGTAATTTTTAAAAACTATCCCAGAATTCATTTTTTACAAGTATTGCGATTTTTATAAAGGTTTTTTACACTCTAGCTGAGCTTGCAGTCCAATCTGCTGTTACACTCACTCCTGCTAGCACATTTCTTTTTGTCTTTTAATCTTTATTATTGTGCATCATTTTCTTCGCACTTACGCCATATACAATTCAACAGCAAAATAACAAAGATTTTAAAAGTGGCAATTATTTAGAATTCCATATGCAGTGTTAAGTGTTTGCATGCATTTATTTTATTTTTAGACCAAAGGACTCTTTTTATCCAAAGGCATTTTGCATACTCTCACTCTCTGCTTTGATTCACTGTTGCCATCAAATATTATCGCCATGTATTATATTTAAAGAAACTAAATAATGAAGAATCTGCATGAATGTTTCTTGCATTGTGAAAAAACAATGGTACCTAGAGCCATCACATTTTGAATAACATAGTGCTCCAACTGAACATGGGCACATGGAGGCTCGAATTTGTTTTATTATCTACTGTTTCAAATTCCGGAAAACTTTAACGAATTTTTTATTAACAAACTCGACGATCTCAAAGCAAGAGTGGCAACACTATGTGGAAACGGAAAAAAACGTTATCTCCAGCATGCGAGACTGTGCATGGGAAATTCTAAGGATATGCTGTTTTTAAATATTTTGATATTGCTGTTGAATTGAATTTTATATGGTTTAAGTGCGAAGAACATAATATTTAATAAATATAGGTAAAAAATAAAACGTTAAAAAAGCCCTTTTGAGCATAATATAAAATCTAAAAGCGGATTTCTTTCTTTCTTTCTCTTTTTTTTTTTTTTTTTTTTTTTTTTTTTTAAATCCCTCCGTGTATTTTCACTGTTGATCATATCAATGTTCAGTTTTCTCAGTAACATGGCTTGAAAACGTTTTTTCCTTTTATTATTAACGTTTTGTGTGTTAACTTTTGTTATAAATATTTTTATTAAATACCACGTTCTTTGCAAATAGGCCACCTCAAATTCAGTTTAACAGCAAAATCACAAAATGTCTAAAAACAACAAATCTTAAGAATTTTCAATTGTCAGTCTCGTGCTTTGGAGATAAAAATGTTTTATTTCGTGCCGTGTTGCCACAGCTCGCTTTGAAATTGTTGAGTTTACATAATCAAGAATTCGTTAAAGTTTAACAAAATACGAAAGAAATAAGGAAAAAATATATGATGTCATTCTCTGAAAATGCTGAATATTTTTATTTAGATAGATCATGAAATAAATGCATTTCTATTATTTAAATCAATCCGACTGAAAAGTAAGAAACGATTATTCTTAAGATCTGCATCTGTTGCTTTCAAATACCTTAGTTTTTTAATCCACAACAGGTAGATTCAGTTTGAAAGATAATTATTTTAGATTTTGCTTAATGAACTCGAATGAAAAATTAAACGAAGCAAAATCTCATTTCGAGACTAATAACCCCTTTTTAGCTAAAAAAAATTGCAAATTTTAATAAATTAGAATCTTTTTTTTTTACACATGGTGATTTTTAATCTTAATAACCACATCAATCAGCTTCACACTAATTATTGAAGCAAGAATAGAAACCTACAGTAATTAAAAGGAGAGGGAGGAACATTTTAATATGTAATAATCTTTTATAAAAATTTTATATGTAAAGAATTTTGCTTATGAAGTTTCCGAAATAAATTTATACTTTTAAAGTTACGGTTTCAGGTTCCCATAATTAAATGTATGCTTTAAGACTATAAATTTGTGTGAATATGTAGCTTAAATATTAACTGCGCGTGTAGAAAAAGAACGCTAGTTAGTCTTAAGAAGTGTAAGATGCACGATGTTTCTGTAAGATGATAAGACGTCATTAATGTTATCTATATCTTAAAAATATTTATGTTATTAAATATGTATTGTGAATAATAATGTAAGTAGTCACTCGGCCATGGTAAAGTCCCATATGTATATTATAAAAAAGATGCGTAATTATTTTTTGAAAATTTTAAGAAAGGTGTATTTGTTGAAGAAAGCATCACGATAGAAAAGCGAATTAAGTAATGTTCAAAGGAAAAGCAAGAAGACAGCATCATTGTGAGTAAATAATGCAACGAAACAGGAAAAGAAGCGAACAAAACTCCTAAAAACTGAATATCTGCCAAAAAATTATTTCAGTTTTAAAGAGCACGGGGTGGTGCAATAGAACACGAGTTATTGGGGAAAACGTGCAATAAGTGAAAATATACGAGGGTTGGGGCAAACTATTTTTTTCTTGTAGATATGTGAACGGATCGTAAAACGTATATGTGTTGTGTGGAAGTTCTGCAGTCATAATGTGTATGCAGAACAACAGATGGCTCTGTAATCAGTTCAGTTGGTGAGTGTCGTGCGAGATGGAAGTAACTCGTGTTGAGCAACGCTCTTACATCAAACTAGCCGTTCTCCGAGGGAGAAATGCGATGGAATGTCACAGTGAATTAGTAGAAGCCCTTGGGAATAATGCCCTACCATATCGTACAGTAGCACGGTGGGTAGGAAAGTTTCAGCAAGGACGTGTGTCAACCAGTGATGAGCAACGTTCGGGACGACCGGTGAGTGTACGGACCGACTTGGCACGTGCCGTCATCGAGCATCTCATGGATGAAGACAGACGATGGTCGTTACTGGAGTTAGAGAGGGCAAGTGGCATCGAGAAACGCACCGTCCACAGGATATTGCGTAATGAGCTACAGCTACGCAAAATCGCTTCGCGGTGGGTACCGAATGCACTGACGGAAGTTCAAAGGTGGGTGCGCTATGCAATATGCTCCGACCACTTTGCACGTTGGCAACAGGACGGCGATCAATTCTTATCACGAATAATCGCCATCGATGAATTTTGGGCCAGGGCATACGAACCACAACTGAAACGTTAGTCCGCGGAGAGACGACATCCTGGATCACCAAAGCAGCTGAAGGTCCGTCAGAATCCTTCCCTAGTCAAATTGATGGTGATCGTTGCGTATGACTTCAGGTGTGTCATTGTTTGCCACTTTGTTCCTCATGCCAGAACAGTGCTACAAGGACTTCCTGGTACGACGTGGCGTTCGAGATAAACATCCGGATCTTGTGGACGGTGCAATAATTCTGCATGACAATGCAAGACCACGTAAAGCAGAGTATGTACGGCAGCTACTCCGACGTTGGGGATGGAAAGAATTGGAGCACCCACCGAACTCTCCTGACCTTTCGCCCTGTGACTTTGATCTCATTTCCAAGTTTAAGGAACCAATATGTGGTAGGCGGTTCGCAACACGAGAGGACATTGCTAATGCTGTGCGCCAACAGATGACCCGATTCACACATGGTGCGGCAAATGCTGAGGCTGATGGTATTCAGCGCCTCCCACATCATTGGCAGCGTGTGGTGACAGTAGCAGGGGACTACATTGAGGGTCTTTAGGCCCAGGTTTGTCATGTCAACTTTATGTGTATTGTGTTATCATTCTTTCACACGGTGAAGGCCATATTGCCCTGTATACTACCGTGATAAATTCGTGTGCTACGATATTTCAGTGCTATTCATTGTCCCCACATGTAGTCAAGACATTGTCCTTTCATCTGTATATGTCACATTTTCCAACCGGACTGGTATCTTCAAGAAAAGATAGTTGCCATGACTTTTGCCCCAACCTACGCAAATATGGAGAAAACAGGTGAATGAAAAGAAGCAACTTGATATTTAAAAGTATATAATTACGAAATATATAAGTGTTTACAATTTTTATTTTCAAAATAAAATGACTATTGACAATAAATTATGTATCAGCCTATGCTAAACTTCTCTAGAAAATACAGTTTTGAAGGCGATTGCTTTGAGGGATCTCAAACGAGCCCTGGCTGGTAGTTTTCTTATATTTAATCTGAATACAAGTCAGCTTCACAAAAATGCCTTACAAGATATCTTTCTCTTCAGGCAGATAGCTCTTTCGTGCTTTACCATAAATACTCTATGTAATTCAATCCGAATCTGGCCGTGCCACGGTGACAGAAATCATGATCCTTGCATTACGCATCACCATTCCGATCCATCACCTGGGGTTGTGGTTTTCGATGTCATTGGATTTTGCTTCCGCTCCCACCTGATAAGCATTCGCTGCATGCTCAACAGCCACCTGTAATTGCATTATCATATGTTGTGCTCTTTATTTAAAGAAATGTACTTCAAAAAGATTTGGAACATTTACACCAAAACTTCAACTATTTGCAGGTTAAGTTAATTGATTAATTAGGTAGATAGGTTATGGAGGACTGGAACGCCTGGTGTCTAACAGAGGTAAACAGGCATGTGTTCCACGCCCTCCTCTAACTGCAGCAAAAGCTCCCTGGATCCTCACGAGGCTGCACCAGGCGATTATTGAGGTTGTCAAAGGGAAGTATAGGCCTTACAAGGGCATTATAGGATTGTATTACAGATTGAAGAGGCAAGCTGTGGTGTTACAGATGGTAGGTAGTTAAACTAAAAGTACGATAGGACGTACACATAAATACACATACCCCCCCCCAAGTCCTGCTATGCTGCCTCAACATGGCGGGGGGTGTCACTGGACGGAACGGGCGAAGTACGTCGAGAGCATAGCTCCTACTAGGGCCACCCTAGGCGTGAAGGCCGTTCCAACACGCCCAGCTAAAGCATAGCAGGTGAAGATCCTTCAGGGGATTACCGTCTCGGTGATCGGGTGTCACAATCCTGGAGCCCCAGTGATCTCTCCTCCTTTTTGACTCCTCTCCTCTTCACTGCTACTTTTCCCGTTTTCCTTCTCCCATGTGGTTTTCTCTGAGGTTCGGGCTCGTCATAAGAAACTGGAACAGCCTTGTCCCTAGTTCTTCGAGTGGCGAGAAAACCGCCCACGTGTTCGCCGTACGTGGAGGCCCGTGTCACTGGAAAGGAGGGTCCTGGTAGTTGAGGGGCGAGGTACTGTCCCCAACACACTGCTTTGGCCTCTGCTTCAGTTAAGCGGGAGGCACTTTGTCGTCCTCACGGGTGTCAATCGGCTGGTCACTAGTCCTTGTGTTGTGGCTTCGGGACAAGCCCTCGGGAGTACCTGCTTTTGGGAAAACCGACTGTGGGACTTCAGATTGCGTATAGGTCCGGCTAGCCCTGGCGTAGGAATCTGCGTCCCCTTGTTGGGCTCCATGGTGGGTGGGGCGGTCGGACCTGAATCTTTCTCAATTTAAATATGAATACTATGATACCTTCCTGCTCCAACAATGTACCTGATACTCCAACTGTGACTAAAAGACTAAGAAGCGACATAGTAAGCACTGCATCAGATGTACTTTGTCCACGTTTCTTAATTATAACCAGCTCTGAAGAATTGAAAAAAATGTCACCCTTTCTAATAAACAAACATCTTTTGTCTTCTGTAGGAGAACTGAAAAATATTAAGAGACTTCGATCTGGGGACCTTTTGATAGAAACTGTGTCTGGAAAGCAGTCTACTAGTCTTTTGAAACTAACTAAATTAGGACAAGCAAACACTGTAGTTAAGCCACATAACACTCTAAATTCGTCCCGAGGAGTAATCTCTGAAATAGACTTACTGCCAGTAACTGAAGAGGAATTTGTTAAAGAGTTGGCAGATCAAAACGTGTGTGGTGCTCGTAGGATCAAAATACGGAAACAAGGTCAACTCATTCCCACTAAACATGTCATACTTACTTTCAAGTCTCCTAATCTGCCTAAAAATATCAAAGCTGGATACCTAAACTGTTCAGTCAGGCCATATATACCGAATCCAATGCGTTCTTTTAATGTTAGCACTTTGGACATGGAAAGACCTCTTGTCGCGGTAGCCTCACGTGCGCTCGATGTTCCATCGTAGGCCACGCTAGTGAAGGCTGCTCTGCTGCCCCCTTGTGTATAAACTGTAAAGGCGAGCATCCAGCTTTTTCAAGATCATGCCCGAAATAGCAGACAGAAAAACAAATTCAAAACATTAAAGTTACACAAAAGATATCATTTGCAGAAGCCAAAAGCCAGTTCTAATCAGCCAAGATCTAATAAATCTTATGCATCCGCAACAAAATCATTGAGATCAGTATCAACGCAAACCACAATAACCGCACAGAAAAAAGAAGTAGCAACCACAGAAGATCCTAGAAACCAAAAACCAGGTAAAAAAACCTGACGTTGAAAGTAGTACGCCAGTGACAGCGACCAATGGAAAACAGGATATCCAACAGAACAAGCATAGAGATGGTATCAAAGAGAAAAATAAGCAAAAACCCAGGACCCCAGTCAAAGTTCCATCGCAAGCATGAGTTCAGGATGCTTAGACGACTCCGACAAAATGGACGTTGAGGAAGGGTTATCCCTTCCGAAACACCTTTTGCCTCGAAAGTCAAAACACCAACACCGCCAAAACAAGCATCAATAATGGTTACATTTATTTCGTGGAATTGCAGAAGAATTTATTTCTGCATATGCAAGAATTTATTTATTTCGAAGAATTTATTTCGGGGTTTTCGTCAAAACCTGGATAACATCAAGGATTTAATAAACATGTATCAACCTGCCTGCCTTGCGCTTCAGCAGACCTTGTTAAAACCAAGCAGACATGCTAAGATACGGAGATATACAACAGTAAGAAAGGACAACCCATCTGGGGATCGTGCCTGTGGTGGTGTGGGCCTTATCACCTTCCACAATCACCCATACATTGCTCTCCCTTTGACGACCTCCCTGAACGATCCCTTGACGTCCCTGACGATCTGACGATCTGTCCCCTCCCTCCCTTGACGATCTGAACCGCCACAGCTTGAAAGCTGTGGCGGTTCAGATTAATTTACGCTTTTCAATCTCTGTATGCACCATTTATTTACCCCCACATAAGCATATTGATTAGCGAGAGTTGGACAGAATAATAGAGCAGCTCCCAGAACCTTTATTGCTTTTAGGTGACTTCAATGGCCATAGTACATTATGGGGAAGTAGGGACACTAATTCAAGGAGCCGGCAGATCGAACAATTAATGGAAGATCATTCTATTTGCGTGCTCAATAATGGAGAATACACTTACTTTCATCAGTCGACTAGAACCTTTCATGCAATTGATCTGGTTTTTTGTTCTCCATCTCTACTACCTTTCTGCTCTTTCAGTGTAGGGGAGAATCTCTACGATAGTGACCACTTCCCAGTCATTGTAAATATTACAGGGAATTCAAAGATCTCAAGACAACCCCACTTACTTTACGATAAAGCTGATTGGGATCTTTTCTAATCTTGTGCTGTGTTGACTGAAGAAATGGTCAACGATGTGGACATTAATACTGCAGTAAAAATTATCTCTGATACTATTGTACAAGCAATTGAACTCTGTATTCCGAAGTCCTCAACAAAGTTCCCAAAGTTCCCTAAACCCTGGTGGAACAATGATTGTCATAAAACTTCGAGAGAGCAAAAGAAAGCTTGGCGTATCTTTCGCCGATATCCAACACTGGAAAATCTTCTGGCCTTTAAAAAAGCTAAGGCGAATGCAAGAAAAGTGAGGCGGCAAAGTCAGAGAAAATCATGGGCAGCCTACGTGTCCACTATTTACCTCCTCAATGTCTAGCAAAGAGTTTTGGGAAAGAGTCCGCAAAGCATCTGGACTATATAATGCTTTTCTGTTCTAGAAAAAGATGGAAAGTTGATTAGCACTAGAGAAGAAATAGCCGATGCTTTAGGTGATATATTTGCTGCTGTATCTGGCACTAGCAATTAATCAAAAGAGTTTCTGCCCACAAAGATGTGCTTTGAAAGGATTCAAATCGACTTTTCAAATCCTAATGGAGAATCTTAAAATAAAGATCTCACCATGTTTGAATTAAGAAATGTAATATCTCGCACTGATAGGACTTGCCCTGGTCCTGATGGCATAAGTTATCTGATGATAAAGCACCTGCCCAATGAATCTCTAGTGGTCCTTCTTGCTCTGTATAGTAAGATATGGAAAGAAGAAATTTTTCCTACTGCCTGGTGCAGGGCCTTTGTTATCCCTATAGTAAAACCCGGCAAGGACCCAAAAAATCCTTTAAATTATCGCCCCATCGCGCTCACTAGCTGCCTTTGCAAGATTATGGAAAAAATGGTAAATCACCGTCTCACCTACTATCTGGAGACTAATCATTGCCTATCGCCTTACCAAAGTGGTTTCCGTAAGGGAAGATCTTCACTTGATAATGCCCTGTTTTTAGAAACCGCTATACGCAATGCATTTGTGAAAAGAAATCATGTAGTTTCAATCTTCTTTGACATGGAAAAGGCGTACGATAGAACTTGGCGAACTCTTCATGACCTTTACAGCACTGGATTGCGAGGTAATCTACCCAACTTTATTCAAAACTTTTTGAAGGACCGCACTTTCCAAGTCAAGATTGATTCGTTGCTTTTTCAAGTATTTGTACAAGAAGAAGGTGTACCACAAGGTTCAGTGTCACTCTTTTCAGCCTGAAAATTAATTCAATTTTAAGAGAACTTCCTCCCACATCTACCCATCTTTATTCAAAACTTTTTGAAGGATCGAACTTTCCAAGTCAAGATTGGTTCGTTGCTTTCTCAAGTATTTATACAAGAAGAAGGTGTACCACAAGGTTCAGTGCTCAGTGTCACTGTTTTCAGCCTGAAAATTAATTCCATTTTAAGAGAACTTCCTCCCACAGTGCATGGTTCCCTGTATGTTGATGATCTATTGTCAAGGTCAAGATATGAGATACATTGAGAGACAACTACAAATTGCTCTAAACAGAATCATAAAGTGGTCCAACAACAATGGTTTTTAAATTTTCTAGCCAGAAGACAGTCTGCGTGCACTTCTGTCGCAAAAGAACTCTACATCCTGATCCAGAGCAGCCTCTTGACGGCTCTTTGATCCGAGTTGAACCAGAAGCAAAATTCTTAGGAGTTATCTTTGACCGAAAGTTCACTTTTTTCCGCATATCTTAAATCTAAAGAAAAAAAATGAGCTAAAGCTCTCAACATACTGAAAGTCCTGGCCAATACCTCATGGGGAGCAGAACGTTGTTCTATGCTCCGCATTTATAGAGCTTTAATCCGTTCCAAACTTGACTATGGCTGTGTTATCTACGGATCAGCAAGACCTTCTGTGGTCCTGAAATTGGATCCAGTCCACCATCAAGCGCTACGGATTTGCTGTGGAGCCTTCAGAACATCTCCAGTCCAAAGTTTATGTGTAATCTGTTTTGAACCATCTTTGGAATTCAGACGCAAGCAGTTGTCCATTGATCTTCGTTATAAAATAATGTCACAGGCCGAACATCCTGGTCGACTCATGACATCTGATCAGTACTGGCGTCTTTACCATGCCCGTCCTTCATGTATCCCACCTTTTGATCTTCGCATTCACTCACTGATTGAAGAATTTAACCTAAATGTTCTGCATCCCAAAAGCTTTGACCTTTTCGGTATTGCTCCCTGGCAAGAAGTGAATATTCACCTACTTAACATTTTTGGAGAACTAAAGAAGAGGATTACCAATGATGTCCTATATCAACAACGTTTCCTAAAGCATAGAAGCAGTCATTCTAACTACAAAGCAATTTTTACTAATGTCTCAAAGAATCATGACCACGTCGGGGCAGCTTTTGTTTGTGATAAAGAAATAAAGAGTAGTAAACTTTATAAGGCTGCATCTGTCTTTACTGCGGAAACTTTTGCCATTTCGAATGACTTAATCTTTATCTCTTGGCAGAATAGCAGATCGTTCATCATCTACTCTGACTCTCTGAGTGCTCTTGAATCAATAAATACAAATAGCAGCCACATTTTGGTCTTAGAACTTTTAAAGGCACACCTCCGTTTGAGAAACGCAGGTTATTATATCGCGTACTGCTAGGTGCCTGGACACGCTGGCATCAAAGGCAATGAACTCGCCGATATTGCAGCAAAATCTGCTGATATTACATCAGAAAACGATGTCCTTTTACAGACATACGGAATTACATTATAACTAAGGTCTTGTTCAGATGGCAAGAATTCTGGGAATGCCAAACTCTGAACAAATTAAGGCAGGTAAAACCCAATTTGGAGTACTGGGAGTCGAGAGGGAATCGGAAGGAGGATATACTACTGACTCGCTTACGAATTGGTTATTGCAGACTCACACATCAGTACCTCTTGAAAGGAGATTATGAGCCTATTTGTGGCACTTGCAACGTTCCCGTTTCAGTCAATCATATTTTATTATTGAATTTTTATTTTAACTCTACGAATGTTAACTTAACAGATCTCATTGGAAAAAACCCTCACATCAACCTCATAAGTTTTTTTTTTTAAAAAAGACATCTCCTTTTACCATATGATTTGAACTACATTTTATTCTCCTCTACCTGTTGCTAGAGCATTTTTCAGTCATTTCTGCCTGGACATTTTAAAGTCATTTCTCCGTGCCTTCGTCAGTATTTCACGCTCCTTTTATCAATTCACTTGATACTTGTTTATGCATCTCTAATTTTACTCACCATTTGTCTGGCGCATAATAACCCTCGAGGTTTTGTGCCATTTAAAAAACTAACCAACCAACATAAATACTCATAAGCAAAATAATACACAAAGCGCAAAATGCATAAACAGAGAACACATGAAACAGGTACATACACATAATCACTTAAGGCACAAAAGACAAATGGAGTACATGAAGGCTGGAGCACAAAGTTAGTGTGGGGCAGGGTGATCAGCAAATAAGCCCTGATTTCAAAATTAAATATCTCTACGACAAAGATCGATAGAATTATGCGGTAAACTGTACGTTTATTAGCAAAACTGTAAAAATGGTGTACAAAAGTTTAGAAGATTTAGTTACGAAAATCGTTAACAGATGGCGCTCTAATCGCAATAACATATCAATAGCCTTTAAAATGTGCTTCAAGGTCTAAAGTGATCAGCATTCGACCGCGTCTGGCATGAGGGGTTTATTTATAAACTTATAAATCTCCCTATGGATAGAGAGCTGATTCAGCTAATTATGTATTTCATCACTAATAGGAAATTCACTGTGGCTATTGGAAAGGACATCTCCAGTTTACGCACCATGAATGCAGGCGTCCCACAGGGGTCCATTTTAGGGCCCGTCCTGTATTTATTTTATGTTCATGACTTCCCTAGGGCTCACATTGGCAGAAATTACTTTCTTGGGTGCTATGCGGACGATACGGCATTAGCCGTAAAGTCCGTAAACGCACACCATGCAATCAAGAAATTACAGGAGCTTCTACCAGTGGTAAGAAAAGTGGTGTACTACTTGGAGAATTGCTATTAATGCCAGCAAGTCGCAATTATTATTGATATGGAGGGAAAATACACAGTTGACTATTAATAGCAAGCTCTTCTTATTCTCTGAAGAGATTCCTAGAGTTAGTAAGGCGAAATATTTAGGAGTAATGCTAAATGAAAGATTAAAATGGGGAGATCATGTAACAGAGGTCAGAAGAAAAATTTTCACTGTTGTAACTAGTCTCATCCCTATATTGGGTAATTATTCTAGCTTAGACCTCAAGAAAAAGAGGCTAGTTTATATCACGGCAATTAGGCCATTGATGACTTATGCGTCGCCGGCCTGGTGCACGGCTACCAAGGAGGATATAAAAAGACTTCAAATCATGCAAAACAAAGTCTTAAGGCTTATCATCCATGCTCACTTTTTTGTGAGCAATGCTACACTGCACTGTGACTTAACTGGACACTCTAGAAGAGCACCTGAACAAGATCAACAGGAAATTCTTCACGAAAGCTCTGAACTGTGACCATATGAGAAATTTTGATATCTTTACCTACGAAATATTGAAGAATGAGGACGCCAAACTGCGCCCACTTGCGGCCCACCTTATCAGGGACCCGAACTTTTCCACCTAGTGCCCACCTGTAAATAATGTACCCAATGTGTTTATTAGCATTTTTAATTTTGAATCTTACTCATTTATTGTACTGTGTATTTCTTAAATTCACTAGTTTTATTCACATTCTACCCTCATTTTATGACTTCCACTTAGTCACGCCTTTACCGGGCCGGTTACTTGCTAGTGAGCTCTTGCGTTGCTGGTCTTCCTATTCTTTATCCGTCTTTCTCCTCCTTACTGCGGACATTATGTGAAGATAGTTCTATGTTATTGTGCCCATCCGGCATAAATTTGATTGATCCAGATAAAGTACTGATCTCAGTAGTATTCTGGCTATAAGTTATCAGTCAGTCAGTCAAAGTGATCAGTACGACTGTTGGCTAGTGAAAAGAGGCTAGCGTAGAAAGTGAAATAATGTATTCCATTGAACAACTTTTTTTTTTTTTTTTTTTTTTTTTTTTTAAATTTCACCGATTAGAACAGACTCCTACGGCAACACGTCGCAGTTTTCAAAACCAATCCAATGTTCTAGTTGGACCCGATGCGAAAACCATTCGCATGCTCTTCGAAAAATTCGAATGGACTGGCAGCGTGGCTGATGGTCGAAAGGGAAATGTTAAGCCTAGGCAAACTGTAGTCATTTCTGAAAAATGCAGCCAAAGTCTCTGGAATTGCTCAGCAAAATCCTAGGAAAAGCATCCGATGGATTGCATCAGAGACAGGTTTTAAGTACACGAGCACGCAAAAAATGTTAAAAAATAGCCTATGGCTGTTTCCATACAAAATCCAGAGTCATCAGGCCATACCCATGAAAGCTGTGCAACAAAGGGATGACTTTGCGAATCAGATTCTAACAACGATCTACAAAAACAGATTTGATGTGAGCTCCATCTGGTTCAAAGATGAGGCACAATTTCATTTGAATGGAATCGTTAATAAACAAAACTGGAGATTTTGAGGTTCCGAAAATCCTCATTTGTGTGAAGAGAAAGCACTGCATTCGCCTAAAGTTATTGCATGGGCTGCGGTTTGCGCCAGAGCCATTATCGGGCCCTTTTTCGTACCAGAAACGATAACTACTGAACATTACGTTACAATTTTGGAATAATTTGTCAGCACTCAACTAGCGCTGGAGGTTCGACCAGGTCTCGATTGGTTCATGCAAGATGGGGCTCGACCACATCGAACAGATAAAGTTTTTCGCCTTCTTCATGAATACTACTTTGGGAATAGAGTAATTGCGTTAGATTATCCGCAATTTACGGACACAGGAATAGCTTGGCCTCCATATTCTCCCGATCTGAGTGCTTGTGACTTCTTTCTGTGGGGCGCATTGAAAGACACTGTCTATCGAAACAATCCCGCTACTCTAGATAAGCTTGAATTGTTATTGGCGTTGCATGTGATTCCATTTCCGTTGAGACATTGCAAAACGTGATGTCAAATTTCCTTGTTCGTTTATGCCACCTGATTGTTTCGAATGGTGAGCATTTTGAAAAATTTTTATTTTGATTGCAAAGGCTGCTTCCCTTTATTTTATTTTATTTTATTTTATTTTAGACTCCTTTCAGAGGAAGAGTTTTCATCGCAGAGCACCATCTGTTAACGATTTTCGTAACTAAATTTTCTAAACTTCTGTTCACCATTTTTGCAGTTTTGCTAATAAGCGTACAGTTTACCGCATAATTCTATCGATCTTTGTTGTAGAGATATTTAATTTTGAAATCAGGGCTTATTCGCTGATCACCCTGTAAATACAGGTACATCGTGAAGGATGAGTTCGTGAATACTCATGTGTGCAGAAGAGTGCAGTTAGATTGCTTAAGGCGTTGATTATTGTAGCGTCACTAAGAAGGTAGATAAAAAAAACACTGATTAAAAGAGCACGAGGATGTTGTAGCACTAATTATTGGGCTCCAGCAACGTGAGTGCTCCAGCAACGTGAGGCACACAAACATACAATAACACTGCACAAGCACATGCTGTTGAACGGATTGCGGTATGCAATATATCATAAGGATTGCGGTATGCAATATAACATATATCATAAGGAGGCGTTCATAAGTGCTACGAAATAGGAAATCGATAATAAAACAAATTTCAGATTCAAATTAGGGCTTCCACATGCCCATATTCTATGGAAGATTAGTCAAATTTTGATGGCTCTAGGTACCGTTGTTTTATCACAATGCGAGAAATATACATAGATATTCATGCAGATTATTCATTATTTAATTTCTTTAAATATAATACAGGGCGACAATATTGGGTGGCAACAATTTGAAAAGTTATTCGCCGTTTATAATTTTCAATGTAAAATGCCAAAACGAAATTAATAATCCTTCAGGGCAAATTGTCCCTTTGGACTTAAAAAAAAGCATATGTAATCATACCGGTAAACGTAATCAAAAGATGCTGCAGATTAGGACAGATTATATTTCTAATTTAAATTTTTTTTATTCAGATCTGTATATGAAAATGCTGAAAAATACTTACTTGTCTTTCAGTAAGATCAAGGGCAACGGCAATTTCATATCGTCTGAGTCTAGTTAAGTAATTATGCTGAGCAAATTCTTGTTCCAGTTCTTGAACTTGGTGTTTGCTAAATGCTGTTCTCTCTTTGCGAGGTTTGCAAAAATCTTCTTCATTCGGACAATCTAATAAATAAAATTTACGTCATGAAATAATCATTTTATTAGTTTTGAAGATTTATTAAATGTTTCTATAAGTTCATTCATATCCTGTAGAAAACATAATTTTTCCGGCCTTTTTAATTATGTAAAAGGCATTCATTAAGTGAATATATATTATTGACAAGATATTTCTTTCAACATCGTCAATTTATAATGCACAGAATAATAATAACTGAATGAATTTTTAAGTACGACGCTCAGAAATAAGAAACAGATTTAAAGTGGACCTATACTTACATATGGGCCTGATTCTAGTGTTTCGATCTTCTGAATGCTGGGAATTCGTTTCGGGTTCAATTTCACGGGAACTGGCTGGATGCGTGGTTAATATTCATAGTTTTAAGCGTGTGTAACGTAATTACTGGCCAGTTTTCCTTCGAAAATTCATCATGAAGGCATCCCTTCCCTTGCACTAACAGCACTCATATGTCTTGCCATTGGCCTAACTCACTGTTGTGTTCGTAATAGATTGAATGTACACAGGTCCGATAATAGTTTAGTAAAATTAATTTTTATCAAATGAAAGACTTCAAAATTCTGAAATTTTCCACAGAAATACTCGTATTGCTGTTCACAGTATTACACAGTACAATCAATATTTACGCTTCAAACTACTAAAATCGTTAAACACAATGCAATGAAAAGCGGCTTTAAGGAGAAAGCTAACCCGGAGATAACCCCGCGTTCACGCTGAACTGACAACTCCCAACAACAATAATTGAGAGCAAATGCTCTCGCCGCCCTTATATAGTTCCCACCTGGCTGCCGAGAGATTTCTAATAACTTCTGCTTCTTGAAATTACTGTAAAGCAATATGAAGGTCGAATTACGGTTGCAACTAATATAGTGATCAATTATATTTATTCAGTTACAATACCTATTACGGTAATACAGGTACCGCACCAAAATTTCACCAAATTTGGCGACTTTTGGAGAACTTTCGCCAGATTTGGCGATAAAATAAGTCTCTAAAACTGTTGTCAGCTTGCCGATATGTCTCTAAATGACGGAGATACCCATTTACTCAATGTTAAATGAACTTGCCCTTATATTCTTACTTTTCAGGCATAGCTTTTCGCTCCTAATTTTTCAGAAAAATACCACACTTTGACATATAATTGCACTAAAATCATCTATTTATAAAATTCATGAACTAACGTATAGTTCAGAAACTTGGAACCTTTGAAACCTTTGAAAGTGCAAAAAATTTACTACTTTTTCGGCTGAAGAAGAATGTTTCAAAAAGATGCAGAAGCTTTTACATTCTTTAAAAATTTTAATCACTTAAAAGTGTATCATGTATCTCTTGGTTAAGGGAAGAAAAAGGATTTTATTCCCATGGTAATTACGAATTCAGTGTGTTATTTCAATGCAATTCTTTCCAAAATTTAATCGGTAGAGAATGACTGTGTATTATGCTCTTGGCATATAAAATCTCCAGACCTGACCTTTTATGAGCTTTTCTTATCTACCACTTAGCAGAACTTCTCTATCGAATTGTTTTAGCTGCAACACGAAAATGATTATCGTTTTAATGTGTGGGAACTTACGCAAGAATATATGGCATCGTACACTTCAGTCTTCTTCCTACCGAGTGATGTACAACATATTCTTGAATTTAAAAAAGTAATATTTTTACAATCATATTAAAACAACTATTTCATTTTGAAAGATACGTATTTCTCACGGTACACAGTTATGGTATTATAAGGGTAAAAAGTAAGTCCTAGTTAAAATTGTTAATAACTTGTTTAACTAATAGAATTTGTATAGGAGAAAAAGTATTGTGGTCTGTAAATGACGTAATGTGCAAGAATTGTATTGTTAATATCTTAAAAATTTAATTTGTTTTATTTCATAACTTAAATTTTAATTTGTTTTATTTCAGAGTAATAAGAGCAGCAACAGAGATAACCCAAAACTCCGCAATGCGTGATCTTGCCATATCACATCCTATGACAAAGTGTGGCAGTCTGTTGTGAAGGTGCAGAGATGGTAGCCCAGTTTTCACCCCGTGTTTCAATTAATGCCAAGACCATCAAGAACTGCAAAGCCAAACTCAAGGTATGTGTACTACATACAGGTTTTGTGGGCCTACGGGATGAGAGGGTATGTGGGAGGTACTTGCAGAAGCGATCATTCCTCGGCATCTAGAGAGGAGAATATGCAAAGCTGTGCCTGAAGTCCACAAAAGTCAACAGGGCAAGCTGCTCGCGAAGGTGGTCTATCTCCCCACTATCACAGTGTGAGCTGTTTTTTTTTAAAAAAATAGGGCTCATTCGTAACGGGATTTGACACGATCACTCAGTATCGGGTGTTGCGTCATTCTTCGTTGCTCTTCATTGCTTAATAAAATTAATAAAAACAGATGTTAACGATACAAATATTCTATTTTAGGAGTCACAAGATTATTATTTTAGGAATACAGGATTAGCCTAAAAGAAATTTGCCCCGCTATCGTGCAGTATTTTTTTATGATTGCGCAGAATTTGTAGGAAGAGAAGGAATATAAAAACTCGGGTCTTTGGTTTAATTCCACAAGAATAAGTCACACGCTGTTATTGGATTCCTAAGTAATTAATATGCATTCTCTGATTTGTTGAAATGACAGTCCAACGCCGAGCAGATTTTCATCTATACCACCATACCACGCTTTAAAATAAGGCAGTATAACAATAATAAAGTTTGTTATTTACGTATTCGAGGCCCAGTTGCGCAGTGGCTAGCGCATCGCGCAGCTGCATTACAGGTCCGGGGTTCGATTTCCGGGCTGGGTAAGGTCGACTCAGCCTTTCATCTCTTGATTTCCATCACTTGGGTCGATAAAATGAGTATCAAGTTCGCTTGGGGATTAAACACTGGGGGGTCCTGTGACAAACTGACCACTTTTTCAGGGCATATGCTTACACACCCCGGGGCCAACGGTCAAGAAAGCAGATTTCGGGCACTGCAGGCCTTGGCCCATTAAAACTGTTATGCCACTGAGTTTATTTAAGTATCCGAACATACAAAAAGCTTTTTTACTTCCTTTCATCATACTTTCGGCATTTATTTTCTCTTTAGTGGCTTGCGTGGCAACCTACCAACTTTTATTCACAATTTTTTTATGACTAGAACATTTCAAGTAACGCTTGACAGGTGTGGTGTCACAATGTCAGGTGTGGTGGGACAAGAAGATGGCTTCGAGGTTGTGTGCTAAGCGTTACATTGTTCAGCTTGAAAATAAATTACATGTTGAGGGAACTTCCCCGTACCGTTTTAGGAACATTTATGTGTTGATCTCCACATAAGCTGCTGAAGATATGATATATGGGAAGAGACAGTTGCAGATCGTTCTTAACAGGATCCAAACACAGTCAAATAAAAGATTTGTGTTTTCAAAACAGAAAACTGTGTGTGCCCAGTTCTGCAGGAAGCATAATTTTCATCCTGAGTCTGAGCTTCGCATTCAGGGATCCTTAATGCCTATGATATCTGAAGTGACGTTTTTAGAAATGATGTTCTACAGAAAACTGAACTGAACTTTCTCATGTCCTGTACTTGAAGAAGAAAATGTTTCAAAACATTGAGCGTTCTGAATGCCCTAGCGAACACCTCTTGGGTTGTTGCCGATTGCTTCGCATCTATAAAACACTTATCCGTTCAAAATTATTTTTCAGTGGTTTATGTTTCTTTTGTATACATTGTCCCTGTATACTTTTGTATAGTCAAAAGTTCCTATTAAACTCCTGATGACGTACTTCTGAAGCGCAAGGGAGTTCTTGCATTGCACAGCTGCGCCGATTCTGGACGATACTCGAGTGGTTCTTGTAAGACGCACGGGTGTCAGGACCTGCTTTCGCTTGTATTACTGAAACTCGATTCTGTTCATCACCAGGCTCTGCGGATATTTCGGAGTGTTTGGAATATCTCCTGTTCAGAGTCTATATATTGATTGTTATGAACCCTCACTTCACTTCAGTTGAAGAGCAAGCAACTGCTCTTCATCTTTATTTCAATATATTATCTCAGAATGACTACCTGTGTAGGCTGCTTTTGCTTGATGATAGGTGTAAACGTCTGTTTGAAGCACGACTGTCTTGTGAGCCTTCTTTCTTTTTAAAGATTCGCTCGCTAATTGAAAAACACGGCATGACTAATGTGTATAGCCCAGCAATAAAGTATTTTGAAATTTCACTTTGCCATCAAGCGAAAATCCAGTTTCTTGATGCTTTTCACCATCTTTACAAAAGGAATACTAACGAGATCGTACACAGACAACGCTTTCTTAAACATAGGCAAAAATACAGCGTATACATTCCAATATACACAAATGGGTCGAACGAAACTATCACGTTGGAGCATCTTATGTGATTGGCAATCACACGGAGGGCATAATTTTGCAAGTTATTTGCTCAGTACTGACCTCTGAATTATCTGCTATATATTATATCATTTCATTCATTTCTGGACTATGCCGCAGGAAATTTATAATTTATACAGACTTCTTTAGTATCCCAAAAGCTTTAGAAACATTTTCTGACACACAGAACTTAAGAGCTGTTCTTGTGATAAAACTAACTTTAAACTTAAGGAAACCAGGTTATCAGATACTTTACTGCTGGGTTCCCGGGCATACGGGGATAAAAGGCAATGAGCTGACAGACATCACAGCAGTGTCTGCTTTTGAACTGTCGAGCCAGCTTGTTTCTTTTCAAGATATCAGTACTGTCATCAAACATAGTATCATCAATAAATGGCAGCGACTATGAGACATTCAGTTTTTCAATAAGCTGAGAAGTGTAAAATGTAGAGTAGAAGGCTGGGAAGCCAGAAGAAGGAAGTCTTTTTGATTGGACTTAAAAATGGCCACTCTGTTATACATAATTATCTTCTAAAAGCCTATTTGCTCTCTCTAATCCCATTTTCTCAAAGGGTAATGCTTCTCAGTCTGTGCTTCCCATTTTAGTAGAATGTGTATACTTAAAGAGTTTACGTTTTATATATTTTAATAGCTCTGACTTATCTTCTGTTTAATCGGATAAGTGATCAATTTTAATCTGTTTCAGTATTTGAGAGAAACTGAATTTTATTATTTAATTTGAAGATTTTTAAATACTTTATTTTTTTGTGTTACATGTATTGAGATTTTATCTGATTTTATATTAAAATTTATATTGTAAATTTCAAGTAACTATATTTAAATTTGAGTAAATAGACTGTAAATTTGGCACATTACCTTTTAGGTTATGCGTCAAAACTAATCAACCAACCTTAAAGGACCAACGTGCAGAGACTACTGCAAATGAGTTTCTTGCCAGCTTGGTGTCGAGCCTTGGAGTTCCTAAAACGATCACGATAGATCGAGGAGCAAACTTCAAAAGTTAGCTGTTTTGTTGCCGTAACTAAATTTTTAGATGCCTTTAAGAATCGATGCACTGCTTACAATCCTAAGTGCAATTGTATGGAGAAGCGTCTGCAATGTCAGCTTAAGGCCATCCTGATGAACAACAACTGTACACAGTGGGTAGACTCTCTTGCAATAGCGTTGTTTGATCTGCGTTCTAGGCTCAAGTATCATTTAAATGCCGCACTTGCACACTTTGTTAAGGAGCTCCTCTGCAGAATTCTTTAGAAATTCGAGCCAGAGTGCTGTTTCCCAATTAGAAATTTCTCCGATCTCTGCAGCTTAAAATGAGGGATCTGACACCACCTCCATCGTTGAGACATACGTCCTGTGGTGTCTTTATTCACCCGCAATTCTCAGTTGATACACATCTTTATTCGAAGATATTTCGTTAGGTTTAGGCCTTTGCAGCAGCCATATTCTGGTCCCCATGCCGTGAATTCCCCGTTCAGATAAGTACTTTATATAGTGATCATTAAAGGCAAGGACGCATCCGTATCTGTTGATCGTCTGAGGCCTGCGTTTAAACTGTTCCTGAAGGATGGGCATGGGCAAGCACCTGCGACTATGACAGCGATCAGTAAGTCTGTCGTAACGAGATCAAACCGCATTTCTCGACCCATTGTCCTGGTCCAGAGCTGACGTCCTTCGCATTCCGGAGGTGAGCGAATGTAAAATTTGGGTGGAGAGAAATGCGCACGTAGCCAGCCTAAAAGCATATAAGTCAAGCTATTTTTTTAAACCGGCAAAGAAAGCATAGACCGAGAACTGAGCAAATGGACAGCGGAAGGAGCGGCAAGCTGCAGTGGATTTCTTCAGTCGGTACCTGAAGAAAGCAAGGCAAGGTAACCCAGTAAAGAATATGGACTTTCAATCTTAGTAGCATTGCTGGTGTTACCTTTCTCATCGTTACGTTCCTCTCAATTAATAACAGGATTTCATTTTCAGTATTATTTTTGGTTACGTTAGTTTACTAAATTTTGTTATTTAAATGGGGGGCATAACAAATAACGGTTTAGTTATTAGTAGATTCTGTTTTCATTAACATACCTTCTGATTAAACGGAGTCATATGTGTGAACATGTTTTTTTTCGTGCCACCACAATTATAATTACTACAGTATAAAAATGTAACAAAATAAATGAGTTCTGAGATTTCTGGAAATTATCACATTTTTATCTTATGCCATAAAGACAACTTAATTGCCAAATTTTCCCGATTGGACAGCATAAAATTTGGCATTACAGATAGCTTATACAGGGTGATTCTACGATCATGGGACAAACTTAGGAGGATGGTTGAGCGTACCAAAACATGAAACTTTAGTACATGAATGTAGGGTCTAAAATGACGTGTTAAGGCGCGAACGCAAAAAAAATGATAGGGGAGGAAAAATGTATTTATTCACAAAATGAACTCAGAGTACTTCTTTGCAGAAATATAGTATTTACAAGAAATGTTCAAAATGCGACCACCAACAGTACATACTTGGTAGCATCGTAGAACGGATCGGCGAACCCTTTGAAAAATGGAAAGTATTTCGCGCACGCTTGCCCAAGCATGTCACTTGATGACTTTAGCACCTGGAGAAGTCTTGAGCTAAAAATTTTGCCTTTCTCACACTGCGTTTCTTCAAAATATATCTGTTTAAGTTACCTCAGTATTAATTGATACCCGCTAATATATGCCAGTGTATACACTGCCAGTAACATATTGCCTGCTTTGGACAATGAAATATATGTAACTTCGGCATTAGAAGATCGATTATATACGTTTTTTGTTTGTCTGTTTCCGGCAAGTATTGTTTGACAGTTGCATCAGTTTGTTATTATCCGCCTCTTGTCGCTGCTTCTATGTGAATTTTGTTAAACGAGATTGATCTGTTTAGTCATGGCAAAACAGGCGAGGGCTATCTGCCGAAAAGAAGTGATAACTCTCAGGAAACGTTTTTAAGACACTGTTTCGTATCCATATCACACACGCTGGAAACCACGAAAACGAAAATCCAGCCAGCCCCGTTCACCAGGATTTGAGTCCATATCGGACTACTAGATTTCAACGATTTTATTGTTTGGCTGGTGGTGGGCCTCTTTTGCTATATATAAGGTAAATGACTTCTCTCGAGCATTTCTCAGTTCTTATTCTAGTGCGTTGTCAGCTGTTGAGGGCATTATTTTTCCATCACACATCTTCTGTCATAATATAGTTTCATTAGGTTAAATTCGGAACATTTCCGTTCCTTTTCCTTTTTCTTTCCAAATCTCGGAAAATCTAATAAACGCGTGATGCAAAATGCAGCAAAATTAATAAACATTATCCCGAGAATATTTTGTAACATAAAAGTTAAAAAAAAAAAAAAAAAAAAAAAAAAAAAAAAAAAAGCAGTGCAGATATAACGCTTGCTCTAATTGTTCGGAAATTAACGTTGGAATAAAAACAGGAGACCCCGCCGCCTTTCCTGAGGGAAGGAGGAGTTTCATCTTTCCAGAAAAGAATCCTGAAAAACGTCTAGGATTGCAATATTTTTGGCGATGTATTGGAAGATACCCACTGATACACAAGCGTTGCATTTAATTTGAAGTTAAGTGTTGTCCAAAATACTATACACTTACGACGTTCTAAATAGGAGTTATGGAGTAATGGAATGTTGGCGCCAAAACATCCACGTGAACACAAACATATGTGCCACTGCCCAATTTTGCATAAGCCAGTAAGTTTTTAAATGATGATCCGGTAGTTGACAACTTTAGCACATAATAGTCCAATATTATCATGTTCAAGTAACACGTGGAATTTATCGTTGTTGGGGTGAAAAAAATGGACCAGTGAAAACACGTCGGATAAATCTATGCCTTAACTTTTCATGACAGTGGTCTGATTTTTTTGTCTCTTCAGTTTAGATAATAAGAATTTTGTACATAGATAGATGATTTTAGTACAATTATATGTGAAAATGTTGTATTTTTTCTGTATAATGTAACTTGAAATTCTAAAGAAGCGAAGTTTGCAGGAAAAGTAAGAGTACAGGATAAAAGTAAGAGTACATTGAGTAAATGGCTATCTCGCTATTTTGGCGAGATTTCGCCAAGCTAGCAACAGTTTTGAGGACTAATTTTCCAAATTTGGCGAGAAATTACAAAACTTGGCGACATTTGGGTGTAGTCACTGTATCTCTGTAAAGTGTATTGTAATTGAATAAAATGTAATTGGTCACCTTATTAAGCTGTAAACGTATCGTGTCCTCTTATGCCTTTCAGTAAGTTCGAGAAACAGAAAGCACTAGAAATATCTCGGCGGCCGTGTGAAAACTATATATATATATATTCGGCTTTTATTATAACGTCAAAGAGAGCATCTACCCTCAATAGTTGTTGTTATGAGTTCTGGGTTCAGAGCGACTTCGGAGTATTAAAAGCTTTGCCTTTTTTGATGCTCTTTGCTTGCGTTGTGCTTAACGTTCTTAGTAGTTTGAAGTGTGACTATTGATTGTTCTCTGTGATACTGTGAACATCTGAAAGAGTATTTCTGTGGAAAATTCCAGAACTCTGAAATTTTTCTTTTGATGATATAAATTTTGGTGCATTCAATCTATAATGAGCCACTGGGCACGAAACAATATTTTACTTATCTTTATCAAGATGAATTAGCCTCATCCCAGAGGTTAGGTTAGATTATTTGAATACAGCAAGGCGCTCGAGGGCATTCTAAGAAAGGGCTTTCATGGAGAGCTTTCTAAGTAAAACTGGCTCATATTCGCGTTACACACGAAGAAAACCAACCACGCAGTCAGCTTGTTTGCCTGGTACCAATATTCAGCTTTCTTAACCACTCGGCAACTGGTAGGCCCGCCTCTGCACAGAACTATGCATTTCCAAATGCACAAATATATTGGAGAAACGCTATGCGTACTGAAAAGCTATGTGATGATCAGTGAATTTATATTAATATATTTAATGCAAGGCATAAATTTATACTTTTGCGATTGTAAATGTTTTTCCTGTCCAATGGTCGAAGTTTCAGTTCTCTTTGTACTCGTATCTCCACGATTCATCAAAGTATTTAGTTATAAACATTAGCTTACGTAAAGTTATTTTAATTTGGTATTTTTAAATCACAAATAAAAGTAATCAAATGGTATGGATTTAAAATAGTTTTAAATGTCGTTGACTAGCTGTACATTTTCACTTTAATACAATAAATAAATAAATAAATAAAATAAAAAAGTCTGAACGGTTTCAGATTTTAAATTACGTTCAAAGGGGCGTTTTGTTAACATTTTGTTTGTTATCTTTATTTACTTTATTTATAAATATCATGTTCTATGTACTCAAACTATAAAATTCAGTTCAAAAGCAATATCGCAAATTAATTTTAAAATGAGCATATCTTTAGAATTTCGTATATAGAGTCTCGAATGTTGGAGATATTTTTTCCCCGTACAGTGTTGCCATTCTCGCTTTGAAATCGTTTAGTTTTTTTTAATCAAAAATTCGTTGAAGTGTTACAAAATCTAAAATCGATAATAAAACAAATTTGAAATTCAAATTAGGGCTTCCACAAGGCCATATTCTATGGAAGATTACGGTATACAAATTTTGATGACCCTATGTACCGTTCTTTTATCACAATGCGAGAAACATCCATACATTTATGCAGATTCTTCGTTATTTAAGTTCTTTAATTATAAGATAGGTCGATAATATATAGTGACAATGATTTGAAAAGTAATACAGCCTTTTAAAGTTTTCAACGCAAAGTGCCAAAACGAAACTAATAGTCCTTCAGGGCAAATTTTCTCTTTGGACAAATAAATAAATATGAAGGTTGCTATTTATATTTCTGGCCTTGGCAACAGCAAGTTTTGCTAAGCGACTACAGAGGATTCCAATCGAAAGTCTGATATTTTTAACCAGAACTTCATCAGAACGTTTTGCCATTTTAGCGTGATTAATGTTGTTTACAGTAAATTGAAAAACTAATCTCGGGCAAAAAATGGCATTGACTCGTGAACATTTTCGTGAGATTATTTTATCAGGGTCAATGTTCCTTCTAACCTTCTTCGGGAACATACAAGGACCTGACTCGGAACAGAGAGCTTACTAAAGCTACGTTCACTAATTGTGGTAAGTAGACAGGATACAGACGAAGGGTATACAAAACCCTTTATTTTTCTCTATATACAATAACTTCCGTACTTCGGAATACAATGACCCGCCACTCGGGGTCTAACGTAAAAGTATAAAAATAAAACTAAACTCTAATTTAACTTTAGAATAATACACGTGGAAGATTGGCCTTATAATAACAGGAAGCGTATGTAGCACAGAGACTGTGAACACTACAATACGTTTAATTTATCAAGAGGATTAAAACCTCTGGCCTGGAAGGCAAACAGCAACTGCGTAACTTCTAAGGTAAGCGGCCTGCGTTGACTCACTGCTTCCTCTCTTTCGCTTGGCAAAAAGGCCACACTTAAATACTTGGCGTTCGCCAGACAAACTTTGCATAAAAACCATCACGCTTATAATTCTGGCCGGAAGTAGAAAATAAGAAGTGATAGTAAAGATTTAAAATAAAATAAACGTTAGTAAAACTTAAGATCCTTACAATTTTTCATAACTTTCGACGTGAATTATAAAGACAAGAGTGCTTAGATGAATTTAATTCTTTATATAGCGATAAAGCACCATCTTACAGTACTATAAAAAACTGGTATAACAAATTCAGTCGTGGTCGATGTTCGCTCCAAGACAAATTCCGTGAAGGTCGTCCAAAGTCGGTTGTAGTGCCAGAAAATATCAATGATGTGCGTGAAATGATAAAGCAAGATCGTCATGTGACATACAGTGAGATTGAGGCATCTTTGGGCATTAGTATGATAAACATCAATAAGATATTACATGAATATTTGCCCGTAAAAGAGATTTATCTGCATTGGATCCAGCATAATCTGACAAATGCTCAAAAGAAGACTCGTGTGGATTGGTGCAAGGAAATGTTGGGAAAATTAGTTCCAGGTGCATCAAAGGCTGTGTATAACATCTGCACAGGTGACAAATCATGGATCTATGCATATGAGCCCGAAACAAAACAGCAGTCGACTGGATGGGTTTTCGAACACCAGCTAAATCCAACAAAAGTTGTTCGTGGAAGAAGCACATCGAGGCAAATGGTTGCTTGTTTCTTCGGCATTACCGGTCACATGGTGACAGTGGCTTTAGAGCAACGCAGAACGGTCAATTCCGAATGGTACACGACCATTTAGTTGCCAGAAGCTTTCGGAGAAATTCGAAAGAAGCAGAAAAAGAGGCAAATCATTCTTCATCATGACAATGCGAGCTCTCACACATCGGATTAAACAAAGAATTTTTGACGAGCCAAACCATCGAATTGATGGGTCATCCACCGTACAGCCCTGATTTGGCAATCAATGACTTTTTTATTCCCGCACATCAAAAATAAATTACGTGATCAACGATCTACCATACCCGAAGAAGCGGCTGATGCATTCAAAACGCATGTTTAGGAGTTACCTCAATCGAAGGGATAAAAAGTGCTTCGAAAATTGGTTCAAACGCATGCAAAAGCGTATTTATTGATCTGAATGGAGAATATTTTGAAAAACAGTAAAACCAATTTCGATCATAAACATCTGTTTTTTCATTATTAGGCCAGAAACATAAATAGCAACCCTCGTACACTCCTTTTTCTTGAAATTCTTTACGCGACTTTTTTCGCAACCGACAGTCATAGATATATACTTTCAAATACAAAAATGTTTTAAATCCCAAAATATGTTTTGGGGGTGTTTAAATTTAAAAAATAAATTTATGAAAATTACGAAATATAACTTTTTATATGGCTTCCCAATACCTACAGCTATTTTTAGTAAACTTTTATACTCAAAAAATAAAACAAGAAATTTGACTCTCATACGACAAAAATTAGCCGATATATTTAATTTCAAAATTTAGCATTTTTGTCATCGTTTTCAGCATTTTCTGATGGACTTCATTAAAATGAATATGTTGTTTTGGTTTTCTGCTATTGCATGGTCAGATGGAATTGATATATCAAAACATAAAAATTTAAACTTCCATAGGTACATCGATTTTATTTATAAAATAATTGATATTTTCCTTTCCATTCGTATTCATTCTGCTTTATTTTGAGTTAAGATTACTTGGTGGGGTCATTTTTTTGCATTGAAAATATGTATGTATTATTTACGTTGAAGATAAAATAATGCTGGATATAAGGAATATGAACAGAAATGTCATTCTGAGTATGTTTCTGAATTCCTAGCGGAGAATTTCTAAAAAAACAAAACTACTTTATATTTAGTTAGTTAGTCCTAAGCACTGGCCCCCCAGCCCACCTAGCAGTCGAAACCTGCCATATGGATATGAGGGAACAGGGCAAGCCACAAAGGCATAACCCCAAAACAAAAAAAAATGTAAAGTAGATACATACATTCCAAACACTCTCGGTGAATTAGTATATAAATGCGTCGTTTCCATTTCTGTCTTTTTTCTGAAGTTTAAAATCTTTATAATTTTTACTCTCAATTAGTTATTATTCCAATCTTCTTTAGATTATCAAAATTCATCTTAAATTTATAAGTTACATCAATTATTTCCTGTTTTCAGTATGATTTTCTGCTTTGTTATATCTCGATACCAATATTCTTCTTATTCTCATTCACCGTTTGCATAATATCTCTTGCAAATGTTCTAATTAATTACTAAATAAATCCTCAAACTTCGCAAATTTATATTTTTCTCTCACACTTCCACTCAGGCAACAGTCTTCGACGAAATGCTTTGAATCGCCGAATTTATTACAAATTTTACATATATCATTTTCCTGGAGGTGGAACCTTTTTAAGTAAGCAGGGAACCTTCCATGTGCAATGAGAATTTGATTAACATCTGCATCTCCTAAAATTCCCATTTTTTTGCTAATTTTTAAACATTTTAGATAGTTTTTGTTTCTTTCAGAGAGATCCCATCAATTTTTCCAGTCTCTAATAAGCTTGTCATATATATGTCATTCAAATCTTGAATAAAAACCTTTTCGGTCCCAACCCCCAGGGAGGCTTCTTTTGCTAGAGCATCCGCTCTCTCATTCCCATATTAATTTATACTCAGGTAAACTTTATGTTTAGTATTATTTTTTTAGTATTAAAGTAGTACTTATGAATGTTACAGCTGCATACAATTTAAATTTTACTACTGTCACTTAAATTATCCGCTACTTACGTATTATCGCAACCACCTTAGTAGAAGTCGCCAAATTTTCAGAATGTGCTCTGGCAACTTTGCTCATGAATATTCTTCAGGCAACGTTCATGTCAAAACTTTCGCACATTTTATTTATTTATTTGTTTATTTGTGTGTGTGTAGTATTTCAAGTTTCAATGGTTTTTATGGACATATCGTGGTATTTTTTCCTTAACTCAATTTTAAAATATCGTTTGTAGAATTTAGCACCAATGAAAGAAATTGCGACAAGATTTTCACAGGAACACAATATTTTGCCACAGAATTGCTAAAGGTAACAATGCTGACAGGTTATGATAGATAGCCGGAGCGCAGTGGAGTTTTTGCAATAACCTGATTACTGTGTATATGGGGTGAAGAGCAGCGTTAAAGAATTGGTGAAGAATTTCGCGGAAGTCATAAGTATTTGATTCTGTCAATGTATCATATAATCTTTATTTAAAAACTAAAATTTGTATTTTAAGATTTTCCAAATTTATTTTTATTTTTATGTTTTGTCGACTTATTAAAAATATCGATGGCGTATGGCGATGCTATTAAAAAAATGATAGATAAAAGAGAAAAATCGTAAAGTTCTACCCGATAAATAATTTTTACCTTTTCATCTGTAAAAGATCGCCAAATTTCGCTGAGGTGGTTGCGTTAATACGTAAGTACCAATTATCCATCCATATTTAAGTAGCAAAGAAGAACTAATTGCTTTGGAATTACATCTCCATGCTTATTATTGCTATTTAAAAACACTTATTAATAGTTTATTTTACGTTTATTGTAAAATGCTAATGCTCCTAAAATGCAATCGAGATAAATTTAAAATGCTTTTTTAATAGTGTGCGGAGTTTTATTTAATTTTAACTAACAATTCATTTTATTTTGGAAGTAACCTTTTCTATATCTCTTATTTTCAACCCACGTTCTCTTGCTAAAATGCGATCATAGTTTCGCACATTGTGCAAAGTAGAGTAGAAGGACTCCTGTTTAAACTGGTGTCTGACTTACTTCTGACAGAGCGTGTTCTGCCTTTTCGCTACGTTATTTTTTTGCTACTTAAACTTGCTATTTTACGGCCGTGCGTATTAATTGCCGGTTAGTTTACGTCGGTGGTAGGGCCAAGAGCCAACTACGCGTTTTTTAAATATCTTTGTGCTGCTTCCGCTGATTTATTCAACTTCGGATTAGCTTTAATTTTGCGTTTTTTATTTTGATTTGCCGCCGAAAGTATTGCGAGGCCCTGTAAGAACCACGAATGCCATCTGTACATAGTTGTTCTTGAGTTGAATAAAAGGGTCTTTGTACCTTTTCCCTGTGTAGTTACTGATACAAATTTATCTCAGCGAATAGTCGCTTCGTAGTTCAAGATCTAGCCTTCCAAATAACTTTAATTTAGCTAGAATCTTACAAGTGTGACAAAAATTTTTAGTTTTTACAAAGCAATATTTCCGTTAGCACGTTTTAAACAGTGGAAAACGCATAGAGTTACATATAAATAGCAATTTGACGAAACTCGACAAAAAAGTGCGCGGCAGGAAAACTTGCCTGAGCTTCCTACAGCTTCCTACGCTCTAACAAGCTTTTCCTACAGCTCCTACAGCTGACGGGCTTTCCTACAGCGTGGGTTGCTAGTAGAAGCTTAATTTACTTCTTACCTGAGAAGCTTCTGTTTGTGAAAAGCTCACAAACTGTGAATTACCGTTTCAAATGACGTGGAGAAAATAACTACTGTGCGACACGTGTTACGATCACAAATGGGGGACGTCGAAGTGCCTATTTTAAAGTAACAGCTATATATAGGATATAATATTAAAATGGCAGATGTATATATATATATATATATATCAAAGACTAAGTTAATTATATATATATACAAGCATTGAGGAGCCGTAAAAAAAGTTAGGTTTTTCTAATATAAATATAAAACTCGTTTATAAAATTGATTTTTTTAAATTCAAAAATACAAAAATATGATCACTTGCGTCTTTAAAAACAATTTTAGAAATGGAATTATATGTTTGTGATCAACTGTTGCAAAAATAAGAGCCATATAAACTGACAGAAGTTTCGGAAATATTAAATTTTCTTTCTTACCTCCCAGTAGCTGACTTTGCTGCGATATTTTCTCCAAATCTTCATTAGGTGCCATCAGCGCAGAAACATTTATATCTAATCCTTTTTTTAGTTTCATTAGCTTGGAATTAATTTCGGTAGCGTTTTGAAAATTCCTTAGTATATCCGAGGAACATAATTCTGTTTGGAAGTTTCCATCGTTTTCAATGATATCTTCGTGTTTTAAAAATAACTTTTGATCATCATCTACCATACTTTTATCGTAATTAGTATTGCCAAAAAGTCTTTTATTATATTCTGATTTTGTTTTTGGTTCTAACTCGGCTTGGGGACTAGGTTTCACGTCATGTACTTCATAAGGTTGAGTTGATGCGAAGCTGAAGAACGGAAAGTATTTTTCAAAATGTTTTCTTGTCCATAAACATGGCATTTCTAACGTATCACTTGAAAGCATCTCAGAATTCGTTGCCTTTGAATTGTAAGCAGTGAAATTTAAAGCTTTATTGAAACACACACCTCGTTTATTTTCATCTATATTTATGTTTGAAATAGTATTTTGAAGACTTTCTGCGTCCAGAGATTTCCCTGAATAGCCCTCGCAAAAATAACATTGTTCTTCATGATTTAACAAGTCATTCCTGATAACATTTTCGAAAGAGTTCATTTCTTGAGTCTTTGATTCTGGCATAGTCAAGTCAATAGAGCAACAATCATCTATCAGAGATTCTGATGAAGATTCTAAGACATCACTGCAAAACCAGTCTTCTGAAGTCGTTGAAGATCCATCAAAATCTATGAAGTCAATGAAATCGGGTGAGAAATTGTAAGAACAAGGCGAATTCTTGTGTAATAGTCCATCAGAAATTTGCTGTGAGGGAAAATGATTCTGTGCAGACGAACCATGTTTGCTGATAATGGAAAGAGAAGCAACGTCAGAAGGAATCCATTCGTGACTGGCGTGGCTGCTGGACAAATTCAGATTTTCCATTCGTTGAGATGGTGTGGTTTCTGAAAAAAATGAAAATATATAATAAGAATATAATATGTCTTCATTCGTCGATTAACAACGATATCGAAGGGAGGACATTAAAACATGTACTGAAATGTTTTTTTAGTCATAAGCTACAAATGCTTCTGTAAATTAAATGCAACATGTAATTCTATGATTATTTTTTCTCTACAAGCATAATTTGAATTCACTGTTTCTATGAAAAATGTTAATAATCAGCATTAAAACTGCATAAATTTATTTTAAAATTAAATTAAAAACCTAATTTTGAATGAGAAAAATTAATTAAGCTCAGTATAAAGAAAAACCTTAACACATATTTCTGAAACCAACTCTTATACCTCTTTTCGCATGATAATTTTTGTCTTTTGAAATAGCTTAGAAAAATAATTTTTACAGTTTTTTTAAACCCTTGAAAACAGCTAAACAGATCTGATAATGGTGAACTGTGTTTGCATAAAGAAATCCAAAAAAATCTTCAGCAACAAATATGTTTCAATGTAAGAAATAAAAGGTAAAGAGCAACCAACTGATGTCCCCTGCTAAGATAAAAAGTTCCTTATGCATGCTTGAGGTATTGGCCACGACATTTATCAAAATTGTTTCGTCCCTGTATCAAGAGAATGATATCCTTCGCAGTGTAATAATTATGAGGGGTAATATATTATTGTACAAAACAATAAAATTTATCCAATCGCAATCTTATTTACAACATTCCTTCATACCGGAGATAATACTTTTTCCGTACTGCTTCTCTTTCCATTATCAGCAAACATGGTTCGTCTGCACAGAATCATTTCCCCTCACAGCAAATTTCTGATGGACTATTACACAAGAATTCGCCTTGTTCTTACAATTTCTCACCCGATTTCATTGACTTCATAGATTTTGATGGATCTTCAACGACTTCAGAAGACTGGTTTTGCAGTGATGTCTTAGAATCTTCATCAGAATCTCTGATAGACGATTGTTGCTCTATTGACTTGACTATGCCAGAATCAAAGACTCAAGAAATGAACTCTTTCGAAAATGTTATTAGGAATGACTTGTTAAATCATGAAGAACAATGTTATTTTTACGAGGGCTATTCAGGGAAATTCTGGATAGAGGGACTTTAGTCACTTTGAATCATCATACAATGCTGTCATCCTTCAGCAACGCCTTTCGGAATTCTGGGCTAAAGTAAACCATAACCTGAATTTGATTATATGTTAAATGGAAATTTTCAGCAAAAAGAACAGAATGATTAGTTTCAGAAGCAAAATAAATCACTGTTGACTAATTTTTGAAAACTGCAAAAAACATCGTTTCTGAAACAAACGAGACTTTGTGAGCATAAGAAGCGAATCAAATATATAGGGTTTTTAACGAAAATTTCCTGTCTTCGCAAATATCGTCTGCGCAAACAGTTGGCGTGTTTAATCATACTTTGTCGAATGATTTTTGACATTTGAAAGAGAGAGACTTGCTTTAGAGCAATGTGTTGTGAAATCTGTAAACAAATATCGTTATCATTAAGTAAAAGGTGTCTAAAATGGAACTATCACGCTACCAGATTAGAGCCATCATTTACTTCCAGTTCTTTTGCAAAATGTCAACTACAGAATTTCACCAAATCATGTGCACAGCTTTAGATTCTAATGTTGTATCATATGACACTGGGAAGGTTTGGTGCCGAAAGCTCAAAACCAAGGACTTTGACATTCACGAAGCAGAGCGCTCTGGCCGGCC
Source organism: Stegodyphus dumicola (assembly GCF_044657685.1). Taxonomy (NCBI): domain Eukaryota; kingdom Metazoa; phylum Arthropoda; class Arachnida; order Araneae; family Eresidae; genus Stegodyphus; species Stegodyphus dumicola. The sequence goes on from NC_140768.1 coordinate 279,774,564, forward strand.
TACTGATGTTGATGAGGCCCGCCTGCGAGAACTGGTGGAAGAAGGTCGTATGCAACCACTCGAGAGCTTGCTTAGGAGTTAGACGTTAGTGCCATGTCCATTAGTCGCGCTGTACATCGCACAAACTCGACGTACAAGCTTGACTGCTGGGTGCCGCATGAGCTGACTCGAGCAGATAAGGAGAGACGTTTGTTCGGGCCTGCATTAATTTGCTCAAATATCAAAGCAAGGACAAAATTCTGGACCGGATCACCACTTGTGATGAAACGTGGATTTGCTTCAACAACACAGGCCGAAAAGGTGTTTGATCTGCCCCCGGTCAGCCCATCGGCAGCGTCACAAAGCACAATTTAACTAAAAAGATCATGCTTTGTATCTGGTGGGATTGCCATGGTATTATCCACAACAAAAAATATCTGTAAAATGGTAAAAAAAAAAAAAAAAAAAAAAAAAAAAAAAAAAAAAAAAACATCGACAGTGATTTGCACAGGGAGATGCTAGTCTGTGTTGACGCTGTTATTAAGAAAATGCTGAGTCATATCTGAGTCAAAAAGGTAATGTTCAAGATAATACAAGACCATATGTGTCTGCATTCACCGGCTGCGCTCTGTACAGAATCGAATGGAATCTTTTGCCACACACACCATATAGCCCCGATATCGCTCCTTTGGATTTCTACCTTTTCTTTCGCACTTGCCAACTACATCTTGTTTGTGCTATCTTCCATTCTGCACAGGAAGTCTGAAATTAGGTTGATCTGTTTTTGGACTCGCCGCCATCAAGTTTCTGGGCCGAAGTCTTTGAAAAACTACCAAAATGTTGGCAGAAAGAGTGGTGATTATTACCCGCGCTAAAAGTATTGCTTTCACTTTTTTTTTTTTTTTTTTAAGTCCAAAGGGGGGCGACTTGCCCAGTGGACTATTAATTTCGTTTTGGCATTTTGCGTCGATTATCGATAAGCGTTGTTCCACTTTTCAAATTGTTGCCACCAAATATTATCGCCCTGTATTATATTTAAAGAAATTAAATAATGAAGAATTTGTATGAATGTACACTGCTCAAAAAAAAAGAAAAAAAATAATGGGACAGTGCTATATCTCCCGTTTTACTGGGGCGATTCACGAAATTCAAACTGCGTTTTTCATGTCTCGAAAGCGCGACTTAGGATATATATTAGATTTATATATAGCACTATTCTAACATAGGTATTTTGACACAAAATCGGACTTTTTCTGAAATAACATACCAATTTTTCTACATATTTCGATTCTACGACTCAAATTATGCCAGAATACCAAGTTTTGTAAAAATTGTACGAATAGTTTTTAAAATATTAGCTCTCAAAATTTTAGCTCCTCAATGTTAATTGAATTTGGCAAATATTTATTAATATCTCTTTTTTTTATTAAACCTTTTTGATTTTTTCTCTCACATTTCGAAATTTTGGTTCATTCCAAATAAAATTTACCCATTTTTTGCGTTTTATTTTTTAAATTTCTATTTTTAAATAATTTCTATAGATTTTTCGAAAAAAATTTTGAATTATAACATATAAAATTTTTACCATCATCTTAAAGTAGGTGTATTTTTAAGCATATCTTCAAAAAATTAGACTTTTTTATTCAAAATTTTCTAAGATATACACGAATTTACATAATTTCGCGTTTTGAAATTTGGCACCTTTTTTTTGAGCGATAATAACGCCAAATGTGGTCTATGGATTTTTGTTACACAGCTATTTTTAACCTTAAACTTCAAGTAAAATTTTACGAAGAATTAATTATATGACATTTTTTCCCTCAATGATGCGTAATAAATATTTATTAATACTATATGAAAGGCTATTTTTAAAATTATAGATGATATTATTCAAATTTTTAATTATTTTTTTTTAATTTCTCTCGTATCTTTTCTTTTTTAAAAAAATTTAAGAGTAAGTTTTTGTAAGAGTAAATTTTTACCTTTGGCGTTTTATCGTCTGCTACTTTACTTCGTTTAAATCGAATTGTCTAAAACTGAGAATTTTCGTTTGATATTTATTTGAATTTTATGACATTAACTGCATAATTTATTTCTAAACAAACTGTTGCTTTTGAAGTGGCTGAAAGAGCGGCTGATATTATCATCCATATTTTTAAAGCACAATATATTTTTATAGAAACATAATATTTAGAATAATCATTTTTTATAAAAGTCAAATTATGATATAAACATACAACCCTCTAGAGAATGAATTAATGGAAGTTCAATGATTATGTAGAAATGATCTGCAGTTACTTAATGGCTGGATAAGTCAGCAGATTCTGTGGACAAGTAAGAATAATTATATAAACGACACCCAACATTCTGGATTCAATAAACAACGAGGATACGATGTTTACTAAATGAATTTAAGAAGTTTTAAAACATAAAAAATCAACTCATTTTTTTTTCCTAAAATATATTTTTGTGCGTAGCGTATTTTCATTATACCCTTAAAATTCTAATTTAGAATGTAATTGTCAAGAACTGAATCCTAATCATCAGTAATATAATAAGTAATTATTACGGTTATTAATAAATCCTTCTTATAAAGTAATTGCAAATATTTCAAAAAACTTTCTGTCTGAATGCAAAAATTTTTCTATGCAAATATTTTTAATTTTATATTAATCAAGATTGCACACCATATTACTTATTTCCACTTCAATTCTTACCGTCAGTTCTAGTAGAATTTACAAATCAATTATATTTAATTAAGGATTGGATTGGATTATTTAATTATGGCAAAGCACATGAGGGCTATCTGCCTAAAGGGAGGGATGCCTTCGTGGAGGACTTTCTAAGGGAAACTGGCTCGTATACACGTTACACATGGGGAAAACCACGAAACCGCCCATGCGGCCATGCCCGTTCGCGGGATTCGAACCTCGGACTGAACTACCAGTGTTCAGCGTCTTTACCGCTCGGCCGTTGGTGGGCTATTTAATTAAGGAATGACCATCTAAGTTAAGAAGTTAAGAAACAGCGTACCGTAACAACATTTCAATTATTGGCGCCGTATCTTTCATGTTACTCCCGATTGGCTAGCTACATGATTTTTAATGAGTATTCTGATTTTACTAGTAACTTCACTTGGAAATCGCGCTTAAACTAGGTTAGTTGGTTATTGGAACATAGAAAGAACATGGGAGCAATTTGATTAAGATGCTTTCATAGAGAATCTTTGTAAAGAGAACCTAAAAAACTACGAAAACCAACCATGCAGCCTGGGTTAGACTGAGCAGCAAACAATTAGTATTTAACAATCTTTTTTTTTTTTTTTTTTTTTTTTTTTTTTTTTTTTTTTTTGTCAAATGCTAGGCAACTGATGAGGCTCCAATTTAATATTTTATTTGTAAATATTTAAAATATTGTTGTATTCTTAGACACAAAAAGCAGAATTTAAGTTTTGTTAACTCGTTAGTAAACTACCAAGCCGCAGTGCAAATAAATATTCAATTTCTTTGGCAATAATTGCACACTTAATATTCTTGGAATATGAGCTAAAGAAGAAACGTTCTCGGAAGATTAAAGAAGTGTTTAAATCCAGTGATATTAGGTTTGTCTTACAAGCTCAAACGATTTGTCAAAACGATTCTGCAATTGCCCGAGTAGTTGACTTGTAAATGGATGTGAATTAAGCAGATGACTTTTAATCTTACGTTATTCAGCCAGAAAACGTATTCCAAATGTTTTGTATTGCATGACAATGCATCTTTTCATTATTCAATAACCAGTCGGAGAACCGCTTGTGTTCCGAAAATAAGTATGTGTACTCAATCGTCCTGCATGTTCTTCAAATTTGTCTTCTTGTGATTTTTTTTCTTTCCCAAAAACTAAAGTTGCCTCTCAAAGGAAAGTTTTTTGACATTGAAGAGACAAAATTAATATGACATCTACTTTTAGAGGCATGTCAAAAACAGATCTCTACAAACCTTCTCTTCCATTACATGTTGTGCAGTCAGACAAAAAGTTACATCAGCGTAAATTCTATAATCTATTTTTATTACACTTTGATTACTTTATTAACATACAGTTAATATATACTAAATCTTTTACTTTAGCTTAAGTAATTCGGAATTTTTGACGGAATTGTTGTCGGAACTAGGACTTAGAAGATAAGTCAAATTAAATATTTCGATAACCCAATAAATTCAAGTTCGAAATTTCAATATTTTATTTTCGGAGAGAAAGGATATGTTTTCAGTTTTGATCCATTATACTAAGTATATTTGCTTCGATTTTTTATTTTTCCATAAAAGCGAAAATTTTGCGCATGGTATACATATAACGCATAGCTTCAAATTAAAATTTAATAATATACAGAGTGGTTATAATTAAAGTTCCACATTGAAACGGTCATAAAAGGAAAACTACTGGATCAAATGTTATCAAACTTGGAAATCATGTAAAGGAGGTCATGGGAATTTATTTTCCGCGAAAAAAAGGAAGTTCGAAACCTCACCACCAGGGGGGAAATGGCGCTGTATGCAATATTGTTAAACGAAATATGGGTCGGAATCTAACTTAACCTTTTGTTAAACGGGTTTAATATGTTGTATACACTTAAGAAACTTTGAAGTAGGCAAATTACCATTTAAAAGCGTTGAATTCGATAAAAGTCGAGTGCGCCATCCCTGTAAGTGAGAATTTCGTCCGTGAAAAACACGAATTAGCGATTAGAAAATGTGAGATCGCAAATCACTCTCACAAGCGTGTACAATCTGGAAATCGTTTTCTTACTGATCGCTAATTTGTAATTTTTTAAGCCTGAATTCGGCACTAAAACATGAAGATACTGATTCAAAACGCTTTTAATCGATTTGGGCCAAAGAAATCTCTCATGTTATCTATCTAGTTCCATTGCATTCTCCTACTGCATTCGATTGCATAACAGTCATTTCACACCGTTTACTGTTGAATGACAGCTAGTTTTATAACTGAACCATTTTTTTTCTGAAGAGTAGTCGACAGCTGGACCACTGCGATTGCAGCTCACTTAGAGCCAATATTAAAATGTTTCGTGATACATGAACTGCAGTAACGTGACATTTTAGATACTACGATTTTTATGCAGGGCTGGGCACCACCTCAAGAGTGTCGCATAGTTACTTAGGCAACATTTCACGAATGAACGTCTTATAGGCCAACACTTCCCCTCTTCCCACCAAACCTCAACCTCTGTGACTTTTGTCTATGAGGTTATCTCAAAAGCACTGTTTATGGTGATAATCTAAACAATTTGGCAGAAATGAAAAATGTGATACACTGAAAACATTCCTCCTGATATGCTATGTGTAACGTGTATACGAGCCAGTTCCCTTAAAAAGTCCTCCACGAAGGCATCCCTCCCTTAAGGCAGATAGCCCTCGAGTGCTTTGCCGTAATCTAATAAACCAAACCAAAACCAAACCTGATATACTAAGAGCTGCTGTTGAGAATGCAGTAACATGATTTAACTTACTTTCGGAAAATGCTGGACGCTACATTGAACATGCTTTGTAACACGTTTCGGAAAATATTAAACACATTTTAAACAGATGTTTTCGTGTCTTATTTCATTTAACAATATAGTATACAGCGCCATTTTTCCCCTGATGGTGAGTTTTTGAACTCTTTTTTTTCCGCCGAAAATAAATTCTCATAACCTCCTTTACACGATTCCCAAGTTTGATAACATTTGGTCCGGTAGTTTTCCTTTTATGACCATTTCAAAGTGGAACTTTAATAATAACCACCATGTAAAATAAGCTTTAAAAGTCTGACAGTTTGGTTCAAGTCCCAACTTTAAAAAATATATATATAAATATAAATTTTTATATTAATTCTCTTAGAAAGCATGTTTTAAGAAGCTAATTTTTCTCTCGCGTTATAGATTGTATAAAAATACATGATCTTTAATATGATTTAGATTGTTTCAGCCGATATAAGAATCGGGTTACTCTGTGGTACAGAATAAACCCTGCTGGACTGTTTTATTTCTTTGTCATTTAGCAAAAATCTTTTAATTAAAATATTTATCCTTTGGACTTCGCTTTAAACTTTATTTATAGCTAAAATGACTAGAAAATGAAAAGCTGTCTTTAGCTGAAACGCAATTCATATAATTGATATTTTAAAAAATTGACAAGAATGCAAAATGTATGGAAGTCTAGCAGTCGAAAAATCTTAATTTTCTTGTGTGAGCACTGAAAATAACTGTAGAAGGAAAGAAGAAAATTAGGGAGAAAAGTAAGCAAAAATTTGCAGGGAAATTTGGCTGTCAGACGTACCAAGATTGTTGTTGTTGAAAAGTTGGACGCTTTCGAATATACTTTCAGGATACTTCAAAGAATTTAGGTGTTCAAAGAGAAAACACTTGGACGAGTACACCAGCAAATACCATCAATTGAGCTTGTGTTAACAGAAAAGACAAAACGATATCATTGCAGATTAAAGTGAAGAGCGACTGGTTTTAAACTATATGGTTGTGTAAATTACGTTATAGAACATCATATCGTATCATAAATGGTGAATCCCATGATTTCCTCAGTCGAATTATTTGAAGATTCAGGAGTTTATCCAGTGATGTATGTGGATGTCACTTAAAGATGTTTTTTTCCCTTCCTGATGAAACAGCGGCCGAGCGGTAAAGTCGCTGAACACTGGTAGTTCGGTCCGAGGTTCGAATCCCGCGAACGGGCTGGCTGCATGGGCGTTTTCGTGGTTTTCCCCATGTGTAACGTGTATGCGAGCCAGTTTCCCTTAGAAAGTCCTCCAGGAAGGCATCCCTCCCCTTAGGCAGATAGCCGTAGTGTGCTTTGTTATAATAAAATAAACCAAAACCTTTTGATGAAACCAGTCTTTCCTTTCATCTCATACCTTCAAAATGTGTAGCCTCTAAAGACTGATAAAGGCTCTGACGAAATACTTCGTGAAGAACTTTCTAAGGGAAACCAGCTGTCATACGCGGTACACATGAGAAAATCCACGAAAACGCCCATGCAACCAGCCCGTTTACCGGGGTTCGAACCCCGGAGTGAACTACCAGTGTTCAGCAACTTTACCGCTCGGCCGTTTGTGGGCCTTTATGAAATGGAAGGCGATAACTTTATTTAAAATGATTGTCAGAAATACCAAAATGTTTCGAAAAGTTAGATACTTTACAATATACTTTCAGAATGCTTAAAGAAACAGAGAAGAAAAATAAATTTTTTCGTAAAATTTAGTATTCGTATTTTTTTTAAATTTAAAACTTTTCAATCTTATGATATTTGATTCTTGCGATTTCAAAAATAAAATATTTGACTAAAATATGAATAACATTTTAAGAAACCAAATGTAGAATAAAATTGTGTAAAGCAATGGGCACAATGATAAAACTGTTTAAAGCAGTGTATGCAAGTCATCCTAAGTTAAAATGTCGGTTATACATCTCTCTTATTTATATATTTTTTTTCTGAACGGAACATTGAAAGGCGTGTAAAACTGTGCTTTACTGTATTTTCTCTTTTAATATAGTATGCAGTTTTCAAACGCATCGTAGTCTGGGTTACAAAGTATTCTTCCGAAAAAAACGCAGTTCAAATAAATAAAATCAAATTCTGGAAAATTGATATTAATAAATATATTTAAAATGCTCAGTTCGAAGGAATAAATAGAAAATTTTAAAACAATTATCTGAAGAGACAATGCAACACAAACAATTAAAATAAAAGTATAAAAATTTAAAAATGACCTAAAATAATAGCTATGACGAAAAATATATATAAAGAAAACTATTTGCAAAAAATAAATAAATAAAAATAAACGCTGCACCTTTATTTACGCAGTTCGAATAGGTAAATAGAAATTTTTAAAACAGTTATTCGAAAAAAAAAAAAAAAAAGTGCAACTTAAACAATTAAAATGAAATTCGAAAAGAAAAAATTACTTAAAATAATAAGTTATAATTAAAAATATAATATAAAGAATATTATTTGGAAAAAAGGAACGATGGTGACTTTTTTTCCTAAGGAAACTAGGTTGCCATATATTAAGAAGTTCGCCAAGTGAAGTATTCTTGGCGCAAACTGACAAAAAAGTGCCAACATAAATTTGTGAATTTCTCCGTAAATTTCGCTCCAAATTTTACAAAATTTCATATTTAGGCGTAATTTGAGTCGTAGAATCGAAATATGTAAAAAAATTGGTATGTTATTTCAGAAAAAGTCCGATTTTGTGTCAAAATACCTATGTTAGAATAGTGCTATATATAAATCTAATATATATCCTAAGTCGCGCTTTCGAGACATGAAGAACGCAATTTGAATTTTGTCAATCGGCCCAGTAGATCGGGAAATAAGGGACTGTCCCATTTTTTTTTTTTTTTTTTTTTTTTTTTTTTTTTTTTGAGCAGTGTACGTATGTTTCTGGCATTGTGATAAAACAACGGTACTCAGATCCGTTAAATTGTTAATCATTACATATGTTTCACTTTCGCTTTTTTACTTTTACGTATAAGTGTTTGTTAAAATTTGAATTTAAATTTGTTTAAATTTATGATTATATATATAAAATTACTTATAAAATTTGTAAAACAGCATTTTACAGGGCACAATATTATCAAAGACCGTATTATTGACTTTTGCAGTTCTCTACAAATACTCGTAACAAATACAATAAATATTACTGCAAAATCAATTTCCTTCATCCTAACTATGATCATATTCAGTTTAGCAAAATTTTCAGAAAAAGACAACAACTTTTTCCAGCTACCAAAGTACAGATCTCACCAGCTTTCAAGTATCAAAAACCTCTTAGTAAATTGCTAATTAACCACCATGAATTAGCTACTACAGCCCATTGATACTGTAAAGAGCTTCAATACAAAGATTTCATAGATAAATTTCATCAACATATTATAACAGGCAATTTAGCAATAGTTCAAAACCAACATTTAAGAATTTTAATGGAAAAAGGTACCAAATTTAGACCAGTACTAAAAATTAACAAACATCACAGTTTTAAAAGTTTCGTAAAAAATATAGACGAATTTATAGTTAAAACTAGTTTCAAATTAAATATTCCAAATTCTACCTTTATGGCATAGAAACATGCAGTATTAGAAGAATTCAAGCAAAAAATTCGAAGAATTGAATTTAATAGCAATTTACAGTGGAATATTCTCATACCTCTTTTACAGGATTTAAAACAAAAGTTCATAATTACCAAAATTGACAAAGCCAATAATAACTTTAGCATAATATGAAAATTTTTTTATGTCTCATTAATTAATACTGAACTCAATAATGCCATTACTTACAAACTCACCAATCTACAAGAAAATGTTATTGCAAAAAAGCTAAAAGCATTTCATAAGAAACTGCAAATCTAACTACAATAGATTAGCAAATCTATATGCTCTCCCAAAATTTCATAAATCACCACTCAAATTTAGATTTATTGCTAATGGTACAAATAATTATAAAAAGAATATAGATTACATATTTGCAATTATACTTAAAAAATCTGTAATTTAATCCAACATCTTGTTAACAAACAACACAATTATAGTTGGATTATTTATAATAATGCTCCAGTTCTCAGCAGTTTTAAAAGTTTAACAATCAAGAACATTAACTGCTATGACTTTGAAAACCTTTATACTTCTCTACCATTAGAAGAAATTTTTACTAGTTTAATGCAACTCCCACAACTTTTTCCTGACATACATGACATCCTTTGTATTGAAAGATGGAATACTTATCTGAATTGTGCATTATTTAATAACTACATTAAATTCAATAATAAGATCTTTCAGCAAGTTAGAGGAATTCCTATGGGAGCAAACAGTTCTACACAAATTTGTAACCTATTTCTTTTTACTTTTGAATATAAATTCCAACTAAGTTTAAATAAAAATGAATTAAAGCTATTTGCTCATACTTTTAGATACATAGATGATATTATAACATTCAATAATAATTCTACTTTTGAGCAATTCAAAATTTACCCAAATAGTTTAACACTTAATAAAACGAATACGAATCAAGATACTATTGAATTCCTAGACCTGCAAATTATTAAACACAGCAAAATTAAATTATTAAATAAAAAAAGGAATTTCCATTTTCCTACTATTAAACTAATTAATTGGAACTCTAATATCTCTAGAAAAGTAATAGAAAACACGTTTCATAGCCAAATTATCAGAATAAAATATATATGTACTGAAATAGACGATTTTAAGGAAGAAATAATAAAGCTAATTAATGTACAAGTTGATAACCAAGTACCACCAAAATTTATTAATTTATATATTAAAAAGGCAGGCCTTGACTTTACTTTATAATTTTTTGGCTCTTTTGGATATGATAACATTACCTTAAATCTTAGCTGGAGGGTAATGAAGGATATAAAAGAGTAGAGAAATTATTGTAAATTTTTATTGTAAATATTTTGTAAATATATTTAATTAATACTGGATTCTTTCCTTTTACTAATAAAGGGCCAACTCTTTTCAAAAGTCTCAATTATAGCCCGAATTGAGTGAAGATTTTAACCTTCTTCTTCTAATTTTCCATACTTTAGCCAGTTTTTAGTTAAGTTTTGATATACCAATTGAATTAAAACACATTTTGTTTTCCAAAATAAATATTACAAGCAAACTGAGGGATTAGCCATGGGAAGCCCCCTCAGTCCCATCCTGGCTGATATCTACATGCATTATTATGAATCAAAATTGTTTGAAACTTTAAACTTCCCGGCATGGTTCCGCTACGTAGACGATACTTTTACCCTGTTTGAAGGTAATAAAGATGATTTAAATAGAGTTCTTTCAACAATGAATTCTATTGATCCTGCTATTCAGTTCACTTTTGAACTTGAGACTTGCAATTCTCTTCCGTTTCTCGACATTCTGGTCACACGTAACACATCCAACTTCAGTACTACAGTTTACCGTAAACCTTCATCGGTTTGCCTTCCACCACACTTTAAATCATGTCATCCGACTAAACAAAAGTTAGCTTCATTTTATTCCTATGTTTTCCGTGCTCTTCAAGTTTGCTCCTCCAAACTAGCCCTTGATGAAGAACTAAATTATTTAAAAGCAATAGCTATTGACAGGGGCTTTTCACCCAACATTATTAATCAAGCAGTTAAAAAATTCTCATCTCAACACACTAAAAGCCACACTCTTATTTTAGGAGATTATAAAAATTCTGTTGTCATTCCCTTCTTTCCATCAATTAGCTATAAAGTTGCACATATTTTGCAGAAATTTAACTTTCGGGTTGTTTACTCTTCCATCAATAAAATTCCAAATTCTATACTCAAGGACCCCATTCCGGATATGAATTCCTGGGGTATTTATAGGATTCCTTGCCAGTGCGGTTTAATTTACATTGGCCAAACTAAGAGAGCCTTAAAATTTCGCGTCAAAGAACATGAGGCATATGTTAGAAAAAAGGAAACACAGAAGTCTTCTGTTGCTCAACATTGTTGGTCCGAAAATCACACTTTCAATTTTTCTGCTGCCAAAATTATTCAAAAAACATCTTCCATTGGAGAACTGGATTTTCTAGAGGCATTTCACATTCATAAAAATCTTTCTGTTCTAGTTAACGATCCTAATTCCAATCCAAATTTGCCTTCGGCTTTTAGAGAAATTATGTTTTAGTTCTGGTTTCGCCAACAGATGGCGCCACTTACTTATTCTTGTCCAGGCTTTCTTATCTTATCTAAACATTATTTCCTATCTTGTTCATTTGCGGTTTTGCAGCTGAAGATGATGGTTCGGTAAAACCATCGAAACTAGTCCTGTGAAAATTTTGTAAATTAACGCTGATTTTTGTTGTTTGTCTTCTGAATCAGTATACCAATTGAAATCAAGTTCATTAAACTTTTAATATTTTCTTTCATTAAATTTAAGTTTTAATTAACTTCCTAAAGTAATTTTTGAGAAATTTCTGGAATTTTTTAGAGGTTTTTTAAGGACTTCTTTTCAAAAAATTTTGGGAAATTTTACTTTAAAACTTTAATATTAAAACATTTCAGTTTTCTTAATTACTTTAATTTTTTGCAATTTTCACACAAAAAAATTTTTCATTTAACGGTTTTTTTTTTTTTTTTTTTTATTTATTTATTTACAATTTTTACACACTTTTTCAACAAAACACATTTCACATTACAAACAGTTTACATTTTATTCACAATACCACTTCACTTTATTTTCCTTCAAGCAAACTTACATCTCTTGATTGGCTCAGTTCTTAACTCCCTAAAAATTTGATAATTACTACCTTTAGGATTTTTAATTTTTAATTTAATTTAACTTTTAATATTAATGTTTACAAAAAAAATTTTTTTACTATAACAAAGATAGCAGCTTGACACTCAACTTTACCTACATAAGCGCCATCTATATAATTTGAAGAACACACTTACTTCTCTTTTACAACACTTTTGCAGACCCCAACACTCATATAGTAGATAAGTTAGAATTAAAACTTACTATTTACTTATTTTAAGTATTTTTTTTAAATTTTTTATGTAGTACCAAAGTATTTTCTAAATATGAAATTATATTTTTAAATATATATTTGTTTTTTAAAAATGAATTAGTTCTTTTTGTTTCTTATTGGTTTATATGGATTATGTCTAGTTCTTTTTTAGTTTCTTTTTATTGATATGCATATGCGTGTAGGGGAGGTTTCTGTAGACAAGGGTTTCTAAAATACATTGGTTTCTAGATTTTGTTTTATTACTTTTTTATAAAAAATTAATTTTTTAAAAAAAAGTTTAATTCTTGACTTTACTTGCTTGTTTCTCAAAAGACTTCATTAGTATTTTCCTTTTTGAACTTAATTCTTAAATGTTAATTTCTAAGGGAACCACTTTATTGGAATTACTTTTGGTTTTGACTTTTACCCTTGCCTGCATGAATGACGAAACACGAATTGAATGATTGGAGAGTTAGGTTTGGAGGCAACTTCCCCTTGATAAGTCTGTCTCCTGCCTACTCAATGGTCATTCACATATGCATTTTTTTTAAAAAAAATGTTTAATTTAATTTTAATTTATTAAATTAGTAAATTTATTTTCATGGATTGATTTTGCACTTGATTTGCTTATGCTTCTGAATTTAAATGATATTGTAGATTAGTTCTAGTATTAAATCTTTTATATGTTTGCACATTTTTTTTTAAATTTTTTTTTTTTTTTTTTTTTTTTTTTTTTTTTAGGATTTAAATTCGCTTTTTTACTTTTATACGTATTTGTTAAAAATTAAATTTTAATTTGTTTAAATTTATGATTATATGTATATATAGATATGTATATTGTGCGTGTTTGTATAATGTTATGTTTTCAAACATAATTTAGAATTATTTTTTTATTCTTCCCCCCCCCCTACACACACACACAAACAGGTAAATAAATGGTCTTGCATTGTATATAGGGGCGCACATTTACCTCTTTGCCTCAGGTGAAAAAATATGTAGGCACGGCTCTGCCAGATGGACTATTAATTTCGTTTCGCCATTTTGCATTAATTCACTATAAGAGTTGATTCACTTTTCACTTTCAATAATATTTATTGCCACCAAATATTATTGTCCTTTGTTATATTTAAAGAAATTAAATAATGAAGAACCTGCATAAATGTTTATATGTTTCTCTCATTGTGATAAAACAATGGTACCTAGAGCCATCAAAATTTAAACAACGTAATCTTTCGTAGAATATGAGTATGTGGAAGCCGTCATTTAATTTGAAATTTGTTTTATTATCGATTTCATATTTTGCAACACTTAAACGAATTTTTGATTAACAAACTAAAGGATTTAAAAGCGAGCAATGGCAACATTGTAGGAAGAAAAAAAAAAAAACTTTTTTATCTCCAGCGCGTGAGACTCTGTATCGAAGTTATAAAGGTAGGCTCATTTTAAAATTATTTTGCGGTATTGCTGTTGAAGTGAATTTTATGGTGCAAATTTTATGGTTAAGTGCAAAGAACATGATATTTAATAAATAAAGGTAGCACACAAAACATTTAAAAAACGCCCCTTCAGACGTAATTTAAAATCTAAACCCTTTCAGCTCTTTTTTTTTTTTTTTTTTTTTTTTTTTTTTTTTTTGTTTGTTTGTTTGTTTGTTTTGTTTACTATTAAGAACGGTTTTTTTTGGGGGGAAGGGGATCGGAAAACTTCCGTTACAACCAGATTTTCTAGAAATTTTTAGAAAATGTGTTAATTTACAAGTTGCTTACTAATAAATAGTCAGTTTTAGGTATGAAATGAATGACTTAAGTTATTTCGTTAGCTTTACTGGACAAAAGGTAATAAAATAATAAGGTTCTCGAAGTTACAGCTTCTGACTTCAAATTTTTCTGATTCTTTAGATTAGATTTTACTCGTAAGTGCCTGAAATATATCTTCGATGGCACTTTTTCGAGTCCGAAATGATTTGAAGGATTCTGTTCTAAAATGGACTCTTTTTTCATTGAATCAACTCACAAATTAAAATAAACTCTACTAAGAACTTAAAGATAATAAAGTTGAAATAAAACGCTGATGTGCATAAATTAAAGATGCAACATTTATTCTCTTTCTTCTGAATTCTAAACGTAACCAGCAACGCTCTCTTGCGATACATCGCTGTTGCCACAAAAATCTTTAACATAAAAAATAATTCTTGCACATTCGAGATATTAGGTGCTAGCATAGTACATCAGTATTTACCAGACTCATTACTGGATCTTATCTGTAACGAATATTTACAAGCATTTACTGCAAAGATTCATTTTAGGTGAATTCAAAAATATATATCCAGAAAAGTTATTAATAATGATGTTTAAAACATTTATGTTGTTTAACAAGCATAGAATCTTCTTTTATTTTATTCTTACGACGTTTTATGCGTTTAAATTTTTTCAGATTTTTAGTCCAAAGGAGCAATTTGTCCAGAAGAACTATAAATTTCGTTTTGGCATTTTGCGTTAATACACTATAAACGGCGAATCATTTTTCAAATTTGCCACCAAATATTAGAGCCTTGTATTATACTTAAAGAAATTAAATAATGAAGAAACTGCATAACTATATGCATATTTTCCGCGTTGTGATAAAATCACGGTACCTAGAAGTTCTTATTCAAAATTTGAATTTGGAATTTGTTTTATTATCTATTTCATATTTTGTAAAACTTTAACGAATTTTTGACTAACAAACTCAACGGATTTAAAAGCGAGCAATAGCAACACTATACGAAAAAAAAATATTTTCATCGCCAGCGCGGAATACTGTGTATCGGAAATTCTAAAGATATGTTCGTTTTAAAATTATTTTGCGATATTGCTGTTGAACTGAATTTTATGATTTAAGTGCGAAATAAAGGTAACACACGCATAGTTTAAGTTACTATTGCATATGTAATTTTGGAGAATCTAAAAGAATAACGATCTACCATTTGAATTAAATAAAGATGTGGAATCAAAACAGCTAACTTCTTCTTTGTCGTCATTGATGATGTCAAGCTTATTCATTCTTGCGCCCGACCGCCCAAATATGACATATATATATATATAGTATAAAATAATAATGAGGAATATAATATAACATAATAATGAAGGATATAATATAACATAATAATGAGGGGGAACTTCAGGTTACGATCTAACACCAATTAAATATATATATATATATAAATAATTAATTGGTGTTAAATAGTAACCTGAAGTTTTGTAGCTCTCATTATTATGTTATTTTTCGTCTCCTCCTTTTTTCATTTGAAATATATGATTATTCAAAACATTCGGAAAATTATTCGGAAAGTGGAATATTCGAAAAGCACTGAACTTTAGAGTTTCGACCTAGAAACGTTACACTTTTTAGTTCCCTTTCCTTCACGATGGCAGCAGCTGCAGAACATTTATCTTTGGAGATTTCCGCAGTCGAAGTTGAGAGAGCAGGGAAGACACCTGTTTCTTAGAAAACCGAAATTGTGCTAAAGAAATTTATTGCTCATTTTTCCCCCTTGGAAGATTTTACAGAGAGTGACTTCAGTACATTAATTTTTCTAGAAATATCAGTGCATTTAGATTCAAGGAAGTAATTTGTTCTCGTAATTCTAGTGACATTGACCATCATCTTGTTTTTGAAAAATGAAAAAATCTTTTTATTCGAGCAAAATGTTATTTTCCTCAAAGTAAAGGAAGTACTGAAATCGCGAAAAATTTCGGGTATCATATTTCAACGAAAATATCCATTCTGAACGGTCTCGAATGCAATTTAACGATGTTTTTGCGTGACATCTGTACGTAAAAACATAATAAAGGACTTTTTCCCAAAACGGATTATAAAATGGATTTAGAAGAGATTTTTTCCGTGATGTCTGTACGTACGTATATATCTCGCATAAGTCAAAAACGAGTAGCCTATCAACGTTAAAATTTTGAATATAAGACTGCTATAACATGTAGTTGTGCATCTCCCTTTTTGGCTTCAATTGGCCGCACCAAAAGCGTATATATATACACCCACTCTGTTCTATCTTTAAGCCGGGTAAAGGGTATATATGTATATACGTTTGGTTTCCCCGATTGCAATAAAAATGGAAGACGCACAACTAGATGTTACAGCAATCCGATATATAAAATTTCAACGTTCTGCGGCCAATCGTTTTTGAGTTAAGTGGCATTATATATATATATATATCTTGTATATACGTCATGAAAAAATCCATTCTGCAATTCGTTTTGGAAAAAAGTGTCCTTTATTCCGTCCGTACATATAGACGTCAAGCAAAAAAATATTCAAAATGGATTAGGGAACGGTCAAAATGGATATTTCTGTTGAAATATCATACCCAAAAGGTTTCGCAATTACAATGCTTCCTTCACTTCGTACAAGGAAAAGTAAAAATGGAAGAGAGGCTTATTCTGGACTAATTTCATATGCCCATCTAATAAGTTCTTGACAAAACGAACTTCCATACCATTTTGCAAATATATCATGATGTTAAATAATTAAGCCAATATAAGAGAATTCACTGCACCCCCTCTAGTAAAAATTACGTTTACATCAAATTTCGTTGCTCGAAATATAATAGATGCGAAGCTTTTTGATACCCTAATAAGCAGTCAGACTTTTGTACTTTAGTTAACAATCCGTAGTTCTTCTTTTTATGGCTTTGTGAAAATCCTTCTCGGTGAGTTTCTTCTTGTGTATAAATGAAAGCAAAAACGTCCTACGAAACATTTATATAAAAATACACTTCTTGGTCTTAATCGTTAAGAAATTTCTTCCAAATTATTTAGTTATCTTTTATCTTTTAGCTTAATGTTATTAATTTCCTCAAATTTCATTTGTTGTAAATTTCTTTAATTAACCCAAAGGCGCAATTTTCCCAGAGGGGCTATTAATTTCGTTTTGGCATTTTGCGTTGACTCACTATAAACGGCGAATCACTTTTTAAAATTGTTACCGCCAATATTAGAGCCCTGCATTATATTTAAAAAATTAAATAATGACGAATCTGCATACATGTATATATGTTTCTCGCATTGTGATAAAACAACGGTACCTAGAGCCAACCAATTTTCAATAACGTACGTCTGCGACCGAATATGGGCAATTGGAAGCCGAAATTTGGAATTTGTTTTATTACCGATTTCATATTTTGTAAAGCATTTATGAGTTTTTGATTAAGAAACTCGACGATTTCAAAGCGAGCAATGACAACACTGCACGGAAAAAAAATTTCATCTCCAGCACGCGAGACTGTATATCGGAAATTCTAAACATATCTTCTTTTAAATATTTTGTGATATTGCTGTTGTACTGAATTTTAAGATTTAAGTGCGAAGAACATGATATTGAATAAATAAGGTAACACACAAAACCTTAAAAAAACGCTCTTTTGGGCGTAATATAAAATCTGAAAGCTTTTCATTCATTTCATTTCATTTATTATTCATTTGTCAATTCTTTTTGTTTAATTCGATTTTAATTATTTAATACTATTTTTCTTTTCTGCGTCCATGACAGCCATCCATAGCAGTTTTACATTTCGAAATTAAGCCTGGGTTAGACTCATTGATATGTTTACTTTACAAACAAAAACTTAGTTCGCTTTTAGGCCATATCTATCGATGTAAGAAGAAATACTGATACTGAATGAGACCTAAAAACACTTTTCTTTTAAAATATGTCTTCCCTTATGATCCCTCACACAGCCGCTTACTTTACGTAATTAACGTCAGTCTCTTGCTCTTGGCCGCATTTGCAAAGCCACCAGAAGAAATTGTTTCTCCAAGGATTAAACGTACTCTAATATAGTTAGTGATAATGTAAATGAGACCGAAATCCTCATTATAAAACCTGAAGGTATTATACTGGAAGTAAATAGTACAAATATGCTATAACATCATGTAAAGTACTGTACTGAAAAACGAATGAATTTTAAATGAAAACAATAAAATAATTATAAATATCCAAGTATGATATGTACATTGCGGGGTGGTGGTGGTGGAAAGAACAACTATATGTCTCCCGTTCTACTGAGCCAATTGACGAAATTCAAGTTACCTTTTTTATGTCTCAAAAACGTGACTTAGGACATATATTAGATATATATATAGCATTGTTCTAATATAGGTGTTTTGACACAAAATTGGACTTTTCTGTAATCACATGCCTTTTTTTTTTTTTTTTTTTTTCTATATTTTGATTCTACGACTCAAATTATGCCTAAATATTAAATTTTGTAAAATTTGGTGCGAAATTTACGGAGAAATTAAAAAATTTATCTTGGCGCATTTTTTCAGTTTGCCCGAAGAATACTTCACTTAACGAAATTCTTAATTTATAGTAACCTACTTACTTTCCTTTTTTTTCATTGATGCACGAGCAGAAAAAAGGTCCATTGTTCTTGTCTTAGACAATTTTAGCTAAGTTCGTAAACCACATTTCCGTTATTATCGCTTATACTAAATACGTCAAATTTCAAAACGCGCAAAAATGTAAATTCCCGTATATCTTATAAAATTTTGAACATAAAACTCTAATTTTTTGCGGGTGTGCCTAGAAATACATTTACTTAAGATGATGGTAAAAATTTTATAGATTATAAATCAAAGAATTGTTTTTATAAATTATAATTCAAAGTTTTCAATAGGTTGTAATTCAAATTTTATAGATTATAATTCAAAGTAAATTTTTTAGCGAAAAATTTACAAAAAAAAATATTTAAAAATACAAATTTTAAAAATAAATCATAAAAAAATGTGCGAATTATGTTCAGATTAAGCCTAAATTTCGAACTCTGGAAGAAGGAGTGAAGTAAGTTTAGTAAAAAAAAAAAAAGATATTAATAAATATGTATCAAATTCAATTTACATTGAGGAGCTAAAGTTTTGAGAGCTAATTTTTTGAAAACGACTCGTACGATTTTTATAAAACTTGGCAGTTGGGCATAATTGGAGTCGTAGAATTGAAATATGAAAAAAAACTTTGCATGCTGTTTCAGCAATTTTGCGTCGCAATACCTATATTAGAACAATGCTATATGTAAATCTAGACATAAAAAAGGCACACCGAATTTCGAGACATAAAAAAGGCTTTCGACTTTCGAGACATAAAAAAGGCACACTGAATTTCGTCAATCGGAACTGTGTCATATAGAACTGTGCCCCCCTTTTTTTGCGCAGTGTACATATGTATTTAAGGGTCTACATTAAAAATTATGTTTATGCACATCAGTCAACAAGTTATGATCAAAAAGCAACAAATGCTATACAAAAGAATTGAACACTTAAAGAGAACTATAGAATACAATGAATAAATGCTGTGTACATTTACTATAAATACTTTCATACCCTTAGTTCACATGCAACGTATCCATGTATGTTACATGAACTTGCATCGAGAAAAATATTTCCGACGTTCTCTGCATTTTTTTATACTTTTCTCTAAAATAAAATTTTGGAATGTTGATTATTGCTGAGTATTATTTCGCATTATTTCGAAACAGCGCTATTCGTAAGAAAACTCTTAACTTGGTTTTGTGGCTAAACGTTGCTGCTCCAGACCTGTGTTATTTATACGTGCTTTTAAAGACAAAACTTACATAATATGTAAAAGCGCGATGTGTCAAGCAGCTTTATAGAACAGGAGCTGGGTTCTTTTGTTACGGCAAATCTATTTATCTAACGAATGGGATGCCTTCGTGGGGGGGGGGGATTTCTAAGGGAAACTGACTCCAGTTACATACGGGCAAAACCATCCATGCAGCACGCCCGTTCGCCTGGGTTCGAGCCCGGGACGAACTGCCAGTATTCAGCGGCTTTAACCGCTCGGATATCGTT
Organism: Stegodyphus dumicola; assembly: GCF_044657685.1. Lineage (NCBI taxonomy): Eukaryota > Metazoa > Arthropoda > Arachnida > Araneae > Eresidae > Stegodyphus > Stegodyphus dumicola. The sequence continues at coordinate 279,794,911 of NC_140768.1, forward strand.
GGGGCAGCGGAAGGAATATTTTACCTTTTAACTCTTTCAGTTGTTTCTTATGAATCAAAGAATTGTAATCATATGATATAAAATATTTCTAAATCCAAAAATTCTCTTAAAACACTACTAAATATGGTTATCATTGATTATTGCGTCCGAGATTGTGGCCTGGACAAAAGATTAAAAAGAATTGCGGGTTTACAGGAAGAGGAAAAGACTGCAATCTTAAATGATATTTTTACTGGAGTGTAAGCATATCTGAATAAAACCAGGCAATTTTTCTAAATTATGTTGCATACTTTCCTTAATCCATATTAGTTTGTTCACAAAACTCGGCGGCAGAATTCAATGGATTCGCAATATTTCGGCAGAACCGTTTAGGAGTTTTTGTTCGAACTTGTTATTAAAAATTAAATTATATTTATTCAGGCAGTTTTTTTTACATTAAAATGGTGGTTAATTATCCCTTACTTAAGACAGTGAGCCAATTCTTGAATTATTTGAATCTTGCCAACGAACAGAACCTGTTACAGAATGTATAGTCTACTTTTCAATATTCTGAATATTCTGTTGACCAAATTCCTTGCCTTATATTTTCCTTAATTAATTTTTTTTTTTTAATTGAAAGTCTCTACTGGAGAACTGATGATACTGAAACAAATATTACTAGAAGTTTCTTAGTACTGAAATTTATTCATTGAAAATATCCTGGACAGAAAGAATCCCTTTTCTCTCCTGAATTATGAAAACTTTTCTACTAAATTTTGAGTACAATGACCGTTAATCGAGAAGAATTTAATCAAAAAATCACTAAGAATCCACTGACCATTGAAACAGAATGTCATTCAGAAATAAACAAACAGGAAGACAAAACTTACCATGGAACGAGGAGACCAATTTCTGCTGCTAACAGCGGATCACTCACCAGAACTAGGGTTGACAGACCGACATGTGCGGGAAGAAAAGTAAAGAAATATGAACGAGCGAAAGATACAGGATCTCGACAAAAGTATCAAAAAGAAAAAATCGCTCTCCACCCCCACCATCGCAACCACGTGATCCAGCTGGACCCGGGGATTGCGCCATCACAAATCACCACTAGCTACAAGTGACAGTTTCAGGGACTTGGAAGCGTTCGAACCCGCCAGATTTCTAGTTATCCCCTCCTTTTTTCTCTGTTTTTATTTTCCTTCTTTCAACAGTTTTCTGAGCGCTGATCCTACCCTTTGAGTCAACTCAACGTGACCGTCAACAAAATGTTTTGGAATTTGAAAAAAAAAAAAAAAAAGAGCTGCACAGAACTTGCACAGTTATGAATTCCTCCAAAAAAAAGTCAGGAATTAATTTCTACGTAAAATTGCATGCATTTTGTTTTTAATTCTAAGTTTAGAACATTTAAAATTAGAGGCAGAACGTGCTTAAAATTTTAGGCTTTTCTTTAAAAATCAGACACAGAGCCTTTGAAATTACTGAGAAATATAGCATTAAAAGAAACTGCAATCTTTTTCATTTAAAATTATAGGATTTTTAAACTGGAATTTTTAATCAGCTTGATCATATTTTTAAATAATTCCAAAATTAATTTCCAAGATGATCAGAATACAAATACCACAGAATGACTCATAAAAAAATATGATTTTTTTCAATGTTTCAAAGAGATTAAATTTTTTAATTTTCTATTTTATTCGCGTATACTTATTTATTAAATTGAAAAACAGTTTAGTTGCATTAATTCAATGATAGTTCTATAATTTAATTAAGGTTTGTGGTAAATTTGATAAGAATTTTTTTAAGCTCTTCTCTTTTTCTTCCCGCTGAAATTTTTTCAGGAAAAACAAGACACTGTTTTAAATTGTGCAAATTTAGGTTTTATAATACCTACTAAACTGACACTATGAAAAGAAAACTCACAGAGAGATGAAATCTACTATTTTTTTAATTAACAGTGAAAGAAAAATGTTGAATCACAAATTATTTCACGAAATGTTCTTTATATAAAATATAATTTGCTTCAGTGGCGGATTTCCTCACATATGCACGATGCTTTGGGCATCTTAAATAGAAGGGCCTCACATTTCAGATCTCAAAGTAAAGAGTTGTTTCATTTTACTTATTAATTAACTAGCAGCTTTGCTGCCAGCCTTCGTCTGGCTTTTAAATGTACCGGAAAAATGGCTGAAGGGAACACCAAACGTTAAATTTAAAAACTGCGTAGCATTTTACTCTGCAGAACAATTTATAAAAACAGTTATTACGTATAACAAAATTACAATGAAATAAGCAATATCCCTTAATACAAATATTAATTATCCTAATAAATAAATTAACCAACTTCCCTTTGTAAAATCTTAAGAACTCAAATGGTATAAAGGAGGTTAAGAACTTTGTTTCCTAAAAAAATCACTCAAAACTTTTCAATATCTTAAAAACAGTGAAATGAGCAATAAATAACATAAAAAATACAAAAAACAAAAAATTCTGAAAAGCAAAGAATAATTAATGATATTTTATCTTATATTTTCAAGAGAAGAAAATTACAATGAAATAAGCTATATCCCTTAATACAAATATTAATTATCCTAATTAAAAAAATTAACCAATTTTCCGTTAAAGAAAAAAAATCATGCAAAACTTTTCAATATCTTACAAACAGTGAAATAAGCAAAAAATAACATGAAAGAAACTCAAAAAACAAAAAATTCCGCGCACAATTTTACTCTGCAGAACAACTTTATCAAAAAAAAAAAAAAAAAAAATCAATAAAAATGTATTCTATATATATATAAATGACAATGAAATATGCCAATCTCTTAAAAACAGTGACATAAGAAATACGACGAAAAATTGTTACCAAATCCATATTTCTAAAATAATGAAACTATTCAAAATGATGCGATTTCATTAAAAATCTATCAACAACAATAAGAAAGGAACATTGTTGCTAAAATGACATTTTTAAAGATGTGAGATGTGAGAAAGTGTATTCGAAAGTTTCATTTAAAAAATGTTTTAAAAATACAAAATATTGTCATTTTCCCAAAATTCGTTTTGTAAAAGCAGTCGCAAGGATGAAAGTTTAACGTATCCAAAATCAAAGAAAAATAAACTGTACATTTTCAAAAATAAACTTTTTTAGAAAACATCCCGTTGGAAAGGTGTTAAGCTCACTTTTACTCACTTTGTTAAATAAATTCGTATTGAATCGATTTATTGAAACACGAAATTTATTTTAAGTTCGTAAAATAGCTAAATGCCTACGTTTCATGACGATGTGAAAATGGAGTGTGTAGTGTAAATTCTCGCTTTCCTATAGCCCATTATGTCTCAAAATGACGCGATTTCGTCACAAAACATAAAATTAAAAAAAAAAAAAATTATAATTCGAATTTCGAAAAAGTCGCTTCGAGGTGCTTTGGCTCTTGTCTAGATCACCTATGTACCAAATTTCGTAGCCGTAGGTCTATTAGCTTACGCGCAGCGCAAACGAAAGACACATACACAGACAGACAGACAGACTCTTTCTTTTATTATATGTAGAGAAGAGATTATTATTTTCCTAATAAAAATAACTAATAATTTTCTCTAAATTAAATTGACAAATATATGACTCTATGTAAGACATATTTTTTGTGGCAACTCTAACGGTCATATTTCATATGATATGGAAGTTTGTTCTACCGATGCGATAAAGATAAAATATTCTTTTCGAAATTTCTTTCTGAAATTATTTCCGAAGTTTATACCTATAATTCATTTCGAATTTTACGAAAATAACGGCATAGTTAATTTCATTGGTGTTTTAATTAGTGTAGATGTCCATTTCTTTTGTTATTGAGTAAGTATATGTAATAACTTAATATTGTTACAAAATACTAAGCTGCGGTAAGATAGCTTCCTCGCAAAGCGGAGTTAGGTTTGCCACAAAGTGGCAGAGAAAGGTAGGGTTGCCAAAATTGGCGCGAAATCGCTCTTTGGTGACAAAATCGTTGTTATGCCGTGGACGGAGAAAGAACATTCTAGAACGCATTCTTAGCGGTTTTCTCCGGAATATTCTCAAAGATAGGTTAAAGCTATATATACTCTGCCTGCACGAGTAGTGTAGTGTGTCCTGAGTTCAGAAATTGGCCTGAGGGCGATCAAATGAATCGGGAGCTGTACTTTGGTGCTTTGCCGTGAAGCTGTCTTCACCGTTATAGGCTGTCCTGATAGTTTCAGCGTGTTTGTCGCAGTTTTTCGACGACTGTAACGCGTCTTTGGAGCTGCCCTGTGTAATACTGACGAATAAATTGTGTTTTGATTCTTCATCAAGTATTGCCGTCAATGACTCGAAGTCCACGAACCCGTAGAACGCAACAATATTAATAACATTTATTTATAGTCAATTATAAAAATATAAAAATGTCAATACCTAATTATTTAGGTTGACATATACGTCATTCTTAATTGTTTGTAATGATATTCTCATCTCATGGGTGGTAAATGGGCATTTACTTCTCATGGGTGGCAAAATATATAACGTTGCCAAGCAACAGCGTCATATCTTCTGCTAAAGTAAGCTAAAAAAAAAAAATAAGGATTGAAATAACAAATAAAATAATAATTTTATGTTTAAAGCTCAGTGATAATTAGCAAATATATATCAGCAGGAGCTTACACATTAGAACCTCGCGCTCTATCTGACCTCAAGGCTTCACCTTCCACTCGAATACAAAAGCGCTCGACTAAAAAAAGAATGAAATACATTCCTCCTCGAATGTAATATACTATTTTGTAGTCGATCTGCCAATTCCCGAATAGAAATAATTATAAAATCGATAATTATTTTAATATCATGCAAGTTCTTATACTCTGTAATAACTTAATATTATTGCTCATAAGTTATTATTTATTTCATACTGGTTATTAATATTGCATTTTTAGGATTATTTTCCTACGAAAATTTGAATTCAAATAAAAGCTCCATTTTGCCCCGCCACATAGTAGTGGTTATACAGAATGTCTACGTATGTGGGATACATAGAAATTTTTTTGCGTTATTATTATTGATCTGACAAAAAGATTTTACTCTTCACAAGAAGAAAAGAAAAGAAAAACGAAACCTTACGTCCAAAGGGGCGTTTTTTTAACATTTTGGTGTGTTACCTTTGCTTATTAAATATCATGTTCTTCGCAAACTTAAACCATAAAATTCAGTTCACGAGCAATATTGCAAATTAATTTTAAATTGAGCATATCTTCAGAATTTCCGGTATACAGTCTCACGCGCTGGAGATAAAAAAATCTCTTCTGAATCCATTTTGAATCCAATTTACAATCCTTTTTCGCCGAAACAGTCCTTTATTCTGTCCGTACGCACAGATGTTAAGTAAAAAGATCGTTCAAATGGCTTCGAGAGTGGTTGAAATGGATATATTCGTTGAAATAATTATACCCGAAATTTTTCGCGATTACAGTACTTCCTTTACTTCGTACAAGGAAGTAAAAAATGACAATTTATTATTTGCTGCGCACATAAATTTTATTTGGCAAATTCGCTTGTTGCTTTAAAAATTTGTTTGCAAGTTGACTGGATCACTTTCTCATCTAACGTACCTTATTATACGAATTTACTTCCAGAAATGTTGTGGGGTTCTGTTTATTTCTACTAATACTTTTTTTTATTTTCGAGTCTTTCTGAGTTGTCTAATTTCCCCTCGCGTTTCCTCGCCAGGATGTAAATGAAATAGAGTGAACGAGAGTATTTAAACTCGTGGGGGAAGCTAATTTCGCTATTGCGAGTGCACATTTGTTAGTTTCTACCAGCTGTTAATAGCGGCTACGCATTCTTGCCGTCGAGTTAGTATCCTGTCGGCGTAGGTTCTGAGTTAACTTGTTAGTTTAAATTAAAATGTGTAGTCTCACACTATTCTTTACCTTTAAATTTAGTGTTACATTATCTTTTAAGTTCTCACCGCAAGTGGTTAATGTTTCTTGCAGTGCTTAAATTGCGCCGGAGCCCACCGGAGCTCGGCTCCGGTGCTTCTCAATTTTTTAGATAAATTACAATTTTAGCCGGAGCGCACCGGAGCCCTAAATAAGACGAACTCTGGTACTTCTTTTTATAAAACTGAACTACAATTTAAAGGGAAAAAAGTTTAGAATTCCTAAAGTTTTAGTTTAACAATAAGCAGACCTTGCACCTTGCAATACTCTATTTCCTAAAGTCCCCTCACTCACAAGCGGAAACCTTTCCCTTTAAGAAAAGCAATAAATTTGGGGGAGTTTATTTAGGAACGCCTAAATTTCTCGTCATGCCATTGTATCTAGTGTATTGTTACCGATGCTTACAGTTAGTTATCCTCGCAGGAAGGAAAACAGGGCTAAAGAAAGAGAAGCCCTGGAAGGAAAATTTGTGTTCTTAAATGTGTGTTAAGTGACAACGAGTACAATAAGAGTGAAATACTGAGATAAACTGCTCAAGCAAGTCCTATACATCGTCTTCCCACAGTATCCACTAATGGGGGGGGGGAAGCGTAGCCAGCAACTTTGCATTTAGGAGTCCAATTCATTCCGATTCATTTACCCCTGACACCCATCTGCTTGATGGCTATAATTATATCAACAGAGAGCCGCGGTCAAAGAGCTCGTTCTCTCTCACCAAGATTTCCCTCATTTTTTGTTTCCACCCACTCATACCCTCATTCTGTTTCGCCCTGGAATTTTCATCAGCTATACTTGAAGTATATTTAATTTTTGTGATGATAAAAGAACTCCCTCCCCCTACGATCAGAACTTAAATTGGGGCCGGAACCCACCGGATCTCGGCTCCGGTGCTTCTTAGCTTTTGTAATAAATCATAATTCTATCCGGAACGCACCGGAGCCCTGAATAAGAAGGATGCGGCACTTCTTTTATGTAATTGAATAATAATTTCAGTAGAAATTTTATCTCGAAAATTTTATTTTAACAATAAAATTATATTAAAAATCGCGTATTAAATTTCAATTTATCTCTTTACATTTTATGTAATTTTAATTAGTTAATTACTTCAATCTTTAATTATTTCAATAAATAATAATGAATTATCTAATAATTATCAATTAAATTACAATTAATTAATTATATAATAACTATTGATTAAATAACAATTTATAAGCATTAATTAAATATCTATTAATTAATTCGATAATAATTAACTATTTAATTTTAAATTTATTAAGGAGTTTAATAGTCATTTTATTTATTTATTTACTCTTGTTCCTCTCTGCTGACGGTCTTCTGTAGGGCTCCCGCACTTCTAATCTTAGAAATTAAGCCCTGGTTTCTTGTAAGCACGCAAGTCCGTGCCAGCTGTTAAATATTTTGGGGTCAAAAAAAAGGGTCTTTTGCATCCTTTTCCTGGTTTTGCTCATCTTCAGTCTCGTGCGAGAATTTGCAAGGAACAATACTTAGGTAGATCTAGTCAGATTTTACGACAGCTAAGCGTATTAGATCCTGCAAAGTAAACATTACTTTAGAGGGAAAGGAATTATTTCTTGAAATGCCAGTAATTGCAAAGCATTTCTTTAAACCGTATTTAATAAAAGAACATGAGCAAGCAGAAAATAAACAAAAATGACATGCGGGGAGCTGGCATATCACATGAAAAATTCACGGAGGAATATTTAGCCGTAGGTAATAGATGAGTAGTTGCTTTCCATCTCGCGGAATTCAAATTCCTCGCATCTTATTCTTCTTGAGTTTTAAGTCCAGAGGGGGGGGGGGGGGTAGGGAAAAAAGGGAAGTTCCCTTTCTAAGGTTTACCAGCCTCTGAAACTTTTCGAGCTAGGGAAAAAAAAAAAAAAAAAAATATCTTACCTCATTTTTTCAATAATTCCAGATGTTGTAATAGGAAACTTCAGAAAGCAAATTTCCGCAGGATCAAGTAGCTCTAAGTTTCCCTTATTAATTTCATTGAATGGAAAAATGAATTTAATGTCCATTTTAAATAAGTGAACGAAAATAAATCTTTAGTGCAGTGGTCTAAAACAAGAGGCTCTCCCACAAATTTTAGTTATGTATTTATTGTAAATCCTGTGACTAAAAGTTTGTAGATGGCCAAGGTTATGAAACTCTGAATCCCTGAGTTTGTTACATTTCTTGAAGAAATTAAAAGTGAGTACAGAGAAATTATTTAGTAAAAAGAACTGTAAGAAAGGAATCAAGTTATTATTGACATGTATGCTTGCGTTAAAAACTTCTAAATTGCGATTCCGGAAACACATTTTAAATCAAAATATTTCGTACATTTCCTTCATCTTAGAACCTGCGCTCTTATTGCAAATGAAAAATCTCAAAAACACGCAAGAAAAATAACATTTTTACGACAGCAGTTTGAACATGCATTGGTTTTAGTGATGTGCAGTCCAATTTTACGTGATTTTCATTACTGTTAAAAGGAAGTGGGGATAATACACCAGAAAATCTACAAATGGAGCTAATTAATTTGCCAAAATGATACAAACCTTATTCAAGGACATGAAGATATAAAACTTGTAAGGTAATTCTCCCGCCTTCGTGGTGTAGTGGCACTTCACGCTGGGCCGGTATTCCAGAGGTCCATGGTTCGATTCCCCGCGAAGGCGTTTGCTAATTTTTCCTCTTGCCTGCTTCCAAAAAATACCTAATGTCTCTACAGTGGCGCCCGAACTATAAAGGGTGTTGGATGATGATTCTCCTCACCCAGGATTTGGCGAATGGGTCCCCTAAAAACCCCAGTCGCCCTTTAAAAGGGGGAGTATGTAAGGTAATTCTCCCGGCTTCCTAGTGTGCCTTAGTGGTGTAGTGGTTCTGCACGTTGGGCCGGTATTCCAGAGGTCCGTGGTTCAATTCCTAGCGAAGGCGTTGGCTAAATTTTCATCTTGCCTGCTTCCAAAAATACCTAATGTCTCTACAAACTGATTGATTTCTATTTGCACTCGACTTTATTCAAGCTCGTTTTAATAGTAATGAAAATAATGTAAAACTGGACTGCAAAACATTAATACATCTTTCTACAAATTCTTGTCACAAAAATTCCCCGTAATTGCAATTTAAGAGTTTTAATACAAGCATGCATGTCAATGGAAAGCTTTTTTTAGCCCAAAGAGGTTATTAATTTCGTTTAGGCATTTCGCATCGTCCACTACACAACGGCGTTTCACTTTTCAAATTGTTGCCAACAAATATTATCGCCCTGCATTATATTTAAAGAAATTAAATAATGAATAATCTGCACGAATGTGTGTATGTTTCTTGCATTATGAAAAAACAATAGTACATAGAGAAATTTTGAATAACGCAGTCCTTCACCCGAATATGGGCATCTGGAAGCACAAGTTTGGAATTTGTTTTATTATAAATTTCATATTTTGTAGAACTTTAACGGGCTTTTGATTAACAAACTCAACGATTTCAAAGGGAGGAATGGCAACACTGTACAGAAAAAAAAAAAAAAAAAAAAAAACTTGTTTTTATCTCCAGAGCGCGAGACTTTGTATAGGAAATTCTAAAGATATGCTCTTTTTAAATATTTTGTGATATTGTAGAGACATTAGATATTTTTGGAAGCAGGCAAGATGAAAAATGAGCAAAGCCTTCGCCGGGAATCGAACCAAGGACGTCTGGAATGCGCGCCCAGCGTGCAGACCACTACACCACGAAGGCATGTTAAGAAGGCGAGAGAGATACCTTATATACTCCCACTTTTAACCCTTTCCGGCACGTTACCTTTTAAAGTAGGAGTTTTTATTTTTTAAAAAAAAGGTAAGCAGTCTAATTAGGCCTAGAAGAGTACACAAGTAAAATTTTGTGAAGATAGCAGTTATCGTTTATTTCTGTGGGTTTGCCCTAAGAGGGCTCACTGATTGAATAGAGCTTCGAAAAGAGTGCTGAAACGAGCATTGTTGTCAATGAACTGACCAATGAGATGCAGAGAAACAAAGAATATAGACTCTCAGTTGACCTAGATTATCGATGAACCCGGTCCGGGCACACCTAGAGTTCGCCGTTTGATTTTAGGCAAGATTTCAAGGTAAAAATTTAAAACTAATATAGAATAAGGAGATTAACATACAGCCAAAAAAATAACATAGAAATTTCTTTTCAAACAATTCCTTTTATACCTTAAAAAAATCTGGAAGATTTCTTTAAAAAATAAGGGTCTTAAAAAACTAAACATAGCTAAAAAATATATGGACTGGTTTGTGTTGAGCTGCCATCTACTTTTTATAAAGAAGGTTCAGAATAACCTATAGTAACCTATAAGAAGGTATACAGAAGGAAATTTTTAGGTGTGTCCAGACCGGACACACTTTGCCGCAAAGGGTTTTAGGGGACCCAATCGCCAAATACTGGGTGTGAAGAATCATCATCCAAGACCCTTTAGCAGGAGCCATAAAAAATCAGGGGAGTGGAATCACTGTTCTTGCTGGATATACTTAGCGACTTACAACACAACAACATGCCACGATGGAACGCAATAATACTCACAATTTTTTATTTCAAATTGTCGGTAGCCCAAAGTTTAAATTTTGATGGTTATTATTTTTCAAGTCGATGCCAAACATTTATATCTTCACCTTTTTTTTTTTTTTCCTGAAAGAAAAGATTATGAAGAAATAATTATTTTCATACTCTACATGTTAATAAAATTAACGAAAACAGAATAAAAGACTCAGATAACATGTATCTTTAAATGTCGCTGAGACATTTATCAAAACAGCAGTTTCGAAAAAGATGTTATTTGTTTTTCGTCCTGCCGACGTGGCGTGCATTTTGTGTGAGAACATCCGGGTACCACTGACGAGAATGATGTCATGTTGGTTCGAAGAAAAAAGGATCATGTTGTCTATAAAAAGGCTGTTCGTGTTCTTTTATTTGTTTATTTCAGTATTTACGTCTGTAAAAGCGCAGACGACTTATGCTCTCTCGATCCGGATGTGTCAAAAGATCACTGACATGGTACGAACAGTTGCAGAACTAAAATTAAAATTTTGAGATGCTTCTAGTTACACCATGATCACAATGAAAAAAAAATCTTTTGACAGATTCATTCAAAAGTAGAAATTCGTTCAAGAGAAGATCGTACAACTACTCGTAAATACATTTCCTTAATCATTAGTAGCTGCAGTAGAATTCCAAGTATTCGGACTAACTGTGACCATGCCGCATGGATATTCAAAAATGCGGATAATGTAGCTGCCCTCCTCTTGTAATTTAAATAGGCATTTATTGTAATATACGTCAGAGAATTCCATCTCTGCTTTATCGCTTTTTAATTCAGTAACGGTTATGCAGTTAAAAAAATAGCAAGACATTTTTATTTCGATGAAACAAAACGCACACTTTTTCACATCAAAATTAAGTAATGAAATTGGTTTTCTTTTGTTCAGATGCACAGTTCATTTCCATTTCAATTAAAATCAAATGATAAATTTAATTTCACTAATTTCAATTTTTGCAGAGATTCTAAATCTGTGTAGATAAAATTAGTTTTACCTTTAACATGCTGAAATTATACGAAGAATTAATTTATAATTTTGTAAAACATTTTTTCAGACAAAAGGAATTAATGTAACATTACAAATATTAATAAAGGGCATCACATTTTTTTCAATCTGTTATCAAAAATAATCTAAGCAATAGTTAATCACTGATTCATGCAATAAATAAAGAGCACTAGGCATTTGAATATTTGCTTTTAAGTTAATAATTAAGGCTGCCGAATAATGTAAACTAGTTTGCGTGTCTCTTTTACATTCATATAAATTAAATTAATAGTTTCTTAAAAATTTTCTACTTCAATGTTCAATTACTTAAATCTGCGAAAAAGTTTAAAACATATGAACTAATTAACAATAAGTGTAATTTTACTCGCCCAGTTATTCGAAACAATTCGAATAACTGAAGTTTCAAAGAAATAGTGCTTGGGTAACTGAAGTTACACCATACATTATCGTAAGAATCAGCCTCTTTATATACTATTATATGCATTAGCGGGCGAGTCCTCCACATAAGCGGGACTGGGGCCAAAGCAAAATTTGTAAGCCTTTGAAGACCTGAAAAAAAAAAAATTATAAAAACATTTTAATGTGAATGAAATCAGTTCATTCTTTCCAAGCAACAAGCAATTCGTAAATAATGCTTTTGTTGCCAAACCAGAAAACAAAATCTTTTAAATTTAATGTAATAAAACATTTTTTTTTCAATATCAATAAAATAAATAATGTGGCAATAATATACCGTGTCAATTATCCTAACTTGTAAAAAAAAGGTTGCCAACAACAGCTATTTATTAAAAATGCTGATATTAAAGAAAAATTTTCGACATACAATGACGTCACATGCAATCGCGTGTTTTCGTCAACGTCAGAATATGACCTTACATAATAATAATGTATTTAATGTTTGAAATGCAGCATTCAATTTGCTTATCCATCAAAACTGCCATCATCCTTCTACTTATTGCTTATTTTTAACATCTCACTCAGAGATTGAGTTATGCCTAAAGGACTGCTTTTCTACATTGCTTACCAAAATTGCAAGCAAGGACTCTACGCATAATTGCTACGTTCAAACTCATCATTTTCCATAGCTTTATCATAATTGCTGTACATACTTTACGTATATTTCTACAAGTCAACGATTCATCTGAATTGCTTGCCATAATCACAGTACAAACTTTATAATTGCTCAAGTCTGATACTACCTGACGTTGTCAAGATTGATTCTTGCCTATGGGTATTGGTGTAGTTATTACTCCATATCTTTAATTATAACCGCAAAAGGCCTAGTGCAGATGTATTAAAATACTGGTTAAGGCACTTAAAATTCGTGCACCAGAGGTAAGAGAAGTTCACAAGTTCACTATGTTTGACAGTGATATTTTTATTTCATATTTTGCAAAACTTACAAATTTTTTATTAACAAACGCTATGATTTGAAAACGAGCACTGGCAACAGTTTTCGAAATAAAGCAGATTTTTATCTCTAGCTCGCAAGACTGTTGCCAGTCGGAAAAATGAGGGCGAAAATTAGCGTTTTCAGAGTATTAATATCTCGGCTGATTAAAGTCGTATGAAAATGAGAATGGTCGAAATGGCTTCCCATAAATTTTTTGAATTCGGTAGTACCTCTTTCGAAACTCAACTCCTGCTGTTGCGGAGGAGATGATGCTACAAACAAGCAGACAGGCAGACGCGCACAGATTTTAATAGTATCGACAAGTGTGTGTATAAATGTGTATGCAATACTTTAGGAGCTGCGTAAAGTAACAGTTGCATTATAAATGTTAGTTGTCCCGATTTACGTTTATTTGTTTATTTTGAGAAGCACATTCTTAATATGAATTACACATGGCCAAAATCTGCGTACAAGTACAGATACCAAGAACGGATTGGCGGAATACCAAAATTTTGAAACCTCTACAATTTCAAACCTGCGGTCGCTTTCTACAATAAGTAATAACTTATTGTAGAATGGTGACTGTTTGTAATAAACTGGAGAAGCTGGTGACGTCGTGAAATGAACTCTTTGTAATAAGCCGGTGAAGCTTTTTGTAATAAGCCGGTGAAGCTTTTTGTAATAAACCGGTGAAGCATCATCTGATACATAAAGAATCAGAGACTCTCAAATGTAGCGGAATTGAATTATTATTTTTAATTCATGGTTGACACACGTTTTTCATTAAGCCAGCACACGTCAGATGCGCGTTATATAGCCCTGTTGTGAAAGAACTTTCACATCGGTATCGAGTAGACTTGCAAAATGCATTTTTGAAGATGACAGGAAGTAGCGACATATTGCAACAACGAAGCAAAGCGCCGAAAAGTGCCTACGCAAATTCAGGAGAAGCGTAAGAGATAGTGAGAAAGTTTCGGTTCATTTAAAATGACGCAGTTTAGATTGATATCTTATAAATAGTTACAATTTATAGAACAGCTAGGGGAAGTACGCAGAATAAAATGAAGAATACATAAACTATTTCAAAATTAAAAGTTAGTAGTTTGCTTTTATATTTTCTATCTTAGACACACTCACATATATAGAGAGAAAAAGTATAAAATCTTATTGTAATTTGAAAATTATAGTAACAGATAGAAGTTATGCCCAATTACAGTTATTTTAGAAGAAAACTTTTTAATTAAATTTATTACTGCTGTTGAATGGCAAAAGGTTTGACTTTTCAAAGAGTATTAGCCTTTCTCGATATCACCAACAATTAAGGAAATCTGAATTGTATTTCGTCTTCCAGACTACTTGAGTGAAAATTCGATTTAAATAAAATAAATAAGTGCATAAATTGGTATTTAACTCAATTAAACTAAATTAATATTTAACTCAATTAAGTTAATTCAAGTCACGGATTTAAGAAAATCTTCTAAACTTGTAAAACGTATTTTGCTATTATTGACGTTAATGCAAGAATATGTGTCCAATATGCTAAATCCTTAGGTTCTATGATTAGTCATAATAATAATATGATGACAACATTTGGCTCTATCAAAAAATTGAATTTGAAAAATCTTTTAGGAATTATCGTAAACATATTAATATTGGAAACATGGAAATAATAGAAAATTTAAAACTTAGAAATCTTATGAAACTTCGAATTAAATTCCATCTACTCCAAACACCAGCAATAAAAAACGCTTTGACATAGTTATCTACAATATTAACCATATCATGGTAAAAAATAATAATAACTCTGGTTAGTACCATTTTAGAATTAAATTCAGATTTATTACCGATGGTACTAAAAATGACAAAAATAAAATCAATTTTTTTTTTTAAAGTTTGTAATGACATAGCTAACGATACTTATGAACTACAACACAATTATTGTGTAAGATTCCTAAGTGTTTTAATCTATAGCAGGGTTTCTTAAACCCCCAAGGCGGTCGCTGGACCTGCAGCAGGGGCTCTTCAAAAATTTTAGCAGTTTTAATATTTCTTTAACTTATCCTAATAATTTTACATTTACCAAGCATTTTTACGCAATGTATCTGAAAATAAATAAAGATAAGACAATACAGACAAAGGAAAAATGAAAACGTCGCGACGCTGTCATTTCGTCCGTTACTTATTTAAAATTTTCACATTGTTCTATGTCTTAAAATTAGAAATTAAAGTTAATGACCTAAAAATGCAATAGTATATTACAGTACAAGTGAAAAAATTGACAGTTTCATTCATGCGTGTGTCGGATTTGAGTAATACTTATGGAGGTCCCACAAAATTTTTGTAAATACGAGTATTATGGGGTCCTGGGAGTCGCGGAAAAATCTCAGGATAAAAAGGGGTCGCGACTGAAAAAAGTTTAAGAAACCCAAATCTATAGCTAAATTTAAGGAATCTTAAGAACTGGTAAGCGAATTATCGCTTGAGTTCGTGAGACGGAGAACAAAATGTAAGAAGGGTAAAATTACCCTTTATTATTCCAATAAAGTTTTAACAGACCACCCCTTTCTTGGAGTTACAATAAAGCCTCCACTCGGACTTGAACTTAGGAAACTAAATACTAAAACTTAACTAATCTTAACTAAAAAGATATAGCTGAAGCTATCAAGATTCTAACAGAGTTGGCTCCTTAACGGCCCCTAATAACGGCGAAGCTATCAAGGGTCTAAAATACGGCCGACAGTAATAATAGCTTAAGCGAGAGAGTATCCTAAAAAGATGAACGCGTAATAGTAAGAATCACTGGCTCTCTAACGAAGTCAGTAGAACTTCACAATTAAATACTTCTCCTCATTTCCACTCAAAAGCGATTCTAAAAATACGTTCTGGCCGGAAGTTGTAAGCTTGAAATTAAGAAGATATAGGAAAGTAACTTTAACCCAAAATTTAACTGTCAGATAAATTAACATAATCCTTACAACTGGATTATTAAAAATAATAAAAAGGTTATAAAAACCATGAAAAATAATTATTAGTCTGAATAGCTATGATTTCGAAAACTTTTGTACCAATCTTTCGTTAAATGAAATCGAAAACAGTCTTATTTCACTTTATAGCATCTTTCCGGAACTTAATAGTATCTTAAACTTTAAAAATGGATTATATTTCTCGACTACTCACTATCAACAATTTTATTAAATTTGAAAATAAAATATTCAAACAAATAGAAATGGAAATGGAATACCCATGGGTACAAATTATCCCACTGTAATTTGTAATTTCGTCCTTTCAGCACAAGAATTCAGTTTCATTCAAAACAGATAACAATCTGAAAAATTTAATTTTACTTTTAGATATATTGATGATATTATTATATTCAATACTTCGTGTTAAATTTAAAATGTACCTGTGCAAAATGTTTAAAACTTAACGAAACCAATACCAATAACAACAATGTTGATTATCGTGATATTAAAATTCTCAAATGTAAACGAATTGTGCTTTTTGATAAAAGAAGACTTTAATTGCTGATAAATTTATCACCTAAAATTCCAGTGTCTCTAAAAAGTAATTGCAAACACAATAATTAATTACATTTTAAGAATTAAACAAATTTGCATTGATGTTCAAGACCTTAATAAAGAAATTAGCCTATTCAAATTTTTTTACACATATTCATAATAAAATTATTGTTAGTTTTCTTTAATTTGAAACTTCAAAACCTGCACGTTAGGTCTTTTTAATTTTTCGTTACTAATAATAAGAAGTATTGTAATCTCAAATGAATTGAATTGGATTATTTAATTATGGCAAAGCACACAAGAGCTATCTGCCTAAAGGAAGAAATGCCTTCGGGGAGGACTTTCTAAGGGAAACTGGCTCGTATACACGTTACAGATGGGGAAAACCACGAAAGCGTCCATGAGGCCAGCCCGTTCACTGGATTCGAACATCGGACCGAACTACCAGTGTTCAGCGTCTTTACCGCTCGGCCGCTGATGGGCCCGTAACCTCAAATGGAAATAATTACTTCTAGGGCTCACGTTTGTGTTTTGTATTCCCAGAACCCAAAAAAGAAATGTTTATTTGAATATGTGTGGCAACAGTGGTTTGTAGTTCATTTGTTGTCAGAAAAAGAATAAAATTTTGTCGGTTCATATAGTCGTCATTTGAGTTTTTTAATAGATGGATTCTAATCAACTTCATCTTTCATTTCCATTATATACTAGATGCGTAACAATTGTAAATGTGTAGCTACTGTCTTTGTTTTTAATGTTGATAAAGGGCTATTTCTATATAAGACCTATTACGGAAAATAAGTGAAAACTTTTTCTTGTTAACTCACTATATCCCATTTCTTAACTCTTTTCCTATTTCTCCTGCCAATTATTTCTACGCATTTTTAAAAACATAGAGTTCTGTTTTCAATATACCTCAATTTAAAATTGAAACTTAAAAAAATATTTATCTTTAATGTTAAATAAGGAAAAAGGCAGCATCTGGAATCATTAATTTTTGAACGCACATAGTCTTCAACTCGAACATGGCCTTTTGAAATCAGAATTTTGAATATTGGATTTTTTTTTTTTTTTTTTTTTTTTTGTTATTTCATATTTTGTACGAATTCAATGGATTTTTGATGAAAAAGGCCCCGTGATTTGAAAGCTAACAATGACAGCATTGTTCGAAATAAAAAAAGTATTATCTGTAACGCGCGAGACTGTTGCCATTCGGCCATATGTAAAATATTAGTCTTTCAATTTTCTTTTTTTTTTTTTTTTTTTTTTTTTTTTACCCTCAAATTAATGGAGAAAGCAGAAGTACAAACCTCTTTGACTCCAATTATTATAAAAAATTATTTTAGACCTTTAATCTGTATAAAGGAGGCGAAGCATTTGTGTTAATGATGAAGAGATGGTAGCAGAGTTCTGGGAGGGTGTAGGAGGAAGAATCAAAATCTGTTGTAACTAAAATACAATAAAATACAGATAGGAATGTATAACTGAGTCAGGATGGTGTGTTCTTTTGAATAGCAAAACTGAGTTTTGATGGTGTTTGACAGAAAGATAAAATTTTATTGCATTGTACCTTAGTCATTTATGCATTCGATTTTCAGATCTCTATGTGTGCCAGAGTTCATAAAGTACCAGGAAGTAATTTGTTAAAGGATCTTATTCTGAATGACCTGTATTTTGTGTATTTGGACCATTCAACCTCATACTGATTACCCCATAATGAGACCACATACTTCTATAGGATTACTTTATTGTTGATGGAGAGTAATTATTGTAAACGATATTATATACACCACTGTAAATGGTACCTATTGTAAATTTTATACAAAATTAATAAATGCCGGGCATACGGATGAGGGACCTGGTTCCTACCGGAGGGGACGGTCCTGGAGATGTGGGCAGCAATCATTCGCTGCTTGTTGTTGCTCCACTCGAGTCTTTTGGGCCCTGTGGGTTGTTGTTGGACTTACGCAGTAGTGCGACCTGTGTGAGCATATGCGAAGTTCTGGTGCTCCGTCCACTTTTCCCTTTCACTGTTGATAGAGATTTCAATATGGTGTCCGAGGAGAGACTGTATGCTGCAGAGAGTATAATTGCATTTCGCTATAACTTTCTTTATGTGATGGCTGCAGGTAAGTTTGGAAACTAGGGTGACTTCACGATAGGCCGTTTTGCTTTCCCAGGCAACAGTTAAGTTAAATAATCCGGATTCAGAAACATGTTTATTTGAATTTACTTTTCAGAAGATGAGGCAGAAGATTTGTACTTTGATATTTTTATTGGAAATATGAATAGTGTTTGCCAAGATACGTTATTCTGTATACCAGTGTTCAAGGAGGTTTATATAAAGTTTAAGTTATTACCGTACTGTTTTGATGTTTACAGCTTGGATGAATACTGCGGTATCATCGTCAGACAATGCCAATCGTATTTTGGAATCAAGCGGGATGTCACGTGGATGCCGAAAAGAATGAAGCTCAACCCAATGTCTTGGGAAACTCTTACACTGATATTGCGAATAGCAGAGAAATTCGAATTGATTCGGATACAGAATTTGCGGTTCTTGAGGAGAGAACTGATGATCTTGATGATATAATCAGGCAGTTTGAGTTGAATGAGCTTTAAGAGCAAGCTGTTGTGCCACACCCTGTCAAATGCTTTAGCGACGTCTAGAAGGACAATGCCAGTGAGTAATTTGCAATTGAACCTGTATGTTATTGACTATATAACTGTCCGCTCAGACGGTAAAATGCGTAGTGACACAAACGGCTGAGTTGGCTGCCATCCAATGTGCATTTCCCATATTCGTCTGGAATTAGTTACCAACCGAGCAGATGCCAACCATTATCTGCCAGATTACAGCCCCGAGACCAGATCCACAAATCATTGAAGTGGTTAGTGATACTGAATAGTATCGATGGACCCGGATTCGAATCCCGCAGAAGGCATGGATATTAGCACATAGTGTCTACGGCTAGCGGAAAGTCCTTTCGAATGGTTGATGGTAGGGGAAGAGAGGTGGGAGACCCTCGGATAGCCTTTCGGGGTGGTTTTCCTCAAACCTGGGGTGGAACTGCAGAGTTAGCTCTATGATATACTATACCTGTGCGATCTATGATGAAATTCTGATGGTACTGTGCTTATAATCCTGAGGAGCTGGTATATGGTTCTGTGACATGCTCAGAATCTAAATTGTTCAGGAGGAAAGTTCTTGGTAGTATTAACGGAGCAGCAGATGCAGGATCACACTTTCGGCGATCTTCGAAAGTGTGCTGAGTGAGCTGATGGTTTCTGCGGGAAAGTATATTTTTTTATTAGGCTTTGGAAACAAGACAATTGTAGCAATTTTCCTGCTTTTAGGAAAGTAATTGAGCTGCAAGTAGGAATTTAGGATTTTGGTAATATTGGTGACATTATGAGGAGGAAGAGGCTTCAAAGACTTCTTAATAATTCCATCGAGGCGGATAATGGGAAGGCATTCCGAGGGCAGCTGATACTTCCACGACTCCGGATATTCTTAAAGAATTACATAGCAGTCCTACAGGAGGCCACTTCAGAATAATGAAGACTTTTAATAGAGTTCGAGAGCGTTTCTACTGGAATAATGTAAGGTTTAATGTGCAAAAGTGGTGCCAATCATGCGATGCTTGTGTGGATGAGAAAGAATCGAAGGAACGTAGCTAGGTAAAGCACAATGTAGGAACGCTTTTGCAAGCATGGCCTTTGACATCCTGGGACCTCTGTCTCGAACTGCTGATGACAACAAATATATCCTGTTTGTCATTAACTACTTCACAAAGTGGACTGAATCATATCCTGTTCCTGATCAAGAAGAAACTGTTATGGTAGCAGGGGTAATGACACAGCATTGGATTTCCAGGTTTGGAGTGCCTCTTGAGTTACATTCCAATCAAGGAAAAAATTTTCCTCATGTGTGATTAAAGATCTCTGCAAGTTACTCGGCATCGAGAAAACTCAAACCACACTTTTACATCCTCAGTTAGACTGCATATTAAAGAGGTTTTATCGAACCATCCTTAATAAGCTGGACTGGTGGTTTCCGAAACCAGCAGGGCTGAGACAAAAAAGTTACCTCTGTTTTTCCTGGTGTATCGTAATGCTGTCTACGAGACTACCGGCTATTCCCCATCCTAGATACTTTTCGGTCGTGACCTTCGTCTGCCTTGTGATATCTTGTTTGGTCCCTCGGATGCGCCTTCATAGCCTCCAGGCACGTTTAAGACCTCCAGGCCCGGATTGAAGTGATGCGCAACTTTGCACGAGAGCAAGTGAAATTGAAACGGAGAAGATGAAGACGCGATACGACACAAGAGCTACGGTACATCGATTCAACGAAGGTGATAAGGTGTGGTTATGGAATCCGATTCGAAGGAAAGGACTCTCGCCTAAACTACAGTCATTTTGGAATGTTTTTTTTACACAGGTCTAAACAGGCTGTACGACATCGTTGTTCGGATCCGTAAGTCATCGTATTCTAAACCTAAAATCGTTCATTACTATGGCCATAGTACGTAGTCTCTATAGTGTATATAATGTAAATAGTATACTAAGATTATGGTCTTATTTGTACACGAATTTGTAAATTTATGCATTTATTTATTGCTTTAAAACTTGATTTGTTTTATGTCATTTATTGCAATTATTGTTTAAATACTGCATTCATTTGCCTTTGCTGTAAGTATGGCTATCATCCCTATACAGGAGTATAGGGATGATATTGCTCGAGACGTGCAGTTCTTGAGAGGGGGCAATGTTACGAAATTTTTATATATAGAGAGAGTTTTAGTGCCATTATATTCGAAATTGTTGTTCTTTTCTGTGTAATGGAACATAAAAATCTGAAGAGACGAAGCTTTGCCGGAAAAATAAGAATATAGGGAAAGTTTATTTAACATTGACCAAATGGCTATCTCGCTAAATTGGCGAGATTTACGCCAAAGTGGCGGATGTCTGGGGGCCATGTAAAACTATAATTGGTATTGTGATTGAATCAATGCAATTAATATGTATATGTACCTATAACCGTATCTGGCCCTCATATGCCTTCCAATAATTTCTAGAAGTAGGAAGTACTACAGATTCTTCGGCGGCCAGGGGGGAACACTGTATAAGACTGGAGAGAGCATTTGCTCTCAGTTGTGAGTTCAGCGTGAGTTCTGAGTACTGAGATATCTCGGGGCTAGCATCTCTCTTCGGATGCGCTTTGTTTGCGTTGTGCTTAACGTTGTTAGTAGTTTGAAGTGTAACAACTTATTGTACTCTGTGATACTGTGAAGAGTTGTACGATTTTTTTGTGGAAATTTCCAGAACTCTGAAGTGTTTCTTTTGATAAAATAAATTTCATCAACCTAGCATCGGACCTGTGTGCGTTCAATCTATTACGTTCACAGCAATACTGTAACAGTCAGATTAAATTTGAAATTTAGATATCTTACGCTTTACTGAATAGGAACACCCTGGTAAAAGGAAGACAGAAGTATTTTAATATCAAGCAGTGACAACTCATTGCTTTTAAATAGCAGATTTTGTTGATTAAATGGAGTGAACCTTCTTCGCATGTCATGTGCAATGAAGATGAAGCCATGACACATCCACGGCATGACGTTACGACTTATCATGATCGCTGCCATAGACGAACTTCTGGCTGATTTTGTTTATATTCTAACTGGGGTTGTCTATATGTTAGTTATACATCACTGAACGTTTACAAGTCTCCCGTTCTAATTTTAATCCTTAGCATAATTGATTTTCTACTTTTTATACAGAAAAAAGCGCAAGGATTGTAAATAACTGGGCAAGATTCTGTAGTGTGTACTTCTAAGTTATAGTTGAAGGTGAAGAATCTTAAGAACTAGTAAGCAAATAATTGCTTGGTTGGTTGGTTGACTTTTAATGGCAGAAAACCTTGAAGGCTATTATGCGCCAGACGAATGGTGAATAAAATCCAAAATGCACAAACACACTGTATCAGATGAATTGTTGAAATGAACCTGTAATGCTGATGAAGGCATGGAGAAATGAATGAGAAATGCTCTAGCAACTGGTAGAGCAGGATAAAATGTAGTTCAAATCATATGGTAAAAAGAGATGTCTTTCAAAAATCTTATGAGGTTGATATGAGGGTTTCTTCCAAAGAGATCTGTTAACATTTGTAGAGTTGAAATAAAATTCACGTTTCTGACTAAAAGCAGGACAGCAGGTTAAAATGTGATTGACTCAAACGGGAACGTTGCAAGTGCCACAAATAGGCCCATTATCTCCTTTCAAGAGATACTGGTGTATCAGTCTGCAATGACCAATTCGTAGGCGAGTCAGTAGTACATCCATCTTTCGATTCCCTCTCGACTCCCAATACTCAATTGGGTTTTACTTGCCTTAATTTGTTCAGAGTTTGGCATTCCCAGAGTTCTTGCCACTTGGACAAGATTTTGTTCTGATGTAATTCTGTATGTCTGTATGAGTTCTTGGAATAGGAAACTACAAGTAAGAAAAGTGAAATAACCCTTTATTATTCCAATAAAGTGTAACAGAACTCCGTCTTGGAGTTGCCGACACTCCGGCTTGAACTTAAGAGACTAAGAACGAAACTAAACTAATCTTAAACCAAAAATATATAGCTGAAGCTATCAAATTTCTAACAAAGTTCGCCTCTTAACGCTAATTACTTCGAAGCTATCAAGGGCCTAAGGTACGGCAGAGAGTAATAATAGTTTAAGAGAGTAGCCTAAAAAGGCGGACGCTTGCTACCCAGAATCTCTGGTTTTCTCTAAGACAGTAGAACTTCGCGGTTAAATACTACTCCTCAAATTTGCATTCAAACGTGATTCTAAAAATACATTCTGGCCGGAAGTTGTAAGTTGAAATTAAGAAACGATAGGAAAGGACTTAACTCAAAGTTTAACTGTTATATTAACATAATCCTTACAACTGTTTTAAATTTAATAAAATCTAGGTACATGAAAATGTGTAAAGGGTAACTATAAGACAAATGTATACATGGTTAAAACCATTTTGCCTAAGCATCACTTCAACCATTCAACTTGTATCTCAAGCAAAATGGGCTCCTAAATAACGAAATCCCAAAAGTATAAGCCATTAATTTTATAAATTTATCAACGGCACCCCATTCTTTCATTATTTGTGATATAAAATCGGAGGTGAATTTTGCAAAGGCAATTATTTAATCTTCTGCTCCCATTAAATAAAGGGTATGATAAACTCTCTTTCTACTTTTATTTCATTAATTTTTTAAGTAAAAACTTATTTTATAAAAATTATTAGCCTAAAGGGCATTAGATCAAAAGGGCTATTAATTTCGTTTTGGCATTTTGCGTGGGTTCACTATAAATGTCGGTTCATTTTTCAAATTGTTGCCACTAAATATCAGAGCTCTGTGTTATATTTAAAGAAATGAAATAATGAAGAATCTCCATAAAATGTATGTATGTTTTTCGCATTGTGATAAAACAACGGTACCTAGAGACATAAAATTTTGAATAACGTAATCTTCCACTAAATGTGGTCATCTGGAAGTCCGAATTTGAAATTCGTTTTATTATCGATTTCATATTTTGCAACACTTTAACGAATTTTTGATTAACAAACTCAACGATTTCAAAGCGAGCAATGGCAATACTGTATGAAAAAAAAAAAAAAAAAAATTCTCCAGCTTGCGAGACTGTGTATCGGAAATTCTAAAGATATGCTCATGCGATATTGCTATGAATTGAATTTTATGGTTTAAGTGCGAAGAATAGGATATTTAATAAATAAAGGTAGCACACAAAACGTTAAAAAAACGCCCTTTAGGATGTAATGTAAAATCTGAAAGCTTTTTGATTTTATTTTTTTTTGTTATTATTATATTTTAATACCAGTGAATCTATATCCAGATCCACAAGTGGCCAGATGGATAAAACCACTGAACACTGGTAGTTCGACCCTGATTCTAATCTCATCGAATAGGTATGCTGCAATAATGTTTTCATGCTTTTCCCATGAGCCGCTCAGCCGATATAGTGATTAGTGACACTGACTGCTCTACCGACAGGCTCGGGCTCGAATCCCGGACAAAACATGAATGTTAGCAAATAGAGCCTGTGCAACTAAGAGCCACTTAAAATACCCGGCGAGCCGAAATCCTCTGAGAGGATGGTTGCAGGCAAAGAGGAGTGAGACACCTTCGGACTGTCGCTCGAGATGTTTTCCCTCAAAAGTGCGGCAAAACTGCACAGTTAGTATGGCGGGTTAGTATGGTAGTTAATATACTTGCACGGCCAATTGTGAAATTCTGGTGTTCATCCCACTTCTGCCTATACCAGTGCCTGCTGCTAGAGAAAACATATAAATGTTAGCAAGTGCGGTCTGTGCGAAAAAGGGTCACTCAAAATACACGGCGAGCCGAAAATCTCTCGACAAGTTGGTTGTAGGCAAAGAAGAGTGGGAGACCCTAGTACCGTCTTCCGAGGTGTTCTTCCTCAAAATTGTGGCGAAACTGCAGAGTTGGTAGGGCTGGGCTATATCTGTACGACTAACTAAGAAATTCTGGTGCCTAGTCTGCTAGATGCAGAAGCGAGTACTAAGGTAAATTTAAAATGTCTGCCTGAAATTTTTCGTTAATTTTTTTTTTTTTTTTTTAGCTAGGTACAACTTACAGAAATCCATTTAAACAAATTTTTCGTATGCTATGTATCTGATCGCGCCACTATTAGTCCATTTTCAAGTTCGAGGTAAAGTTTAATATTCCAAGTGGTAAATGTGTTGAAGGGCAATGCTTGTTTTCTGAAATCTTGAAATATGTTCTGAGTCTTCTTATCAAATACCAGTCACTGCCGTATAGTTTTTGTTGCTTACATAACTACTCAAAGAAAGTTCTAGAGTGAGTTAAACTGCTACTATTAATGTGATACTACTGCAATTTCAGTTGAATTCGAATACACTCACTCTTTGAAAATATCTACTGTATTATTAAAATCTGTGCGCGTCTGTCTGTTCTCTCAGGAACCGTTTCGAAAGACGTACCCTCGGATTCCAAATGTTCATGGGAAACATTTCGATCATTTTTATCTTCGTATAACTTTAATCAACCGAAACATTAATTAAAAACTATGAAAACGCTAATTTTCACACTCATTTTTCGAGCGACAACAGTCGCGAGAGCTGGAGATAAAAATGCTTTATTTCGAAAAGTGTTGCCACTTCTCGCTTTCAAATCGTAGAGTTTGCTAATGAAAAATTTATAAGTTTTACAAATTATGAAACAAAATTAGCATTGCCAAATATTAAATATGTTATTATTACATACGGTCGTATTCTGAATCTGAGGAAAACACGCGTTTGTATGTGACATGATTGGATGTCGAAAGTTTTTCGTTAATGTCAATATTTAAAAAAAAAAAAAAAAAAAAAATCTGAAATGTTTCAGATTTTAAATTACGTCCAAAGGGGCGTTTTTTAACATTTTGTGTGTTACCTTTCTTTATTAAATATCATGTTCCTCGCACTTAAATCATAAGATCCAGTGCAACAGCAATATCGCAAAATAGTTTTAAAACGAGCATATCTTTAGAATTTCCGATACAGAGACTCACGCGCTGGAGATAAAAATGTTTTTTCTGCACAACGTTGCCATTGCTCGCTTTGAAATCCTTGAGTTTGTTAATCAAAAATTCGTCAAAGTTTTAAAAGATAGGAAATCGATCATAAAACAAATTTCAAATTTCAAATTTGGTCTTCCACATGCTCATATTCGTTGGAGGATTACGTTATTCAAAATTCGATGACTCTATGTACCGTTGTTTTATCACAATACGAGAAATATACATACATTTATGCAGATTTTTCATTATTTAATTTCTTCAAATATAATGCAGGACTCTAACATTTTGTGGCAACAGTTTGAAAAGTGAACCGACATTTATGAGTCCGACGCAAAATGCCAAAACGAAACTAATAGTCCTTCGGGATTCAAATCCCTTTGGACTAATAAACAGCTGCTGCTAGCAATTTTTTTGTTTCAGATTAAGATAATTAACATAATACGTTATCGCCACATTCATTCTTTTATTGATATTGAAAAAAAGTTGTTATATCCGATTAAATTTTAATCATGACGTCATATGACCTGAAGTGTCAAAAGTTTTTTTCCCTAGCCTTGGCAACAAAAAGTTAGTTACCAATTGGTTGTTCCTTGGAGAGTATGAAGTAATTGTATTGAAGTGTTTTTATGCATTCTCTTTTCAGATGTACATAGAACCTATAAGTTTTGTTTTGGCCGCAACTCGCTAATCATTTATAAAATACGCATTTTCCGTTCATTTAATTACGCTGTTATTTCCAGTAAAAGATCATTTAACCAATTCATGCTATTTTTTTCATTCAGTTTTCTGTTTCATAAAAGAGCCGCATCAACGCGATGGGAGGGATTCGCTTTGTCCACGCCTTTGTTACGTAGAAATGTAAACGTAATACCTGACCTATTTAATAAATTTTTTTATTCATGTGTTATTTCTTTTAAAAATTCCACAGCGGCATGGAATAAAAGCTCGTGTTTTCGATTACTAAAGCTCTTCGTACAGAATTTTTGTCAACTACAAGACTGAGCATGTTATGTTGTGACAATTCACCACCATAATAACGGGAGAATTGATTGGGATTATTGGATTTGGAACATATTCGCGGCGCCCTCTTTGGATGACAGCCGAACTCATCCATCACTGGAGTTGGATATTTTGAATCCAAACAAAGTATGCGCCAAGCAGAGAGAATTTGAGAAAAAGAGACCCGAACTCGCACGTGTCCAGCAAAAGCCCTCAATCTTCAGTCCAAGTTCCTCAGACAGTTTGATCCTCGCGAATTCAACAGATCTCATTCTTTTCTTTTTCGTTTAAAGAATGAGGTGATAGCAGATGATCCGTAGTTCTCTCTCTCTCTTCCTCAGCCCCTTCTTAGCTTAGAATCCTCTGCTGTTTTGCTTTTAACTGTCCATATAAAAGAAATTGCTATAACGCTCATGGGAAGCTCCACATGCGCTATTTTAATACTTTTAGACAAGCAGTTCTCTAGTTTTCATCACAGCTATAAAGGCACTGAATACATAACAGAGGTGAAATAAATACATCCATAAACATAAGTAAGTTAATATAGAATAGATAAATTTTTATTTATGACACATCCGATTTTTATTTATTAGAGCAACTGTTGCCATTCCTCAAAAATACAAATACTCTTCTAAAACACAAAATATAAAATTATCAGATGTAGTAGTGAAATTTTCTTGCAAACTACATTAGAAAAGCAGATTTCGAAATAAAAATGTGAAATTAATAATAATTAAATCCGAACATCATTTGTGTAGTTTTTCCGGTTTTGATCGCCATTATGAAATGTTACGAAACGAAAGAATTTAACATTCACTCTCAAGCTACCAATTCTCCAACCTGTTGCCATTCGAGTTTCATAAATTCTATAATTTATCTTTCAAACTAACAAGATATTCACTAAGTGATCGATTTGGAACAATATACGTATTTCTTAATAATTCAAATTCTTCCTTTATTTTTCAATAATGCCTTTAACTAATGTAATTTACAATGCATTCAATTCATACTATTTAGAATATATCTAGCTGATGATTCTCATAAATATTTTAAATATTATTTAATTAATAAAGGTCATTTCTACCCCCTCCGATATTAGGTATCAGTAATCAAAAATCGTTTACCAGGCATTTAAAAATGAGTTTTTATTTAGAATAATTTGTTACAATTAATTACATACTGCTTCTAATAACAATTAATTTTATTTTAAAATTCGAAATATTTTCAAAATACCATTTTTTCTCTAAGTGTAAATGTCTAGAAATAACAACAGCACGTCACTTTAATATGCACGACCACCAAAAATTTATTTATTAAATATATTGTATATTTAATAAAAGTAGGGAGGAGGAATTTGAATTCTTTTAGATATATGCAATAAATTATGTAAATAACTTGATGCTTCTTTACTGCGCGCGGATAGAATGATGACTCATTGTATTAGTTTGGTAAGTGCTAGAAGACATCATAGATATATAACGAAAAAGAAAAACTAGAAGACGTAGTAAGGCGTAATTTATTACTAGACGATTCTTGAGATACATATTCTCAAACACACATCATTTTGGGTGCGATAAGCACTCCAGAATTTTGTATGGCTCTTCACATCTTTAGACAATGGACAAAACAGAGTGATGAATTACAGATACTAGTACAGCAAGAGGAAAGCGGGAAAGTAAATGCGCAGTTAGCAGCAGCAATATTATAGAGTCTACGCTTAAAATTTGGTTCTGTGATTGGATAAAAAAAATATCCGATTGCTACTCTTACCTAAGATGGTATGACAGGTTAATTTTAAGATGATGTACTTCATTAGAAGGGAAGATTCATTAGAAGGGAAGGAGACGTAGCCAAATTAAAATGAGGAAAAGGGACTATTGCCAAATTAAAGTAGTTTATTTTCATATTTACTATTATTCACAACACATATTTAATAACAGGTAAAAAATATTTACAATACCTATATATATATGTGTCATCATTTCGAAGCACAGTCACGATGGCTGAGTGGTAGGGCGAGAGGAAGAAGTTGATAGTAAACTAAGTTCAGCCAATTATGATCTTTATTTCCGGATTTCCAGGCACTCTAAAATAATTCCACGTAGACAATATACTCTTTAAAGATAACAATTACGATAATTTCTTATACACATTGGTTTTCTGAAAAGAATGACGCAGGTATTTTAAGAAGCGAAATGAGGAGATATTAGCAAGGTGGAAGCTAGCAGAATAATGACGCAGAATTAAGACGTAGTTAGCTTGCCAGAGGTATTTACATCAGAGTAGGTGGATTCTAGAAACAAGCTATGATTGATTAATATTAGTTTTAGTTGCCCTTTTCCAGTAGAGTTACATATCGTAGAAAAATCTCGAATTTGGGAGAATTTAGGACAAGAGCACCAAATCTAGAAATATTAATTTTGAGGTCGCCAAGTATTTTTTTAAAGCAGCTATCATATTTTGTTATACCTTACACACATATATATATATAATATCTTAATATAAACAAAAATATACTTAATTTGCAGTTAGATAGTGCAATGTGCAGCGTTATTTCTAGAAGCAAAATGAAAATGCTGGATATTCCAATACGAAAGCCTGAACTCTGTTGCTCTGAACGATGTCATTTGGAAATTAGATTGAATCTTCGAATTAACTTAAGGAACAGGTTAGAATCTGGATACGTGCCGATAAGTAAACCGTTCAGGTCGTGCATTAAGTTCACGTAGTTGCACCTTTCCTGATGCGCAACACATCCCGGCTGGCTCATTTTTAAATTTAAGAGCATTACAATGCGGGTATTCCTTGTCCCTATCACCAATTACCACATTTGAATGAGCATAATATTGAATATCGGTCTCATACTCGAATGCTAGACGCAGGAATGAATCAGATGTAAATGATCGATGTACTTGTTGACGTTGTTGGTCATTTGCTCTGTTAACTATGAAACGGCGTGCTTGTCTTTGTTCTAATCTTGTTTGTTCATTTCGTTCAGCTCGTGCATCTTCTGATTCTGCTTGACGCCACTGCGCCATGCTCACACGCACATGAATATCATCTTGCTGGATTTGTTCTTCTGTTCTTTGGGCTTTTCTTTTTCGCATGTCTGCAGCTCTACTTGTTTGACGGCCCAGATTAGCCCCCTTGCGTCTTGTTGGCATTGTTCACTGTACAAAACACACATAAATAGAACAAGTTGAATTACTTAATGATGAAAAACCGTATAGTAATAATGTATTTATTCTTTGATATATACTATATTTAGTGTTATTTAGTGTATATCGTGTATATTTTCTTTTATTATTTTACCTACCTTTCACAAGATTTCTCTTTTAAAATGATTCTCATAAAATTTTGCACTCCGCACTGACTATAATATTATTATTATTATAGTTTCGTTTAATAATAAACAAATTAATAAATAATAAATAAAAACTAATACATGTATAAGAATAATTTATACGTGTAACACAATAGCCGTTGTTGGCGGGAGCTCATAACATGTGTTGAGTACTTTTGAGGTTATATGCAATCACTTAATTAATTAAACGTGAGAACTTCACTCAAAATTAATAATTTTATTAATTATTAATAAAATAGGAATAAATAATTATAGCCCTGCAAATTAATAATAAATTTACTTGAGAATATAATTAAAATGAGAGACGCTGAGATTGTAAACTTCACTACTACAATCGGTGCACAAACAATAATAATGGCCGAAATCTGTGTAGGGGGTGAGAGAAGGCTTATTTTTGAGAGAAACAGTAGACCGGCTTCGGTCTCATCCTTACTCAGTGCTGTTTACTGGGTGAGAAATCGACCAGGGTTAAAAATTATTAAATTACTAATATCACTATTAAAAAATAGGGGTTGGTGGTAGAAGGGTGAAAATTTAGGGTTGTATGTATTTTTTAATGCCACATCATAAAAAAAATATATAAATAAAAAATTTTGTCCAAAAAATGAAAAAAAAATTGCGGGGGTGGACCACCCCTTATCACTTAGGGGTATGAAAAATAGATTACGACCGATTCTCAGACCTACCGAATATACACATAAAGTTTCATAAAAATCGGTCAAGCCGTTTCGGAGGAGTATTGTTACAAACATTGTGACACGAGACTTTTATATATTAGATTGAAGTGTTATTTGGCTGTAGATAATTATCTTGTTGTTGTAGAACTGTTATGAAAAATGGCTGAAAAAAAAAAAAAAGAGTTGCATAGGCCTTGAAAAAACAATGTACCTTCCGTAGCGGACACCCTATAAATTAATTTCAAAAATAGGAAATCATTTATTTGAATCGAGTGTACAAATCGATGAATTAGAAAGAAAGTCTTTTTAGTGCAGTAACAAAACAAAGACGAGCAGCTTAAATATATTGACAATAAAATCGACAATTTTTAGATGACGCAAAAATCCATTCGGAAATAGAGCATACTGATAAATTGCTATGAAGTAATTTCTTAACTCAGTAAAAGTAAAAAATAAAACAAAACCGTTGCAATCCACAATTGAAAGCCCCTAACAAGACAAAGTAGATAAAATACACACAGGATGCTACCTAAATTGAAAGTTCAAACGTATTACGCTGATCCATCTGAGTATTGAAATTTCTGGAATCAAATCGAAAATTCGATTGACAAAAATTTTCCTTTCAGATGTCTGCTGCCATCGAGGCGAAGCTCTTTATTACATTTCGCTATTATCTCAGAAAACTATTATTAGGTTTCGCTATTATCTCAGAAAATTATAAGCCGGTTATTCCAAGTTTATTATAAGCCGGTTATTCCGGTTTTATAAGTTATTCCAAGATACCTTTAGTCAGAAAGACGCGTTAATCAATACCCGTATTTCTAAACTACTGAACTTAACCCCTTAAAAAAACATTTCCAATTTACAAGAGCTGAGAAATCTGAAGTGCCAAACCCAAATCGTAGTGTATAAAATCGGAAAATTCAGCGTATTGCTTTTAGCTTTAATTCGCTTCTTCGTTTGAAACATAAGATAAAAGTAGCAAATACTCTATCAAGGGTATCGAAAGATGTATACAATTTTAAAGGTACCGTACGGTATTTTTCATTCTTTAAGTATAACATTTTTGCTAAAATCTATATTTTTGTAGTTCAACAGCTTAGTATTTTATAAAACAAATTCATAATCAAAATCGCTGTTGTTAGTTATCGAAAAATAACTAAGATGTGATATTTGCGCAAATGTCACTAAACTATACAAATTGCTATTATCCATTACACTATGAATGTTTCTTTTATGCGGAAGTGTCTCGTTTTTCGATTTGTATGGAACTGCCTTGTGTCGAAACACTAAGAGAGCGCTGTCAAGTGAGCTTCTGAATGTAAACAAAAAACAGCCCATCTGGTGACCGAAGCTTCGGAGCAGTGCTTCACTTGCAGTACTGGTTTGGCCACTCCTTCCTTTCTTACCTCCATGTGCTGCGCCCGGGAATAGATGTCTTCCCTTGTCCCACCCTAGCTACGCCACTGATCGTCAGATTTTATTTTTTGTTTGGCAGTGGCTCTGAGCGTACGTTTTTGAAGAAAGCGCTTTCTGAAAGGCTGGGATCAAATATTGTTGGTTCCAAAAAACTGAATATCTATAGTTTGGGTGTAAAGACTCCCAAGCTGCAGGTTTTTCGAAGGGTAGAATTGAAGTTGCGAAATATTTGGAATGATAGTGACGTGTTTATTGAAGAATTAGATAGTAATGAAATATCGAAAGCTGCAATAAATGTTCCAGATCGAGGTATTTGTGCAGAATTGGAGTCCAGGAGATTTGCTTTAGCATTTGATTTTAAGGTGTTATCTAGCAACTGTCAAAATTCATTGCTGATAAAATCAAATTATTACTGAGATTTGTCAAAGAGATTTGTGCACTTGAACTCATTATTTGTAGTTATAGAAACTTCGTTCGGATGGTCAGTCCAGGAAAAATGTGATGAGTTAAGTTCACTTCAGTTAATATCGTTCTTAATGAAATGGATTCGGTCTCCACTAAGCTCAATCACGTTTAGGAATATGAGAGTTTGGAAATTAAAGTGGATGAAATAGATAACTCTCGGTGTGAAAGAAAGTTCTAAAGGAGTTTTAGGAATCGGTTCAGTTGATCAATGGCAGGTACAGTGTGAAGTTGTGGCGGCCGTGGATAATAGGTATGTGGGAGAAATTAGGAAGTAATGGGGAGGTTTGGCGCATTGAAACGTTTTAATAGCTCAGTTAGAAGGTTTAATAGAGATCTGTCGTCGTATATGAATACCGAAAGGTTGTTTACAGTTATCTTAAGGAATAGTTGAAAGTACTAATTATCATTTTACTTACCCTATCATGCTGTCGTTCGAGAAGACAAAGTCAACAGTCATCTGCGAATAGTGTTTGATGATGCAGCTCATGAGGGAGAACTTTCATTAAGTGATTGTCTCCACAGTAGAGTGAAATTGTTTCCTAATTTTTTTGAATTGTTGTTAAGATTTAGATAAAATCCTGTAGCTTACACATCGGAAATTCCTTCAAATTCAAATCAATCTAGAAGACCGTCGATTTATTAAATTTTTCTGGACTGACAATCTAAATTCAAGCAAAATTATTGTATTGAATTTTACTAGTGTCTTGTTTGGACTTACATCAAGTTCTTTCCTAACACGAATACATTACTCCCTGCTGCCTTAAAATTTCCTTTTGAAAATTATTAAAATTTATACCTAGAAACTTGTGAATTAGTATCAAATTCTTTCTGGGTTGCCGGTTTCGTTATTGTAACTGAATAAGTAGAGACAGCTCTAAAAACCAGCTCTGAAAGCACTTAAAAATGCTGGAATAGTGCTAAGTAAATGGAAGACTAATTTCGTAGAACTTCGTAATCTATGGAAAAGATTTAGTATAGAAATTCATAAAACTGAATAAGCCATCACTCGATAAAGTCTGCCATCAAAGGTTTTAGAAGAGACCTGGGACCGAGAAAAGGGCTTGTTCTTTTTCGAAGTAAAAATTTGAATGCATATTCTTAGCAATGGGTCTAGTACAAAGCGTTCCGTCTTGCAGATATTGGATAGTGTCTTGGACCAAAGTGAACTCATCGGGCCTTTTATAGTTCGACTAAATCTGTTACTTCAAGAGCTGTTGAACAGCTGGCATGGATTAGGATGATGAGTTACCATCTTCACTGGACTACAGGTGGCAGTTGTGGAGTAGCGAAGTTGAGTTATAGTTCGACTATTACTGAGTTATAGTTCGACAAGAACTATGAAACAGCTACCATGGATTAGGGTGATAAGCTACCATCTTCTTTGGACTACAAGTAGCAGTTGCGGAGCAGCGAAGTTGAGCATTTAAATGTCTCTGTTCTTAGATATTATCTTTTTAAATTCAGTTTCTGTGACTTTTGTTTTATTTGATATCAATTCTTTTTCAGATGTGTCTGTGGAAGCAGGTGAAAAAGTAATGCATTTGCGAGAGGTGACTAGAGAAAACTAGAGTTATAACTAATTTTGTGTTCCCCCAAGGTACAGTCGCTTGTCTCTAATCTATCACACTGTCCCGTTTGAAATTGTTAGAATGTTTATTGTCTTATAATTTGCTACACATGTAAGAAAATGTTAGAAATCTGAGGTAAATTGTTACTTCTGGCCTGATTCCGAAATATATCTGTTTTGGATAGGGGGCCAATGCCATTCGTAATTCATTCTTATGAATTATAAATTATGACATCATAAGTCAATCTTACGCAACCTTTGTGAAGAACTGAGTAGGAGAAATTTAAAATTTGGCCGATCCTAGCTCGTGGGTTCAACATTCTTAGAACATGTATCTGCACTTTCTTCTCGCGTACCAGAATTTAACTTTAACGATTTCAAAAACCCAACTTGGTTCTTCAATAAATATTAACAAAATCCTAAAATCAAAAACAGGAAATAGCAGGGTAACGAAAACGTTCGATACCCCTACACGAGTACATTGATAAACTAACCAAAAATCAAACTCTGAAATAACAAGCTCTGCAGCAAAACAATATTAGCTGCCCACTTCTTTCTATAAAAGTAGAAAGACTACAATAAAACCCCACTATCAGTATGTTTCAACACTCGAAATACATCAAAACTGCTGAGAGAGATAACAGAGTCTAAGTGGTTCAGACACTGAACAAACTAATTCCATTAAAGAATCTCAAAGTAAAAATCAGCAAAATAACCAAAATTAAAGGTTGTGGTATTGCAGTCTTGCGCAAATCGAGTAAAGGCATCGACAGCATGGAAAGTGCCATAAATATCAATGATAAAGTAAAAGAAATTCTAGAAAAATTAAAACGAGAAGACAAACCTCAAAAAATTATTATCAATTCAATACCGGAATCCATTATATCCAAATGAAGTGGCAAAGATAATTGCCCATCATCTTAACTTCAACAATAATAATTTCCAGCTCATGTTCAGATTGAACGTTCAAATAAGCAGATGTATTCTTTGGGTTCTGCAGTGTTCTTCATCCGCAGGATATACCAACAAATTACAGAAGTGTGGCAAATTATCACTATTAAAGAATGTCTTGGAATAAAGGATTATCTCGGAAGAATACTTTGGATTTAAATGTTTCGATTTCGGATATTCGTAAGAGCAATTCAAATTTAAAAACTAGTTACTAAACTCAAATTTAGTAGTGTCCACAAAAGCACTCTTTCAATATCCTGCATAAAGGATACAGCATAATTTATTAATTCCATAATAAGCAACAATATTAACAAAACCAAATTTGATAACAATTACTCGGCCTACTCCCCAGTACATCATTATTAAACATTAATAATTGTGAAGACAGTACCATCAGTAACCTTCCATACGATGAGAATATATACCAACAAATCACAGATGAAAACAGTTCAACAAGAGCATGCATAGCCTGCATAAATAGGACTCTGTGCCTCTTCCTAATTCACTCGAGCAGAGATATAGTCTCTAACTCCCTAAACAACCATCAAGAGCAGTATCTCATAACATCATTTTATACATCTCCCACAGAGGATTTGAATGAAAATTTAAGTATTCTTCAACTAGCATTAACCAATTTCCACAGACACCCCATATAATAGTGAAGATTTCAACTCAAACAGGGGGCTATTTAAGGAATAACCCAGAAGGAACTCTATAAATAACAAGCATGGGATGGGAAGGCCATACTCTGATCTTATACCATCTCAGCAACTGTATAAATGACTGGAAAGTTCTTCAAGACACAATAATTTGTGAAAAAAAAACCTTTCATAATAGATTAACAAAGCTTCTATCAGTAATGCAATGATATAAAATCAGAAAAAGCGCAAGTTAAAAACTTTTGAGAAAAATTGTGCCCCATCCATAATAAAATAAATGCCGCTAAAACAAAAGCAAGAACTAAATCATGCATTCATCCTTCTAACAAAACATTTAAAAATGTGGCAATAACTTCATAACAAGAACAAAGTTAACTGTTGCCCAGACGGTATTGTGGTTAACGGAGCCTACTACGGTACCGAAGGGCCCGGGTTCGAATCCCAGATATGACATGGATATTGTAAATGCATAGTGTTGGTGCAGCACTCTAAATGTGCGACGAGCCGAATGTCCTCTCATGTAGATTGATGGGAGACCCCCTGGGGTGCAACCTCTCTTCGGAGTAGGCTATAGCAACCATTGTTCCATGTAATAATATAGACAAGATAACAACAACAACAAAATGAATTGGTGAACAGGAGAAGTTCATGCAGAACGGAGCAGAACAAAAGTGCTCCAGAGCTCTCAATAATGAAGATATTACTACCAAATCACAAAATGACATCCACAGCCAGTGAAGAGGATGTGTATGAATCATTTGTTTTTCCAGCGACAACACAATACCCCACTCAGGGCAGATGCTACTATATCCATTAGAAGTGAATTCGGACAAATGCGATCCTTGATCAACCAACAGTTTATCTGTATGTTGGTGTGTGTGTGATTATGGCAAAGCCTCGAGGGCTATCTGCCTAAGGGAAGAGATGCCTTCGTGGAGAACTTTCTAAGGTAAACTGGCTCGTATACACATTACACAAGGCGAAAACCACAAAAACGCCCATGCAGCCAGCCCGTTCGCGGGATTCGAACCTCGGACAGAACTACCAGTGTTCAGCGACTTTACCGCTCGGCTGCTGGTGGGCCAGTTTATCTGTGGGATGGATGTTACCAAATGGGCAAATGCCAGAGCTCAGTGATGCTTTTAATCAATGATCATGAAATATCTGCATTGCAACACCAGCCTTATCATTTGATTCTGACTTAAAGATCACAATTCGCTGAGAAATAAAGACGTTTCGAACTATTCAGATTTTTTACTCATATTTCTGTTAATATTTGTAGTTAATAGCTGTAAATAATAATATAAAGTTAATTCATGAGTGTGTTTGAATTATTTCTTCATTTAAGATTTTTACATCTTACAAACGCCAAAATTAGAATGATCCAGAGAAATAGCCAAAACTCTTGTAGCATTTTCTTCTCCTTTAAATTCCAGTTTTATCAATAGAAAAATTTTATTATAACTTAGAACTCTGGAAAAAACTAGATTATACAGAAATCAAATCATGCATTTTGGATAGTCAAAATTAATTCATTTAGTTTTTGAAAGTGATATTCTTGCTCTCATCAGAAAATATTTAAGCATCAGATGAAAATCTGATGTGATCTTCATTTCCAACTAACTTTTCAGTATATAGTAATTAAATATAGCATTCAAATACTGATTTAAACTAAAGATATTTTTTGAATAGCAATACAGCACACTGACTTATTTCTCTTACAACACAGACTTTTATTTTAAAATTCTACTTAAAATTAACTATTTCAAAAGTCAAACAACAAAAATCAGCGTTATAGTTAACAAAATTTTCACAGGACTAGTTTCGATGGTTTTACCGAACCACCATCCTCAGCCGCAAAATCGCAAATGAACAAGATAGGAAATAATGATTAGATAAGATAAGAAAGCCTGGACAAGAATAAACAAGTGGCGCCATCTGTTGGTGAAACCAGAACTAAAACATAATTTCTTTAAAGGCCGAAGGCAAATTTGGATTGGAATTAGGATCGTTTACTAGAACAGAAAGATTTTTTATGAATGTGAAATGTCTCTAGAAAATCCAGTTCTCCAATGGAACATGTTTTTTGAATACTTTTGGCAGCAGAAAAATTGAAAGTGTGATTTTCGGACCAACAATGTTGAGCAACAGAAGAATTCTGTGTTTCCTTTTTTCTAACACATGCCTCATGTTCCTTGACGCAAAATTTTAAGGCTCTCTTAGTTTGGCCAATGTAAATTAAACCACACTGACAAGGAATCCTATAAATACCACAGGAATTCATATCCTTGAGTATGGAACTCAGAATTTTATTGATGGGAGAATAAACAACCCGAAAGTTAAATTTCTGCAAAATATGTGCAACTTTATAGCTAATTGATAGAAAGAAGGGAATGACAACAGAATTTTTATAATCTCCTAAAACAAGAGTGTGCCTTTTAGTGTGTTGAGAATTTTTTAACTGCTTGATTAATAATGTTGGGTGAAAAGCCCTTGTCAATAGCTATTACTTCTAAATAATTTAGTTCTTCATCAAGGGCTAATTTGGAGGAGCAAACTTAAAGAGCACGGAAAACATAGGAATAAAATGAAGCTAACTTTTGTTTAGTCGGATGACATGATTTAAAGTGTGGTGGAAGGCAAACCGATGAAGGTTTACGGTAAACCGTAGTACTAAAGTTGGATGTGTTACGTGTGACCAGAATGTCGAGAAACTGAAGAGAATTGCAAGTCTCAAGTTCAAAAGTGAATTGAATAGCAGGATCAATAGAATTCATTGTTGAAAGAACTTTATTTAAATCATCTTTATTACCTTCAAACAGGGTAAAAGTATCGTCTACGTAGCGGAACCATGCCGGGAAGTTTAAAGTTTCAAACAATTTTGATTCATAATAATGCATGTAAATATCAGCCAGGATGGGACTGAGGGGGCTTCCCATGGCTAATCCCTCAGTTTGCTTGTAATATTTATTTTGGAAAACAAAATGTGTTTGTTTCAAACAGAGTGAAAAAAATTAGCTCATCAATTTCGATGCAAGAGAAATGAAATTCGCGAAGTCTGGTTTCTAGACATCTTAACGCACCCTCCACTGGGACATTGGTGAATAATGATTTTACATCAAAAGAAACCATGAGTAAATTACTAGGAGAAATGTTTTTAACCTTTTTTACAAACTCTATTGAATTTTTTATGGTGTTATTGTCTAACAGAGTTGAAAATCTAGAAACTAAATATTTAGCTAATGGATACGAGGCAGTACCTAAATTTGATACAATAGGGCGGAAAGGAATACCACTTTTTTTAATTTTGGGAAGAGCATATAATCTGACACAATTCGCAACAGATGGGATAAGCGAATGTTTTAAGTTGCTTGAAATGATTTGCGAAGATTTGATCGCAGTTTTTATTTTTGACAAGTCCGAAGGTGAAGGATCTTTAGCCACTTGTTTATTCTTGTCCAGGCTTTCTTATCTTATCTAATCATTATTTCCTATCTTGTTCATTTGCGGTTTTGCAGCTGAGGATGGTGGTTCGGTAAAACCATCGAAACTAGTCCTGTAAAAATTTTGTAAGTATAACGCTGATTTTTGTTGTTTGACTTCTGAATTAGTATTTATTCGGCGTGTTATTGTGTCTTAATTAATTATTATTAATCAAATAAAAATATTAATGAATTGCATTCTGAAGAAAGTAATGTCATAAATGTTAGAAAATTTCAAACAAATAACTTTTATGCAAGTTAACGAGTGTTTATATTTTAATATTAAAAAATCTGTAATATTTAAGCCATACATGCATGAATGTATAAATTAAAGATCCTTTTGTTAATCAATGATTTATGTTAACCGTTAAATACACTTTTCCCTAATAATATGCTGTGCATGTAATTATTATTATTATTATTTTAATATTAGCTTTTTGGGTTTTACTTTGATTTATAATCCAATCTTAGCACCAATAATAAAAAAATCAAAAATATCAAATACTTATGTTGCCTGTCAGGTATTCTAATGTAATTTAGTTTCGGATCTAGAATTTTTGTTAAAAAATTAATATGATACTAATCTAATCATTTATTTGCTCACCTAACAATTAACAAATCTAATAAATATCCACATTATAGATTATTTAAATGATTATAACAAAGGTCAACATAAATTTGTAATTTTATTAAAAACCTAAAATGTACAAAATATACATAATACATTGAGGACAGCAAAAATGAAAGGCACATTTGGCTAAAGGGCAAATATAGCACGCAAAGCATGATTTAATCTGAAAGGCACACATAGACAAGACAAGAAGATATGAATTAGTTATATTAACTTGCTGAAAATAAATATTTGGTAATAAAAACTAATACAGTAACCTAAAATTTTAACAGTGATTTTATAAAAAGTAAAGTATAAAGAGTTTATCAAGTGTGATTAATACTTGGCAATTACACATTGAAGGAATTTAACTTGTTCTATATAATTGTATCACAAATAATAGGCAAATAAAGCATTTAAGATTTGTATAGCCTAACTCTAAAAGTGACCTGTATTTCTTAAAACATAAATAAATAGTGATATTGAACATCAGTTTTATAAAATGATCATCTCCACGGAAGACCAAAATTATCTGGACCATGGGCGATCGTCTTAGTATTTTAAGAAAGTTTTATGAGTATCTGCTAAGTTTCACAGATATTGTATAGAATAAAATTTATTCTGGATTGATTGCTTCAGAAAATATTGTTTATGTTTGCTAATCATTGATATGAAAGGGAAATGCATTACACATGCAAGATGGATAAAATTGTTGACAAACAATAAATGCAATATTTTTATTAATTTTTAAAATTTTAAGATGCATAAAGGTGAAATATTCAACATTTAACTAAAATTTACATTTTATAAATTTCTATAAATTTTATATGCCATCAAAAAAAATTCCCTTTAAAAAGTATTCTTCAGTATGTTTAACACTGATACGGTAAGAAGTCAAAACTATTACTTTATAAATTACACAGGTTATTCAAAAAGAATAATTTTAAGTTATACAGTGGTTCACATTTATTTTCACATGTATTTCTGAAATTTATTTGGGTATTTTTCTGTTATCAGAACTGGATTCATAAATATATGTATGTAATGAGTGTAAACATGTGTATGTATATACATACCTTTAATAATATAATAATAATAATGTAACAAGAAAATAATTTTCCTATTTCACTTGCTTTCTTTTTTCCTTAATAAAATGAACCAAATTAGATTTTATAGAGCTATCAAATCCAGCAGTTTTTTTAAAATATTAATTAATTAAAATTACTTAAACTAGATTAAAATGAAAAGGTGTTTTGTGTTCTGTAGAGCAATTTTTAAAAGTACTATTTGTTTAGAAAGGACAGCAAAAAGAAAAATTTCGTAAATGAAATAAGAAAATAGGTTGCAGCAACATGGAACAAACTTTTAAATGTTAACTGTTTGTCTTTTTCATATATAGCAGTGCTACAACTAAACTCTAGACGTTTTTCCACAGTGAACTGATTTTTGTTTTTTTGGCCTTCCTCGTCCCTGTGTGGTTATCGCTAGCGTGCAGAAACGCAGTGTGAAATGTTTTGGTAACATGCTCTTTTCTTTCACTATGTAACTGTGAATAAATGTGATTAATTGAATAAGTTTAGCTTATTTATGAACCTGCAGGTAATGACAACCCAAACATATCTAAGATGCTAAATTATGGAAATGGATTTGTATGACAGAATTATCTAAATTGTGTTTTCAAATGGCTAATTAAAGTGAGATCAATTAGTAGCTTCAATAGTAATCTCAACTAGTACAAGAGATGGTACCAAAACAAAGAAAATACAAGTTAAAAATACGTTTCACTGAAATTTTAAATAAAAAAATTCTATTACTATTGTACTTATTACTCCTCCAATACTTAGGGCTCTCTTTGTGCTATTGCATAAGGATAATTTTAATTTCTATAAGAAAATCTATCTTTCATGTCATTTCAGAAAATATTTCAAGCTCAAAATAATACAAACAAACATAAGGAAGACAACACAATAAATCATCTCTTTCAATTACTCCTTGTGCCAAATATTTCACTTGAAATATTTCAGCACCATGTATAAATATACAAAATATACACTATTGGCCACAGACAAGTATAACAAAAACAATAGTTTGCAAAATATTTGAGCAACAGTAAAATATATTACATTTGTACAATAACAAAAATTTGCTCTTATAAGCTATATTAAGCAAAATCAAATTATAAATTGAAAATTCCTATTTTTCAGTGTTCTGAGATTCATAACATAATACATAATACAGAAATAATATTATTAAAAATAATTCTGTTGCAAATAAAATAAGCTTAAAAATATTTCATTATTTTATGTTTGTTCACTGCTTAAAGATATAAATTTTTTACAGCATAATTTCATCAAATTTCACACATGAAAATTATAATTTGTTTCTCAGTTGATAATTTACTCACTGACAGTTTTCATTCAATTGTTCAATAAACTGTTCTTTTTTCCTCAGATTAAATAATTTCTGAATAATCTTGATAATACAGAACTGCAAACATACAAATAATTTCTAAAAATGCATTAGCTAACTGAATATTGAATTCAACTGGTGTATCTCATAATCTCTTCGGATGATGGAAGAGGTATAATATTAATACAAACAATTTTACAATATTTACAAAAATGTGATGAAACACTGGCATGATGATATTTCCTTCTGTTAAAATCTTTCATACTTCCTTTACAGGGATGCATTTTGATAGACTGTGTACATATCACTTTTACAAAGATTGTTCAGAAAGTTGTTTGATTAAAACTGAGTCTTTCGAGGAATATCTTTCTTTTTTTGGCTCTCAAGCATAAAAATGACAGAAAATGAAACTTAACTCTTTATAAATATACATGATGAATGCCTGTATTTGACTAAGAGAAAGTCATGTGTATAATCAGTTTGGCAACATTCACTGTACAAAACGAACTATGACAGTTCCATCATTCTTACAATTAAAGAGTATGTATTATATGTTTGGCAACATCACACAGTTGAACAACTTTTTTCGCTCTGCAATGAATAGCAATTTAAATCTGAAAATTGAGGGGGGAGCTATACACAGTTCCTTGAACATAATGGCACATATGATATCTGAACTTTTTTAATTCGACTAGCCTGTATTGGACCACAGCACAGATCCTCAAAAATGAGTCATAACTGTTAAACTTTTCATCTTAGATTCCAGTTATACGAGTTTTAAACTCAAGCTCTGACTACTTCAGGTACAATAGCTCTCCTCTGAATACAGAGGTGTCCGTAAATTTCGTGTCAGAGTCCCATTGCAATTGCGCTTTATAGTTGCTTCCTTCTGAGGTACTTTTAAAGGACTCTCAGTTAATGGTCTAGCTGCTTTCCACTCTGTATTTGATATATATAGATTAGCATCTGTTCCTCTTGGAGTAAGACGTGGTAAGTCATGAATTTTTCTCTGCTTGAAAAAATACATTCCTAATGTTCCAAGTGCTAAGCCAGCAGCTAATCCTCCTATGAAAGCAACAATTACATGTTCCATGTATATACCATCGTCTTCAGCAACATGAGATTCCTCAACATCATATTTCACTGTAAGAGAGAAAACAATTTATATATGACACAAAATGATAACTGTTTTTTTCAGTTATAACAAGGGAAAATAACAAATACTAACATAAATCAAATAAACACATGCTGAAGGATTTTCTCTCTTTCTAAATGCTTCCCTTTTAATGAACAGTTTTATCAACTTAAAAAATAACCACATGAGAATATTTATGATTAAACAACACTAATAATTTATAACAAAATATATAGGAACTTTGGAATATGAACTCCTCTCGTCATGAACAAATTTCCTGAATGAAAAGTGTCTCAAGTTATGAACAATGTCTCCAGTAAGGAATATGCAAGTTGACAACAAATGATTTTCCAACATGTTTTGAGGTAAGGTTTTGTAAATTCAGACACAAAATTAACACTCAGAAACTTTTAGAAACTTAATAACATACATAAAATATACCGGCACTGACAGAACAGAAAACATTTTTGAATTTGAAAACAAGAAAAAAATTCTTTTATTCCATTAAGATATGTTAATTAAACAAGTTTCAGGTAAAGTTAAAGATGGCATCACACACTGAAACACACACACATTACCTTGAAAACTAGCACACAATGAAGATTATATTACCTACGCAATGTCCCCCTTCATATGCACAAAATTTTTTTTTTTTGGCCTTCTGCATAACAGAAGTTTCTGCACAAAATGCATTTTCCAAAAAACTTTATAGAAAAATTATATTTTTAATCAAGCATAGCAAAATGATTCTTATTCAGTCTTTTGAAATGGAAGAAAGATAAAATACAAAAAGATGACAATATGATAAGGTCATAACTGAACAGCAATGAGCTATGTGAGATTGAGTGAGTGAAACATTACTAGCGGTGCTATCTGTTGAGAAGAATATTCTTTGCAAAACTAAAAACTGTTGTTTGCTAAGCTGATGCTTAAATCATCATATCAGAAGTACAATCAAGATCCAAGGGCAAGTTAAAAATTAATTTTCTAGCATACCACTGCTACAGAATCATACCTACTCTACCAGCACAGTATGCAAGCTGTGGGATATGTGAGCCTTACTGCATTGAACAGCATGTGAGAGGTGAGCATCAGTTTGAGCAGAAATGCGTGGTGTATGATCGAGCCTAGGTGCATCTATATGGGTTGTGGGAAATATCTATATGTATATATATAACAGGATGACTTGG
Organism: Stegodyphus dumicola; assembly: GCF_044657685.1. Classification (NCBI taxonomy): domain Eukaryota; kingdom Metazoa; phylum Arthropoda; class Arachnida; order Araneae; family Eresidae; genus Stegodyphus; species Stegodyphus dumicola. Next base: position 279,839,861 of record NC_140768.1, read on the forward strand.
AGAAAGCTGCAATGGATTAGCAATGGTTTCCTTAACTTGGAAAGGCTTTACTGTGCAGTTAGAAAGATGAGACTTGAAGACAGACGTAGCCATAAATACCACATATAAGTTTACTCCTGAATGATCAATTTCGAGGACACATTCTTTTTCATTAACATCATCATTATGCTATACACTTCACAGTTTTATACAGATTATATTTTTAGAACAATGGACAATAGCTGGCAGAGGATAAGCAAGGTAGCATCCTAGTGACAACAGAGGCAGAAGCAAAAGTGCACAGTTATCCAGTATTATCCAGATCAAGAGAAGGTTTTGGTTTAGGTTGCTTATTAAGAGAATGGTTTCAGTTCTCGAAATTTTGAGTTCAGATTCCGAATTAGCTATGTCATCAGTGTTATGCAAGCTATGTAACACATAAATAATGCACACTAGAAATAATGCAGTCCAGAAAAATTATTACTGTTTTTAGGATAGAGAGGGGGAATTAAGGACTAGTGATAGTTTAAATTATAATTTTGAGATACAGTGCAAAGTCCATAATCAGGACGTCGATTATCCGGAATTATCTATAATCTGGACCTCAAAGCCACAAACCCTTTTTTTTTTTTTTTTTTGTATGCTTTATGCATTGGCGCTTTGAAAGAAATGTTTAATAAAATAAACAAATAAATATTAAGCTTTTTTTTTTTTTTTTTTTTTTTTTGTAAAATTTGATACCCTTTAGATCATAATTGCTCTTTATTTCATAAATTACGATTTCATATTTTTAACTGTATAATTTCTGCATGCCATCTTACCAGATTTAAATTGATGATATATAATCCGGAAAAGCCTCTAATCTGGAATCGCCAAAGTCCCGACGAGTCCGGATTACGGACTTTGTACTGTATATATATATTGTATTGTTCTCACAACTTTTCTTCTAATATATATATATATTGTATTGTTTTCACAACTTTTCTTATAATATATATGCATACAAACATTTCTCATTTTAGTTTTTAACTTCGACAGCCAGAAATCAATTTTCACTTTATGAACTTTTTCAAATATGAACAAATTTGTTCACAAAGTGAGAAATTTGTAGAGAATCAAAAAGAGTTTGAAGCCTTACTTGTTTGAAAAACCAAAACTTAAAATTCTGAGATGTTTGCTACAGTCAGCTGTGCCATACAGTACTATCTATCATCTTATTTATGATGAAAGAAAAGGAAACTTCTTTCTTAAGAAGACGAGTTTAAAAGTTTTCTTAAGAAAGACACTTCAGTGTTTCTGCTCTATCTAACATGCCAACAACTTCCATCTCTCATACAGATTCCTCATCACAAATGTCTCCTTTACTTCATGATGAGTCTTCAAAAAACAAGTCAGACAATGACTTATCTTATCTCTACCCTATATACAGGCCTACTAGCCTCATTCTCACCCTATCCACACATGCCTCAAAGATAACAATTCAAGGTACATACTGTAATTTTTTTATTTATTTATAATGTACTGTGGTTAAAATATATCATTTATTTGTTTAGTATTTTTAATTATGTATTTGATAGTATTTATAGCTCTTATCTAATGAACATCTCTAGATGATATACATAGTGAATATAGTAATATTTTACAAACAATTTAAGGTACAAACAGTTATTCACAACATAACTCGTTCCTAAGATGAGAGAATTCTGTACATAAGGAGAGCATAAGTAGCTTACATATATCCATTGTCATTAATCTATAACAAGGAGCTGCATAAGGTCAAGTAATGAAACATTGTTAGGATACTCTCTTTGAGAAAAATATAATTTGCAATCTGAAATACCAACGTCATCAACAGTTAAGTTATCCTGGTGCTTAAACCATTGGACCAAAAGTGCATCCATGGTCCAACATCAAGTTGAGGATTAATTTCAGACCTTAAGCATGCCTTTATTACACTTGCATTATAGAGAGATTTATCACATGATAATTTTATTACATTCACTACCAGAAGATTAGACAGAATTTCATTCAACAATCAATCAATTTAATCATGAATTTAACATTCAACAATTACAAACTTATAATCAGAAATAATACATACCACCTTCTACTTGATTTACACATAGACGGGTTTCCCGACTAGCACCAGAACAGTACTTTGAGCTAGGAACATCAATTCTACATTTACGTTGTCTGTGCTGTTCTTGTCTGTAATCGCAGAGAGACCAAACAGTCCATTCATCCCAACCTTCAGATTCTATAGTTGATAAAACAAATATGACATATTTTTTAATTAGCAGTTTACAAGATACAGAGTATAAATGAATTTTTACCACAATTTTTTCATTGATAATATATGTTATAAAGCTTACATTGAGAATTTTTTCTTTCTCCTGAATTACATTTTAAGTACAATTACAATAGAATGAAAAATTTCATTAATTTAAACAACTACAGAATACTCTTTGCATTACAAATTAAGAGTGCATTTTTATTCAATAAAATTTTTTTAATATTCTTAACCATAAAGTATTTTAAAATACAATATTTTAATGAATATACTTGATAATGAACAACTATTTTTAACTTACTCCCTTTACATCATGTGATAAAGTTTGCTCAATTTGAAGCAAAAATTTAAATCTTACATACCAGATGCAAAGCCACAATGATTTACATGAATTATTTTTAACATGACAATGAACGTGCACATGCAATTTGATTGAAAAGGTGACAAGCAGTTTTAATTTCCATAAATGTTGATCTAGAAATATATTTCCAGTTATAAAGTTTCTCAGAAAAAAGGTGCAAAGTTTTAGAGAAACAGTTTCAATATTGTGGAGTTTTTTTTTTTTTTTTTTTTTTTTTTTGGGGGGGGGGGGGTAAACACAAAATCTAATTTTTTTGTATAGTAGAGCAAAAGTTGACCAAGTTACTGATTGATTACATTTTAATAAGTTAGACACAAAAAATTCCATAACCTTATATGCAAAATTTACAGAAATATTCAAGAACAAATTTATTGCTAGTTTTGAGATCTACTGCTAAACAATTTTTATCAAATCTGAATTAGATTTAAACAGAAATAACAAAAGAAAAGCTGCTAATTTGCTCTAAAATGAAATTATTAATTACTGACATTTCTGTGTATTTTATACATAACAGTTTGGAACCTTTCTGTATTTAACTCATTACAGCACAATGAACATTTTATTAATCAGGTTTTCCTCCCTCTGGGAACCCTACAAAGGGCTAGATTTGGTATTTACAAAATTTTCAGAAATTCTGTAACTCTTGCACCCTTTGTGATGCAAAACTGTACATAAAATTTTCTCTCTTTCTGTATTTAACTCATTACAGCATAATGAACATTTTATAAATCAGGTTGTTTTTTTTTCTTCTGGGAACCCTACAAAAGGTTAGATTTGGTATTTACAAAATTTTCAGAGACTTTATAACTCTTGCACCCTTCGTGATGCAAAACTGTTCATAAAATTTTCTCTATCTTATTTTGAGAATCTGTTATTGGGTATACATGTCTAGGTTAAAGATGGGTATAAAGCCTCTACTTATCTTTTACAAAATGCTGGATTATACTATAACTGTAAAAAGTACCCCCATTAAAATATTGTACATTTAGAGAGATTTTTAATTATTTCAATAAAGAGTATTCCAGTCCAGTATTATGTAATAAATACAAATAAACAATTTTAAAGTAGTATATTACCATAAAGCATCTTTCTAAGTAATTTTGAAAGAGAAACCACACATCCTAGTTTTAAATTATTGAGAAGATTTTTGTGACTATAACATAGGTTAAATATGACTCAATAAGTAAGAATTTTATTGATTCAACATCTGAAGCCTTTGGTTTAGGCACCTTTGTTATTCTGGTACTTACATTAAGCTTGTACATTAAACCAGTTCCTGAATACCACTGCCAATAACAGTACCCACTACAGCTTCTGTGATTGCTATAGTACTTGCAGCAAGCACAAATGTGGGTCAGCTTTTAAATTTGACACAAACTGATAAGAAAGCAGATTGGTAGGCAGTATTATTGGAGCAGATTGGTAGACAGTGTACAGGGAGGTATATAAATGCGACAGTTCTTCTGCATATTTATAGGAACAGCACATACTTTTAGTTTCATTTTTTTATTTCTTTAGCATTTTCAGAAATCATCCTTGTTCTAAACTTGAGCAAATAAATTATATTATCAATATGATGGTACAGTAAATAATTTAAAGATTTTTTCATGTTAAATTACATTGATTTATTATTATTAATATTTATATTTAGATATAATGCAAATATATATGAATCTTAGTATTAAAACAACCAAAGCATTTCCAAATTACCATCACAGGGTGGCAATTCACATTGTCTTTCTATTCTAGAAGAACCTTTGCATTCTGCACCACTTCCTGAAAGCGATGGGTTGTCACATGTTCTCTCCCTGTATTGTACACCAGTTCCACATGTGACAGAACAAGATGACCATTCGGACCACTCAGACCAGTCAACATCAATATTCTTAGAACCTAAAAGTAAAATATTAATAATAATAATAATTAACATTGTGATAGCTTTTAAGGCATAAACATTACTGTATTTGACAGCATATAAGACGCACCCTTATTTAGACGGCCACACACAAGGAAAAAAGTTTCAATAGCGTGGTTTCTTTTAGTTCTCACATTTCGTAAAAGCCAAATTAACAATTATTGAATGCAATTACCTTCACGTATAAGACTGTGTCCTTCACGTATAAGACTGTGAAGACTGTGTCCTTGACGTATAAGATGCAGGTAACTTTTTTGAGACCAAATTTAGGAAAAAAAGTGCATCTTATATGCCGTCAAATATGGTAATTAAGTATTAATAATAGTTACAAACTGACTCTGATATATTCTCTTAAATTTAACTAACATTAAATGCAAAAACATTTAAAAACTTTTCAAATAAATAAATAAAAATTCTAAAAGGTTTCAGATTTTAAACTACGTGTAAAGGGGCGTTTTTTTTTAACATTTTGTATGTTACCTTTATTTATTAAATATCCCGTTCTTCGCACTTAAATCATAAAATTCAGTTCAAGAGCAATATCCCATATCTTTAGAATTTCGGATACACAGTCTCGTGCACTGGAAATAAAAATGTTTTCCCTGTACAATGTTGGCACTGTTCGCTTTGAAATCTTTGAGTTTATTAATAAAAAAATCATTGAAGTTTTACAAAATATTAAATGGATAATAAAACAAATTCCAAATTTCAAATTTGTGCTTCCAGATGCCCATATTCGCATAAGGATTATGTTATTCAAAATTTGATGGCTCTAGGTACCCTTGTTTTATTACAACGTGAGAATTTAAGTAGATTCTTCATTATTTAATTTCTTTAAGTATAATAGTGGGTGATAATATTTGGTGGCAACAATTTGAAAAGTGAAACAATGCTGGTAGTGAATCAACGCAAAATGCTAAAACGAAATTAATAGCTCCTCTGGGCAAATTGCCCATTTGGACTAATAAAAATATTCATTGTTTTGCAAGATGAACTTTTCATTTCAACCATAATTTCAGAAGTATTCTATAATTTTTCTCTACCAATTATTCTATTCAAATGCAATTTTAAATATAAACACTCTTTATATTCACACAAAACATTTATAAGGCAATAGTACTTCTAAGTGCTAAATTTTGAAATCTTCTAAATTTTGAAAACTACCTACTAATTTTGAAAACTTGTTGACTGATATATCAAATATCACAAAACAAATTAAACCATTTTCCTAAATGAACTGATCCATGTGCCTGAACTCTCTGTAACTTATGCAAAGAGAAAATATCCAAGAAAAATGGGATCATAGGAAACTAGATAGGCACAGTAGAAAAATATTAGAATTATTAAGAACAATGAATAAAATAATTCTTGAATTAGAGTAACATATTCTACCAAGAATGCAGAAGATGTTAAGTTTTCAAATAGTACAGTTATAAGATATTTTCTCCTTCCTTTCTGCATGCCTTCATGGTGTAATGATAGCACACTTGGTGCATATTCAAGAGGTCCAGGTTCGAACCCCGGCGAGGGCATTGCTCATTTCTGATCTTTCCTGCTTCAAAATAACCTAATGATTCTACACAGTAAAAGCTTGACTGTATGGAAAAAGCTCCGGAAATGTGGAATTCCAGATATACAAAAATTCTGGGTAATTCAACCTATAAAAAAATGCAACTCATGATAGAAAAGCCAAATGAATGAAAGAAAAATTTCAAGTTTAAAATTACAACTAGAGTCATTTTAATTGTTAACATCTTGAATATCAAATGCCTATACACATAAAGCGCTAATTGCAGACATAACTACTGAAGTAAAACATCATATTATGATCATAATTTTGCCACCGTGAAAATTGGTCAAGATCTCAGCAAATCAGTGCTAATCATTTCTGCAGAAACTTGAAGGAATAGACTGCTCTTTATTTAATCAACATATACAAGTTATGGACATATAAAAAACTTAAATTGCTAGTCATAATTTTTCACATTGCACAGCCAGTGTTTATTCATTTTCACATAAGTCATACTTTTCTTGATGGTAGAATTCTGTAAATTTACTCTAGTGCATGCTGTTCTATTGAATATACCCAATTTTTATAATTTTTTTCAAAACGTGATTGAAAAACAGATAAACAGCAGTTAACTTACACTGTTTTTTACAAAAATTAAATCAGCTTGTTGAGAATTAACCAGGTTTACACATAAAGCCAAAGTGTTATGTCACACTTATCTATTCCTGGTGCTAACTCGCATTGTTTGTTAACAGTTTTTGTTTATTTCAAATCATAGTACTATTTGTGCTTTATAACAGAATTAAAATTCTCTTAGCTGCTTAATTTTACATTTAAAAGAAAAAAGTTTCTATATTCGAAAGCATTTTTGTTAGATGAATGCTGAATAGTTAGGCTTTTACTGTGTTTCGAACAATCTTAATTTTAATACATTTTAAAGTGCCAAATAATTTATTTTAAAATTATTATTTCTTTCAAGAACACGAGGGAAAAAATTAACAGCAAATTGAGTAAAAAAGAAACTTCAAAAATACAGTTTCAAAATTAATAGCATAATTTAGTTACATCTATATTTATATTATAATTTGCTACTAAAGAATACATTACCATAAGCCTTATACTACATTACATTTCACCTTAAAAAGGACCTTCACTTTGTATGCTTAATTTAAGGCTGATAAAGATAAACCTTCAAATCAATTTTTATGGTGTTATTGCTGTTCTGCCAAAAACCCACTTAATTAATTAGTTGAGGTCAAGTCTCCTTCCTGCCTTCAGGTGAAAATACTTCATAAAGTAATACCGTTAATGGTATATACTGAACTATACTGCCTATACTACTGAAGATGTTTGTTAAATGAATTACAATACACTAGGAATCTGACAGTTATTCATTTTAAAAACAGTTATCTGTCATGCATGTGAAATCAGTAATTATTAAATGAATAATCTAATTTTAAATTGCAATTGTTTGATATCGTATAATACTCATAAGAAGCCTCAAATGTTTCTTGACAAATAGTTATTTTATTGAATGACTTCACACTTTTTTAAAAAATCAGACACTTAGGATAATAGTAATTAATTAAGATAATAATTACCTGGATCTGAGCAACCTGAGCTGCCCTCCAAGCAATATCTCTCTTCTTTCTTTAAATGTCCTAAGCGAATATCATTCACATCAACAACATTTGCTCGACATATAGCTCGGAATCTTTGCTGAAAGAAACCATCTTTTGTGAAGTTCACCATCATCCATGAAGTCCATGGAGATGTTTTCCTATGTTCAGGACACATGTGGGTATTACAAATACGAAAATCCTGGTGACAACCAATACACTCCTTGCCTCCATACTGAGGCATAGGATCATCACAACTGCGTTCTCGAGTTTGAATTCCACCTCCACAAGGAGAACTACACTCACTCCAAGAGTTCCATTCTGACCAATGACCATGTATGGGCAGTCGAATGTAAACTAAATAAAATACAATACATGTGTGTAAATGATTACAATATGAAATACTTTATGTAATTGCATAATTAAATATTTTAACAAATTATTTATGGCCTTTATTACTTTATTACAACATAGTGTAACATAGGTAAAAAATATCACTGATATGGACCTGTGTTACATTACATTTGCTTTAGAATAATTTCTAGGCTTTCCCATCTGAGGAATAACAATCAGGATGAGAAATGTTTTTGCATCACATGCATCTTCAACACATGTTACAATGGAAGAGTGGAACTAGAACATTGCATGGAAAAGTGAAATAAGAAACTAAAGGTCATGTGCACTCACAAATTTGCAAAGAAAGATTCATACAAGTACTTTGATTGCATGAATCATTCTTCACAAATTTTTTATTCTATTGCTATTCTGATTCTACTGTTATTTGATGTTACTGCTATTCTGTTTATCATGCAAAACCATACTACCCATTGAAATCTGGAAGAGGGTAGCAGAAACTAGCCTATGCTCTTATTTTTCATCATAATAAAGCCCAATAAAATATGCATCAATCACAGGAATTATGTGAGAGTAGAAGAAATGATACTTCTACTCTCTCTCTATATATACCGAGTTATCATCATGGTGTCAAACCTAGATGACTCTCTCCCCAACTGGTCTTATGGCTACTAAACTGAAAATTTTAAAAGACAAGGTGAGCAGACTTCCTGTAATAATATCTGTCTAGCACAGAAAAAAAGTCTTTTACTTCATTACTCTTAATATTTAATGATGCAGTACATACAAATAGTACACTATAACAGGGGCGACTTAAAGTAGAAAATAGCATAATATGTATAACTGTAATATAGTATAATAGGTGATTTTAAGCATAAAAATGTTCACATTTATTGCAGAGTATATATATTTTATTACTGTTAATATGTACAGATTTATTAATTAAAAAAAGCATTGTTTGTTTTATGTGATTATGAAAGCCACAGGAAACATAAGTGATAAACCCATAAAATTATAAAATTCTACTCAGTTCCCAATGAAATCTGAACAACTGAACTGTGTATGCCTTATTATGAATTGTTTTGGAGTTTCAGTATTATGACACAGTTTTTAGAGAAAGACTCCTCTGAAGCGTCAGCCCACCAGCGGCCGAGCGGTAAAGTCGCTGAACACTGGTAGTTCGGTCCGAGGTTCGAATCCCGCGAACAGGCTGGCTGCATGGGTGTTTTCGTGGTCTTCTCCATGTGTAACGTGTATACGAGCCAGTTTCCCTTAGAAAGTCCTCCACGAAGGCATCTCTCCCGTTAGGCAGATAGCCCTCGTGTGCTTTGCCATAATTAAATACACCCCCTCTGAAGCGTCATCACCATGTTTAACAACATTTATTGTTCCGATCACAGGTCTTAAATGTTAACATTTCTATGTTTTGTAACGTATGTTCATTTGTATGCACGTTTTTGTTGTTGCTAAGATGCTAATGTGGAGAACATAACTACAAAACCAGGATTCCATGGCTTATTTAGATCTGAATATTAAAAAATGGTTTCCAGCTAAGTGGATTGAATATGATTGGATTATTCAGTTATGGCAAAGCACACGAGGGCTATCTGCCTAAAGGGAGGGATGCCTTCGTGGAGGACTTTCTTAGGGAAACTGGCTCGTATACACGTTACACATGGGGAAAACCACGAAAACGCCCATGCAGACAGAGCGTTTGTGGGATTCGAACCTCGGACCGAACTACCGGTGTTCAACGTCTTTACCGCTCGGCCGCTGGTGGGCTCCACCTAAGTGGCATTGTATCCAGATTCACAACATGCTTATGCTTAGGAATGATGGGAATTAGTCCAAAGACCTTTCATATCAAGCAATTAAAGCTGTTCTTTCTTTTTCTTTCTTTTTTTTTTTTTTTTCTCCCAACATGAATACAATTTTCCACCAATACTTGACACTTTAGAATTCTACCAAAAGTCTATGTGCATTTTGAAATTTTCTAAGGAGAATTTCATAATTTTTAGTGGGTAGCATCATGATCAGGCAAGAACATATCCATCAGATTTTAAAATATATGAAATCTATCAATCAAGGCAGAGGCAAAATGAGCCTTGCCTTCAATCTATCACTGCAAAATATCTCAATCTGAAATCCAGTGCTCTGAAAGCTTTGAACCATTAGGTCAAGATCATTAACTAAATGATAATATGCAGTATTATTTACAATATGAAAATGAAAATGGATGAGAACATAAATACAGACACAGAAGGATATGTACAATCCTAAGGCTGCAATACAGTAAAATTTGCAGCATGCAAGAAACTATTCCAGGCTATTAAAAATTCTCAGTGTTATGCTTGTGCACTCCTATACATACTTAAAAGCATTCCAATTCCTGCACGTGTTATCCATCCGCACATGATTAATGACTGACTTGCAAAAATGGAAGTCAACTGTCAATTAAAGAGCCAACTGGTGGGATCACCAGCCATCCCATATATGCATTGGTCATTTTGTAGTGAACGAAAATGGTACTAATAACTCATATAGAAGTCATGTGCTGTCAGGTAGTGTGTAAGTTATGCAAAGTCACTCATTAAAAGTTTTTTGAAAAGAACTTACATGCTCTGTGCAGTGATAACTATAATATTCTGGTTGGTGCTTTCACTCCTTTTTGTTAGGTTTTCTTTATTTGGGAAAATATCTTGGTTAAACTTGTACCTCAGCTGAACCTATATAGTCCAGAATTTTATTGCTGCTGGAATTTCTTTTGCAAGCAGTCAAAGATTCTTGTCAGTTTGATTTTCTTGTTTTCAAATAAGAGCACATTACTGTTGCAGCCAAATTCTCACTTACATTACATTTCCTTCTACAGCTTTATTATGAAGCAGATCATTATACTTCTGACCATACTATCATCATGCTAGTGCTATTATGAAAATGGATAAGACTTGCTATCATAGTTACTTAGGTATCCTCCCATTGCTATCACAGTTACTTGTGTATCCTCTCTTTTATACTAATTTTAACACTTGAAAACCAGTAGGGGAAAAATACAAAGTACAGTCAAAAGTCTTTAATCTGGAAGTCCATAATCTGGAATGATCTATAATCTGGACCTCAAAGCTACAAACTTCCTGCGCATGCATCAACGCATATTGCGTTAACGCATGTGCATAATACCTTTACGCACGTGCATATGCGTCTATGCATGCGCATAATACGTTTACGCATGCGCGTTTAATGTATAACGGACAGTATAAGTTAAGCTAAAATTATCTAATTATCTATTTCAGTTAATGTTGCAGATTGCGTTGTTCCTTAATCTTCTAATTGGATCCACCTTATTATTTTTTGCAGACTGTTAGAGCAATTTTATAAAAGTAAGCTTGAACTTTCGATTATGTCAAAAAGAATTTTCGATTCTGCAGCTACCAAAGGCATGTACAAAGCGAAAGCATGTTTTGATGTCCATCAAACAAAAAGTGGAATTGCTGCAAAAAATGGATAAAGGCATATCCTTTGATTCTCTAATCATTCCGAAATATGTTTATCCATTTCACGCTGCTCTGTTTGGGGGGGGGGGGAACGACGCAGCTCGCAATGAACTGGAAGTTGATCTGTGAGCACTATCCTTATCTTCAGGGCAGTAGTTTTTATTTTATTCGGCTTATAATTCCTTACTAAATGTAGTATTTCATCTCGATGTATTCCGTCTTTGATATGATTTAAATCAAATTCCTCGTCATTATAAATATCACGAGTACACATCAAATAGTTTTCTGGTTGCAATTTTGTAATTTCGATGATGCGTAATGTATGCTTTACACATGCGCGCGTTGAAAGAAATGTTTAATAAAGTAAACAAATAAATATAAAGCTTTTTTTTTTTTTTTTGTAAATTTGACACCCTTTAGATCATAATTGCTCTTTATTTCATAATTACGGTTTCATATTTTTAATTTTATAATTTCTGCATGCCATCTTACCAGATTTAAACTGATGATCTATAATACGGAAAAACCAATAATCAGGAATCGCCAAAGTCTCGACGAGTCCGTATTAAAGACTTTTGACTGTATATACTAATTCTGGAGCACATAAAAAAGTACACAGAAAGGAACACTAATAATCATTTCAAATGATTTGTCAATTTCAGTAGAATTCTTTTTACTTACACAAAATTTCCTATTTGTTCATAAAATCTACGTTTTCGCCATAAATCAGAAGTTCCTAAATTATATGATGAAAAAAACTAAGGGGGAAAATAGTGTAAATATGGTCTTTAGTTTTTCCTGTGAATAATCTGTTTACTATAAGGCACATTATCCTTCCTTTGTAGGAGGAAATCTTTCATTCCAACAAATGTGTTTTCATCAAATTAATTATCCTGTATACCCTGTAAAAGCTGCAATAATCTCTAAATTTTGAATTATGCTACCAGTTCTTGAGATACTGATTCTTGAGATAAAGAATTTTAGAACTTTAAAAATTATTATTTTAGTAATCTAGAATATATGTTTTTACACAATTTGTAAAAATGATTACAGACTTTAATATACATACCTGGGCAAGGAGGATTTGCTATACAATACATTTCATCTCTTTCAGGCCCTATACAGTTGTGACCTCCATAGCTTGGTGCAGGATTACCACAAGTCCTTCTTCTCATTTTAATAGCAACTCCACAAGACTGAGAGCAAGCAGACCAAGCTGACCACTCTGTCCATTGTCCATGAACTACAGATTGCATAAAGATAATTAAAACCTTAGATATATTTAAGAATAATTTTACTATTATACTAGTATTAAATATATAAAATATAGCATTGAGCATAAACAGTCAAAAAGATGGCAAGAAAACATATTATTCCTCAATATTATTTATAAATAGCTGCATATATGCTGCCACTTACAATAACCAGAGTGGCAGCATTCTTGGTTATTGTAAGATCTGATAAACTGTGTAATGTAGAGCAAAAGTCACTACTGGTCACAACTATTGATGTTAAAAAATAAACTCTCTTTTTATGTGTACCATTCTTTCAAATGCTGCTATGTTGCCAAGACCATTATTATTTGTTTTACTCAGCAATTTCAATTTAATTATTTGATAAATGGACCATAATGCAACAAGCATTTTTTCATAAAGAACATGGTTTAGAAATACTAATGGCGTGATGAACAAGAAAACCTCAATAACATGCTTAAGTAAATTACTAACTTAAGTAACTTACTATGCTTAAGTAACTTATATAGTTTAAACCAAAATTAAAATATGATACAATGAAATAACTGCATTGATTAATTTATATTTATGGATACAAACCATGGAATTACTTCTGACCATATGAGATATCATTCTCCAGTTTGATATTTTTAATGATGATTTTATGATTTTAACAACTTAAATTCAATTATGCTTATAGTTACACTTCTAGTAATTAGCATTTATATGGTGGAAAATATATATAATTTGTTTTACTAATTAAAGATGCAAATAACTTTGATTTATTTTTATAATTGTCCTACAACTAGTTTTTGGACTCAGATCAAAAGAATAGTAAGTAAGTCTCCTAATCTTAATGAATCAACTGCATAGATGCATGTCTCAAATAATGCAAGTCAAATTTAAAAAAAAATAAAACTATTTCTTTACATCAACATTTTTATTAATACTAGAACCGTGGTACTTTCGATATACCTAGAACCATGGTGCGGGTCAATTTCACCCTAGCTATGCACAAGTGATTTACTTTAGCTAATTAAAACATTTTATTTTTATGTAATAATCAATATTTCTCAGAATTTACTTTACATATTTTATATAAATCAATGGAAATTACCTAAATTATTAGAAAATCATATTATTTAAAATTTGAGTAAGTATAATAACATGTCTTTTAAACAAAATGAAACATAATTTTTTTAATTTTGATGGAAAAACCGAGTATATCATTTAAATAAGTTTAGACATAAATTTAGAGAAAAAATAAAAATTTTACCAGTTACTTATTAGTTTTACAGATTTTTAAAAATCCAATTTATTGTACACATTATGAACAAAATTTTGTAATAAGTTTTATACATTTATCTTAAACGGGTGCTTTTTTCTTTTAAACAAATGTCTTGGGTTCTATTTTAACATTTTGAACTGTAACATTGGACTGGTTTACACTTATCTTGAGGTTTTTTCTGTCGTTTTTAGAGGTTTGCTATACACCCATAAGTCACCTTTTTTTGTCGGGAGAGAACAAACTTTTTTCTCAGTTCTTCAACTAAGCCCTGAATGAATTGCTGTCTATTAAAAGATTTTCGAGATATAGCTTTGTGTAAAACCCAGGCACTGACAGCAATAAGGTACAAAATATTATTAAAAAAATCTGCACCGGCCATCTACGGGAAGCAGACTTGACAATATACTTCATTGCCATTTGGTCAATCGTGTCCACACTGAATTTATTGCGTTTTGTCCACAACGAATTTATTGAAATTGTATCAGTAATTTTTTTGGACTATCTATAATTTCTACAGCTGGATAAAGACTACTTAGCAACAAAACATTATCTCTTTTCCCTTGATAAACAGTAAGACTGATGTCTTTATGTGTCAGTACCATAGTCGTATGCAATGCGGATTTTGACCTTTTTACAGAGACTGTGTTTTACAGTTCCTACAAGGCTGGTGTTTTTAGATTTCAGTGCCTCTACAAGCTTAAGTGTTGTGAAAAAGTTATCTGGCGTGACATTTCTATCTTTGTTTTCATATGGACTTAATAGTCGCAGTACTACACATTGAGAAAGAGAAACGTTGAATAGACTTTGGTTATCTTTTCCAAGATATGGGAATCCATTTATTAGATATTTTGAGTCACATCAGCAGCTAACAAGAACTTGATTCTAAATTTATTCAAATTCCAATTCAAGTCCTTTTGCACAATATATACCACGTGCATACAAAATTGCTATAAAAGCATCCATTTCTTCTACTGTTATATTCTATTCATTTTTATGAATCTGTTGTTGAGGTTGAGCTTTTCTTTATATGCTTCAATATCCTTTCATACATAAAAAGTCTCCAGGCACTTGACGGACTGTTGTCTATAATACTGTGGTTAACCATGTGGTGCTGGGCCATTAATTTCCTTCAAAATATTTTACTTTTCTTCCTTTATCAGTTGTTCCTAATTGTACGACATTCCAAACTGTCCCATCTTTGCCACTTCATTATTTCCAACTTTGAATGCTACTGGTGATTTTTTTTTTTTTTTTTTTTTTTTTTTATTTCCTTGAATGTTTGCATCTTTTCTTAGAATTTTCTATCTTTTTTTTAATCTGATAAATTATCATCATTATTGCAATGAGAAGGTCCAGCAATTGTTAGGGCACTGCCAGAGTCATCATCACTTTCATTTTCTTCATCTGTATTCGAATTTTCCTCATGAGCAGGCAGGTATTCATCCTGGCTGCTCAAATCAAAATACTCTCATCATTATTATCATCTTCTGTATAATTTTCAGATTATTGTTGTAAATATTCCAAAGCTTCCTGAAGAGTGTTGAACAATCCTAAAAGACGTCCTGACATCTTATCTATAAATCTCTACTAAATATAGAATAAAAGCAACTTCAAAAAGTCTTTCGAAATATTTGCTGTAATTTTCCACTACATTCGAACACAGTTCCAGTTTAGAACCTTGACTGAAAATCACACTATTCCCTATCTTGGTGCAGTCCACAGTCCATTTTAAAAAATAGAGGGCGAGTCAGATGTACTTTACATTTACTTCCAAGAAAATGCATCTGTTTTTTGTCATTTGGGCATAAACATTTCTTATGGGTCAAAATGGCCCGCTTTGCAGTTCTAGGTATAAGTGTTAATAATCCGAAATTTATTTATGTTACACAATTTCAAATTCGGTAAGTTATTGTTTACCTTAAATTATTAAAAGTCATGAAAGGAATTTGTTTTTCAATCAATACTTTTCATGTGGTGACAACTTAAACATCGGCTTGGGTCAAATTGATCCGCTCCGCTGTTCTAGCATTAAAAAAAAGGACACCTTTAAAGTGAAAAAGTTTACTGATATACTTACTACAGCAATTGTTCTGCATTCATAGGTTGCAGTCAAATTTATTATATTATTATTATAAAATTATTGCAACAGAAGATATTTCCAACTTGATGGAAACAAAAGAAAAATTATTTTTATTTCTAATACAATATTTTCAACGTATGAATACAAACAACAGCCATTTTATTAAATATCAATTTAAACATACCTGTACAATTAGTAACCTGTATTGAAATGCCATCACATTTCTTACCCCCATTGGCTGGACTAGGTCTATCACAAAATCTCTCCCGGCACAAACAGCCATCATTAGAAGAATCTTTCTTTAATTGAGAACATGGAGCCCATTTTGACCAATCTCCCCAGTCACCATCAACTAAAATAAGAAAAGATGGAAAATACTTAATCCATGCAAGCTAAAGGATTTATTATTTTTGTTTTCAGTCCCATCAGTTAAAATAACAGCCCACCAGTGGTTGAATGGGTAAGATTTTGAAACACTGGTAGTTTTACCTGGATTTAAATTCCAGTGAACTGATTAGTGTTTATATAGTTTGTTCCATATATGCAAGTATACGCCAGTTTCTCTAAGAAAGTTTCTCATAAAGACACTCCTACACTTATGCTACCAACTGATGATACATAAGACATACCTTTTATTTATTTTCAACACAAGATCCTTACAGGACCAGCCTGATGAGTTACATGTGCCATGCAGAAAGATAGTCACATAACTTAAAATAAAAAATCAGATAATGTTGCTATTAAATTAAAAGATACACAGTACATAAATAAAAGATACTTTATTTTTTAATGAAAGGTAACATATAAATAAAAGGTATTTTAGTAGATAATAAAAGGTATTCTACTCACTAAATAAACTACACAACAAACTTCTCTTAATTTTTTTTTTTTTTTTTTTTTTTTTGGGTTGCTAGATATCTAGGCAATTTTCAAATTTTAATCACCCCTGAGGCCATAAAAGACACATGCATCATGGATCTATGCTATGACAGCCTATGCTATGGTTAACATTAATCATTAAAAAATATAATACATACCTTTTAATTACATTTTACTGAAAGCATTAGTTCATATTATAATTGTAATAAATAAAATACATTCCAAATACCGTATAATATTTTAACCCCAAAATTTCTAACTATATTTCTTCTGTATCCTAATATCAGCAAATGTGAAAAATCAGTCCTGTTTATTCATTTCATTTTTTAAATTCTATTCACACAATAAAGTACAAAGTCCATAATCCGGGCTCGTCGGGACTTCGGCGATTCCGGATTATCGATTTTTCCGGATTATAGATCATCAGTTTAAATCTGGTAAGATGGCATGCAGAAATTATACAATTAAAAATATGAAACCATAATTTATGAAATAAAGAGCAGTTATGATCTAAAGGGTATCAAAATTTACAAAACAAAAGCTTAATATTTATTTTTACTTTATTAAACATTTCTTTCAATGTAAGTTGTTTAAGTTGCTTCGTTTTTTGTGCTAATACTTTCTCTTTAATTCTCTCTTCTATAAACAGACATAATTTCTTGTTTAGTTACAAAGTTCCACTGTTCAAATCCTGTAATTGCTGTGTC
Source organism: Stegodyphus dumicola (assembly GCF_044657685.1). Lineage (NCBI taxonomy): Eukaryota > Metazoa > Arthropoda > Arachnida > Araneae > Eresidae > Stegodyphus > Stegodyphus dumicola. The sequence continues at coordinate 279,857,566 of NC_140768.1, forward strand.
GAGAATACAGACTAACTTGTCAACTGAAATTTTTTCGTTTTCAATAAACTTTCTTCACTATTGGAAGCGTTCATGTGTAAATGCTTTACTGGCTTTATGCGCATGCGTAAGTTTGTGGCTTTGAGGTCCGGATTATAGATCATTCTGGATAATGGACATCCAGATTACGGACTTTGTACTGTAGTATACTTTTTAAATATTTTCCTTCTTAAACCATTTTAAGATAAACAAGTAATATTAAAAAAAAAAAAAAAAAAATTAAGTCAATTCCAACTGAAATCAACAATGAAAAAATGTTGTTTTTAGCCCCTACTATATTTTTGATTGATATAACATAAATGTTCCTTGATTACATGCAATATTTTTCTAGAATATATTATCATACTGATGACCATTATTAGATTATATGTGAAAAAGTTAATTGAAAGAGTTATTATTAAATATTAATTATTGAAAAAATTAGTACGTGAAAAAACTGTCGAGCTAATAGTAGGAATTAAAAAAAAAAGAAATTTCAAAACAAACTCCAGGGTTTCCAGAGTTACCTTTTTTTCATTTTGAATTTTAATTTTATTCAACTGTAAAGATTCAGTTTTATAAGTTGGCAACAGCAGATAATATTCTTTATTTAAAAGCAGAAGTGAAATATTTGTGTACATTTTTATTTTCAATTAATTTATATATATATATATATTAGTTGCAAACATTTTAGCAAGCTATATCATAATCTGAAGTTTTAACTGTCGAATAAAATTTCATTTCTGTTTTCAGTAAGTAATAAAATTCTGTCCATTATAAATATACGAGGGCTATCCAGAAAGTAGATTACGTTTTGGAATAAAAAAATAAACAAAGTATAGGAAACAAATTTTATTATATACAGATGAAAGCCACACTCAAATACTACTTTTCTACATAGTCACCATACAAATTAAGGCATTTATCGTAGCGATGTACGAGCTTGGAAATTCCTTCGTCGAAAAATTCGGCCGCCTGCGCCTTCAACCACTTCGTTACCTCTTCTTGCAGCTGTGCGTCGTCATCAAAACGCTGCATAGCCAGCCACTTCTTCATTGCTGGGAATAGGTGGAAGTCGCTCGGTGCCAGGTCGGGACTGTACGGCGGATGAGGAAACAACTCCCACTTAAAAGATTCAAGAACTTTACGAGTGACATTTGCTGTGTGGGGCCGGGCGTTGTCGTGAATCAACAAGATCTTAGAGCTCAACATTCCTCTGCGCTTGTTTTGAATTGCTCTTCTGAGTTTTTGGAGAGTTTGGCAATACCTTTGAGAGTTTATTGTAGTGCCTCTTTCCAGGAAGTCCACCAAAATTACACCTTTTCTGTCCCAAAAAACAGTCGCCATTATCTTCCTTGCCGACATTGTTTGCATGCATTTCTTGGGTTTTTGGGGAGAACTTGTGTGCCCCCACTGCATTGATTGCAATTTCGTTTCACAGTTCACATGTTTCACCCATGTTTCGTCACCAGTAGCGATGCGATCGAGTAAAGAGTCACCATCCTTATGGTAAGCGTCCAAAAAGTTCAACGCTGCAGCCATTCGCTGATTTTTGTGGTCCTCTGTCAAGATTTTTGGAATCCATCTTGCACAAAACTTGTGGTAACCAAGCTTTTCGCTGATGATTTCGTGCAACAAACTTCGCGAAATTTGTGGAAAACTCAAAGAAAGTTCCGTTATTGTGAAATTTCGACTTTCACGGACTTTAGCATCGACTTTTTCGAGAAGTTCGGCGGTCACTATGCTGGGTCTCCCACTTCGATCTTCGTCGTGAACATTGGTTCGGCCATTTTGAAATCTTATGACCCACTGACGCACTCCACCTTCAGTGATAATGTTGTCCCCATACACTTCACGAAGCTGCCGATAGATTTCTATCGGTTTACAGTTTTTTGCAGTCAGAAACCTTATTACTGAGCGCACCTCGCAGCTCGCGGGATTTTCAATTAACGCAGACATTTCAAACCGTCACAGTATCTGAACGGAGCACAGCACGAACCTCTCACTAGCACGGCTAGATGCAGACTGAGCTGCGCAACGCTCTGACCCCAAGATGGCCGCGCTAGCCCCGCCCCTAGCGGACACAGACGGAAACGTAATCTACTTCCTGGATGGCCCTCGTAGAATAGAAATGCAAGAGCATGTTATTGCCTATTGACAATGGATGAGGTTTTATTAATTTTTACTACATAAGTTTTATAGATATAAAAAAGTTAAATGCTTTAATGAATTAAAAAAAATATTTAGGAAACGAAATGCACATATTGGCAGATGAAGTGTACATAACTATTTTGTTACAATGCTCGCAATACAAATCATAAAAAAATCTCTCTTTCTCTTTTACACTTACACTATAGGTGCAAATGTTTATAAAAGCTGCCTAGTGGCTATATTATGAAGTACAAACATTAGATATGTAATATATAAATTAGTTATATTTTAAAACATAAAACAAAAATACAGATTATGAAGTATAACTTCAGCTTTGAATTGCTCAGTTTAAGCAACAAAGAGTTCTAAGCTGAAAGACAAATTAAAGATCTTATGTTACATGGAATGGCAACATTTCAACCATTTAACTACGAATGGTATAGTGACATCTGCTCTTCAACAGTATGTGAGATGAAAGAAATGGAAACATGCTGAAGCAATATTTTCTGGATTACTGAAGGAAATTCCGTGCCTGTTTCTTAATTCTTTATTTTCAAGGGTTATTTTGGCAAATGAGATCTCATATGAGAATTCAGTTCAGCAGCAAGACCCTAGTTAACTCTCCGTGGTCCTCCAATATGCTTTAAATTTGGATCATTAGACTAATTTTCTGAAATAAATGTGACAGATCATCTTCCAACATTCACTAGCTTAAACAATATAATACATGTTTGTCCATAGTTACAATAAGGATAAGGACTGATAAAACAGGCATATATGATCTCTTCCAATAAGACAGAAACTATCCTAATGCAATCTAAAAAGGTGTCCTTCAATAAGAAAAATGGTAAAATAATGCCACTCTTAGCTGTTATCAATTTTTGATAAAGAAATAATTTTTGGAGGTATATATATTCCTTTCCTTTCCTTGTATACCCCTTTGCAGGAGTATAGAATTTTCCTCACCCAGATCCAGTAATCAGAGAACAACACCATGGAAAATATGATATGATAAAACTCATACATATCATAATCAAAAAAGAACATTCTTGGACATCACATCTCTCTTGGACATTAGTACTGGATCAATATACCAACATTCATGATAAAACATGTGCAAATAGTAAGTATTTTTACACTGCTATGAAACTGATGACAAAATATTTCTGTAGTGTATCATCACTGAATAAGAATATATAAAAAAAATTCCCAGATTAGCTGCTCCACTGACAAAAATGTGCATTACTCACCAGAGTCTGAACACCCCCCCCCCCTTTGAAACAGTTAGCATGTGCAACACTGCAACACTCCTGACATTCCTGGCACATTGAAATATGGCTCAAAGCTATTTTGCGTAAGTGAGCCCTTTAACCGTTTATTCATATAGGATCTGATCACTAATGATATTCCCAATTGTAAAGATTTAAAAGAAGTGAATCAGAGGCCGATGATAATTAAGTAGAGGCTTTATTAAAAGATGGAATTTCACGCACATGGTAAAGCACGTTTCTACATATCACACGAGCACAACTACAACCGTTGCCAGATCAACCTAAGCAAAAATTATAAAACAGTTACAGTTAAAATACATGACATTAAAACAAGAACGGGGAGTACGTGTGATTATTCTCAACACCCTCCCTTAATCACATATTATTTTACATTTATCTCTTAAATAACACAATCTTGGTTTAAGCAAGCATTTTGTAAACAAATCAGCTAACTGATTTTCACTAGAAACATATACGAGATTTATATCGTACAATTTTACAATATCCCTAATATACTTTAATTTAATATCCAAATGTTTTAGTCTAGCACAATTACTTTCATTCAATATTGCTTTAATTACAGACTGATTATCCTCATAAACTGAAACTTTAATATTGTCGACTCCTAAAATTTCTTTAGATACATTATAAAATACAGTTAGGTCTTGAATAGCTTTTGCTAAAGCCAAAATTTCTGCCTCAGTAGAGGACAGAGCAATAGATGTTTGCTTTTTAACAGACCAAGTTACAGGACAATCATTAAAGAAAATAATATACCCTGAAATAGATTTTCTATCATTTGTATCTGACCCCCAATCAGCATCAACATAAACATTTAACATAATATCAACACTATTAGATTTACAAACTAATAATTTGAATTCAGATGTCCCTTTTAAATATCGAAGAATTTGCTTCAGACCAGCCCAAGCACTGTTAGTGGGTTGTTCTTGTATCTGACTCAGACAGTTCACAGAAAACAGAATATCTGGACGAGTTGTCATAGACAGATACAGCAAAGCACCTAAAATTTCACGATAAGGGCCATGAAATCTTTCACCATTCACAAAATTTGATGAAGTTGACTTAGGCACTAGAGGAGTATCAGATGGCTTACAATCTAACATTCTAAATCTATTTAACAATTTTTCAACATAAGATTTTTGGCCTAAAGTAAGTTTGTTCTGTGAATATTCAAAACTTATTCCAAGAAATTCATTTGCAACTTCAGCCTTGGACATCTCAAATTCATTTCTAAGTAATTCAATCACAATTTTTACCTCTGAATCATTAGAACCAGCAATTAGCAAGTCATCCACATACAGCACAATAAATATTTCACTCTGTTTAGTTCTTCTTACAAAAGTACATGCTTCACAGTTAAGTTGTTGGAAGTTTAACAGAATTATAAAATCAGTAAATCTCTTGAACCACTGCCTCGGTGCTTGCTTAAGTCCATAAAGACTCTTAAGAAGCTTGCACACACGACCACTGTTGTCACTGTAGCCCATTGGTTGTTCCATGTATATTGTTTCTTGGAGATCACCATTCAGAAATGCAGTCTTTACATCTAATGCATAGATTTCAAGATTCTTTTGAACAATGATAGCCAGCACAAGTCAAAGTGATGATGTACTAATTACAGGAGCATAGGTCTCAAAGTAATCAATACCTGGCTTCTGTTCAAAGCCACGAGCAACCAATCTAGCTTTGTAGACATTGTTTCTTTTGATGCGCAACACCCATTTACAGGATATTGGCTTTTCATCCTTTGGCAAGTTGACTAACTCCCACACTTTATTTTTATTAAGAGAAGCTATTTCCTCATCCATGGCTTTCCTCCATAGGACTTGCTTTTCTGTCGGCAATGATGTTATATCCTCATATGTTACTGTATCAACAGTTGCCACATTAGCTTCATACACAAAGTAATCATTCAACTTTACAGGTAATTTTACATTTCTTCTTTGCCTAGTAATTTCTTCATGACTTTTGGATTCTACATCACTTGAATCATATACTACCTCATCTTTAGCAGGATCTTTACTTTCTATGGAAAAATCATCTTGAACTGAGATACATTTCTTTTTCTCTTCATTGAACAATACATTTTGAGAAACCACAACATGATTTGTGACTGGGTCCAGTAAACGATAACCCATGGTAGAGTATCCAATAAAAATCATCTTTTTTGATTTTGGATCTAATTTCTTTCTTAAGTTATCAGGAACTCTCATGTATGCATCAGATCCAAACACCTTAATAATATTCAAATCAGGCGGCTTCCCATATTTGAGCTTATAAGGTACATTTTCAACAGTCTGATTTGGAATTCTATTCTTAAGATATGCAGCTGTCTGTACAGCATAGCCCCAGAAGGATTTAGAAAGCTTTGCTTCACATATTAGAGCTCGGGCCTTCTCTAAAAGATATCTGTTGGCTCTCTCAGCCACACCATTTAAAGGAGGTGAATATGGAGGAGCAGGATCTAACATAACACCATTTTTCTTGCAATAATGAGCTAGTTCACCAGACACGTATTCCTTGGCATTATCCCACCGAATTTTGTACACATCAGGATTCTGCTTTAGGAACAATTTAAACACTTCATTTATGTCACTCTTGTGCTTTAAGAGATGCACTTCAGTAAATCTAGAAAAATCATCTATGATTGTAGCAAAATACTTTTCACCTTCCCTAGTGGGTGGATCAATGGGACCACATATGTCAGTGTGTACCATTCTCATCGGCACATGCTCTCTGCTTCTAGGACCTTTGTTCATAGGAGTGTTGGAATGTTTTGCTAATATGCACTCTTCACAAAAGCTTGAAGGTGACTCAGATACTGGCAAACCCATTTCTTTTAACATTTTATCAGATGAGTGCCCCATGCGCCTGTGCCATAATTCTGCACTATGATTTGCAATGTATGTTGAAGCTTTAACTGTTTCAAATTGACTCACATACTGTCCTTTCTCATTGAGTTTAGCAAACTTAAATTTTTCATTCCTCTTTTCAATAACAGCTACATCATTCTTAAAAATTACACTGTAACCTGCTTTTTGAATATTCTTCACAGATATTAATTGACCGTTCAACTCAGGCAGATATAACACATCTTTAAGTAATATTTCTCTTCCATTTAATGTTCCAGGTACTGTACCAATACCTTCTACCTTTAAAATTTCATTTTTTGAAGCACATGCAACAGTTCCAGAAAAAGGTTTAATTTCTTCAAACCACTCACCTTTATTACACATGTGTGTAGATGCTCCAGAATCCAGAATGAAATTTCCAACAGGCTCACCAACCATGAATGTTACTGCAGCCGATTCTCTATAATCTGATTTATGCTTAAATCTGCAATCCTTCCTGTAATGCCCTGGGCGTCCACATCCAAAACAAACTAATTTTTTTTTGCAAAGTCTGGCAATATGACCTTTACTTTTACATTTGTGGCAGATGATATCACGCTTATCAGCGCTAAAAGCTACGTTATTACTTGAGCCAGAAATACGAGAATCGTAAGAATTTCTCTCACCTTGCAATTCTTCAGCATTCAAGAGCCTTTGCATAACAAAGTCCAGCGTAAGCATTTCATTTGGCTGGTTCTCAATCGTCGATTTAATAATGTCGTACTCAGAAGGTAGCGACATCAACAAATAAATAATCACATCCATATCTTTGACTTCAGCACCCGAAAGCCGCAGTTCATTTACGATAGCCAACAGTTCGTTTATATGTGACTGCATACTGCAATCTCGGCGTTTCTTCAGTGTTGATAATTTCTTTCGTACTAATATTTGACTAACTGCACTCACCTTATGGTATTTATTCTTTAAACTGCTCCAAATTTCACATGCAGAAGATTCACTCGACATGGTCGCCAATATGGCATCATCTAGAAGGGTTAGCAGCAATGCGTAAGCCTTTTTTGCATCTTTGATTTCAGCGACTTTCGTTTCATCCGCTTCAACGTCTAAATATTTATAAAGTTCTTTGGCTGCAAACACAGCTTCTACATGGCGCTTAAACAGAGAAAAGTTTTTACCGTTAAACGGCTCAACACAATACTTTGTGTTCTCATCACGTGCTGCCATTTCAAATTTCACTTAACGCGCGATTCCGTTCCAAACAAATAAGTTCAACAAAACAAATATAAATGCTTCGCCTCTAGCGTGTTCAATATCAGAACCACGCTCTGCTGTAAAGATTTAAAAGAAGTGAATCAGAGGCCGATGATAATTAAGTAGAGGCTTTATTAAAAGATGGAATTTCACGCACATGGTAAAGCTCGTTTCTACATATCACACGAGCACAACTACAACCGTTGCCAGATCAACCTAAGCAAAAATTATAAAACAGTTACAGTTAAAATACATGACATTAAAACAAGAACGGGGAGTACGTGTGATTATTCTCAACACCAATCATGAAGAATGGATTATCTTCAGCATGCTCCTGAAGTTCTTGGCACCTTTTGACACAAAGTTCTATAGTTTAGAGGTCAGCAGATGGGAAACAGACAGTGATAAGTTGCATACTCAAGTCTGATATTAAGAGAGTTTGCATGGACCCATTTTACACATCAACAGTTCTTGCAATGTCATTTATCATCCTTTGGTGATCTGCCACTGCAAGTTCTTGAATCTTCATTCCACTTTTTCGGGATGATGCTCATAGGTGTTCTAGATAGTTTGTTGCCTTCAAGTTACAGTTAATCTGGATCATTTTTTATATAGCTACATAGATGACAGATGGTTGTATTTCTGAATGAAACTAGTTCCAGAATGATTTTAAAAAATATTTAACTGAAGTTCTGTTGGAATGCATGAGTGGGTGACATGAGACAAGTGCCAATGCCCTCATTTGTTCAGTTTTGCCAAAAAAGCAGACAATTATGGATCTGTACAAAAAAACAGAGTTTACAATTCACACATACAGGCAGTTTATCTTTCTTCAGATAGTGCAAATTTATCAATTTTTCAATGCTAAATATTTAATATGCTTATCATAATAAAATGGTGGAACAAAAAACACAGGGATATAGCTTGATATAGCTGGAGTTCACAGCATATATTTAGACATTATATGAGGCCTCATAATGTGTTTGAAGCATTACTAAAAGCAATAGTTGAACTGGTTTGGTTTATTAGATTACGACAAAGCACTTGAAGGCTATCTGCCTTGAGGGAAGGATGCCTTCATGGAGGACTTTTTAAGGGAAACTGGCTCGTATACACGTTACACATGGGGAAAACCACGAAAACACCCATGCAGCCAGCCCATTCGCGGGATTCGAACCTCGGACCTAACTACTAGTGTTCAGCGACATTACCGCTTGGCCGCTGGTGGGCCAATAGCTGAACTGTGGCCACCAAAAAGTATTGGTTTAAAAATGAATTTCTGTTACTATATGCTATTTATTTAAATCAACTGTTCACAAAATTGCATTAAGTAAAACAACAAATACATACTGACATGGAACTGCTTCTGTATGTGTATATTATATACACATTATATATTCAAAAATATTAAATGAATTGTTTTTCCTGTAAAAAGAGCTCTATAAACATGCAAATAAACAGTATCTATATAAACAAACCTCAGAATATATGTTTACCTGGAGCATCAGGCTTTGGACACCGTATGGGGTTCTGCACCCAAAAGCTACTCAATGGATTACGATGAGGAGCTGTAGTGCATGCCATTTGATACTCATTCCATCCACAGTATGGATCCAAAGAATTTAAACAATCACTGCAGAAGAAAATGAATAACTGTGTTAGTATTTTTAAAGAAAATTGTATAGAATTAACCATCACTGATTTCAGACTTATTATATACAAACAATTTAATCACTTTTTTAATTTTTAATTTACAAACAGTTACTAATGCAAAATATTAGTATAAACAGAAGTTCCTCAAATAAATTCCTCACCTTTTTCTTTTTAGCCCAAAGGGGCATTAGACCAGAAGGGCTATTAGTCTTGAAATGACATTTTGCGTCAAATCACTATAAACAGCTGTATGACTTTTCAAATTGTTTCCACCAATGAAATTTAAAGAAATTACATAATGAAGAATCTGCATGAATGCATATATATTTCCCACACTGTGAAAAAACGATACCTCAAATTTTGAATAACGTAGTCCTCCATTCGAATATGGGCTCCTGGAAGCAGGAACCTTGAATTACTTTTATTATCTATTTCAGATTTTTTAAACTTTAACGAATTTCTGATTAAGAAACTCAATGATTTCAAAGCGAGCAGAGGCAACATACTCTATGGAAAAAAATACTTTTATCTCCAGCACATGAAGAAATTCTAAAGATATGGTATTTTTAAATATTTTTAGCCCAAAGGGGCATTACTCGAAAAGTATATATACGTGTAAATGAAAAAATGCCTCTTTGGATGTAAAATAATTGAAAGTTTTCATTTTTTAAATTGAAATGACAGAAAAATTATGAAAATTGCAGCTATTTAAGATTTTAACTTCACAATTAAAACTTATTTAAGCTATTAGAAATATTTTGAAGTACAAATTTTCTTCAGATTTTAAGATAACATAACTTTAATACAAATCAAATGACTATTATTTACTTATTTTTAATAATGCTGTGAAAGAATTATCCAATATAAATAAATGACATAAAAATTAATCAGTACATTGGAGGTAACTTACGATTTTTTCTCAAAACGCTCACATCGATGAAGTGGAACTCGAAGAATTGTATCATTAGTTGCAATATATAATGAATTCTAAAGAATAAAATAAATGGAATTAATTTGAAATCTTTACTTTTACATGAGAATAAACTGTTAATATTGCAAGCACTACATACTCAGTTCATATATCATATGTATGGGGTGTACACATGTACAGAAATATATTTTTGAAATACACATTTATTTATATCAAATTTAAACACTAATTTGGATAAATTTTTTCAAGTCAAATTTATCCAATAATTATTATTTTATTAGAAGTGTTAAGGTAACAAAAAAAAAGTATAATACTCATAAATTTACTGGACTAGTTTCAAAGGTTTAAATTAAAAAAAACCTTCTTCAATTGCAGGTGTGCAGAATGACACTTCTGCACGTGAAGAATGTGGTTCTGTATTTAAACCTTCAAAGCTAGTCTTGCAAATTTATGAACAGTACACTGATTTATGTTGTCTTAACAGTTCCAATAATTAATTATTTGGACTATTATTTTAGCTCAAATTAACACTAAAAATTATTGATCTTACTGTATCTTTCAGCAGTTTCAAGATTTTAATTTTCTGAGATTTTCCTGGGGGAAAAATTTCAAGTTTTTCTATCAGGCAACTTTCTGGTGAGTTTGGAACAGTGACTAGCTTTCGAAGTTCACCTTCATTTGTTGCAACATACAAAACATGAATGTCATCATGATACTTAGTTGAGACAACATCAACAACAATAGAGCTCAGCCTAAGAGGGAATAAAAATTATCAAAAATAGAGGACATTGTTTCATTGTTCAAATACATATACATATGATTTTGAAATAACATGGTTCACCAGTAAAAACAAATACATTTTTTAAACAAATTTTTTGTCTAGCACATTTTTCAATTTCAGCACAAATCCCCCCCCCAAATTTTTTTAAATTCTAATTTTGACAGTGTGATCAGAAGTCAGTCAGTTTAGACCCACACATGTGTGTTTAGGCCCACACACTTGGACACATGTGTTAGTGACTTCATCAAAGAATTTATAATGTTAAGCATGAAAGCTTTATCAAAGCAGGAATAGCTCAACCACAATGAAAAGGAGCATTCCTTCGGCCTTACGTGCATGCATGAAATAGATGTGAAGTAGGTTTTGAAATTACAATTCTATCAAATGCAATTGGTGGCAGAGGTTTTATGATGAAGGTGGATGACATCGAAGAATTGATGTGAGAAAGCCCTTTGGATGAGGACAATTTGATTGAATTTATGAAAGTTTATGATAATAGAGAAGTCGATAATGACAAAGTCGAAAGTGAAGTTCAGCTATTAATGGCTGATTTAATTTGCGAGGGCCTGAAGTTTGCTACAAGTATGGAACAACATTTTTTTACTCCTGATCCTGACATGAAGCATGCATTACGATTTTAATGCAATCTTAAGCTTTGTGTAGCTGGATATTACAAATTATATAAGAAACCTGAGCCCCCTCAAAAAGGTCGCTACTAACAGACCTTTGTAACAAAAAAAAAAAAAAAAAAAAAAAAAAAGAGAGAGAGAAAAACGTTATATTAAAATATAAATAAATATTATATGACGTGACCAATATTATGTAAAATTTACTGGTTTGTATAATCTTTAGCGCTGAGTTGTGTAGATCAAAGGAATTCTACCATATTTATCAATTGATTGAAAAATAATTGCATTCAAAGGTTTAAACAAGATTGAAATGTAATTAGTTTTGATATCTCTCAATACTCTTGAGATAACAATACTTATACAGTTGGTACAGACAAACAAAAAATACTTTATCAATGGTTAAAGCAACTACACACATCATAAAATTTTATTGCAAACATAAAAAAGAGAGGAAGTTCAATACCTTTCCAATTCCCTCATATATACTGGTCTGGAATGTACAGATTGGACAGCATCATCAGTTAATTGATAGGCTTCTGCATCTAACAAGTGCTGAGTACTGCCCGGACTTTGACACTACAAAATAAACACAAAAAATCAAAATTTAACATAAAATTCAATATTTTTTAATCATTTCATTTGAAGATATAAGCTCTGTTATCTTTTCAATAAATGTAACTCTACATTATTACTGCTTTTAAAAGACAATACTTATAAATTATAATGTATAATTATTATAATTATATTGTGTATATTTCATATTAGTGATCTTGCTTGAGAAAATACATAATGGCACATATATCCTAACCTGTATATATTAAAGCCAAAACAGAATATGACGTACATTAAAAGTATAATGGAAATGTAGTGATTGACATCTCTTTATTGTGCGCTTATAAGAGAAAGTGAGCAAAAGTTTTTTTAATAAGATGCTTTAAATAGAAAAAAAAAAAAAAAAATCTGCATAATAATCACAGTGTTTTGTTTTGCAAAGATACTACAGACACAGATCTAAATTGCTACACTGGGATCTATCACGGTATAATAGGAAACCTCTAATCACAATGCTAATAATGAAAAACCAAAAGTGCAAGGTAATTTCTAAAACAATTTATTATCAAAACACATTTGCATCTCCTTTATTACTTAGATGTTAATCTTGTGGATTAATTTCTGTTCTCTAAAGTGTAATTTCATCTTAAGGGCATATTTTATAGAGTACATCAGAAATTCAGAAAAACATGCAAAAGAGTTAAAACATATTCTAATGGCTGACTTCTAAGAAAATATCAAGAAAGATAAGGAAATGTGCCATAAATATAAGTGTGAAATACATAAAAGAAATGCGCCTAGAAAGCTAAATAATAATAAAATTGTGTTTCTCAAATCTTGATATTTTTGGAGAAGATAGGGATGAATTTAATATTAAAAATTTTGCAAATGCACTGTTTATGCCAGTGTTTTAATCTTTCACCTTATAAATTTATTCTCAAATCACAAAATAATATTTTGAATATCAAACTACCTGAAAGTGTTTATGAGTTACAGTATGTTTCTCCCATGCTGCCTTTGGATTACTCTGGTACTTGAGCGGGCCATTAAAAGCTTTATGTATAGCCGAAAAATTGAAAGCACATATGGCACTGCCATATATACTGTTCCTGAAATGAAAGCGTGCATCTTTATAACAAACATTTCAATATATAATAAAGACAATGCAACTTAATTTGAAAAAATCAGAACAATGAATAGAAGTTTATATATATACAAAAAGAAATCTAAAAAATAACTGCTTACACATTCAATTTTTAAACATTCTCTAGATACACATTTAAAAAGGTTACAAACTAATCATATGTAAAATTTAAACTACTCACTCTGGTGTTGTAAAGGTAGCATACATAATTTGATGACTTTCAATGAAATAAATACTCTGAATTTCATTATAATAAAATGGATAAGGGCCTGGAATTGAACAGTTCAAGCGAGCTTTTAAAAATGTTGTCCAGTTGTCTTTCAAAATAAACTGTCCTCCTTTATCATTTTTGCACATTCGGCCAACTCTTGAATATATAATCTAAAAACAAAGTGAAATTATGCACTGGAATGAGAAAAAAGCTTTCATTCAAAATATCTTTATACAAATTTGTTTTTAATTTCTAAAAATTTACAAAAGCATACATCTTTTTGCAGAAGTCAAATTATTAATTATTTAAAGAATAGAATTTCCAAAAAATTGCTTTCCACAGCAAAATTTTTAAAATTTTAGATACAATGATTATTTGATTTTTATAACATAGCAATATTTAGTATTTTTGGGTAAACACTGGAGAAGGCGTAAGGAATAAGCGTTAAAAAATATGCATATTAACTTCGGTATTCCTTCACAGACTTAAAAGATCTAGTTTTAAATTATTGGTACTTTCTGATTATCTGCAACCCCTCTTGAAAAGTATTCTTAAAGCAATGTGCTATGTTGCCATAACAGGCAATCTAAAATATATTAATATAGTTGCATTTCTTCAGACAGATGGCATTTTGCCTAATGCAAAAGTTCCCATTCACTTCATAAACTTTTGTACTTTTGTACTTCTTTTGTACTTCATAAATACAACTTTTGTACAACTTTTGTACTTCATAAATGACTGAATTTTTATGGATCAAAATTTGTATCCCAATGCTGAATGTGTGCAGTTTTCTGATGATTTTACTGCAGAAACAAATTAATATGTACACGGGAACACAACAATATGCAGTGCTCAGTTTCTGTTGTTCTCAGTTGTATTTTTAAGTGAAATAGATCACTATGTACATGAAAAGAAAAACAGTAACAATGGCAAGATGAGTTGTGAGATTTTTTTAAGCCAAAAGAGATTGCCATGCACAAGGAAAGAACAGTACCAAAAAATAAAAATATAAATGTTCTATTATGGATGTTGCATTTTACGTTTTGTTAATTGGTTGCTGTTCTGTGTAATTGTTAGATCACTGCCATTTGAAAATCGCTGTTGTCTTTCAAAAATTAGTTGCAGATGGTTGCCGACTTGATGCAGATAATTAGAAATTATTATATACAGTTTCAAGATGGGAGCTTACTTTTCCTTCATTTATCTCAAAAATATAATACAGATATATATATATATATATATATAATGTTGTATGATCTTAAATTCATTTAGTGCGAAAACAAGTAACTACTACTACTTCCAGTCCCCGTTAAAACATTTTTAACAATTAACTTTCAAGTTACTTCAAAACATTTTTCAAAAAATAACTTGCTAGTATGGATTCACTCTTTTAAGATAATCCTACTATAATTATACTTAAAAGATAATATAATCAAATAATCAATATTATTTAGTAAATATATATACAGTCAAAAGTTGTTAATCCGGACTCGTCGGGACTTCGGCGATTCCGGTTTATCGATTTTTCCGGATTATAGATCATCAGTTTAAATCTGGTAAAATGGCATGCAGAAATTATAAAATTAAAAATATGAAACCGTAATTTATGAAATAAAGAACAATTATGATCTAAAGAGAATCAAAATTTACAAAAAAAAAGCTTAATATTTATTTGTTTACTTTATTAAACATTTCTTTCAATGTAAGTTGTTTAAGTTGCTTCGTTTTATGTGATAATACTTTCTCTTTAATTCTATAAACAGTCATAATTTCTTCTTCAGTTACAAAGTTCCGCTGTTCAAGTCCTATAATTGCTGTGTCGAGAATACCGACTAATTTGTCAAATGAAATTTTTTCGTTTTCAATAACCTCTGTGTCACTTTCTTCACTATCGGAAGTGAATTATAATGATGAGGAATTTGATTTAAATCATATCAAAGACGGAGTACATCGAGATGAAATAATACATTTAGTAAGGAATCATAAGCCGAATAAAATAAAAACATCTGCCCTGAAGATAAGGAGAGTGCTGACAGATGAACTTTCAATTCATTGTGTGTGCCTGCCGCTGCGTTAAAGATAAACAAAGTTTATATAAACAAACGTTAAAGTTTAGATAAACAAAGGATATGCCTATATCCATTTTTTGCAGCAATTCCACTTTTTGTTTGATGGACATCGGAACATGCTTTCGCTTTGTAGATCTTTGATAGCTCCAGAATCGGAAATTCTTTTTGACATAATCGAAAGTTCAAGCTTACTTTTATAAAATTGCCCTAACAGTCTGCAAAAAATAATAAGCCGGATCCAATTAGAAGATTAAAGAACAGCGCAATCTGCAACATTAACTGAATTAGATAATTTTAGCTTAGCTTATACTGTCCGTTATACATTAAATGCGCATTCATAAACGTATTTTGCGCACACGCCTATTTGCAGCCGTAAAGGTCTCTTGCTCATGCGTCAACGCGACACATGCGCAGAAAGTTTGTAGCTTTGAGGTCCGGATTATAGATCATTCCGGATTATGGGTGTCCGAATTAACGACTTTTGACTGTATATATCTATATATATATAGCTGATAATAAGTTATATATATTATTAGAAATTAGAATTTATTATTAGAAAAATTTTCTATATACTATATAAATATAATAAAATATTAAGTATTATAATGTAGAAAAAGTAAATAATATAAGAAGAACAATAATTTTACACATCCAAAGGTTAATGAAAAGAATCCTACTATTTACAACACCCAGACCAGTAATAAAACAGAAAGGCCACGATAAATTGCATATGCCACATATTTAACCACAGATTTTACCCACATATTTACCCGATAAATTGCGTATGTCCCATATTTACCCGATAAACTGCATATGCCACATACTTACCCGCAGAAAGAACAGCATAGGATTTGCACAATAAATTTAAACATGTACAGAACTGAAATGCAACAAAGCTGCTGATGGATCAATAAATACCTTTAAGCAACATATAAAAATAAGAAGCTAGAAAACTTGAATTCTGAACATTTTGAAATAAATTACAAATATAATCTTTAAGACTTAGGTACACATATCAAAATTTGAAAGAATATGAGGGTTAAAGGAAATGAACTAAAAAAGCAACAGGGCATAAAGCATCTATATTACTACTCAGTAGAATTAATGTAGTAACAAATAGCAAGCAAATCACCAGTCAGTTAGATCCTTTATTTCAAATTTTATTTGCCATAAAAAATTTTAGCCTCCTAAATGTTCATTTGCAATAAAATTATACAATGAATACCAATTTATAAATCCTCATTCCTTCATTTTTTATATCTGCCCATGTATCTAAAAATTATTTAAACACAATATTTAATAAATTAAGTTTTTTAGTCCAAAGGGGCTTTGTCCCTGAGGGGCTATTGTTTTCGTTTTGCAATTTTGCGTCGAATCACTCTGAATGTCCGTTTCACTTTTCAAAATGTTGCCACCAAATATTATCGCCCTGTATTATATCTAAAGAAATTAAACAATGAAGAATCTGCATAAATGTATGTATGTTTGTCTCATTGTGATAAAACTATGGTATCTAGAGCCATCAGATTTTGAATGATGTAATCCTACTGCGAATATGGGCATCTGGAAGACCAACTTTGAAGTTTGGAATTTGTTTTATTATCCATTTCATATTTTGTAAAATTTTGTAAACGAATTTTTGATTAACAAACGCAAGGATTTGAAAGCAAACAAGGACAACGTTGTACAGAAAAAATATTTTTATCTCCAGCAAGTGGAACTGTATATCAAAAATTCTAAAGATATGTTCAATTTAAATTATTTTGCAATATTGCTCTTGAACTGAATTTTATGGTTTAAGTGCAAAGAACATGATATTTAATAAATAAAGGTAACACACAAAATGTTAAAAAAATGCCCTTTTGGGTGTAATTTAAACTCTGAAACCTTTCAAATTTTCTTTTTCTATTTTTTATTAATTGTTCTCAAAACTTTTATTATTATTATTTTTAACACATCAGCTATTTTTTTTATTAGAATTACTGTAGCCAAACATTTTAGCGATGACCAAAAATCCAAGATTCTGCCAAGCAAAAAAAAAAAAAAAAAAAAAATTTACAACGATTGTGATGTTAACAGAAAACATTAGTGAAAAAACATACCTTTCCACAATTTATATACTCCACAGCTATTTCTCTAAAGAAAAAATATGTAAAATTTCCAATTTCATACGATGCCACAAAACTTGGTTCTATAAAATGGAAAAAAAAAAAAAATTACATAACATATTAGTCTAAACAAATTCACAGTAAAAATATACAAAATATAAAATAAAAAATGCTTCACACTAATTATAAATGGAACTTTTTTGAAGGCCTTCAATGATAAAAAAATTAAATACTTTTCAGTTAACAAGATGCCACCTAACACCAAAAGTAAATGTTGGTGCAAAATTTAAAGACAGAAATAATGAGAACAACTTTAACGATATACAGTTTCATAATAGAATAGCTATCTTATTAAATCTAAATTGAATCTAAAAAAATAACAATTAAAAAAACCCTGAAATTTACAAATAAGAACATATGTGATAATTTCAATTAACAGTTATACAGTGATTCATTCTTAGCTGCAGCTGACAGAATTCATCAAAATGAGCCCTTGACACAAGAAGCTAACTGCTAACAGAAAATGAATGTCTTAACTTTTGAACCAATATACACTCTGTAAACATTTCTTCTTGCTATAAAGGAGGTTCAGATGAAAAGGTATGCAATGACACTGTGGGTATAACTGAAGTTTTTATTCACTAGTAATCACTAGACACCTGAGCACAACTATCTCACTGTTTCATGGACCAAAGGACTCCCAGTAGCTATGACAGGAGCCAGTCCTTCAGTTTGTCATATGAGCTGAAGTGCTTCCTTTTGAGATGTTTTTTTATAGCGAACCAAACACATGGAAGTTGCAGAGTGACATGTCTGGGCTGTATGGTAGATGCTCTAGCTGCTCCCATTTAAACTTGGCCATTACAACTTGTGTGACTTTGGAGATGTGTGGACACACATTAACATGGAGCAGAATCATTTCCTCTAAGAGCAGCCCTGGCATTTGCTCTTGATGGACTTGTGTAGGCTATGGAGTTTCTCATACTACATGTCACTGTTAATGTTTCTCCTGTGCTCGAGGAATTCGATGAGCATTGGACCTTGGATGTCAAAAAAAGATGGCTAGCATCATCTTGCCTGCCGAAGGCACAGCTTTCACTTTTTTATTGGAAAGTGACAATGCATGCTTATGCTGCATGTTGTCTCCTTTGGTCTCTAGTGATGGTATGAGCTCGCATCACTGGTAGCTATCTGTTCCAGGAAAGCATGGTCTTCATCATATTTCAACAGGTTTTTGCAATGTTACCCTACACATAGTTCCTTTTGCAGTTTACTGAGCTTCTTCAGAACCTATTGTGCGCACACCTTCCGGCAACCCGATATATTGCACACAATTGTCCATACTGTTACAACACCGTTCCCTACCACCACTGTTAACATTCGCTTGTGACACACTGATCACCTCTCACCAGGTCATTCACCTTGTTGATGAGTTCGGCCATGATTACCATGTTTGCCTAGCCTGGCCTCAGGTCATCACTAAAACACTCCTGATTTTTGTGAAAACGGGCATTTCACTTTCTCACTGACTTGTCAGAGACACAGTCTTCCCCATACATGGCCATCTTGAAATGAATATCGGTCAGTTTAACCCATTCCGCCATCAAAAATCTAGTAACATCTCATTGCTTCTCAGTTTTGAAATGTCCTCACACGCACTGCTTCATCAATTGGACAAAACACACAACTGCTTGTTCTCCTGCATCATGTGCAAGTGACCTCACATGTCCATAACCATGCCAGACACTACTTTCATCATAGATATCTCACTATGTTATCCTACAGCGGCACACTCAAATTTCAACTGGTTTGGTTGTGCCTTTTCATTTAAACACCCCTCATACATGAATGATTCTGCAGTGCTACCCTATTTTGATGTTTTGGTAAAAACAAAATATAATTTCATTTCATGATTTTCCAAACAAAATCTTTCAGTATAGATAATATATTCATCTCAAACGAATTTAATCAACCATTCATTATTTGGCAATTGCCAAATTATATAATCCATATCAATTACTTCTTAAAAAAGTAGCAATTCAATTTAAAATAAAAAATAAGCAACTGGAAATCTCTGAGCAACTCTTGATGTGAAATAAACAGATTGCCACACTTGGTTGGCACATTATGATTGACACAATGTTCACCAAAAAGTACTTTAAATTTTAAATGCTTAAGTAAAGTACACACATTATATGGAAATAATATTAAAAAAACTGTGCTAAAATCAAATGCAGGTTTTAAATAAGTTTTTAAGTGGAAAAGATGCCAAGATGAGATCTCATTTTAGTGACAAGTCTATTGTGTGATCATACTGTCATCTATTGTCCAGTGTCAAAATCAATAAAGTTCCATTTAAAATCAATGCAAATCTAAGGTTGCTTTTGTAGCATAATTTAAAATTTTACATTTGAGCATGTTTTTCTTTCAATCAAAATATTAAAGTTTATGATAAAAGGCACATATCATCTTACACAATGTTTTAATTAAAACTGTTAATCAATCTATTACATACCAGTAGTGCTCACTAAAATCTTTCAACATTTCATGATTTCAACACCTCTTTCTAAGTTATATATATATATATATATATATATATACAGTGGTGGCCCAAATTGTGGACACTTTTGGAAATTTTTATGTTGTTGAACTTTGCATGCTTATAGCAAATGTTACATTTCACAAAATGCAAACTTGTATACAGTCAAAAGTCATTAATTCGGACACCCATAATCCTGACTTCAAAGCTACAAACTTTCTGCGCTTGCGCGTAAGACCTTTACGGCTGCAGATATGCTTGTGCGCGTGCGCAAAATACATTTACGAGTGCGCGTTTAATGTATAACAGACGGTATAAGCTAAGCTAAAATTGTCTAATTATCTATTTCAGTTAATGTTGCAGATTGCGTTGTTCCTTAATCTTCGAATTGGATCCGGCTTATTATTTTTTGCAGACTGTTAGAGCAATTTTATAAAAGTAAGCTTGAACTTTCGATTATGTCAAATAGAATTTCTGATATATATTTATTAATATGTAAAGGATCTACAAAGCGAAAGTATGTTTCGAAGTTCATTAAACAAAAAGTGGAATTGTTGCAAAAAATGGATAAAGGCATATGCTTTGTTTATCTAAACTTTAACGTTTTTTTATCTAAACTTTGTTTATCTTTAACGCCGCTGTGGCGTGCGTGCAAAGAATTGGAAGTTGATCTGTCAGCACTATCCTTATCTTCAGGGCAGATGTTTTTATTTTATTTGGCTTATTATTCCTTACTAAATGTAGTATTTCATCTCGATGTACTCCGTCTTTGATATGATTTAAATCAAATTCCTCGTCATTATAATTCACTTCCGATAGCGAACAAAGTGACAGAGGTTATTGAAAACGAAAAAATTTCAATTGATAAATTAGTCGGTAGACACAGCAATTATAGGACTTGAACAGCGGAACTTTGTAACTGAACAAGAAATTATGTCTGTTTATAGAATTAAAGAGAATGTATTATCACATAAAAAACGAAGAAACTTAAACAACTTACATTGAAGGAAATGATTAATAAAGTAAACAAATAAATATTAAGCGTTTTTTTGTAAATTTTGATACCCTTTAGATCATAATTTTTCTTTATTTCATAAATTACGGTTTCATATTTTTAATTTTATAATTTCTGCATGCCATCTGACCAGCTTTAAACTGATGATCTATAATCCGGAAAAATCGATAATCCGGAACTGTATATCATTTTAAAGAGAATTTATTACTGAATTCAATACAAAACACAAAATTCAATTATTTGCAATACAAAAAAAAAAGTTATATGTACTTTAATATAAATAAAAAACACAGTTATGAAGTGGTATGTAACGTCTAGCTTTCCTGGCCAATCACTGTTCTTGTTCTGAGAACCAATCAAATGTTAGTAACTGCCAGTAGAAGCTAATATCATGTTTACACTTGAAACAATTCATTATTTTGCTTTGTTCTGTAGAAGGAGGACCTGTTTCTTATACACTGCAATTACAAGTAGGAATTTTTGTAAAAATTTTTAATATTTAGTCAAGAAGCAATGACATCAAATAAAAGAGAAGATTGGACACCTAGAAAGAGATGTAATATTATTGTGTTACGAGAAAGTGCTATGCTGAAATTGCAAGACAGGTGGGTGGCTCAGTGACTACATCTGGAGTCCGAAAGTTTTTTTTACGATATCAGGAGACGAATGCAATAAAAAACAAAGAAGGAAAAGGCCGAAAAGGTGCACCACATCTATTGATGACAGAAGAATAAAACGAATATGTCTCCAAGATAGAAAAATGTCATCAGCGACCATCAGAAGTGATCTGAATGATGCTGGTGTTTCTGTCAGTTCCAGAACAATCAGGAGAAGATTAACAGGTGTTGGACTCAGAGGTAGAATTTCACAAAAAAAGCCTTATCTTAATTTTCAGCAACGAAAAAAAAAAAAAAAGAAAAAAAAAAAAAAAAAGACTACAGTGGGCAAAGGAGCACATTAACTGGACAGATGATCAGTGGTCACAAGTTATATGGAGTGATGAAACTAACATATTGCTATTCGGTAGTGATGGGCGAAAATATGTAAGGTGTAGAATAGGAGAAGAGTTACATCCTGACTGCATTCAAGCAACCGTGAAGAACCCAGTTAGTGATATGATTTGGTCATGCATGTCAGCAGATGGTATTGGTTGCCTTCATGTCATCGATGGGACACCGAATGCCAGAAAATACATTGACACTATTCTAGAACAAAAACTTCTACCTTCCATCAGAGATCTTTTCCTCAACAATGCTTCCTTTATTTTTCAGCAGGATTCTGCTCCTTGCCACACGGCCAAAATATCGAAAGAGTGGTTTCGTACAAAGAGCATTAAATTGTTGTCATGGCCAGGAAACAGTCCTGACCTCAATCCTATTGAAAATTTGTGGCACCGTTTGAAAACTCTTGTCCGAATGAGGTGCCCATCAAATAAAAGGGAACTAATTGAGACTATAATTGTTTCCTGGCATCATGTAATAACGAAAGAAGAGC
This sequence comes from Stegodyphus dumicola, assembly GCF_044657685.1. Taxonomy (NCBI): domain Eukaryota; kingdom Metazoa; phylum Arthropoda; class Arachnida; order Araneae; family Eresidae; genus Stegodyphus; species Stegodyphus dumicola. Next base: position 279,880,259 of record NC_140768.1, read on the forward strand.
TTAAAACTCTTGTCAGCTCAATGAAACATCGATGTGAAGCTGTAATCAAAAATAAAAGGTACCCTACTAAGTACTGATAACTCACTGCAATCATCACTATCTAATGTATATTGATAACTATTATCATTTAACTTTTTTTGTATTGCAAATAATTGAATTTCGTGTGTTGTATTGAATTCAGTAATACATTCTCTTTAAAATGATGTATACAAGTTTGCATTTTGTGAAATGTAACATTTTCTATAAGCATACAAAGTTCAAAAACATAAAAATTTCCAAAAGTGTGCACAATTTTGCCCACCACTGTATATACAAATGTTACTTTATATATATATATATTACAAATATATATATATATATATATTTCTCAGCTGTTAAAATTTTACAGGTTAGTTAATTTACAGGTTAGTTACTGGTAAATTTAGAAAAGATTTTGCTGTACAAGTAGAAAAACAAACCTCTTGCTTTATTGATTTAAATTTTTGATAAAAGTAGTACAATTACATATCATCACTGTTGCTTCAAAAGGTTGCACATCAAAAAAGGCTGCGAAAAGTTTTCTGAAGATGCAAAATAAAAAATAAGTTTATAAATGTTACACCTAAGAATGGCTTGTACCAAGTTCGCACTTTCATATTCTATATACTGTTCCATATATATATATATATAATAAGTTATTTACTAAAGTAATATTGATTATATTATCTCCTAATATAAAGAATGCATCTGAATGAAGTAACCCAGAACCATGAAATTTAATCTCAAAAATAATATTTTTAAAGGAACTTGAATTTAAATCATGAAAAATAGAAATGGAAACTTTTAATATGAAAATTAATAAACCAAATAATTATCATCATTGATTGTAAATTGGTTGACTTTTCAAGAATAACAAACCAACCAATGTTCAGTTAACAATAATTAATAAATGGGATAGTGTTTGGTCTTTCATTCAAGTATATTTCCAAACTGGCAATTTGAGTTAAGGCTAAACTTGTATGTTGAGTTTTAATCCAATCAGTAAGATTGTTATTGCCAAATTGAGTAGGAGTAAATAAATTTCTCTGCTGGATAAAGTAGTAATAAAATTTTTTTATCATTTACTTCAGTTAAGTGTCCCCCCGGCACCCTCGCTTTCATATATGTTAATTCAAAACTATTTTTATAAATATAATAAACAGAATTTAATCTTTGCTATATTTACAAAATTAAATTCAAAGTAATCGTTATAAACATAAAACAATGCAATCTTTGCAAAATTAATGAAATATAAGTTGAAAAAGTAAAAGATATTTATAAAATAAGGTACAAGGAAATATACAAAGTTAAATGTACTCCTACTCAATTTGGCAATAATATCTTGAGATTTCTAAAAAACCATTAACTTAATGGAACTGCTACATTCAAAATGAATTCTTTATAGTATTTCACTTTAATTCATCTCACTAATTGGATTAAAATGCAACTTACAAGTTCGGCCTTAACTCAAATTGTCATTTTGGCAACATACCTTTTACTTAAGTAAAAGACGAAACACCTTCACATTTATTAATTAATTTTAATTGAACAGGAGTTGGTTTGTTTCCCTTGAAAAGTCAACCAATTTCCGATCAATGACGATAATTATTTGGTTTATTAATTTTCATATTAAAAGTTTCCATTTCTATTTTTCATGATTTAAATTTAAGTTCCTTTAAAAATATTATTTTTGGGATTAAAGTTCATGTTTGTGGGTTACTTCATTCAGATGCATAATTCTACTAACTTTATATTAAAAGATAATATAATCAATATTACTTTAGTAAATAAATTATTATTATCTTACTTAGCAGCTATTGTGCAAGTATTAGAAGATTATTTCGATTTCAATTAATTAATTCAATCTTTGATATATATATATATATATATATTTCTGCTGAACTGTTGAATAATGCCTTGGTTTAAAAACAACTGTTTTTGACATATGACTTTCAGTCTATAATCATAAAAATTTCAGTTTTTAAAATCAGAACATATTCATTCTTATTCTTCTAACGTCTTCACGAATACACATTCAACAAGAACAATTTAAGGGGGAAAAATCTCTTATCTCCCCAACAAAAGTAATTTTTATGTTGTTATTTTTTATCCTCTAATTGAAAAGATTTCAATTAGGTTCATGAATTCATCATGGGAAATTGAAAGTAAGCACTTATCTAAGGCTTAAAGGCTTTGAAGGTAGTTTGAGTTTTCCCCCGCTTTGTCCTAATTTTGATTCACCTTAGCAGATGGATTTAAAGGGGTCCTATTCCTCTTTTCCTACCACTAGTGTCTTAAAACGATTTTCAGCTCAATAGTATTTTAAGAGCTTGTAAGACACAAAGACATTACATTCTTACAGACATCCAAGCCTTCAACAAGTTTCTAATTCAAAACCAAAGATATGGAAATCAACACCCCTATCAGTTGCCAACAAAGTGGCATTTCTTTTATTATTATGGTTTTAACAAGAATCCTAATAGTACATAATTTTTAATATTATTTTTGTATATTAATATAAATCATCATTTACCCTTTATTAACTTCATACTAATAAAATTAATTGATTACAGCAGTGAATTTTATACCAAATTAAAATTTCTTAGTTAATTTAAATAGAGATTTAATTTTGTATTAATGATGCTATTTCCAGATATAAACTAGTCATATAAGTTAAATGCAGCTGAATAGCATTTCAGCAGAATAATACAGCAGAATAATATTTCATTTTGTAATGGTCAACAGTCTACTTCAAATTTCAGTTTTTTAAGAATTTTCTCCTTTATTGTTTTAATATCAGTTTACACATAAATACAGTAACCAGAAAATTCCAGCCCCGTTTAATGCTCATTTCAACAAAGACCAATTTGGAATTTCACCAATACTTGAAGTTGATGTATATAATATATTATTACAAAGATTAATTAACTTACCATTCAGCCATTTGGGATCATACTGTACAGTCCGCAGAAATGGCTCAGTTCCCATTATACGAACGATAGCATAGTTCTGGGATGAAAAATCCAAGGCAGATGCTAAATAATAATCTCCTTCAGATGTCATAAGAGCTGTACTATTAGTATGAGGATTACTCGGGCATTTAGCTAGTCCAGATTTCCACTCGTGCACAGTATGGAGGGAATTAACCTGATCAACAATTAAAAAAAATCTATGTAATAAAAATTTATTTCTTATTTATTTTATATAAATGGCTATATAAAAAATTTTCTGGTTTAACTTCAAAGAATCTTAACAAATGGAAACACAGGATTATTAACTTGCAGCTACAGCGATCATCAGTCTAGGTAAGGCAGTATACCACAAGACATCGCTGTGTTAATATGGAGAACTGCAATAATCATGTTTCTGTGATCACATATATGTGGTAGCTTGGGATTATCTCATGAATGGAAAGGTGGAACAACAAGCTAACATGAAATTTTACATTGGGTAAATTGGCCACAGAGACACTAACTCTTCAAATCTGCAAATGCTGTAAATAAATTTATGTTTTGTTGTTAAAAAGAGTTATTTCTTGCCACTTTACAAGTAACTGACATAATAGAAGTCACTGGTGTGTATCTTGTTCTCAAAACTGGTTTGCCAAGATTACAGCGATAAACTGTATGCAGTGCTTTGAGTGGCACAATTCAAAGGTAAAGAACATCCTTGTAAGGGACAAGTGATCTGGGAGACTTCCCACAAGCATCAACCTCGAAAATGTGAGACGGATTCATGAACTTGTGCATACGGATAGTCAAAGAATGATCAGTGGTGCCTAAATGATCCTAAGTGGAAGTTAATATGTAGTGTGTAGCATTTAACATATAATCATCTTTTTATGGATGTAAAAGAGTAAAATATGGTGAAAATACACAATTTAGTCTTCTATCTTCAACTTGATACAAAATCTATAAAAGTCAAACCAATCACTCATTTCTCCTTGGCAGAAACTAAAACTGTGAGTTGTTAAATGGCATGACAACACGATACAGGGTATCCGATAAATGTTGCGACAAACTTCTGAGGGAGGTAGGACACATCATAAAGATTAAGAACTGCACAGGAACCCATGCCCAGAAATGTCAGGAGTAAGTAATAACAGAGGTAGAAGATGGGAAAGGAAGCAAGAGAGTGATTAATTTGAAACATTTATTGGGCATGAATACAAATGGCAAACAACAGCTGGAATGTTACAACAGATGCTTGAAGTCTGCACCATCAGATGCCAAACATGTCTGACACCAACGGACCATTGATTGCTGGACATGTTCCAACACACCAGGAGTTTCTTTGATTATAGCAGCTATGCAGGCGAGACTTGCCACAAGATCCATTTCAGACAAAACAGGATCTGATACACTGCACTTTTGATGGCTTTCCAGCACAAACACTCCTGTAGTTGCACAAATTTTGATGCAGACATGCAAACAAACTGTGATGTGGTTGATGTCTGTCAGGGAAGCGTTTTTGATAAATGCGTGTAGTAGCTCGTCCATTACCCTCAGCTATTCCATACATTAAGTGCATGTCTACAAGCTTTCCATTAGTATAGCGTTCCATGCTCTTTGTATGGTTCCTACCGCTCAAATGAGGCAATCCTCACTTTCCGCTAGCACTCTCTACATCACCCCCTGGCGTCATATAATGACGTTTCTGGCCATGGGTTCCTATGCAATTCTTAATCCTTATGACATGCCCTACCTCCCCCAGAAGTTTGTCGCAACATTTATGGGACACTCTGTAGATACAAATGACTTTCCACCTTCCTTACTAGTTTTGAACTAGCTCCTTCAGTTAAAAAAATGCACCATGATTTTCAAAGAACCCAATAAAATCATACACCACTTTCTACCACTACAGAAATTAAAAGAAATTTTCATAAAATCATTGGGAGCTTTTCTGTCAACATGGCACCAGTTGTCAAATCTGGTAGCCTGTTAGATCATGTCATGAATAGCTGTGCAATGACACTATTATGATTCAGTGGAGAGAATGACCATCAATCCAGGAATACATCTTTCCTAGATTTTTTTCAGTTGCTTTAATGGATGAACTAGAAACTACTACAGTCAAAAGTCGTTAATCCGGACTTGTCAGGACTTTGGCGATTCTGGATTATCGATTTTTCTAGATTATAGATCATCAGTTTAAATCTGGTAAGATGGCATGCAGAAATTATAAAATTAAAAATATGAAACCATAATTTATGAAATAAAGAACAATTATGATCTAAAGAGTACCAAACTTTAAAAAAAAAAAAAAAAAAAAAAAAAAACTTAATATTTATTTGTTTACTTTATTAAACATTTCTTTCAATGTAAGTTGTTTAAGTTGCTTCGTTTTATGTGATAATACTTTCTCTTTAATTCTATAAACAGACATAATTTCTTCTTCAGTTACAAAGTTCCGCTGTTCAAGTCCTATAATTGCTGTGTCGAGAATACCGACTAATTTGTCAATTGAAATTTTTCCGTTTTCAATAACCTCTGTGTCACTTTCTTCACTATCGGAAGCGAATTATAATGATGAGGAATTTGATTTAAATCATATCAAAGACGGAGTACATCGAGATGAAATACTACATTTAGTAAGGAATTATAAGCCAAATAAAATAAAAACATCTGCCCTGAAGATAAGGATAGTGCTGACAGATCAACTTCCAATTCATTGCACGCCGTGGTGGTAGTGCTTAAATGTATAACATGTTTTCCTTTTTTATGTTATTTTATTGTTTGGTTTTAAATGTGTTTTATTGAGATTATGTATTTTTTGTTTGCCTATATTGTAGAATTTGCTGCTCCTTTGATTTTTCAAGTGAAAATATATCAATGTGTACATGGACAAAGTAAAGAGATTGCGCAATGCAAGTTTGTGCAATTCTGGGATTTTTTTTAAGCGAAAATAAAACATGTGTAAAATAAAACATTAACATTGACAAACATAAAACATAACATTTTTTAAGCAAAAATAAAACATTGCGACGTGTACATGGATAAAGTGAAAAGAGGTTGCAATGCCATTTTTGTGCAATTCGGGGATTTTTTTTAAGTGAAAATAGGTTAACGTGTACATGGATAAAGTCAAAGGAGTGAGCACAATGCCCTTTTCGTGCAATTCGGGGATTTTTTTTAAGTGAAAATAAGTTGATGTGTACATGAATACTGAGTTTGTGCAATTGTTTTGTCTTGTTATTTTGGCTTTGGCACAAAAATCACCGCTTTGCAAGCCAAAATAAAGAGTAAAAAAATTGCACAAAATTGGTATCCATTTACCGCCAAAAATTGCGAAGTTTTGCCAAGGGGTACCCTAAACTATACTTTTACCGACATTAATAGCAAATACACTATTTTTGATGGATTGCAATGTGATGTTGTGCAATGTAGTGAAATAAACATCAGCGCAGCACAGGGTGCTACTATTTAACTAAATCTAATCTAAATTATCAAAATGTAATCTGAAATTAATCTGTAAAAATTTATTTTGCAATTGTTTTTATTATTATACTAATTCCAGAGTTAATAAAATAATCATTCTTTTGATAAAACCTTACATATTGTTAGGGTCGCCATCATCTAGTTAGATTTTATGTCAATGTTTAAATCTGGTGCTAAGTCAATGTTTAAATCTGTGCTTTATTAACAGAAGAACAGTTCCCAGTGTTATTTGTGAATGAACATATACAACTTTTAAGCACAGTATAACTCTACAGTATGCATAATTGAATTATATTTATAGTAAAACAGAATATTAGAAACTTACATCTCGCCATGAACATTCAGGTGAGAATGCATTTGTTCCACAGATAAATAACCTGTTATTATGCATTAGCAAGACCCGTATGTAATTGTGACAGTCTTCCTATAATAAGGGAAAATAATAATAATAATTTAAGACTGCTAACTCATATGCCATAAATAATGAGTAAAAATTCCATAACTAATGACAAAAATTACATACATTCAGCATATACAGAAATTTTATCATCGATAAACATTACATAATTTCTTCTAAAAAGAGCTTAGAAGTATCTTTTTTTTCTTGTTTCTAGACCAAAGTTTCATGAGAAATTATTATAACTATTAAAATATAAAAATTAAAAATTTGTGTAAATGAATTCAAATGAAATATCACATAAATTGTTTTTTAAATGCATTCAAACAGAACATTAAAAAATTATAATAGATTAGAGTAACAAATTAAAACAAAGCCATATGGATTTATTTTTACATTATTGATTTGTAATGATAAATGTAACTTTAACATGTATTTAATAAAATAAATAAATTAATAAAAATCTTTTGTTTTACATTTTCACTAACTTCAGAGATTAAATATGTAAATCACACATAAAAATTACTAATTTATTTTGAGAAACATCATTATATTTAATCAATAGTTCTTTTATTTCTGTAGCCTCCAAACAGAGTATAAATAACTAATAAAATACAAAAAGAAAAATAACCTCAGACTGTCCTTTCTGAATACATGTATTAATATCCCGTTCAGGAGCTGGCCAAGCTGCTTTTTCTAATACCCTCAAACCTTCAAGGCTCAATCGATATATGCAATCCCTGAAAGTAAAAACCAAAATAATTTGAATGAATTAAAAAAGATGCATAGAATTCACACAGTTACATAGCTAATAGAGAGTCTAGTTTGAACAGTTAACATTTTAGAAGTCTATTTTAGGAGTATACAGTCAAAAGTCGTTAATTCGGACTCGTCGGGACTTCGGTGATTCCGGATTATCGATTTTTCTGGATTATAGATCATCAGTTTAAATCTGGTAAGATGGCATGCAGAAATTATAAAATTAAAAATATGAAACCGTAATATATGAAATAAAGAACAATTATGATCTAAAGGGTATCAAAATTTACAAAGAAAAAAAGCTTAATATTTATTTGTTTACTTTATTAAACATTTCTTTCAATGTAAGTTGTTTAAGTTGCTTCGTTTTATGTGATAATACTTTCTCTTTAATTCTATAAACAGTCATAACTTCTTCTTCAGTTACAAAGTTCCGCTGTTCAAGTTCTATAATTGCTGTGTCGAGAATACCGACTAATTTGTTAATCAAAATTTTTTTCGTTTTCAATAATCTCTGTGTCACTTTTTTCAGTATCGGAAGTGAATTATAATGACGAGGAATTTGATTTAAATCATATCAAAGACGGAGTACATCGAGATGAAATACGACATTTAGTAAGGAATTATAAGCCAAACAAAATAAAAACATCTGTCCTGAAGATAAGGATAGTGATGACAGATCAACTTCCAATTTATTGCGTGCTGCGGCATTCCCCCCCCCCAAAGAGCAGCGTGAAATTGATAAACAGATTTCGGAATGGTTAGAGATACGCCTTTATCGATTTTTTGCAGTAATTCCACTTTTTGTTTAATGGACTTCGAAACATACTTTCGCTTTGTAGTTCCTTTACATATTAATAAATATATATCAGAAATTCTATTTGACATAATCGAAAGTTCAAGCTTACTTTTATAAAATTGCTCTAACAGTCTGCAAAAAATAATAAGCCGGATCCAATTCGAAGATTAAGGAACAACACAATCTGCAACATTAACTGAAATAGATAATTAGACAATTTTAGCTTAGCTTATACCATCCGTTATGCATTAAACATGCATGTGCACATGCACATTCGCAGCCATAAAGGTCTTACGCGCACGCGTAAACGCCTATGCGCATGCGTCAACGTGACGCATACGCAGAAAGTTTGTAGCTTTGAGGTACGGATTATAGATCATTCCGGATTATGGGTGTCTGATTTAATGACTTTTGACAGTATAATGATGAGATCTTATAAACGTGGTTAAAGTATGGAATAATCAAAGACCTGAAAATGATGTAATGACTCCTGGACATTTCTTGCCTTATCGAGTGGTATTTAAAATTCAGCAACAATGAAAATTAGGCCTGTGCTTGATGCCTCCGTGCATACTAAAAACTCAGTATCTGTGAATGAATGTTTAGTGAAAGTTCTGAATCTCATGTTTCTCATTTCAGCAATATTAACTCATATCTGTAAACAGCTAATTCTTTCGTACATTCCTAGTAGATATAAAACAAGCTTTATTGCAAATTAGTATTCAGTGGATTTTCATCACTCCTACCAATGTCTGGTGGGATTTTCATCACTCCTACCTCCTATGTCTGGTGGAGCAGATGGGAATGACCGAAGAGTCTGGGATTAATAGGAATGACCAAAGAGTGCTGGGATGGGCCCAACTATATTATGAACTGACGACGATCTTGTACAAAGCAGAATATGTAATCAATAGCTAATTGGGGCAAAAGCTGATTTACATACTTCTTATCTTACAATTGTGTATTGTGTGCTCTGTTCCTGTCACAATTACATTAAAAATGTAAATGGGCTAATCTTTGCAATATGGTAACAGGTAATTTGGCGATATTTTGGTAAGGCAATAAAGGTTACTAGTTAAGACTTTAGCCCTGTACATGGATAAAGTCAAGAGTGTGAACAATGCTATTTTTGTGCAATTCTGGGATTTTTTTTAAAGTGAAAATAAGTTGACATGTACATGGATGATACCATGTAATTCTTAAAAACGCGGCAAGCAGTGGGCGATTCTGCACTTTTTCCCAATTTCACACCTAATCTTCATCATGATTAAGCACTTTTGTTCCATAGAAGTTCTAGCATAAGCGTAATTTGGCTAGCAGATTGTTGGGAAAAAAATTTTGAGTTAAAAAAAAAAAAAAAAAAAAAGCCTTTACGTCGTGAAAACAAAATGGCGTCCAAACAAAAACTAGCAGGTTGCTGTAGCAGGGTTAGTCGCCAAATTTTCGTCAAAAAATCGCCAAGTTACCATAATTCAAAGATTAACCTGTAAATGTTCTGAAAATAGGCATGATTAGAGTGCCAATTGAACAAACAAACTGTGGCTATAAATTTGGATTTAAATAAAAGTGGAATTAAAACTGCCTTGACTGCCAAATTTCTTATTCACTATGGATCAGCATTTCAGTATTCTATGCTTAACAACATTGCTATGTCTTTTTCTATCATACATACAAGTATATAAGTGGCTTGAAATGAAAAAAAGTAGAATATAAAGCATCTTGTGTATCAAAAGGGCATAAATCAGAAGTACTGGGGCCCTGTGAAAAGTCATTAAAATGATGAACAAAATTAAATGTATGAAATAATAAATAATTAAAATTAAATAAAATGCAGATAAATAAATAATAAATTAAGTTCAATTAATGTCAAGTAGTTAACTAATAAAATGAAATTAAAAGCCAGATTATGTGTTATTGATTTCCACATACAATTAGAATGATAAAAACTGCTGAATTTTAAGCCTTGGTAATCAGGTATTACGGGACAGGTGTTGGTAATGTCCCTGTAAGAAAATTAATTTTGTCTTTTCTCAGTGTATGTAAAATAACACTTGCTACTAGGTGTTAGAAAGACAATATGATCCTTAAATATAAATTTACTTAAGTGAGATCTCTAAAATTTTAAATAACTATACATAAATCTAATTATATTGTAAATTTTAAAGTATCTTTCCTCAGTCTTTTTTTCTAAAGTCAACTATTCACAGTCCTTATCAGTCCCAGAATCCCAAACATTAATTAATATCTGATAATTTATGGCAAAATTTCAAAACATATGTTAGACATAATGAAATAATTAGAATCGCACTAATTCAATACCTTGCTCCAACTATGAATTGGTATCGTTCGGTGTCAAACAATAACTCAGTAAACACAACAGTGGACTCAGAAAATGTTTCCATAGTGTCTTGAAGTTCTGAAAGGCAAAAGTAAAATTTAAATTAATCACCAATTTTCAAGCTAGAAGGATGCTAAATAAATCATTTTTGAAAGCTACTTACATACATATCAAATACCCCAAAATAACTGGAATTACAACACTGTGCATGAGCATTTTGTAATTACAAATCACACCATTTGTCAGATTAAGATTTCCTAAGCCTGTTTACCAAGCAGCATCAATTTGAGAAGAGTTCTTCATCTTTAGTGCTGATTTGTGAGTGTTTCTGCTTGTACTGTTCTGTCATTTTTGTGATGTGTGATCACACAAAAGTAAAAACATGCATATAGATTTATTTTTTTTAAGAAAAAACGCAGCTAATACTTTTATGCTTTGACAAACTTTTAAAGATGATGTCTTAAGTAAATTACATATGTACTAGTGGTTTTCCAGATTCAAAAAGGGTGACATGTTAAATGAAAACTGCTATTTTTTCCACTGACAAGAAGAAATGAGGAAAACATTGAGAAAGTGTGACAGTCTACTAACAAAGATCATCGAAAGTTTATTCATCTGATTTCTAAAAAACTCTCTCTGTTTCATAATACTTGAGAAAAAACAACATGCCGCTTGTGACTCAGACATGCAATTCACCAGATCTTACTAAGTTCGTAAGTATTTTGGCTTGCGTTGACAAAGAATTGCACAAACTCGGTACCCATGTACACATCGACCTATTTTCACTTAAAAAAAAATCAGAGAATTGCACAAACTAGGCTTTACACACTCCCTTGAGTTTGTCCATGTACACATCGATATATTTTCACTTAAAAAGTCAAAGGAGCACTCAATTCTACAATAGAGGCAAACAAAAAATACATAAAACTACATTTTAAACCAAACAATAAAATAACATAAGAAAGAATTATGCATTTAAGCATTAAACAAAGCAAATATCCACTTACCTCTGTGACACACAAAATTCCTTAACAGCATCCCAAAAACTTCCTAAAATTATCTGAACTAGAATCCGTATATCGACGTCGCCACGTAAATTCACAAAAATAAGAGTAAAAAACATTCTACGTATTCCGGACTGTCCCGAAAATGGCTACTAAGTAAACCTTCATTTTCACACCAGTCAATTAATGCACTTTTCTCCTTTTGTTCCAAATCGTACAGAAACTTCAAATTAATCTTACTACATTCAACCATTCTACCATCTAAACAATGAAACAAGCAATGTATTTCCTAAACAGCACACCAAAAAAGGCCTTAACTCTTGTTGTTATTTCATCCCATGATTCAAAATTTCTCGGAATCATGAAAACGATTATGTTATTATAGGGTTTCCATAACATTCAACTACTCAGGTTACCATAAACAAAACAACAACTTGGCGATAAATGAAACAACTTCGCTATAATACAACGGGTACCCTAAAGTCAACTCTAACCGAAGATTGTTTTGCATCTCTTATATTTGTAATCCAATGCTGGATAAAAGTTTGCTAAAGAGTTAAATTCCTTGATACAAAGAGACAACCAATCTTTCAAAAGAAGTAACATGAATTTGTAATTTTTTTTTAGTCAATACTAGGTTTTTAAATCATGGTGGATTGAAGCATTAGTCACATACTATGATAGACAGATCTGAGAATCTTGCTAAGAACAACCTGAATCTTCTTTCTATAATTAGCAGCTCTAAGAAAATTTCACGTTAGAAAAAAAATTAGCAGAACAGGGAGAATGACAGAACAATTTTTAATTCCAACTTTTTCTATATGCCACGATTATCGGGTACTTTATGTGATGTTATCCAGCTTTTGCAAATAAATGCCATTAGGTTACATAACCTTAAATATTTCTGTACCTTAAAAGCCTTAAACTTTAAAATCTCATAAAGTGTAAAGATCAAAAGTAGGAAAAGGAGTATGACCATTTGTCACACAGAATTTTTTTTTTTTTTTTTTTTTTTTTTTTTTTTTTTAATTTACCTTCAGTTGATATAGTTCCATAATTTAAACTAATACTGGTTGTTATGACAGTAAATAATTTTTTTTATGTCATTATACAGTGTTTAAATTACAATTCCAGTATAAACATTATTCACCTCTCACCCAGTAAAGCTTCACGGGAACACATTAATCTGAATAAATTTCAACTTCTCTCTCCAAAAGCATATCTTGGACAAATCGAGGTCATTTGTAACATTAGGAAAAAAAATTAACTTCCTAATTTCAGCATCCATTTACATTAATTAATGAATTATCCCTTTCAGCAAACTATCCCAATGAATATTAAAATTTTCAATCAAAATAAATAATGGGTGCACTTCTGCTAACTTCAACCACATTGCCCTACTCTTTTTAATGGACCAAAACTTCCGATTTTATTGGACAATAAAAATTCTCACGACATAGAAATGTTAAAAGTAACGTAGCGATAAATTTATAAATCGAGTTTTTTAAGACTGTCTTTAGAATATGCATATATACACAGATATAAAAAATAAAATTTGGAATTTTTATAATTGTTCTCCAATTAATTAGCTATAGAATACAATGAAGCCTACTGTATACGGCAACTTTCTTTTGCTACACAATGGAAATAACAGAAAGATACCGATTAATTCTTATCTTACAGCAACATTCTAAATATATAAGCTGAGGTACTTGACTGAGGTACACACCATCTGGCACTCTTTGTTTCGGTGACTAGTTTCGATAGATGGCGCCACTACCACATGCTGATTGTGGAATTATACCATACAGGTTGAAAATAATATATTTTTACCTCCATAGATTTTACAGTGGGGTAATTTCAGACAACTCAGGCGAATGCAGTTCGCAAAACGGGTATCCGTGTTGATGCACTATTCCAGACTAAGATGACTTTTTTAACGTTTCTTGTGTCACAGCATAAACAGAGATCAACCATGAAGTTTTCACACAGAATTAAGTAACCCACCGTACATTGTTTTCTGAACAGTTACGCAAATTGTTTTCCTTTCCCAGTCCAACGTCAGCTACGACATCAATATATTAAAAAGCACCACGATAGTTCAAATTATATTCAGCTACAGATATCCTGAACTCCAACTATCCGGACTACTTGGTCCTTCTGGATTAAGTAATATTATTGAGCTACTAAACAAGTTTTTTACTTTTTCGTTAATTTTAACGAGTCGTTTCATTAAAACCATAACGCTTTAATAAATTAATGCGAAAATTCAATAATATGCGTTATACTGTTATTTTTTAATTATTTTAAAATTTAAATTTCATTGTTTAATTTTACTTGAAACTGTTCGTGTCTTTTGGTCATGTTTAACTATATCGAAATAAATGACTTTCCTATTATATTTTTAAATATATAACCTTCGTTAAAATAAAATTTAAATAAATAAAGCAATATATATCTGTTTGCAAAACCGTAAATATGCATTTAGCACGCCAAACAAATTATCCGAATATCAGGGTAGCAGCTTGTGGTCGCAGTTTAATCGGGATATTTGGAATATATTCGAATGGCGAATTATAAAAATTTTGAGAAAGAGCTTGCGCTTTATTTTTTAAAAACAAAACACCAAATTCTAATTAAAGTGATAAGTTTAAAGATTGTCATTAAATCTAAAATATGTGGTACAGTCAGAGGAGATCTCGTGAAAATATTCATCCAGCTGAGAGTTCGTTCAATTTTGCAGCAATAGCTGTAGCGATAATTTGCATAATAATTGTAGCTCAAGTCAAAGTACGATTATGACACGCAACACTACAGTCGTAGCAAGGGATTTCAGCTCTCAGGGATCAACTGAGGATTTCGCTACCCGTCCCCCCTGTTTGTCAAAATGCAATAAGGAACTTAGTGGACATCACCGCTGATTTGGTGACCCCTTGTGCTACGCTTGAAAACAGATGCCTCCTTGCCCTCTCCCCAGCTACGCCACTGCGCGACACGTGTTTTTCTTACAATAAATAAACATGCCAACAAGAGAACAAGAGGTTCGCATTATTGGAGACAATTTTAACAAAAAAGGTTTTCCAGCAAAACCATCATTGCTTATATCTTATTAAGGAATGCAAAGTTTCATTTATTACAAGCTCCACCGTTAGGCACTATACAGAAAGCGACGACGTCCTGTGGAAGACTTTTTTTTAGAAGCTGGCTCGTATCCACATTACACATGGGGAAAACCACAGAAACCCCATTAGCCGGAACTCAAGCCCCAGACCGAACCACCAAGGTTCAGTAGCTTTTACTGCTCGGCCGTTGGTTGTCCAAGGAATGCAACGAACTACTTTACTAAACTAACATTCATAATTAAGATACAATAACATGCCGAACAAGTATTAATTTAGAAGTCAAACAACAAAAGCGCAAATGAACGAGATTCATCTCATTTGCGCTTTTGCAGCTGAAGATGATGGTTCGATAAAACCATCGAAAGTAGCCCTGTGAAAATTTGAAAATATAACGCTGATTTTTGTTGTTTGACTTCTAAATTAACATTCATAAGTTTAACAAAGTATTTCTAACATCAAAGTTATCATTAAATTAACGTTCTTAGTTTAATACTGGATTTGATTCTATGTTAGTAACAAATGTTAACATTTGTTAATTTAAGCTTGATAAGGCACAGATAAACATACTTATAAAAACGAGAGTAACAAACAGTAGATTTCAATAGGAAATGAAATTTTAAAATCGTAAGAAACGAAGAAATAAAACTCCCCTTAACAGAGACAAATTGCCTGAATGTTTTTATACCACTAATCTTGGCTATGTAACTTGACAGCCCAATTAATGCATTCTGTCCCCAGTAGAAACTTCCCGCTACATGCACAAAGCGGGGTTAGGTTAAAAAAAAATTCTGGGGCAGTGATGGATACTTTCCCCTTCGTTGCATGTTACATTAGCTGCTCGACTAAAATTCTCAGCTGTCAAAAAAGTAAATGAGAGTGCGAATCGCGTGGTTAAAAGTAAATAAATATACAGTACGAAACATGTATTCAAATGAATAATTTTTATATATAAACTTACTTCTATGAGTTTATATTCGTAACACAGATGAAATGTTAAAACAATTTATAACACACAAGAACATGCACCTCCCACAAGAAAACGCCCACCGTTCCATATGAAGTATAGAAATACAGAAAAGCGCTGTTAGAGATAGCTCGTAAAGATTACGAGTGAGTAATTTTTAAACTCGTAATTTTTACGAGTGAATTTAAAAATTGAAGTGAGTAATTATTACACTTCAGTTTTTCAGCCCCCCTCCCAATCTGATTCTGATTCCAAGGAGCTTCACTATTTAGATTTCAGCATTTCCTACATATGTAAAAGTTAAAGTACTTTAAATCTGTATATTAATTTACAGGTAAAGATATTGTTATTTCATTGTATGTATTGTGTATTATTATTGTTTATTGTTGTTTGTATTATTGTTGTTTATTGTATTGTTTAATTTACAGATAAAGATATTATTATTATTTTATTGTATGTACTTTATCTGTACTTTTTACTGTATATTTATGCATTTATTCGAGTACACTTAATGCAAGACTTTTACTTTAATATGCGACTATATATACAGTTCTCAAATATTTATCTTTACACTGCAACACTTTTGCAGTTAAGATAACAATAAATGATCAATCGAAATGACAACATGCAGAATAATAACGAAAATCCCAGCATTTTCCAAAAAATAACATAATACACACTCTTGAACTACGAAGCACTAATACATTAAAGGGAAAATTGAATAAAAATTATTTAAATTAGTTTCCTTCCTTTGCCTGCACGAACAGTTACATATTTTTAAGAGAAAATGGGAGATTGGCCCGCATATCTATAAGAAGCATGAATCATTAATTCATTTATAATTTTATTAAAATATGAATAAAATGAAGAAATTAAAAAAAAATACATAAATGTGATGTTTTATAGAAGCAAACATCAAGAAAATAGATAACCAGAAAATACTCCCATGTATTAAATACGAATTATGTCAAATTATTCAATGGATTCCTAGTTCAAACTTTCAAATAACTTTCAGTACATATAGTCTATTGTACTTCTTCAATGGCCAGACAGTCCAGAATGGGCCCTTGCCTTCCTCAGAATCGAATTCCAAGCTCTTCTATCCTTGGCCCCTGGACATCCAGTTAGTTATTTTTAAAATTCTGAAGTCTGTTTCCAAACAGTCGAGCCACCTAAGTTTAGGTCTCCCGGACTATTGCACTACTATATCAAAAACATTTTTAATACAAGATCTACAATTAAATATGCTAATACAAGATCATATGTATTAAAATCGATATATATTGCTAAGAATGTTGTATATATGTAAATAATTTTAGTGAAATTATATGTAAATTGTAGTATCTCCCGTAAAATGTAACACGAAAGGCCTCAGGAGTGCAAAGCATTGCCGGAAAAACAGGTTTACAGGGGTAAGTCAATTTGTCATTGAGGTAAATGGCTATCTCGCAAAAATTGGTGAGATAGACCAAACCCAAACTGGCAAGAGTTTTGAAGACTTATTTTTGTCTCCCGATCTGCCGAGAAACCGCCAAAAGTAGACAAACTTGAAAATTATTTAGTCGCATTTTGGTCCAATTTTTACATAACTGTAACTGGTTCGATCCTTATGTATCTGTAACGGGTTCGATCCCTATATAACTGTAGCTGTGTATGCCTTCCAGCAACTTCGAGAAATCGAAGGTACTGGAAATTTCTCAGCTGACGCAAGAAAACTATATAAGGCCCAGAGAAAGCATCAGTTTTCAGTTTCATTCTGAGTTTAGCTCAGGGTATTGAGAGATTCCTGTGCGGGCTTACGTTTTTTGAGGCTCTTAGCATTACCTTGTGTTAGCGTTCTTAGTAGTTTGAAGAAGTAACTACTTCTTCAAACTACTAAGAACTGTGCTTTGTCACATTGAGAAGGGGTGTGCGAGTACTTTTATTAGAAAAGTGTTTCAGAACTGTAAAATGCTTCTGGAAAAGTAAATTTCATCAAGCTTCTATCGGTTCTGTGTGCATTCAATCCATTGCAAGCCCGTAAGTACGTAACAATTATTTTACTTGCACTTTGACTTCCCCCTTAAGTTATCTACATACATTATTGCATTTAATGCAATTCATATCCAACGTTCTGGTTTTATTATTAGTGGAGGTGGTAGATAACTGCCCTCAGGGGCTCCTCAAAAAGGCATTGTCTCCTTGACATCTGGATCGTGTTGCTGTAGTGACACAGAAGAATGATCACATGCTGCACGTATGTGTGTGTGTGCTATATATTGTGCTTACAAGCGGTTACTTCGGGAAAATATGAAACCAGAATATGAAACAGAAGCATGACCTATGCATGCAGAACGAATTCAGTTAAAAGTAAATTAATCCAGAGAAGAATAAACAGGTTATTTTTATGCATGTACTTAGTGCATCCAAATCAGAAAAAATATGTATCAGTTCAGATTATGGAGCAGTTTAAGGATGTTCTTGATGATGATTGTTTTAATCATGACAAAATGTGTAATTTCAAATTAAAGTTCGTAAAAATTAATTCATCCATTTCAAAGAAACTTATTCCACAATTCTCGATCATAATTCTTTTTCAAAGACTGATAATTATGTGATTTATATTTATTCCATAATAATGCATATTTTTAAATTTGCGTTTAATCTCTACTGATCTAATGCATAATAATCTTTATGTTTCAAAAGCCAATGCTTATAAATATTAACTTCTCATTCGGCCGAGTGGGTATCGTATAGTCTTTTCGTCTATGATCAGAAGAATTCAAACTGACAGCTAATTAAAGAACTTGTAACGCCTTCTTTCATAACAAATGTTACAAATGAATAGCACCAAGCAAACCGTAAAAAGTTTACTTAGCAAGAAATACTACTCTAAGGACAGGTATCCCTCCTAATAACACGTGTTATATGAAACTAATAAACATACAAAACAGAAGGCTGCGAATATATATATATATATATATATTAGTTTCTGACAGTTGCCTCATTTAAATTTAACTTTTTGCAACGAAAGATGACCTTTTAGCAAACGATTTTTAGCTCCTTTTAGCAAACGATTCAAAAATTGTATTTTCGTCTCCAATGAAATAACTTTTCTTTTAAAAGTTGATAGTTCAATTAAAAATAAATTGTTTTAGGTGAACAACAGACCAAGTAAATGTTTTCATGACACATATATTACAGCACCACACGATAATTATAATACTTATCACTTCATTCAAACTATTCTGTTTAGAGACTAATCTCTTCATTAGGCTTAACACGTTAAATACCGTGTTAGTCAACGGTGACTGACAGTATATTTTTCGTTCAGGCCGCATCAGCCACTCTCGACAGACAATATACAATTTAAAAAATTATATTCTTCAATCAAATTCTACACAAATCTCCGGCTGCCAGCAAATCAATGAAATCAGATATCACCGATTAAACGGAACGATATACAAAACAGGCATGGAGTAATGTGTTAAAAGAAACTACATATCATGATGCATGAAGCTTAACAGAATCTACTCAGTCACGCTTTCTCAGAATTCCATACGCTGAAAGGTTTATCGAAGTATTTGAAAATATTTACGCTGTTTTCCGTGCTAAAAGAAAAAGGAAAACTTACGAAGATACGAAAAATTAGACGTGCAGACATTTCTTCATATATATATCAACAGAACATAGAAGGTTGATGAAACAGAAATACCACAGATAAGCAGAACAAAAACACGATCTACTAATATTTACAACTACAGAAATTTATATTGTTACGAATTTGGTATTTAAAAAGCTAATGTTAGTTCAATTATAAATTAAATGGTTTTATTTCTCGCGCAGTGCAACTCGTGACGAATATTAAAAGAAAGCTAAGCCGGAAAAATTAAAAATACAAGAGCGCGTGCGTTAAATAAATAAATATCTCTTTTTGATTTCGAGAAAGTGCTGGAAAATTCTAGCGCGTGATTTTAAAATCTTATAAAAGGGGGAAAACATCTCAGTTTGTAGTAGTTGCTTAGTTTGTTGTTGTTTAGAAAACTGCTCTTGTTGATTGTAGCGAATTCGCGGATTAGCGTTCTTTAGCTGTTTTTAATTGCGTTCTATTGGACATTTGAGTAGTTAAAAGATAACTACTGTGAGATATTGTAATACTGCATGATAATTTGAGAAAATTTAAGCATTTTTGTTGTGATAATAATAAATTTTTTTTTGTTCATTTTTCATCGGACTTGTGCATTCATTTCATAACGAACCCGTACGCACGCAACAATATGAATATTCTTGGTTCCTATTCCTTAGATATTTCTGTCCTATCTACCTTCAACATCATCATCCATTTATAAGTATTAGTAGTATATCCCCCACTATATGCGGCAAAAGGATGCCGCCATGACGTAATAGAACAAAGGATGACGTAACGGGGACGTGGCCTCCGCCATACTGGATCACGTGGTGTTCCTTTGGAATGACTCATCCTTTTCCCGCCATGCCGTGCGTGCTGAATCGCCGAGGCATTCATTAATTTTATTCGGTAAGTATTTATGAAGGATTTAATTAATTATTATTTAACTTACCTATTTAATTTATTAATCACGTGGTCTTTGGAGAACATCGGCCATTTTGTTTTGTACGGTGATTTATGCTGCCCTTCATGACAGTTTCAAAAATTGCGTGGGCCCGAACCCACGATGTCGAGATCTCCAGCTACGCGCTTTAACCACTGAGCCACGCTTTTGTTACCACAGAAGACTAAAAATTCGTACTTAGAAAAAAAAAAAGGCAAAGCGTTCAACGAGTTTACCGATCGAAAAGTTTCTTTTAAACGATGAAAGAGGGGTAGAAGACATATATTTTAATTTCTTAATTTTTTTTCGACCATTGATTACCTTCTTTAAGATATTATAAAGATTATTTTGTCCTTAATTTTTAATTAATATTTTCAATTTATCAAATGATTTTTTTTTCTGCTAAGTGGGTGATATTATTTTCGAATGGAAGAAATTTTTTAAAATTATTTATTATCTGCAGGGAAAGAGTTAAAATGATATTTTTACATCTGTACTGATTTTCTTGAAGCTATGTTACTGCTGGCGCCATCTAGCGTCCAGAACATCATCTAAAAGTAACAGGATCGTAAAAAAAAATAATATGAAAATGTAATATATTTCCTTTTCACGGGTTACGAACTCGCTACCACCCAATAATTAATAAAAAGGGATTGAGGGGGACCGCATCCAAGTCTTTAAGCGATACCCCACAATTCCTTGGTTGATATGGTTCTTAATTATCTGCATAAGGTTTTTCCGTGCTCCGCCATCTTGGATTTCCTCTATAGCCGCCATTTTGAAGAATTTTCTTGGTGGGTAAATGACGTCACCCTTATCATGTTTGTGCATGATTTGGTTGGGAAATGGCGTCTGCCTTTTCACTCCCTTTGTGTAGACATCCGCGTAGGTGAACGAATACATTTCTGTGGACCAATCAGAAAGCAGAAAAATGATGTCATGCCCTCTTAACCAATCCGCGTATTCAGACAAAGTAAAAAGTTCGGAGCCGAGTTTCAACCGCTGGATTGCCTCCGAAATTCATTACTTGCTAAATTCTAGAAGTTTGTTACCACGCTTTTTGAAAAAACAAGAAATTCTCTTCGTATCTGCGAAAATGGCTTCAAGAAACAGTAAACGTTCTTTGGAACCCTTTTTTGATCAAGTAAGTATTCATATTTTTATTTTATTTATATATAAAATGTATTAAGGTTATTATGTGTTTAATTTTATTATTTTAGTGTTTTGTTTTGTTTTTTCTTTGACCACGTGCCTGTAATACTGACACGCAATTAAAATTTTTTTGTAGTGTGAGGATTCCGATGTATCTGTAAGAGATTCTAATGATCAAGTAAGCTAAATTTTATTTATGTGTTTTATTTACACGGCTTAGATTTTTTTATTATATTTTACCCTGTTTTGTTGAAACACGTGTTTGTAATATTAACGTTTCAAAACAGTTATATCGCCATATTATTTTCAATTGTTCTTTGACCACGTGTTTGTAATACTTACATGATTAAAAATACTATTATTTTGTAGTGTGAGGATTTCCATGCGCTTTTAAGAGATTCTGATGATGAGGTAAGCTAGTTTTATTTATTTCCTTCTGTGGCTTATTTTTACAATGTATAGTTTTTTGCCCCACCTAGAAAAAGACTATTCACTATTTTTAATTTATTTAGTGCCTGAGTGAAACATCTCAAATATTCATCGAAAATCCTATTGACGGCATTGAAAATTATTTTAGTGATTCAGGAGATGAAGTACGTAGTTTTTTTTTTTTTTTTTTTTTTTTCCCTGTCATTAATTTTTTTGCATTTTTTTTATATAAGCTGAACCTAAATTTCTTTAAACACAACTGTTACTTTTCTTTAGCTCTTAAGTGAAACTTCGCAGATATTTTTGGAGAATCCTTTGGTTTTGCCTCTTTACTATCAAGTAGGCTCGGGATATGAGGTAATATCAGTTTTTAATATATATATAAATATATATGAGAATTATTTTTTTCTATGTTTGTTATGTTTTTCATATCACTGTGATGTCTATACATCTTTTAGACTCAAACTTCTGCTCCATCTAAAGGACCTGCATATGTGGAACATGACATTTCAGTAAATGTGAGTTTTTCTCCTGTTTTAGGGCTTATGGTGTGTTTGCGTGTGTGCTTATTTTCATTTACACTGAATTATGTTCTTTTCTTTCCAGATGGAAAATGCTATTATACTCAAAGAGAAGGCACGGCGTCGTAACCGAAAGTATCAAGGCGAGGAAATAACCTTCCAGGCACGTGTTGATATGAATCGTCTGCCTCAAAATATTCGCAACAGGTCTCTTCTAGCCGTAACTGAATCTGTTAGACAGCTGTTTGAAATATTAATTCAACGGTCAACAGAAAATCTAAGGCCGACAGATTGGATACGAATGTGTATCCAAGCCGATGGATTGGATAAACCCATGTCTACGAAAATTATTGCCGTATCTTCCATGACGGTGGAGACCGTATTATCGGTTATTATGAAAGTTCTGCAGTCAAAAGATGAAATTCGGCTGGATTCAGGCTTCCTAGTAGATGTGATCACGATTCGCAGGGATATCGGTGCAGGTAGAGCAAAGATAATCAACATTCAAGTAGATCGTCTTAAAAAACGCTCTGTCCTTTCCATCCCGTCAGATGATGAAGGGTTGTGTTGCGCAAAAGCAATCGTATATGCCCTAGCTTATCTTGAGCAAGACAAGTCAGCGCTTAATTCTCTACGGGATCGGAGACGATCTGTTCTAATGCTACGAGCTCAAGAATTACACAAGTGTGCTGGAGTTCCTCTTGGTCCTTGTACATACACTGAAATCTGCACATTTGAAAATCATCTAAATATACAAATCGTAGTAATAAGCAGTGAAAATTTAAATAAAGTAAGCCAAAGATTTTAAACAAAAAAAATTAATTAAATTAAAAAATGTAAAATGAAATTATATTTATAAACTGTTTATTTCTAGGTCTCGTATAAAGGAAGATATCGAACTCGTCGCATTAATTTGTGGCAACACAATGGCCATTTTGACGTCATTACAAATTTACACGGTTTTTATGGTTCGAAAAACTATTGCGAAAATTGTGAAAAGCCATATGACCGTCCAGAAGATCACAGGTGTGACAATATGTGCCATGTCTGCCTAAGATTTCAATGCGTTCCAGCATTGCCTAAAAGATGTAAAGATTGTGATCGCCTCTGTCAATCTGAGGACTGCTTTGCAGCGCATAAAGCCGTCACAGGTAGACAAGAGCATTCAGTATGCGATAGGGTAAGTATTACTCAACTAGGGGGGAAAAAAAAGTTTTTAATACTTACATTTTTAAAACTTTTTTTTTTTTTTTTTCTAAATATATTTTTAAAAAATCTTTGTTCTACTTTTTTTTTTCCTAATTACAGATGTATCAGTGCAGACAATGCTCAAAAGTTATCATGCGACGGCAGTGTCCTAAAATTTTACATCGTTGCGGGACTATCAAATGCCCTTCGTGTAAAGAGTATGTTATAGCGTCAGAACATCATTGTTTCTTACAACTCATTTCTGCGAAAAGTCCATCCGATAAATTAATTTTCTTTGATTTCGAAACTGACCAATCATCAGGGGAACACATCGTAAACTTTGCTGTAGCGCAGTACAAAGATGGCCAAGAGAAAATATTTAAAGGATACGAAGCATGTCATGAATTCTGCTCTTGGCTGTTTACAACAGTGCACAAAAATTACACTGTTATTGCACACAATATGAAGGGGTAAATGTATTCTTATTATTTTTAATCTGCATATATATATATTATAGGGCTATTGTTTTAAATATAATACATTTTATAAAATATAATAATTTTTTTTTCTTTACAGATTTGACGGTCAGTTTATAATGGCATGGCTTTTAGAACAGGGTACGGCACCTGAAGTAATCCCTAATGGCTCTAAAGTGATGGTAATCACCCATACCGCCCTCAACATAAAACTTATTGATTCTTTTAATTTCCTGCCGATGGCTCTCTCAAAGCTGCCTGCTTGTTTCGGCCTTACAGAACTAAAAAAAGGATATTTTCCGCACCTTTTCAACAAGAAAGAAAATCAAAATTATGTGGGATTTTTACCTGAGCCTAAGTACTACAATCCTGATTGTATGACTAGTGCGGTGCGAACCTCCTTTTTGGAATGGCATAAAGAACACGCGAAGGATATATTTGATTTCCAAGATGAAATTCTCACGTATTGCCGGTTTGTATCAACAATCTATTTCTAATCCTTCATTATGATCCGTCTTTTAGGTGTATTTTTTTTTTTTTTTTTTGGTACCATGTTTTATTTATTTATTTACTCTTTTCGTTTTCAGATCAGATGTTGATATCCTTCGTAGATGTTGCGTTGAATTTAGAAATCAGTTTTTAGAAATTACAGGAGTAGACCCCTTTTGGTATTTTACAAACCTTTTCTTTTACATGGTTTTGTCATTTTGTAACAACGTATTGTATACGTGCATGTATACTTTATGTATATATGATTTACACTTTTCTTGTCCGTTTTATTTTCAGTTACATAACCATTGCATCAGCGTGTATGGCGGTTTACAGATCCCGACACATAATACCTAATACCATCGCAATGATACCTGTAGGAGGTTATATCAATCGCACGAATCATAGTCCTGACTGTATTCGTTGGCTTGATTTTATTGCCCAAAAAGAGAGCATTGAAATCGAACACGCTTTGAACGGAAAAGGAGAAAGACGATTGGATGGTATATCTGTAGACGGATATTGCAAAGAAACAAATACTGTTTATCAATACTACGTAAGAGTTCAATGTTTATTTATTTATAAATATATTATTTAATTTATTTATTTATTGGTATTATACAAAAAAATTTTTAACTATCGCAGGGATGTTTCTTTCACGGTTGCTCCACCTGTTTTGACGGAGATGCACTCCACCCCATAACAAAATTACCCATGTCGACATTGCGACAACAAACGGTAGACAAGACTTACCAGCTACGTGATCGAGGGTATAATGTAATTGAAATGTGGGAGCATGAGTTTGAGATGAAAAAGAAAACAGATGAAAAAGTAAAATATTTTCTTCTAAGTCACGAGCTTCAGGATCGATTGAATCCTAAAGATGCTTTCTTCGGCGGGCGGACAAATGCCATTCAGCTGTATTATAAGGGTGATGCAAAGTATGTGGATTTCACTTCACTGTATCCATGGGTAAATACTTTTTTTTCTGTGTTTTGGCATAAAATAATCTTATTAAATGCGCATGTCTTATTTAAAAAGAAAATCGCTTTTCCGATTATTCATATTTTTTCAATTTTTCCTAGGTCAATAAATACTGTTTGTACCCCGTCGGACACCCTAATATTATTACTGAAAATTTTGATGCCTTGGAAAACTATTTCGGTATTATAAAGTGCCGAATACTGCCTCCTCGAGGTTTATACCTCCCCGTATTGCCGTACAGAGCACAAAATAAACTGATGTTTCCCCTCTGCAAGACTTGTGCTGAATTAATGTATCAAGGCATTTGCCAGCACTCAGATGATGAGAGAGCCATCATTGGCACATGGGTGACTGAAGAAGTCAAATTAGCAGTGAAAAAAGGTTACTGTATAACAAAGGTAAGTATTTTGGGTAATTATTAGTATTATTGAATGTGTTATAAATGTCACAGCATGTATTTTTATTGTATATTATTATATTCATATTCCCACTATCTTTTTTTTTTTTTTTTTTTTTTTTTTTTCAGATTTATGAAGTGTACCATTTTTCTCAATTTACGGATACTCTATTTCAATCTTATATCAACTTGTTTTTAAAAATAAAACAAGAAAGCAGCGGCTGGCCAGCCGATTGTGTAAGCTCGACCGAACGAAAACGCTACATTGAAGCCTATTTTGAGCGAGAGGGTGTGCAGCTTGATAAATTTAATATTGTTACGAATTTGGTATTTAAAAAGCTAATGTTAGTTCAATTATAAATTAAATGGTTTTATTTCTCGCGCAGTGCAGCGCGTGACGAATATTAAAAGAAAGCTAAGCCGGAAAAATTAAAAATACAAGAGCGCGTGCGTTAAATAAATAAATATCTCTTTTTGATTTCGAGAAAGTACTGGAAAATTCTAGCGCGTGATTTTAAAATCTTATAAAAGGAGGAAAACATCTCAGTTTGTGAGTAGTTGCTTAGTAGTTGTTTAGAAAACTACTGTTGTTGATTGTAGCGAATTCGCGGATTAGCGTTCTTTAGCTGTTTTGAATTACGTTCTATTGGACATTTGAGTAGTTAAAAGATAACTACTGTGAGATATTGTAATACTGCATGATAATTTGAGAAAATTTAAGCATTTTTGTTGTGATAATAATAAATTTTTGTTCATTTTTCATCGGACTTGTGCATTCATTTCATAACGAACCCGTACGCACGCAACAATTTTTGGTGTCAGAAGTGGGATTTGAATGCCAATAACAAGAGCGATGGAAGAGCAGTTAAGGCAATTGATAACAGCCTTTGCCTCGTTTAAAGAAGAAATGAAAGAAGAGATGAAATCTAGCCAAGGAAAGATGGAAGGGGCCGTCAACTCTGTTAAGGACGAAATGAAAGCCGTTCAAGCTGGTCAAGAAAAGATTGAAGCAGGTCAAGAAGAAATGAAAAGAGAGATTACCTGCATAATAGAAAATAAATTTGAAGCTATGGAAGGAAGAATTGACACAGTTGAAAATAAAGTTCGACTAATTGAAGAAAGAGTTTCTTCGGTGAAAGAAGAAATAGAAGAAAGAGTTTCTTCTGTAAAAGAACATATAGAAGGGAGAGTTTCTGCTGTGGAGGAACGAATTGAAGGAAGAGTTTGTGCCGTGCAACACCAAATCGAACAACAAATTGATGAGAGAGTTTCTGAAGTTGCCAAAGAAATGGAAACGTTAAAGAAATTCGTAGTGACGGCAGGGAGCAAGAATGATGATTTTAAATTCTTACCGATGCCTGCTCGTCCACCTCTGAAGCTATCCACATATGATGGGAAGACATCCTGGCAAGTGTATAAGACACAATTTTCTATAGTTGCGGATGCGAATGGATGGGATTCCCAAGCTAAGGCCTGTCATCTCGCCGCTTCTCTGCGAGCAGACGCAGCGGATATACTGCAGACGCTTCCCGAAAACCAAAGACTTGACTTCGAAGCTCTATCCGGCGCATTGGAGCTGCACTTTGGCGAGAAATGTTTAAAAGACTACAGCAGGCTCCAATTAAAATCTCGTCAACAGAAGCTCACCGAAACGCTTCAGGAGCTCGCCACGGATGTTGAAAGGCTGTCACATCACGCCTTTTCGGAGTGCCCGACAGAAACAAGGGAAATCCTGTCCCTGCAATATTTCATCGATGGCATCCGGGACCCTGAAATACAGAAAGCACTGCGAATGGCGGATGTTAAAGATCTGAAAAGCGCTTTAGTGTATGCCATGAAATTTGAGGCAGCCCAGCAAGCAACTCTTAGGGATAGCTACCCAGTCAGAGCTGTGCGAGTCCACGACCCAGGGGACCAATTGATGGCTCGTTTAGATGATTTATCCAGACAAGTCGATGCTTTGATACGGAGTAGCAGTGAGAACAAAGTGGCTGTAAGATGCTGGAGATGTGGTTCTGAAGGTCACCTACGACGGCATTGCAGAACACCCCAGGGCATGGATAATAAAACAGATGAGTTGACAAGACCAGTGAATGCTTTAAGACGGAATAGTGGTGAAACAAAACCGACCCTAAAGTGCTGGAATTGCGGTGTTGAAGGCCACCTACGAAAGAACTGCAGAACTCCCCAGAGCACGGAAAATAAGGCATACGATTTAAACAGACAATTAAATGCCACGGGAAGGAAAAGGACTGACAAGAAACCAAAGTGCTGGAACTGTGGAGCTGAAGGCCACGTACGAAAGAATTGCAGAACACCCCAGGGTACGAAAATTGAGACAATTTCTGAGCAACGACGCAGGAAACAAATTAATGACCATATCAAGGAACGGAGGTTGCCAGATAATGTAAAACCCTGTTTTAAAGCGCTTAAGATCTCTATAGTGAGTGGCAACAATAACGGACTGTCCATCAATGGGAATATCGATGGAGTTCCTTGCAATATGATCATTGACACAGGAGCTAATGTTACCATCATTAGGAAAGATTTAGCTGAACAGTTTAAAGATAAACTTATTTGGACGCCATCCTGTGTTACCCTTCAGACTGCGTCTGGTGACAAGATCGACATAACTGGGAAGTTAAACGTAAACATCACGTTTGGAAGTGCCGCCTACCATCACACGGCATATGTGGCGGATATTACAGATCCATGCATACTCGGATTGGACTTTTTAAGGAAATACAATTTTTCCTTAGATTTCAAAAACAATAAGCTGCATTCAGCATCTGATGGCATGACTATCCATCCTCAAAAGGGATCCTCGCCTGGAAATGTCGACGCCTTGTCCGAAAGATCGAGCTCGGGAAGTTGCCGAAATTATACTAGGGTCGAAAAGAAACGCAAGACTACCAGCTATTCTCCATCTCAGAAGCTCTTCGGTCAAGACCTTCGTCTGCCTTGTGACCGCCTGTTTAGTCGCCCTACGGATGCGCCTTCATCGCCTGAGGAACACATCCAAGATGGCCAGGCCCGGTTTGAGAGGATGCATCGTTCTGCACGAAAGCGAGTCAACTTGGCGACGGAGAAAATGAAGACCAGATGCGACACAAGAGCTACTAGACATAGATCCAACAAAGGAGACAAGGTGTGGTTGTGGAACCCGATTCAACGAAAAGGACTGAGTCCTAAATTACAGTCACCATCGGATGGTCAATATACAGTGCTGAACACGAATGACGTCGTGGTTCGGATCCGTCAATCTTCGAACTCTTACGACAGGTTAGCTCATTACTATGGCCATAGTACGTAATGTAAATAATTGTAAATAGTATCAGACCATGGTCCTTTTTGTTTATAAATGTGTATTTGATTTGTATTTAGTATTTGATTTGCATTTAGTATTTGATTTGTATTTAGTATTTGATTTGTATTTAGTATTTGTTTTGTATTTAGTATTTGATAGCATTTGATTTGTTTAAGTTAGTTATTGCATTTATTGTTTATATTGTTTAATATTGTAATGTAATGTTTATGCCTCAGTTGCATTTATGCCACAGTTGTAAGTTTAGCTTCCTGTCCAGGGATTGTACTGCCCGGGACGTGCAGTCCTTGGGAAGGGGGCAGTGTTACGAATTTGGTATTTAAAAAGCTAATGTTAGTTCAATTATAAATTAAATGGTTTTATTTCTCGCGCAGTGCAGCGCGTGACGAATATTAAAAGAAAGCTAAGCCGGAAAAATTAAAAATACAAGAGCGCGTGCGTTAAATAAATAAATATCTCTTTTTGATTTCGAGAAAGTACTGGAAAATTCTAGCGCGTGATTTTAAAATCTTATAAAAGGAGGAAAACATCTCAGTTTGTGAGTAGTTGCTTAGTTGTTGTTGTTTAGAAAACTACTGTTGTTGATTGTAGCGAATTCGCGGATTAGCGCTCTTTAGCTGTTTTGAATTACGTTCTATTGGACATTTGAGTAGTTAAAAGATAACTACTGTGAGATATTGTAATACTGCATGATAATTTGAGAAAATTTAAGCATTTTAGTTGTGATAATAATAAATTTTTGTTCATTTTTCATCGGACTTGTGCATTCATTTCATAACGAACCCGTACGCACGCAACAATATTAAGAAGAATCCTGGAAGACGGCAAGTAGCCAAATTGGCTTTGAACAGCTTCTGGGGGCGGTAAATAATTATTATAATGTTTTTAATAGAAAGAGTTGTTTCACATCTTTATATCATTTATTATTTCTTAAAAAAATGCTCATTCTTTTCTTATATATTTTTTTTCTTTAAAGATGGGGAATGAACCTGAACAAGATACGTTTGACTTATGTTCATACATTACCTGATTTCAATAAATTATTAGCAGATCCAACAAAAAATGTAAGTTTTGTAATTTTATTTTCTAATGTAAATTAAGATGTATATTTTTAAATGATTAATCTTGCAACCTGCTAACTTTTCCTCCAGATCAAAGACTTATATTTTCCGACTCCTGAAGTAGCTGCTGTGCAATGGGACTATAAACATTATTTTGTTCCACAGGACACATCCACAAATGTGTTCTTGGCAGCTTTTACTACTGCATGGGCACGGTTAAAGCTTTACAGTGAAATGGAGAAGTTGGGCCGTGCTGTGTTGTATCATGACACGGATTCAATTATATACGCAAGCGATTTTACCAACGATCCGCCTCTTGGTAATTTTTTGGGGGATTTTACAGATGAACTCAATGGAGATACTATTACTACATTTGTCTCTGGTGAGTTTCATTTTTATTTTTATTTTTTATTAGGTTGATCTTTTATTTTTGTAGTTTCTGTAGCATATTCTTCCCCCATTCAGGAGGCCCTAAAAATTACGCTTATGTAACAGCCCGAGGAATGACTTGCTGTAAAGTTCGAGGTTTCTCCCTCAACTTCAAAAATCAACAGATTTTAAATTTTTTGGAGATTAAGAATTTAGTGTGCTCGATGGATCGAAAAACAACAATCGCCATGTACGATGAACATAAAATCATGAGAGATGCCAAAAAGAGGAAAGTTTTAACTAAGGCAGAAACAAAACTGTACAAAATTGTTTACAACAAAAGGGTCCTAAAAGAAGATCTAACTACTGTTCCCTATGGATTTTAAGTGGTATGCATCTCATTTATTTTATTTCATTGCAGGGTTATTGTTGGATTAATGTTAAAAAAAAATTATATTTTGCAGTAAAATTTTAAAATTGTGTGGTTGACTTTTTTTTTCTTTTTCTTTTTTTTTTTTTTTTTCTTAGCCTTTTCTTAAACGAGAGGAGTATATAAAGCTTCACACATTTCTGAAGATCATCAGTACCCCACAAAATGGAGTGGCCTGTGTTGAAACACCCTTCCACATCTCTCATCAGCGGTCCGACAGGATCCGGTAAGACATATTTTGATCCGGTAAGATATATATTATAACGAGTCATCGAAGAAAGTCTGCTTTCTCCTATGCCTCAGCGTATAATTTATTGCTATGGAGCATATCAACCTATTTTTAGTAAAATGAAAAATGTGCAGTTTGAAGAAGGACTACCATCGAACCTCAATTCCCTGCAAAATGCACTAATTATCATTGATGATTTAATGTCTGAGTTAGCGAGCGATACTCGTTTAAGTAAACTTTTTACGAAAGGAAGCCATCACCGAAATCTTTCTATAATATTTATCGTTCAAAATTTATTTCAGCAGGGTAAAGAGATGCGAACCATTCATTTGAATTGTCATTACATGATACTGTTCAAAAATCCTA
Source organism: Stegodyphus dumicola (assembly GCF_044657685.1). Lineage (NCBI taxonomy): Eukaryota > Metazoa > Arthropoda > Arachnida > Araneae > Eresidae > Stegodyphus > Stegodyphus dumicola. The sequence goes on from NC_140768.1 coordinate 279,912,063, forward strand.
GAGATAAATGTCAAGTCGTACATTTGGCAAGGCAGATGTTCCCCGGGAAAACAAAGGCTTTTCAGGAAGTCTTCCAGGATGCAACTTCAAACCCTTACAGTTATTTACTAATAGATTTAAGACCAGAAACCCAAGAAATGTTAAGGTTACGTACAGGCATTTTCACTTCAGATAAGCATTTTGTTTATGAACTCCGTTAGTTGCTGTTGCACTCAACAAGTTTTCTCCTTCAGTGATTTAATTTGTAGGTTTTTTAAAATTTAAAACTCTCTTTTACATTGTAAAAGAATAAAATTTGCCAAACCGAATTTTTTTTTTTTTTTTTTTTTTTTTTTTTTTTTTTTTTTTGAAAATTAGATTATTTAAAAAATGTCCTAAAATATAAGATCTGCACAAAAAGCGGTTGCTTATGCGACCTTTATAAAAGAGAAGGAATTGTTAAAGTACCAATCATTTGAGGTCCAGATGTCGAGCCTGGAACATCTTAAACTCCTAGGCAAAAGTAAAGTAAAAAAAACTCTTCTAAGAAAATGTCCCAATAGTGTTATTAAAAGTGTATGTGAATGTGCTTTAAATGTATTACAGAGTAACGTTCCTTTGTCTAAAAGACAGAAACGTAAACTGGCCGTATATAAACGGACTTTGCGTACATTAGGTGATAAAAAGATACCCTTATTTAAAAAACGGAGACTATTGGTACAAAAAGGTGATGGATTTCTTTCGTTGCTCATTCCTGCCGCAGTTTCTGTACTGAGCACATTAATTAATGGAGTTCGCTCGTAAATTTATCCTTGTACCCTCGGATCGAGAATTAGAATTTGCTGAAAACCATTTATCAGATTTAGATCAGCAAATGAGCACCATTTTAAACGAGAAGTTATCCGAAGATGAAAAAGCCAAGCAATACCTTCAAATACTTCAAAAATATGTAACATTTCCCCAATTAAAATCAGAAACACAAGAAAGTGTTCAGCTTAGCAAAGAAGAAGAGAAAAAGTTTACCATGGAAGAAGAAATTGTGAATTCCGCTCCAGTGAAATTTAAGAACATTGCCAAAAGAATTATAGACTTTTTAAAACTTCACAATGATATTATTACATGGACTCCATCTAAAGAATTAATCATGAACCAAGTTAAAATTAATAATTCTAATGTTCAAGACTTGGTGAATTATTTGTTAAGAAATCAACAGACCAAGCCTGTAGGTTATGAAGAGTAAAAAATTCTTAGATGTTGTAGATTTTCCCAGGGAGTTTGTAAAAAACAAGTATCTGTTTACAATGTATGCTAAACCTAAATGTGTAAAAAAGAAAAGAAAATTGTATTCAACTTCTTGGATAAAATATTAAATAAAAAGAAAGATATTAGTTAAATTTGGTGTGTTTTTATGTGTGAAAAAATATTTTTTAATTTCAGGTTGAAAAAAAATGATCCAGTTTTTTTTTAAAGGTAAGTTTTTTTTCCTTAAAAAATGTGCAGATGTCATGAGTAAAATAAATCTTTTTTTTTTCCAGTAATTTACAATGGAAAATAATTTTTAAGCTTAAATGAAACCTTTAAAATTTATTCTATAACTAAAAGGTAAAAGAAAAGTTATTTAAGAAAATTGTAAATTGCACTTTATTAATAAGAAAGACAAAACTAAAATTCCAAGCAAATTAATATTTTATTTCTTAAAAATCATTTTTACACCATACCTTTTCTTCACAAAATGAAATACATGAAAATCGCTACTTCTTACAGAAAGATTAGATACAATTGATTCCAAACATAATCCTTGACATCGTTTTAACAAATAATAAGTACAATATTGTCCACAAACATTTGATGTTACACTCTGAAGAGAAACTTGATTCCATGTCACACAGTTAAACTTGCTAGTAAATTTTGCTATGTCATCACCATAAGTCATGGGAGGAAGTCCATAAGAATCGAAAAATTCTAAAGTCTGATTATTTTCAATGAAGAAAGCCAGCCAGTGCGTCCTTTTCTCGTTGTGTTTATCAGTGTTGACTACAATAGCTGCTGGGAAACGATGAACATCTGGGATTTTATCTGAAGGGAAAACTCCAGTGTAGTACTTTGCTGTCCATTTGTCATGAGAGAGTATTCTATGAATTTCTGAAGAATTCATTAGTTACCAAAATCGTAGATAATATTTCTAGATTTATTGATTTCTATTAAGTTTTCAAATTCTGCATAGACTATTAACGATGTTGTTATTGGCAGAGGGAAACCGAATTTTACCTCCAGTCTCAAATTACTATGACGGACTAAATTCAAGTGAGAACCACACAAGTCAGGTGATAGATCGAAAAGAAATAAGCAGTATCCTTCTGGATACTCTGATCTCGAAAGATACAATCCTCGGTTTTCTGCATTGGCAAATAAATTCTGATAAGCACGAATAAAGGTTTTATTCATGAAATCAGGTTGAAGAGGATTGTGAGGCATAGGTTGCCCATCTACGTAAATGCCAATAAAATTGATATGATTGTGCTTAAATTCGAAGGGAGATTTTTTATAGTTTCCGTTGAAAGCATCATTATCGACACAAGCAACAATTAAGCGTTTAGGCATCTGGCCCGTAAAAATACTATCTTGAACAAAACTCATATTTCCTGATGGAATGGAATACACTTTGCAAAGCACTCGGTTGATAGGATATTTCGCTGTCGCTTTTTCTAAACTTTTTGCATGCCCTAAAATTACACCTGGACTGACTCGAACTTTGCGTACAAATAATGAGGCATGTTCCAATGACACTTTAAAATTCCCCTCCCCCAGTAAACAAAATTCCGGTTTGCTGCGGATAAGTTTAATTTTCATATCGACCATGTTCAACAAAAGTCTTTCTTGATGAAACATATCTAGATGTAGCCGTCCAATCATATCCACTGTAGCACTAAGTTTAAATTCTTCTGCTCTTTTATTGAATCCCTCATTAGGTTGCTTATCCGCAGTATCAAAAACATTCATACGGCCTGCTGTATCTTTAAAATATAATTCTGATGATAATTGAGAAGTTTTCGTATCAAAACCATGATTAAGTAATTTTTCTATGATGGCTCTGTAAGGGTACGTGTTATTGCCGGAGGAAATAAGTCTTTCATTTAAGCTTATATCAACTTGAGAAAAGAGGGAGTGCAGAAACAAATTCACGGGTCCCACTTTATCATCTTTTCCGAGAGAGCCGCCATTGCTTTTCAAAATTTTAACTTTGACGTATAACTGAGTTTGAGATAAATCCAAATAGTCATCGCCACTACCCGCGACATTGAATTCGACAGGACTTCCATCCGACACATTCGCAAGGGGATGAAATTCTATCCATTGTCCTCTTTCTATAACTGTTTGGGTTGGAGGTAATGTAAATAAATCGAGTTCAGATTTGGCGCATTCTGGAGAATCTTTTAAGAGGAAAGCCATTATGAGTTGAAAATGTCACGTCTTTGCACTTTCCTGGCTTTAGACGAAATGAAGCGTTTGGGAGATTTGCGTTTCCTTTTAAACTTTCCGTGACCAATCATCTCATCTGCTTTTTGAACTGCTTTCCTTGCTAATTTTTTTCCACTTTCTTTAGATCTGGTTTTAAAGGCTGATTTAAAATTTTCTCCTGATATCACATCGTTTGCAATTTGCGTTCCTGCACGTAGAGCTTCTTTTCCAACAGTTTTTGCTCCCTTAATTAAAAATGGCATGGCACTACGGAAAAGTTTCGCAAAAAATCCACCTATTCCGTATCCTTTCTGTAAAACCATTCCCTGATAATACGGCAGACCTTTTCCAGTTTGTCCCACATAATAATCCTCAAAGTGTTTGGTGCAACAAGCATATGGAATGAGCATTTTTGATACAGCTTTTAGAACGTTTACACTATGAATGAATAATTTTTTCTTTTGGTAAAGCTTTTTATAGAATTTGTCTCAAACGAAAGTGGAGCACTATGAAAACTTTACCTCTTTCAAACGGCACCAGACTCCCCGAATGAGACCTTATTTCGATTTCAATCGTTTGAAAATGTTGACGAATCACTGGTAAATAAAAAGGTCGAGAGTAATGTTTGTCAATAATCTCTCCGTCTTTCCCTTCCACTGTTACAATTTTCAGAAGGGGGGTTTGTACGTCACCTACGATTTGTGGTTCAACTAAATCACAGTATACATACATAACGGGGAAAAAACCATTCGGATTCGCTACGAAAGGACTTTGGACACTTCCTTCGTAAACACCCGGTTCAAATCCTAAGAGCTCAGCTAGTCCTCCGTGAAGAACCACTTTTGATTGTTCATCCGTCTTTATCATTACTCTTTTCGTAATGTTATGATAAGAAAATTCAATTTTGTTTTTATGAGAAACTAAAGTCATAGCTTTTAATATGTCCGGTATCGTTTCATAATAACCAGGAGGAATATGCCGTCCTTCCAGTTCTCCATTGTGAACAGCAAACCCAAATAAATTATTATCTTTTCCGACATTATACCATGAATGAGGGTAAATAATATTTAGGAGAGCTAGTTCCCAGTCCCCATTACTAAGATCAATAGGAGACGGTAGTTGGGTAATAAATCGAGAAATTTTATTGTCTGGAAAAAATCTCCTAGAGCTATCGCTTATGAGTGTTACGTAGAAGGACATTTTCGCTCAAATGAAAAGTAAAATACAGTACGCATGTTTTTATATCATTTTCAAATTTGAAACCCAAGTATTAAATTTTTCAGGGTAACCCTGAAATTTAACAAAGTATTCTGATTTTCCCCAATGCTTTCTTGTCTTCAGTACCTTTTCGACAGGATAGTACCCACAGTCCGCTACTTTTTGTAATTCTTGTTTATAGAAGGTTCCTTGTATATCTTCTCCCGCTAAATCTCTTAATTTATAGACGATAGGATTTCGACGAATTATTTTATGGATTGTAAAAATTTCTCTTGTCCAGTTTTGTTCGTATCCTTTCTCGAAGAGCATTTTTTCGCGGCTGATGCGTACCGTGTCTCCAATCTTTAAATCTGAAGGAACAGGTTTTTGTGCTGATTGCTGACCGTACAAAGTTTTCCAAATTTTTTCTTGATTTTGTAGCGTAACCGATGCAGGTTCTGTCTTAATACTTCGATGCCATGTGTTGTTATAACTGGATATCAATTTATCTATAACATCGATGTACCTTCGTGTATTCATTTCGGTAAAGTATTTCCACATTTTAGTTTTAAGGGTCCTATTAAACCGTTCCACGACAGAAGCTTTTGTATTATTGTGTGTCGTAAAAAAGTGGATATTTTTCTTTTTCAAAAAATTTTGGACTTGCTTATTGGTAAACTCTTTTCCTGCATCTGTCTGTAAAGACTCGGGTGTACGTTCCGAAAATATCTTTTTGAAAGCAGATTTAATGGACACAGCTGTTTTATCTTTGAGAGGGATAGCCCAAGCGTATTTGGAAAAAATATCTATGCACGTCAGTAAATATTTATAACCACTATTAAAAGATACCAGCGATTGCATATCCACTAAATCAGACTGAAATTGTTCGTCGATGCCCCCTACAATGACTCGGTTGCGTTGGAATCTGTGCCGCAGAGGTCTGTGAAGCGTATAAGAATCTTTCGCCTGCAACCATCTTTTGATTTCTTTGCTTTTTACTCCAGAAACACGTTGTAAAGCATTTATACCACCGAAGCTTGCCGGCTGCGCTGGATCCCGATATGTCAGATTCAGAATTTCTGACATTACAACAGGAATTTTTATCAACAGAAAAAGTTATGTTCATCCTCGGGCAAGCACTACCCAAATAAAATGATAAATCAAAGTGAACATTTATTTATACTTTTTTATACCCCGCTTCACCTAATCCTAATAACATCTTTTTTAAAAATATTAACTATTTAGTATTTTCTTAGTTAGAAAATTAAAATTCATGCAGAGTCACTCAAAAAGTATACAATTTTTTTAAAAAACAAAACAAAACAATATTTTGAAACAAAAAAGAAAGCAATACAAAAAAGTGAATAAAAACTAATATTTTATTTTATTTTTTCAAAAAGAAATATTCAGTAAATCTTTAAACAAATTAGTTTCTTCACATACATATAAATTTTGAATAATATTCAGTACATCATTTACATTAATCATCAAAAAAGTCATCAGTAACAATTAGTTTACTAAAATTTATATTACATTCATTTTCACGAATGAAGTCATTTGCTATCTCAGGCCAATTAACTGTAAACAAAGACTGGTCAAAATAAGTTTCACATTTTTCAGCACGGCTTGTTGATAAGCATTCATGTCCGAGCTGATTATTAATCCCTTGTTTGCAACCAAAACACACAAAAGGTTCTGAAATTTTTTTAGAAATAAATTTTTCAATACACTTACACAAAGAGTCCTGCAGCTCATGAAATCCATTTGGATGGTCTGGATTACCAGCATATTCATTCAATTCAAAATGTGTATCACCAACCACCTGCTTTTTCACAAAATATTTAAGAGTTTTAGAAATAAGTGTTTCCTTCGCGACACCACATATTTCGCTATATATGGAGTCCAGTTTGCGTAAATGTTCTTTCCTCAACAGAACACGTTCCGGTACAAATTCAAATCGTAAATCTTTTCTTTGGAACAATCTTTGTAGTGATATAATTAGTTCACCGTTGACATTTTGTTTTGAAACACACACATCTTTCTTCACAATAAAAACACTATCGGAACCTTCAAAGGAAGCAAATGTATTGGTATGATCGCTCAATTCTTTCCATACTAGAGGAGAAAGCGAAACTCCATCTTTGCTAGGATGTAGCAAATCGTTGTCATCAGTCACATATTTCCGAACGTGAACACGAGTCAAACCTAAAAAACACGATACAGTGACAAAAATATCCCCTCCGAGATGAAACATATTCTTTGGCAAAGAATCAAGCTTCAGCAAAGTTTCGTCATATGAAGCACCGCAAAACTTCTTTGATGATAAACATGAATTTGCAGCTAGACGTTTCATTATGCACAACAGTATAACAAAGCAAACACAAAACTAAATAAGCAACGCGTGGTAACAACTTCCAAAATTTAGCAAGTAATGAATTTCGGAGGCAATCCAGCGGTTGAAACTCGGCTCCGAACTTTTTACTTTGTCTGAATACGCGGATTGGTTAAGAGGGCATGACATCATTTTTCTGCTTTCTGATTGGTCCACAGAAATGTATTCGTTCACCTACGCGGATGTCTACACAAAGGGAGTGAAAAGGCAGACGCCATTTCCCAACCAAATCATGCACAAACATGATAAGGGTGACGTCATTTACCCACCAAGAAAATTCTTCAAAATGGCGGCTATAGAGGAAATCCAAGATGGCGGAGCACGGAAAAACCTTATGCAGATAATTAAGAACCATATCAACCAAGGAATTGTGGGGTATCGCTTAAAGACTTGGATGCGGTCCCCCTCAATCCCTTTTTATTAATTATTGGGTGGTAGCGAGTTCGTACCCCGTGAAAAGGAAATATATTACATTTTCATATTATTTTTTTTTACGATCCTGTTACTTTTAGATGATGTTCTGGACGCTAGATGGCGCCAGCAGTAACATAGCTTCAAGAAAATCAGTACAGATGTAAAAATATCATTTTAAATCTTTCCCTGCAGATAATAAATAATTTTAAAAAATTTCTTCCATTCGAAAATAATATCACCCACTTAGCAGAAAAAAAAATCATTTGATAAATTGAAAATATTAATTAAAAATTAAGGACAAAATAATCTTTATAATATCTTAAAGAAGGTAATCAATGGTCGAAAAAAAATTAAGAAATTAAAATGTCTTCTACCCCTCTTTCATCGTTTAAAAGAAACTTTTCGATCGGTAAACTCGTTGAACGCTTTGCCTTTTTTTTTTCTAAGTACGAATTTTTAGTCTTGTGTGGTAACAAAAGCGTGGCTCAGTGGTTAAAGCGCGTAGCTGGAGATCTCGACATCGTGGGTTCGGGCCCACGCAATTTTTGAAACTGTCATGAAGGGCAGCATAAATCACCGTACAAAACAAAATGGCCGATGTTCTCCAAAGACCACGTGATTAATAAATTAAATAGGTAAGTTAAATAATAATTAATTAAATCCTTCATAAATACTTACCGAATAAAATTAATGAATGCCTCGGCGATTCAGCACGCACGGCATGGCGGGAAAAGGATGAGTCATTCCAAAGGAACACCACGTGATCCAATATGGCGGGCGGACGTCACGTGATCAAACATGGCGGATGGAAGTCACGTGATCCAATATGGCGGAGGCCACGCCCCCGTTACGTCATCCTTTGTTCTATTACGTCATGGCGGCATCCTTTTGCCGCATATAGTGGGGGGTATACTACTAGTATTTATTTAAATCTACTAATATGATGTTGTGAACTTTTACAGAGATTCGTGTTTATTTCACTGTGTTTTAGTTTTTACATGTTGTTAAAAGGTTATACACTCTTTTACTTATTTGGTTAATTATTGCATTTTGCGTTATAATTTTAGTGTGCACTTTAATTTAATCGAATATGTGGCCACGTATTGCATTTAGTTCATCTATAGCATAGTCTGTAATTCTGAACCGATCGATGTTCAAATTGTGAAAACAGCTCAATTAGAAATCGAGATATAAGCAGAAACTTTCCTGACTGGCATTGGCGACAGCTTTTGTCGCCAAGTTGGCAACATTAGGAAAATTTTCGTCAATTTGGTGAATTTCAGGAAAAAGCATTTTCGAAGGTCTAGCAATGATTTTTCCAGAAGCTTCCAAAAGGCCAAGGAAACGGCTGTATTTGAGCCCTGGAGTCAGTTTAATTTAAAGTTAGCTGAATCACTGAGTTTGAAGTTAGCTTATAACTCAACGATTCAGCTACTGCGCCTTTGTTCAATGAGTAAATTTTTATTAGGTACTTTTCCATTTTTTTCCGGCGCAAGCGATCAAGTCGCCAAAAATGGCACAACCGATGCCAAATGGAATATCCTCGCTGGTAGCCATTCGCGGTAATTAAGTCAATTACGATGCAATCACACCGCTCACTCGAAGACGAAAATATAAAAAAGGCAAAGTCAAGGGTTAAATTCATCAATTTTAATGAGAATGCACTAACAAAGTAAAGCACTGCGGTTTTACATAATTTTTGAGTAAGCCATTCATACGAATTGAAATAATTCTTGCACTTAAACTTGTATTCCAAATTAAGATATAACTTGAAATTAATATAGATAATTCCTGAGAGAATTAGATTTTTGTAGCATAGTTTACGTGAGATGAGATCAAGTGATATGAAACGACGAATCAAGATGTTGTACCATGAAAGCATACTAAATTCTTAAATTAATGCCTTTTTACAAATTTATTGTCTATATATCGATATTAAAACATTTATGCCTTAAAAACTTCTTTGAATCATTTTCACATTCTTTGAATCATTAGTAAAAAATTTTTTATGTGTGTTTTCGCCAATAAATTCTGCTTGGCGAGATCTGGGCCGGCGAAACGGAAAAGTACCTTTTAATAGTTTACAGTGTGAGGAATATCGATAGTTTTCACGTAATTTGGAGACTTCGTCTTATCTCTGTTGTTTTCCTTCAGCTATTTGTTGTCAGATGTTATCTGTTCTAATAAAGCGCAAATTTCAAGCGCATTGATTCAGCAACATCATATATGTCTGTCTCTTTGTCACGGACAAATATCAGTAAAACCTAATTGAAGTCAGACGGGGCTTATGCTATGGTCACAAAAGCACTCATCTCAACTCCGCCATACACACACACACTCGATTGTATTTAAAATAGGTACAAAGCATACCCTATCCGTTCATGAAAACAAGTTTTTTGGCTACGCCCCTGAGCTAAGGAAAATTTTACTTTATCTTCAAAGGAAAATTTTACTTTATCTTCAAGTCTTTTTTACAGTATTTTCTTTTATTATCTTATCTCCTTTTCAATAAGAACATTAAACAAATTCGGCCTAAGTTCGATTTAAAATTTTTATCTCAAGAACACTTCTACAGGAAATATGAAAAAGCTGCATCCTTTTTGTTTATTAGGTTTCTTTGGAGGGTTGGCGTACTCAACGAAAACACAACAAATGAATGACAAGGGCATGACACTAGGAGGCAGATAGTAGTATAACGGGATACCCTTCCTAGATATCTTTTTTATGATTGCCATTCAGTCCCAAAGGTCATTCACTTTTTTGTTTGTTTTCGCGATACAGTTCCTTTGCCCTTGCTTGGTTCTTTCGCCGACGGTTTTATCTTAGCTTCCTAGCACTACACAAATAAAATAGGACACAAATTCATTTATTTATACTCTACATCAAAGCGCACACCTCTGATTACGATTAAAATTTTTTATTCATTTATAAGCAGAGCAAAGGTGGGAGTATTAAAGTGATTGCTATTCATGACAACTACGGTCCACAGACGTTTGAAAATCCGTTAATTCTCAAGGAGGAGGCGTTCAGCATGGAATAATACTTGGCGCAATATTTAGCTTTTCTAGAAAATAGCATTAGACCGTTGTCAATCTTAATGATGTTACATTTTATCATGGCTGGTTTACCTCGGGATGAAGAATTATCACTCTGTGCAGGTTGGTCAGAGCCGTAGCTAGGGTTTTCAGTGCCCGAGACAACTGATGATTTTGCGTCCCGTCCTGTTTGCCAAGAATGGAAAATTTCACAATGGACATTTCATTCTAAAATTCGGGCTGGCTGCATGGGCGTTTTCGGGGTTTTCCCCACGTGTAACGTGTATACGAGCCAGTTTCCCTTAGAAAGTCCTCCACGAAGGTATTCCTCCCCTTAGGGAGATAGCCCTAGTGTGCTTTGCCGTAATTAAATAAACCAATCATTCTAAAATTTCGTAACATCCATTTGGCGCCCTCTGGAGGCTTCACCCGGAGACATATTTCCCTCTTACTACGCCACTGAGGTTGGTCAAGGATTCCTGATCAGCTGATGCATCGCATCCAGTTCCATACCCGGAGACAGATTTCCCTCTTACTACGCCACTGAGGTTGGTCAAGGATTCCTGATCAGCTGATGCATCGCATCCAGTTCCATAATATTCGCTTCAACAGTTATAAGACCATTAAATTTATAACTAGTAATACTGGGGATATTATTTTGAATCCCTTTTGTCAAACTAGCCTTCCCTCCTCCCGGCGGGGAAATGCAAAAATAGGAGAAGCGACAATCATTTTATACCGAAAGCAATGCCGCGGAAAACAGTAATGAAAAATGAAAAAAATATGATTTTAGAATTCTGAAATGGTTATGAACTCGATTGCTATTAATCTCACTAACTAAACAAGATAATTTCGTGAAAGTGAAAAGCTTCAAGGAAATACAATTCAACAAGAGAAGAAGCTTTGAGGATAATTTTTTCAGAATCAGAGTCAAAACTGCAGTCAAATAACCCCACAATGGTCGTCACGCCTGTCATTTTTTGCAAAATTTATTTTGCAAAAAATGAATTTTCCTGAAGAAGAAAGACATGTATCTAATAACATTCGAAATCGATACAGTTTTTTTACGCTAAACTAAGGTTTATTCCTTTGGCTCATTTTAAATTTTGCACTGAAGTGAAGGAAGTAATATAAAAATCTTATCAAAAGGGAGTAAAATGTTTTTAAAATAAAATTCCATAACATTCTCTAGCGCTAAACACATCAACTGCCACTTTCTTAAAAAATAAATAAATAAAAACGGAAGCCATATGGCAACGATAAAGCCTACGCCAAAGATGGTCGACGACAGACGTATAAAACCTTCCAAAATGTTGTATCTAATATTTCAGCTGCTTCACTTCAGGCATTCATCCTGGTTAAGCAGGCGAGAGAAGCTCTTGAAGTGTTGAAAAAAAAAAAAGTTAATTATTTCCTACCCTTACCCCGGGAGACACGGAAATAATCATAACACGGGTCTAAAATAAAGTGTTTCTCCTGACAGCGAAAAGCGAGACGGCGAATGAGCATCAATTCCGTAACTTGCAGCGTTGGCTTCATTCATTATCTGTAAATAAACGAGGAACATTTAGAATTGTGAGCGCTGGCTGGCAATTATGATGTAGCAGACGATAGACATGATTTAAACACCTTAACAATTTCGGGTATTCTTCGTTCACCAGCTATAACAAAGTTATGAAAAAAAGAAAGTTGGGGGGGGGAGGAGATGAAAAAAAGATTTAATAGTAGTTTAATTCAGTTAAAAACCACAGGTAAATATTTGCCTTCCATTAAAAGTTGTTATTTTTAACATTATCGAAGAATGAAGAAACTGTTAAGCTTCGGTTAAAGAAAGAAGAGAGGCGTAGTAAAAAAAATTCAAACTTTCAATTAATTCCGAATAGCAAACTTCCATTATTCCGAACTTTGGGAATGGCAACGTACGAATAAAAATTAAAGGGAAACAATTAACTTTGTAGTGTTTTATCTCTGTCTTGGCTGTTGTAGCACGAGATGAAGTCCATAAATTTTACCGCTGCCAGAGCGCTACGCTTGCTGCAGTTTGTAAGGATTATGTTAATTTTATGAATAACTAGCTGTACCCGCCCGGCGTTGCCCGTGCATTTAGAAAATGCAGATAAGTGAATAGCGCAGGAATAGTAGTGTAGGACATGTAGACTGTCTCTCTCTCTTCCCCCCCCCACAAGCTACAAAAAAGAAATGAATTGTAATTAATCGATTTAATGTATCGTCAAAACAGCAAACTAACGCTAGAATAAAGAAATCAATTGTTACAATCGAACGTTATTTGAAAACAAATAATAATATCAGTGAGTCAAAAAAACCGTGATTAATTAATTATAAATAATAAGCTACAAAAAAGAAATGAATTGTAATTAATCGATTTAATGTATCGTCAAAACAGCAAACTAACGCTAGAATAAAGAAATCAATTGTTACAATCGAACGTTATTTGAAATCAAATAATAATATCAGTGAGTCAAAAAAACCGTGATTAATTAATTATAAATAATAAGCTACAAAAAAGAAATGAATTGTAATTAATCGATTTAATGTATCGTCAAAACAGCAAACTAACGCTAGAATAAAGAAATCAATTGTTACAATCGAACGTTATTTGAAAACAAATAATAATATCAGTGAGTCAAAAAAACCGTGATTAATTAATTATAAATAATTTTTTTAAAATTTTTCTAATTCAAAAATCGAAAATCGGGCTTCGAGGTCTGGTGGCCAGCCCCTTTGTGCTTCCGTATAAAAAATTCCAGGTCCCTGCGTGCGATAGATTTGGCTGGAGAGCTCGGTCAGACAGACAGACAGACACATTACACTTGCTTTTATTATTATAGATTAATTAAATTTTGAGTTAAACTTCCTTTCCTATCGATTCTTAATTTTAACTTACCACTTCCGGCCAGAACGTAGTTTAAGAATTATTATTTATTCCATTATTATTTCATTACTGCATTATTTTCTTCTTTCGAGGTAAAAAAGGAGGGATGCTATAGCTAGGTGGGTTTTTATAACTCGCAGTAACAGGCATATAATGCTACAACATTTGGCAAGCGTTGTTGAAAATAAAATTTGGAAATATTTAAACTGTCACTGGAACTTAAGAAATATTTTAACCGTAAGAAAGGATAACGCGAATTACCGAAGTTTACGTGTGAAATGTACTTTAAGTATGGAATAATTACCATAAAACAACAAAACACCCTTTTAAATGTTTCTAAAATGTAATCATGTGTCTAAGACGTTTGACCTCACGAAAAAATTTCTATGAAGCATTCCCCCCCCCCCAATGGTTCATTTAAATATTCTCCTACTACACAACATTCGAAAAATTGATAGTTTATTTTTGAAATGTCAGAGAGAACAAAATTCCAGGCATGTAGCGAAACGCCCTAGCCTTGAAACTGCCGCGTAGGCAGAGTACAGGCAGTTAAAAACTTCATCCATTCCTAGCCTTCGCTCGATCAGTATTTTAGCCAGTTTACATCTGGATACTTTATTTCGATTAATAACATATGTAGAATTGAGGCAGTTAACATTATTTTCACCTTTTTAAAATTCAATGCAATGCTATACAAACTGAAGCCAAATGCATTTAAATTTAAGCCCAATGTAATTCCACATTTCTTGAAAAGATTTAAAAAAAAAAATAAAAAAAAAAAAAGAATGAAAAAAATCTGAAAGGTTTCAGATTTTAAATTACGTCCAAAGTGGCGTTTTTTTTAACATTTTGTGGGATACATTTATTTATTAAATATCAAGTTCTTCGCACTTAAACCGTAAAATTCAGTTCAACAGCAATATCGCAAAATAGTTTTAAAATGAGCCTGTCCTTTAGAATTTCCGATACAGAGACTCACGCGCTGGTGATAAAAGTATTTTTTCTGTACAACATTGCCATTGCTCGCTTTGAAATCCTTGAATTTTTTAATCAAAAATTCGTTAAAGTTTTACAAAATAGGAAATCGATCATAAAACAAATTCCAAATTTCCAATTTGGGCTTCCACATGTCCATATTCGCAGTAGGATTAAGTCATTCAAAATTCGATGTCTCTATGTACCGTTGTTTTATCACAATCGCAGAAATATATGCAGATTTTTCATTATTTAATTTCTTCAAATATAATGCAGGACTCTAACATTTGGTGGCAACAGTTTGAAAAGTGAACCGACGTTTATAGGAGTCCGACGCAAAATCGCAAAACGAAAACAATAGTCCTTCAGGGACAAAGCCCCTTTGGACTAAAAAGTGATAGGCTAGAATTTCCCAACTCCTTCTCCCCCCAAAAAATACAGTGGAATTAGCGTCTCATTATTTATAAATTACCATATTTGACGTCGTAAAAGACGCCCCCTTTTTTTGTGCACATTTTTGAAGGATGAAACTTTATTACTGATCATTATAATGAATTTACAGTATTTTAAAAAGAAAGTAATACAAATACAAAGTAATACTTTCTGCAAATACCCAATCTTGCTGGGGGGGGGGAACCTCTTAATCTTCTTCATCAAAACCCAGACGCTCATCTCCACAGCTAAATGAAGAGTCAGTTGAGACCGCTTCTAAATCAGCATCTGAATCCTCATACAACAAATTGTTCTCTGTGCCATCCAGTGCATTACTAATGCTACACTTCTTACATGATTTTAACCACAGTCTCTTTTTTCACAGCATCTCATGAAGCTTTGACACATTCACAAATTCCAAATTTGGGCTTCCAGATGCTCATATTCCAGTGGAGAACTATGTTATTCAAAATTTGATATCTCTAGATATCGTTTTTCTTTCACAATACTTTCATGCAGGTTTTCCATTCCTTCTTTAAATATAATGCAGGGCTCCAATATTTGGCGGCAACAATTTGAATAGTGAAACGCCGTTTTACAGTGGACGACGTAAAATGCCAAAACGAAATTAATAGCCCTTCTGAGCAAACTTCCCCTTCGGGCTAATAATCATAATCAACAGCACGGAGACAGTCTTATTCTGTAAAGCGACTGCCCCCAAATTAATAGCCCTTCTGAGCAAACTTCCCCTTCGGGCTAATAATCATAATCAACAGCACGGAGACAGTCTTATTCTGTAAAGCGACTGCCAACCAAGAAAGGGGGTACAAATTAAGTCGAAACTGAGTCATAAGTAATTAGATTTGATCAAGATTGATTTTCATTATAAGAAATTTGCTCTTATCAAAATAAAAAAAAATAACTTTTACCTTCTTGGAATAGATTCGATTGACCTAAATGACGATGGGTTTCTATCACTACAAACACTACATAACAAAAGGTTAGGTTATAGCTACTTAAAATTCAGAGGCGATACGAATCTCAGGGACAAGGGGATCCAGTTTTTTAAAGACCTGTTCTTGGCACATTCCCAATTATATCATCAATCACCTTTCATTCCATACAGACTGCGACGAAAATAGATAATCATAGCCTTTTGCAAATTAGTTTAAATTTTTCATTTCTCCCCCAATACTATTTAGATTATATTTGTGTTCTTTTGCACGCAGTACATTGGCCCTTCAACCATGCGAAAAATCGCAATGACAAAAGGCACAATTTGCAAAAAAGTATTGTATCTCCTTGATTATGTCATGAGGTTATCACATCTGCGGCGCTAGATAAAACTTTACCGAGAAATCTGCTTCTCTCAATATTGGTTTAAAAGGTAGGTCAAGAGCTGTGTCCCGGCTATGTATGCGGGACATTTTGCAACGCTGGCGAAAAGGTCTCGTTTTCAAGCTCTGTCTCGCATACGTTTTCGCAAAAAAAAAAAACTCATTTTTTCGTGTAAGTCAACCAATCAGATATCACGAAAGCGAAGATTTCGAAAATGTTTCCTTCGACGCGCATTCAAGAATAGCTTGGACGTCTGACGATAACGGTTAAGCTGCCCTCTACCGCGCGTCACAAGAAACATTTCCAAGAATCTTCGCTTTTGGAAATCTGATTGGTTAGCTTATGCGAAGATTTCCCAGAAGTGCATTTCTATTTTCCTTCCTACTCGAGACGGAGAATGCTCAGCGAAATATCTTCGCCAGCGTGGCCAAATGTCGCGAGTACGTACTCGGGACACAGAGCCCAGCACAAAATGTTTCGGTTTGGAACTCTTCCGTTCCATGCTGGAAGAAACTCGCTTCTCAAAAAAGTTTCTTCTGGCGTCAAGCTTCGCTATATGTGATAGCGCCATAATGGAAAACGTTTTGGGCTAAAAATGGGCATGAGAAATATATAAAAATATTATTGGCAGGAATGCGGTCGAAAATCGTAAGTTTCCTGCCTAAGATTTGAAAAGTCTGCATATGTGAAAGAAATGCCTACACTTTAAAATCCATTTAATTATGCAACTGAGAAGTTCTCGTCTACCTTAATCTTCAGTTACAAGAGATTAATCTGTACCGTTAAACAAGTTAAAATGCATCTTCGAGATAAATATCAGAGAATTTTATAATTGTTTTTAAAGTGAAGAATTATCTTCAAGCAAAATCTCATTCTCGTGGACTCAACAACAGTTCTTAGCTGCTTTTATTTCCGAGAAAAGTCCTTTTTTCATAAACCAAGACACCTGTCACATTTCTATACGAAAACAATATTAAAAGACGAGCATTTATAATTAATTTTGACGACATATAGCAAAATCTTTCAGCTTGTATCATATAAAATATTACTAAAATAAAAAAACTTCATTCATCATGTTATGAAAGAATCTTGCAAACAACTAGACTTATTATAACTGTAGTTTTAGTTTCATCAATAAAATATTTAAAGAATGCTTAGCTTTTACATGCATAATTACTTCCATTTCTGGATCACAAATCACAGAAAGACAAGTATCTAACATACCCTTCACAAAACAGATTAATAAACTCTGGATTAGATTCTTTGAGTAGCATGAAAATGCTTTTACTGCTATTTGTTTGAATGGGATCTCAATATATTCAAACTCGTCTACTATTTAATATCGACAATCTTAACCTCGAAGGACAGCGAAATACTACTTCATTTCCTTTAGAACTATCTACTTCTGTGACAGGATAAATGACTCTTATATTTCTTCTGTTCAGCTGTGCGTGGGATATGTTATGGCAGCGAGCTGCAGCAATAATAAATAGTGATAAACAGTCTTTATTTTATATGACGCCTGTTTAGCCATTTAACCTACATCGTTTAAAATATACACAGTTAGAGTATTCCAACCCCGTGTGACCCACAGATTATACTAAGGTACTGTTTTGTCTGAATCAAAAGACATCGTTTCCTTTAGTTTATTTGAACGAAAACGGAACTCCAGTATTAATAGGAAATTCTGATATCAATGCAGTATTTCGTTTAACAGTTGATAAAACTGATCAAGCCTTCCTTTTCTTCGGAAGATCAAAATAAGTGCAAAATTTGAACTGCTGAGTGAGGATGATAACATCATGAAAAGACAATTTCTAGAAGAAGAGGAAGTTTCATGGGCTCTGTCCATCTCGTCAAGAAGATCTGATCTGTATATTTTGTCATGAAGCTTAAGCTAAAATGTACAGCTTGTTTCAGAATGCAGAGTCTCTTTAAAATACTTTTTTTCCTCCACCCCCTTCACACTACTTTTTTATCCTACATATACCGTATTAGTTGAATTCACCTTTCACTTGTTTTATCATTTCATTTGATTTTTATGATACCATATTTTAATTTAATATTTATTTACTTACTTTTACTTTATTTTACTATTTCATTTAAGTTTTGCGATATTTTAATTTTTTATCTACCTGCTTATCAATAATTTAATTACATTTCAATTTCCTTTATTTATTGTTTTACTTATTTTATTTATTTATTATTTAAGAGCCGTTCCTGCCGTAGGTCTCCTGCGCTTCAATTTTAGTTTGGTTTAATTTATTTGAAGATGGCAAAGCATCGAAGGCTATTTGCTTAAGGGATACCTTCGTGGAGGTCTTTCTCAGGGTAACTGACTCTATCCACTTTACATTTGAGGAAAACCACGAACACGCCTATGCAGTCAGCCCGTTAATCGGGATTCGAACCCCGAACAGAACTACCAGTGTCCAACGACTTTACCGATCGGCCGCTTCTAATTTTAGAAATTAGTCTTGGTTATAAGAATATAATGACACCAACTGTTCAACATTTTTAGTTGGATCAAATTCATAGCTTTATTCAACAAAACGTTAAGATAACAACAACAAAATAATTTTTTTCATTCCTACAGTCCTACAGTAAAACATTTCTCGTTTAAAATGTATTCTATTTAAATAAATAGTGCTACGGAAACTTTCTTAAAGCAGCTATTTTCCAAATGCCTCACAATTCAAAGATTTTATTTGATGGTTACAGGCACACATTTCCTGTTCGGGTAGGCAGGTTTTACTAGCAGACTGTCTTCTGTATATTTTTCCCCACATAGTTAACTCTTTGGAAAAAGCAACTTTCGTTCCATAAGAATCAATTATACGGTAGTAAACATCTAAATGCTTTTCTCTCCAGTTTACGCTTATCTGTAAAGTTTAGTAATCTAAAACTTTATGTTCCTTCCAACACTATATACCTACCGTGTGAGCAGTTACATATTGATTTTAGAGCTGTTGCACAAGAACTTTGTTTTTTGAACACACATTCAAAGAAGGATATCATTCCACTTCACTATGCAGCTGTATTCTAGATTAGTCATATAATAATTCGCTTTTAGATAAGAAAGGGATGCGAGGGATGTAATTTGTGAAAAACAAAAAAATTCTGTACGATGGAATTTTCCTGTAACAGTACACTGACTGCCAAAATTAATATGCTCAGTCAAAGAAGTTCTATGCGTTAACTTCACAATCAGAATTTTAATACATGTGAATAAATTACATAATTTGATGATATTACGAAACAGATGTCCTTATTAACGTTAAATTCTCGTAAAAATAATCCGAAGTTTTTTTATTAATTCTAGATAACAAGGATATTACGTATGCCAAAATAAGACTGAGCTGGCCTACTACAGCTTTAAGTTTCAAAAAGATCTTTGACAAAAAGGAAAAGAAGACATACGAAAACAATTTATTCTGAAAATTGCAAGGCATGTGAAATGGCTTTCTGCGAATGGTAGTTTTCGAGTTAACGCACGACGACCGCAATTACACGTTTCTGTTTTCTTCCCTAATGAGTACGAGTACGTTTCTTATGCAGTTGAGGAATGTGGTCGCGGGGTGTCAACTTGGACGTGGATCTGCACTTCCTCAACCAGTCGAGGGTACGTCGCATTCAGCAGCAGCAAATAGGTTCCAGCCGTCATGGCCTTGCCGGAGAAAGACAACACGCAAGGCGAGATATCTCTTCGGGAATCCAGTTTTGTTCAACAGTTTTAGTTGTTCTTGTCTTGACCTATGAGAGTTAATTCATTTGTGCCTATGGAGGGAAAAGAAGTGTTCCTTTCGTTTACAGCCTTCGCAAAGTTTCCAGGATGATACCGCGAACTTTCCGGCACCTGATCGACCTTTTCAGCTTATTAAATTGATATTAAACAAAAGGTGAATGGCATTTAAAGAGATACACACTCTCATCAGTTTTTAACCGATATTTTACGTCCAGCAATTTACGGTAATAACGAACAATAATAATTTCAACTAACTTACGACAGTTGAAATACGAGCAATAAATTTAATCCAAGCTCACTTAAGTGCGTCCGTATAAAATAATGACGTAATTACACCATTAGAACTTCGAGTTTAAACCAATTCGACTAC
Organism: Stegodyphus dumicola; assembly: GCF_044657685.1. Taxonomy (NCBI): domain Eukaryota; kingdom Metazoa; phylum Arthropoda; class Arachnida; order Araneae; family Eresidae; genus Stegodyphus; species Stegodyphus dumicola. Next base: position 279,932,292 of record NC_140768.1, read on the forward strand.
ATTTTTTATAATGTTGATAAAATCTTCTCGCTTTCATGTTGTGGCGCTCAATAAACGTTATAAATAAAGTCTTAAGGGAAAGTCTGTACTTATTCCACATAGCTGATACACTCTTCTAGTATCGGAAAAGGTATTTTACCCCATTGTTCTCGAACAGCTTTCCAAAGTTTAAGGAGAGTTTTAGGTCGACGTTTGGACAACTCGCTTTTTAAAAGTGCAAAAGCGCAACTTCATTTTTAGAGCAACTTAAAAATTGCTTTTAAAATTTAAAGGCAATCATAAAAATACCTTGAGACGCCATCAATGCTAGATGTAGTCATATAATGATCTTGTTCCCGCATGTGTGAGTTAATATTATAGCGTTCTGCTCGAATGGGACATTTCACAAAAGCATTATTCGTTTAAAAAATTTGGCAATATAGCAGTGCGATAAAATATATCTAATTTTTCAAAATATTCGTTTTAAATATGGTTTTTATCATTCACCTATTGCAGCACGCTTGAATCAAATTAATTTTTATAGAACTGTAATTAAGACACTTTTATTCAAACAATTACCAGCGTAGGGATTTCGGATTACACTTTTTTAGAATCCGGCCAAGTTGAAATCCCGACAAATAGGCTCGCTTCCATGAATGATTTCGTGGCTTTCTCGTGAGTGACATGAATCAGAGCCATTTTCAATAAGAAAGACGTCCATGAAAGCACATTTTCCTGTACATAGGCTGTTTACACATTTTTAGACGATTTTCATTGTAATTACAGAAATATTTCGATTCAAAATTTTCTTTAGGTCGTTTCTCTCGTTAGAATTCAACTTAATTAGTTTAAATTGATTCGCAAAAAATAAATCACAGAACAATATTTTGAAATGATTATACAAAATATAGGTAAATTCGCGGCTTTACAAGAATTTAAGCTTTAAGAGTACGAAAACAGTCAGATCATTTTACATCATGGATTAAATGTAATTAATTTCTGAGTCAATTTTTCATTTATCTGCAAAATATGTGTTTACAAAAGGTTTCAAACATATACATATAGGATATTCGAAGGAAAATGTTGGAAATGCCTAAAATCGAAGTGGAAGAAAGGGAATAAGTGCTCAGGGTACCTAATCGCATTCTAACATAATAAAAGAAAACTGTTTTTCTTTCATACTGTATTAATATTTAAATTACGTACATGGTTTTTATCATTAATGAGGAAGATTACATGTATTTAAATATAAGAGACTTACATAAAGCAAAAATGTGAGTCATAGTTTAAGAATTGTTAAATTAACAGAAAAGAAAACCTACATGTAAGCAAAAAAATTAATATACGTAGAAATATGATTGTAAGTCTTTCATTTACCACAAAAGTCACAAATTCTTATCAGGCCATTTGAAGATAACGACCTCTTCTGTCAAAACTGTGATTTGCCAATATTAACCTTTAGAAATATTTTTCCATGAAGGCCACTCACTCTCTTAAGACAATTATCCACCATGTACTTGGTAATAACACACCATCCTTCTGCTTCCACAATAATTATAGCAAAACATTGTGTTAAATTTAAACTAGTGAAGTTTGTGAAAAAAGATAACAGTCTCTTCACCAGATATATGTCTTCCACTATAAATTTTGTCACGGCATATTAAGACTAGAGGGCATATTTTAAGGTTACTTGGTAACGCGATGCGACATTACTCGTGGCAGAATATAACACTACTCTTCTCCTAAATGCTTATGAAGAAAACGATTGTTCTATAGGGCATAACATCCAACCCAAAAGAGCCATAACTTCAAAGCATCAAAAAGCTTATACAATCCTCAAAGTCAGGCCGCCATGTTAAGTGGCTTCCAACAAGCCTCATCTTCCCCCTACCATATACATAATAAGAATAATGAGTGCTGCATGGGCTACGAGACACATAAAATTCAAAACCCTTCCACACAGACGAAACCGGAATTTAATTATAGTCCTTCTCCCCCATTAAGGAGAGTATATCGTCGAGAAAGCAAGTGTAGCAGAGTATAATTACGACGGCAGGGCAGCAATTCAGAGAATGGAAAGTCGTAGCGGCAGTTCGAACGTTTCTGCCCATTTCCTGGAAAGACGTGACATGCTGGGAAAAGGCTTGTTCCCTGGAGAAGGTACAGAACGATACACGGACAGAAAAAACTGAAGTTTTATTTATTTTTTTTTCCTCCGATATTTAGACATAAAATGATCCCAGACAGAGAAATCATAGGTTGCATCTCTTTAAATGCAGATCTAAAAGAAGTATTGGCGGACAGATTCCAGGAAGCGTACTTCATGCGCACGCTTAGGATAATAATGCTTGTTTCAGTTAAATCAGCGGAATGTTTTTTCTACGTTGTGCCGAAATTCTTGGTCAAATACATTTTATGATTTGAAGAAGAAATATCCAAATTCGATGGATAGTATAAAAATAGAAATTAGACGTTATAGAAATTAGGAAGATGAAATACGAAAACATAACATTTTCAAGGCCAAAGACAAAATGGCATTGCTGTTTCATTAGAATTTCTTCCATTTTTTAAAAACTGGAGAATTTTTAGGCTGGAGAACGAAAGAAAAGAACGAAGGGTGAGATGGAAAGAATGGCACACAAGAATAATAACAAGTTGTTATTATTAAGCTGAGCTAGGAAAATCTGAAATTCTCATTTGAAAAGCTAGCTAAGAATTAAAGAATTAAAAGATAGCTAAGAATGTTCAAAACTTCCTGCGATTTAAGTATAAAAAATTAAAAACTGAATTAAAATAAATATGTAATTAATAAATCACATATACTCTTTTAAGCTTTTTTTTTTTTTTTAAAGGGTTGATGTACAAGTTCGTATACCTAAAAACGACGCAGACAGAACTGATCGAAAAATCGAAAAACAGAACTAACAACGATACTGGCAAATCTTATAACTCCTTCCAAATCTTATCTAAAGGGGACATCCGATTGTGGACATTATCGCTTATCATTCATCTGTGAATGCCGCCCCCAGACATAATACTTAGAAAAAATATCCACAACATTATGCTTAAATTATCTATTCTAATCTATTAATTATTATTATTTCTTGAACTAATTAGTAAATCAACAAACTTTGCTTACAAAGATAGTAGTAATCTATGTGTTTCACAAGATGCAGTTCGCAGTCTACCCACATGGGTAACTAGTAGCATTTCGAGTTCAACATGTTTTAAAATACATTTAATTCTGAGCATTAAAACATTCTGAAGGCAAATTTATTAACCAGATTAAAGGGACTCCAGTTTCATAAGTTATTGACAGCAAGCATCGGAGTTGATCGTTTGGTTGCTGAGAAGCATCTCTAAACATAATACTTTGTAATCCCACAAACTGACAATATAATAATTTTCCACTGCAATTTTGCTTTTTATATGATTTGTGCTGATTCATCATGCTTAGATCATGATCTTTTTTGATTAATGTTATTGGAGAAGATTTATCTTTCATCACCAATGATAATTCGTTTCAAAAAAGAGTCGATTGCATTACGTTTGAAATTATCACACATCGTTAAGTGAATTTCTTTCAATTCATGCGAAACCCAAAGATCGAGCTCCTTAACTAGTTCAAGACATCTTATGTGATTTTCAGTTATTGTGTGTGATATAGTTAACCTTTTTGTAATCTCTCGCACATTTATATGACAATTCGATTCAGTTATGGCTTTAATTTTGACATCATCAGTTTCAGAAAGTCGGCCAGAACGCTGGTCATCTGAAGTGAAAAAATATCCGGAATGAAATTGTTTGGGCCACCTTTGCCTCTTATGAAGGGACAGACAATTACATCCATGCCTTCTCCGGGATTCGAACCCCGGCCCTTCGGTATCGCAGTCAGGCTCTTCTAACCACCACACTTTCTGGACGGCATGTCTACTTAATATTTAAGTGTTTATTTTTGATGTAACAGTGCGTATCTATACTATGGTATGTAATTATTGTCTTAATTAATCATGCTAATGTAATTGTATTGTAATACTAAGCAACTCTTAAACCTAATGCCATACTGTAATGCAAGAAAGCACCATACGTAAAATTGTACTCAAATGTAAATTTATTAAAATTTGGTTTCAATAAAGATTGGGCCTAAGGGGGCTCGGCTTCGCAAGCTCTATTTTTTATTCTTATATGTTGGTAATTTTGTGCATTTTTTTCTGTAAAAATGATTTAATTATGCTGTTCTTTATCTTTCGGTTAAGGTTTTGGTGATTTTATTTAATCTGCATGCAATAGTTGTACAGTTATGAACAATTTAAGACTTGTTAAGTGCAGCTAAGCCTACTTATCTTTACTAGAGCAGCCATATTGTTTACATTTGAAACTTAGAATAGTGAATTCGATTTCTGCACCTTCAGAACTCTAATTTTAATTGCATATTTTTTAAATTGTTTTAACTGCATTTGGTATTTTATATTTTTCTATATTTTCCAATTTTTAACAAAGATATTTTGAGGTTTTATGTATTTCTGCATTGCCGCGAAGTGAGAACCGAATTGTGAGAACTGAATTAATTGAATGAGAAATACATCTAATGAAATTCGAGGTAATAAGTTTAAGTGAAATGCAGGAAAAACTGCGTATAATTTAATATTCTGTTAAGTGATGCGGTGTCCAAATCAGACTTTTTATTTACTTAAGTGACATATTTGTTTTCTCGAAATCTACCAATTAATAACCAATAGTCAAATCTAAAACAATTTTCTCTCCAGCTTTATAGTTTTTTTTTTTTTTTTTTTTGGCTAATTCTTCTAGTGGGCTACGAAAAAGAAAGGGAAAAAAAAAAAAAAAGAAAAAAAAAGCCTAGTAAAAAGTACGACACTGCTGCTACACATCTTTTTCCCAATTAACCCAGGTTAAGGATGCAAATGAGAGATTTCAGATGGCTTAATTTTTAACAAGTGAGATAACAAAATTCGAAAACAAGGTAACATAATGGACCACAGTGTTAGAAGGGTGTAACCAAACAAAATGTTCTGCAGTCATTAGCATGGCAGCCACGCCAACAACGAGTTCCCTAATTCCAGCCTTCGTGTGAGAGTAAGAAATCCAAGGCCAAGGAATGCCTAATCAAAATACAAATAACCCCGATTAAGTCACAGCTGAGGTTTCTCATCTGCCTCTACCACTCGGCTTTTATGCATTCGCCTTCATTAACTGGTGCAAGGGTCGCCAGAGCATGTGGAAATCTCGTCTTAATGCAGAATTAATAGGGTATTTGAAGTAATTTGCAGTGACTGAACCGCCGATGTGAATTTCCGCTGGTGAGGTCTCATTCGCAAAACGCTAATCCAATACGATTTCATTTCAGATCGTTATAAGAAATATAAAACAGTGATTCGGTTATTCGCAGTATTTGTACAAGCAGTTGGTTATTTTAGAGCAGAAGAGCCGCCCAAACGGGATAATGGTTAGAGGAGCTGGGGTATCGATATCGAAGGGCCCGGGTTCGAATCCCGTCTCTTCATAGGAGGTAACGGTGGCCGCCTATTAGGTGCCTCCACAATAAAATGGCCACCGCTTCTGGCCTTAGTAGTGGCCAATGCCGTTATAAGCAAGTGCCCGCCATTAGAGGGGGAAAAAAAAAGAGCCAAAGATGGTGAAAGATGAGTGCCGTTGTCAGGATTCGAATCGAAGATATTCCTGTTGCTGAAAGGACGTGCTACTACTATTTTAGGTTACAGTTAAGAGTATTAATACAAAATCAATATTTATTCATCAATATTTTAAAAAAAACTTTAATTATTTTTCCTACAATGCGTGACAAAATTGTGATATAAAAAATACAACGATGAACTAATCAAATGATTCGCTTTTTTCCACAATAAAGCTTTGTTATATAAAAATAAACGCTGTTAATGCAAATGTGGAAATTTCAATTTATGATCAATGATACTAATACTGCATAATACTGATCAATGATACTATACTACGCAGAACTACTACATCAGTGATGCTACTATACTGCAAAGTATTGATCAGTGGTACTATACTACTTCTTTAAACATAAAAAAGCAAGCGCACTGATATTATTATACGAACGAAGACGCATTAAGAATCATGAATCGAATTTCAATTAAAAAAATAATTCGAATCTCACGAACGGGTTGGCGTTTTCGTAGTTTTTCTCCATGTGTAACGTGTATAGAGTCAGTTTCTCTTAAAAAATCCTCCACGAAGGTATCCCATCCCTTAGGCAGATAGCCCTCGAGGCTTTGTCATAATCTCATAAAACCAAACCAATCCAAACCATTTTTCAAGAAATCATTTTCCAGAAACTCATGAAGTATCCATAAAGATAAGATACAGCAAAAGTGAGTATGCGAACTCACTGAATTCGAATGCGATTTCGTGATTTTCCCTACATGTCACATGAATATGAAACAGTTTCCTGAGAAAAATCACTATGAAAGCATCCCTCAAGCGTTTCTTGCTATAATCAATTAAACAAACAATAATCTTAGACTTTAAAAAGCGTCTAAGATATTGCGTTTATATTGTTGGGTTCTACGGGTTCGTGGATTTGGAGTAATTGATGAGAACACTTGATGAAGAATCAAAACACAATTTATTCACCAGTAAGCACTGTTACACAGGAGAGTTCCACAGACACGTTTATAGTCGTCGAAAAACTACGATAAACATGCTGAGACAATTGGCAACACAGCCTACAGGGTGTAATGGTGAAGATAACTTCATCGCAAAGCACTAAAGTGCAGCCTCCGACTCCGTCGATCGTTCTCAAGCTTAATTTCTGAACTCAAGATACTCTCTTCCAGGTCAGGCAGGGTATCTATAGCTTTAACCTACCTTCGAGAATACTCTCGGGAAAACCGCTAAGAATGCGTTGTAGAATCTTCCCGCTCTGTCCATGGCTTATCACCAATTTTGTCGCCAAATAGACGATTTCGTTCAAAATCTGGCAGCCATGCCTTTCCCCGCCACTTTCTGGCAAACCTAACACCGCTTTGCGGGAAAGCTACCTCACTGCAACTGGGCATTTTGCAACAATATTTATACAGAGGGAGTTGTTGTTACAACTCTTCCGTTCAAATTGTCGTATATTGTTCGATTTGCCATGTATCAATAAATTTAATTTTATTTCTCATTATTTTAACTTCATTTAATTCTGATTCATTCTCCTACAGAAATTAATAAGCTTTATTAACAGTTGTATGATATTACTGCCCCTTAATTTACGCATATTGTTTACAGACCCGTGTCATATTTTTTATTTAAATATTTTCTTCTAAAACAAATATTTTCCTAAGAGGCATAAAGTTTCCACTTATTAGACAAATTCCAATCTTTTCCTTTAGTAACATTTTTATAACATTTTTATTTTAGTAACATTTTACAACCTGAGAGTTTTATGATTATACTAAGTAAAAACGTGCAGAGAACAAGAAAACAGAAAGTGGAACCAAAAAAAAGGGGTGTGGGGAGAACGCGCGAGTGAGAGAGAAAAGAAAGAGAGACAGAAACAAACACTCTTGAGCATATCAGAAATAATAATAAATAAATAAATAAAATCAAAAAAGTTAAAAAAGTACTTCTCGATAGCAAGGTCTGATATCTGAACCCTTTAATTACGCTCAGCAACCTCTAGGCTGTGACGAAGGGGATGACAAAAGGGGAAAAAAGTACATTAAATCCTTTTTCTCCACCACACTTTTTTCTAGATTTAATATGACTACTATTTTTTTTCCCTCCCAGATTGCAAACCCGTGAGAAAGTAGGCAGAATAGACCGGCGGTGAGCGCCGCACCTTCCTCATAAGAATCAATGTCCTGCTGATATGTAAATTAACGTCGCGCTACTCCGATCGCATGCTAATCAATACTCGAATGAATCTGAGTCAGCAGTCGCATTCCTGAGGGTCTGAATCGGAACCCCTCTCCCTCGAACACCCACCCTTCACGAAATATATTTTTTATCCCCTTCCTTATTTCGAAGATTTATGCCCTGAAGAGCTAAGATGTCGATCAATGCTGATACAGATGATGACAAAAAAGGGTAGGTTCTATCTTTTCGATAATAAGGAGAAATGTGAGCGTTAACAAAGTCGTGCGAAGGAGAAAAGATTTCTTCTTTGCTCCTTTGCTGTAACAGCGATTTTTGCTGCCAATAGAATACTTCAAAATCTTTTAAGAGTCTAACAACTTGCTCTTCGAATTTATTTAAGATTTACTTCTTCTTTTAAATTCTGTAGTATCATCTAAGTGTATGTGTGTGTGGTGGGACATACCTGGAGAAAGAATTCTACACACTTTTTAGATGGGGGAGGGGCACACTGGCGTTAGAGAATATTGCTAAAGTCCGATAATCTAAAAATTAAATTGCTTAAAACTGCAAGGAAGACAGGAGAGACTTTTCTTAGACGGAGGCTTGGTTCAGAGTGACTTAATTTTAGTTCACGTTCCCAATGGACAATAAAAAGTTTCGGTTTCCAAATTGAAATCATTATTGACTTCTTATGTAACCATACGACGGGGAATTAAATCGGAAATTACGATTTAATATTAATCGAATTTTTTAATTTAAAATTTAAAAAATAATTAAATCAGAGTCTCATCTCGCATCTATCTCATAAGTTCTAGAGTTTACTGAAGCCGAATTATCAAATATTGCCAGATTAAAATTGCAAACTGCGGTAAAACTGCTTCCCCTCCCCTTCCGCGTTACTGAATTTATTGAAAAGTGCACAAAAAATTGCATATAATAATTCTACAAACACAGTATTCGCTGTTTAATTACATATTGTATTGTTACATTATTTCTTCCTTCACGTTCGTACGGGGTTCGTAGATTTGAGGTGAATAACTACGACACTTGGTTAAGTATCGAAGCATACTTTATTAACCAATATTAATCAGAACAGCTCAAAAACACTTTTACAGTCGTCGAACTGTTATAAACATGCTAACACAATCAGCGACACAGCCTTCACACTGTCAGGCAATAACGGTGGAGACAGCTTCACGCAAAGCACCCGACTCTGCTTTCCGGAGTACAGTTCCCGACTCTGCTTGGTCGTTCTCGGAACTCCACGTACTCTCGAGACTCTCCACGTTACAACTCGCGATGCACTCGACGACACACGAGCACAGCTCCCGTCTCTTCGGTTCAGTCGTTCCCGGAGCTCAACACGCTCTCTCGACGATGCACTAACCGCGATATACTACGAGACTCTTGCGGTGCACTCGACGACCCACTCGGCACTCGCTGCCCGGTTGTCAACTCGATCCACTCCGCAGGGACTGACTCGCTAGACGAGACACACACTCGGAGAGACTGACTCTCTCGCACTCTATGCGAGGCACACACACTCGATGAACTTGAACTTGAACATTACTACAAGAGCTCCATACCTAAGTCGTTAGCCTAGCGAGATGAGACTCTGATTTAATTATTTTTTAAATTTTAAATTAAAAAATTCGATTAATATTAAATCGTAATTTCCGATTTAATTCCCCGTCGTATGGTTACATAAGAAGTCAATAATGATTTCAATTTGGAAACCGAAACTTTTTATTGTCCATTGGGAACGTGAACTAAAATTAAGTCACTCTGAACCAAGCCTCCGTCTAAGAAAAGTCTCTCCTGTCTTCCTTGCAGTTTTAAGCAATTTAATTTTTAATAATCTAGCTAACCATATAAATTTACTATGAACATTTGCAACTCCCCGGTGATACCTCAACACTGAGGTGAGGACTCGATATTCCATTCTTATGTTGTACGTAGAAAGGATGTAAAGTTTTGAGCGTCACAAGGATGAATTGGTTCTAGATAGTTAAAATCTTGTAGGATGTTAGGTTGAAGATTTGTGATACACTAAGCGACATTTCATGAAATTGACGTACCCCCCCCCCCCCCCGTGTTTTTCAAACGGTACATGATTGAATTTTCAGAGAACAGAGTGGTTGGTGGGGCCGAGATTCCGCACCTTTGTCGGAAGAGCTAAAACAGAAATTTTGCCGACGGTAGGAAATGAAGCTGTATTATTTGCAACTGTTGACAGTTTCAAATGAATATTTTGGATGAACAACGACAAGGACGTTAATTGTCGACAACAAAAAAACATCAACGCTTTGCTGGATATGATCATGGTTGATCGCCGAATCGTCCAGAAACTGTGCAGGACATAAATAAAGGAGAATTTTGAAAACGAAGGGGAAAATGAAAGGTTAACTTTGTGATTTTATGCAGAAATGCTCCAGTATCAACGAAGAATATTATAACAAACCGAGAAATGGCATGGAGGAGAAGTGGTTAGGAAAAATCGAGAAAAGAATCATCCAGCGTGAGAACAATGCCCCTCCTCACTGTGTCACAACTAAACAAGCTGCTTTGGTCGATTGTGGCTTCTGGCTCACTTTTTCATTCACCTTATTCCCTCCATAAAATTAATCAAAGTCTGACGGAGCAGATTTTTCTTCGGCTCCCTGCTACCAAAAATTCGCTTCCAGGATGTCACTTCAACACAGATGATGTCATTGAAGCAATTAGTTAATGGTGTGAGGATCAGGACAAAATGTTCTATGACTATAAAACAAACTACAGCATTGAATTCGTTAAGTGCACTGAGATTATGACTATGTAGAAAAATTAATAATGGGAACTAAAGCTCAACTCCCTCCTTCACTGTGAGGCTCAAATTTTTTCACCCTACCCTCGTAATTCATAAAAAGATGCTTCTAACGCCATATGTTACGTAATTAATGCAAAAACCCTTTTCTTTTAAATGTTTATGATGTTGTAGAGACAATAGGATTTTTTGGAAGCAGGAGAGATTCATTCCGCCTTCGCCGGGAATCGAACCGCGGACCTCTCAATTACGCGCTGAGCGTGCAGACCACTACACCACGAAGGCTTGCTAGGAAGGCCGGAAAAATACCTTATATACTCCCCCTTTTAAAGGGCGACTGTGGTTTTTAGGGGACCCAACTGCCAAATTCTGGGTGAGGAGAATCATCATACAACACCCTTTTAGTTCGGACGCCAATGTCAGACATTAGATATTTTTGGAAGCAGGCAAGATATGCAACGCTTTCGCCGGGAATCGAAGCGCGGACCTCTCAATTACGCGCTGAGCATGCAGACCACTAGACCACGAAGGCTCGCTTGGAAGGCGGGAAAAATACCTCATAATGCCCTCACCTTACCCTTTAAACTTTTTTTAATTGCAATTTTTAATTTCGAAACCTCTTTTGAGGTATTAAGATTGTAATCTAAAATCTTCAGACTGAAATTTTCTTGTCTGAAAATATTCTATGTAATACAAAGTTTTAGTAACAAAACAAACAAATGAAAAGGAAAAAAAAAAAAAAAAAATGCGAAATTCGGCGAGCGTCACTTGGTAATATATGGATGCACAGAGACGCGTGAATCTGGCAATAGGTATTCAAGGAATATTTATTTCATAAAATTAAATTCAAGATGAGAGAAATGAAAACACAAATAATGTTTATAAATCTTTGGTTTTATCTTATAAGACGGATTAAATGAAACTAAGTATTAACATATACAGAAGAGAGAAAAACGCGTTTATACTTAACTTAGTTCTGTAAAAATTTAGAATCTTGAAATGAAATTCCCCATCTTTATATAAAAGTTTTGAATTCGTAATTGGAATTTCGCCAAGCCTTTTGCGTAAAGAATTGGATTGCGTCCAGAAGTTACAGGAATTAGCGATTGAGCCAACCGCATGCAAATGAATTGCATAAGATTTTCAGCCTTACAGGAAATCTCTAAGATCGTGTTCGAAGAAAGATTTTTCTATTTATTATTTCTCTCGATATCTTTATTCTTCTCACTTGCATTTACTTTTTTCAAGTTGGTAAGAAAGTGAAATGGAAGAAATTCGAGATAATATTTCCATAGTTAAGAAACAAATTGTGCCTAGCATTTACAGTGTACAAAATTTTTTTATTCATATTTATACATAAATTAGTCATTAAGCTAGTTGCGGAAAAAATATAAAAGGTTCCATTTATATATATATATAAAAAAAAAAAACTGTTGTTGGTTAGACTAATAAAAACGGCCAAAAATAGTTTTCTAGAGCACGCTTCCCCCCTACACTCACACAAAGCTGAGTACATGCTACATTTTTTTTTGTCAACTATGTCGGTTAATATTACATGGCTGGTTGACTTTTCAAATTACCACCACCACATGTTATCTCCATATATCATTCCTGGCATTGTGGGAAAAAAAACGCAGTACCTACAGACATCAAATTCTGAAAAGCATAGTCCTCCACCCGAACATGTGAACCTGGAACCCCAATTCTGAATTTCGAATTTGTTTTATTATACATTTCAGATACTGTAAACCATTAATGAATTTTTCATTAACAAACTCAACGATTTGAAAGCGAGCGGTGGCAACACTATTCGAAATAAAGTATTTTTATCTCTAGCGCGCAATTCGGAAAAATGATATTAATGAATGGTGCCATTCGAAAAGGTGATATATCGGTACGATTACTGATGTTTCAATTTTAATTAAAATGCTTTGCAGTATTAAAGTAATGTGCCTTCGCGGCCGAAATAAAATACTGTTATCTGCCATGCGCCAGCGTGTTTCCACGCATTAAAGCATAAGATACTTATTCCACCGATACTTCTTCCATATTATACTCGCATTTTTATCACAAATTTTAAAAATTTATAAGTTGATCAGAAATCTTTAAAGCATTTGAACAAATTGAACGAAACTAGTGAGACGTACAGCCAAAAAATTAACTATTTGCGCTAATTTGCAGTACAGTTTTGAAGATGCGTTTCTAGAAAAAAATTTTCCTTAAATCCATTACGAAATAACGAAACTAATGCAAAATTCTATAATCCTGCACGGCGGGAAAATAAATAAATAAAATAAAATAAGGAGTTCTATTGAACGGACAGATCTGCGCAATTTCGAGAACATTTCAACTATATCACAGTGTTTACATTCCTATTATTCAAATGGCGCCGAAATCAAGAGAATAGTTTCGGTTTGAAATAACTTTAATAAATTCAACTACTCTCAGTTTACACAAACCAAAATGTAAACACATAATAATAAAGTATCCATACGTAAACATCTGGTAATAATTTAATAAACAAGTATTAGAACAGTTATAGGTCAGCCACACTCTAGCGACCGAATTCTATCGAAGACAAATCTAAAGCGTGTTGCTAATGCAGAGCAACGAAAAATTGTAAATTAATTCGAGAGGCATGGAAGTAAACACGCAGTTTTACCAAATTTAAGATGAATACAAATTTTACGAAATCATATTTAAAGATCAAAATACATTCGCTATCTTTTTCAGCTTAATGTTTTTTTTTAATTCCAGATAAACGCGTGAATAATAAACAGAAATTTAAGAAATTTCAACTGTTGAGCAAACAAGCCTTGCATTACAAAAATACTAGGAAGTCTGATGTAAACCGCCTTCCTTAAATGCGACCTTGACACCTTAAGCAGAAAAGATAATAATATAGCTCCAGACATAATTTTGCACCATTTCTTTCTACGATCTCAGACAGTGTTAAACAATACATCTCTCTTTTTCATCTGGTCTTTACCATGGACATAACAGAAAAAAATATGGCAAAGAAAGTTTGAAATTGTTGTTATCCATAAATAAGAACCAACTGAAGAAGACAATAACCAAGTCTGTTCACCTTGTTTTGCTGTATAAAGTACTAGTTTGAGATTTTCTAAAAGGTAGAGATAACAACCTAACTCATTCTTCGTAGAGGCTCATCAGATTCAAATTTTTCTAGAGGAAAAAAAAAGTTAATAGTTATTTTCCAAAATAATTGTGGAAGAAAATATAATCCTACTTTCATGATCTTACCTTGAAGCTTGTTTTGATGTCTGGTTCAACATACTTTACAAAACATATCCAGTCGAGCAATTTTTTGAAGGCATACAAATTATATATCTTTTACAAATCGAAGAACCCAAAATTCAGAATAAAAGCATCCCTTTAACAGCGTTATATTGTAAGAAGATTTCGAAATTCAAAACAAATCATCGTTTTAAGTTGTATTATTGACTAAACTTTTTGCGCGAAATACCCCTCTTGTTCGATTAAATTAAAGTGATTACATTTCAGTATGAATTACCGTTCGATTATTTCAGTCTTTTGTAAATTATATTCTTTCAAATTCTATATTTAACAAAACTTAACGTAATTTTAATTATAATGGAAAAAAAAATGAATCATTTGGGAATAACTAAACATCATCAACAGAACTTGAAAAAGTGTAAGTTTCCAAATGCTTATTTGGGCCCACCAGCGGCCGAGCGGTAAAGTCGCTGAACACTGGTAGTTTGGTCCGAGGTTCGAATCCCGCGAACGGGCTGGCATGCATGGGCATTTTCGTGGTTTTCCCCATGTGTAACATGTATACGAGCCAGTTTCCCTTAGAAAGTCCTCCCCCGAAGGCATCCCTCATCTTAGGCAGATAGCCCTCGAGGCTTTGCCATACTCACACACACACCAAATGCTTATTTCATATCGTGAAGAATAGCTACAAAAAGTGTTTTCAAAAGTTTATCATTCGTTAATGTCCTGCCCTTAAAAAACTGCTGAATTTGAATTTAAACACCTACATGGGGGAAAAAAATTATCTTGAAAATAAGTACGTTATCGGTATTGAAGAGCGTAGACATCAATCTGGCCGTTTAACTGTGCATTAAATGTACTTTCTTAACAATTTCATGTCATTTAATCAAAACGAACTTTTACTATGTGATTTATACAGACGGGGCCTTTTACTAAACTTTATAAGCTTTTACTTATGTTGTATTACAAATATTCGTTGCCAAGATAGCATTAGACACTTTTTTTTTAATGTCTTTAGCATGTGTTTTTACTAACACTTTTATCAATATGTTCTGTATATATTGTTATGAATTTTATATCTATGTAAATAATTTATTCTAATTGTATGTAAAATTGCAGTACCTTTTGCGTAATGTCCCATGTTGCCTATCTCGCTAAACTGGCGCGATATCGCCAAGCTGGCGATGATTTTTAACGATTAATTTTTGTTGCTAAATTTGGGAAGAAATCGTCAAAAAAAAAGCCAAATTTGGCGATCACTGGACAAGATTTTGGTCTGATCCCTATATGTAACTGTAACCATAACTGGATGTAACTTTAATTGTATTTTAACCTTCAGTAATTTCGAGAAATGAAAGGTACCTGAGATTTCTTGGCGGCCAGGGGAAAACTATATAAGCCAAAGAGGATCAGTTTCTCAATTTTTAGGTATTTTTATTGATTTGTTTAACAGCATATTACCTCCTTGAACGAAGTATTGTAAACGCGAAAAATTTCGGATATTACTGCAACGAAAACATCCATTTTGACCCATCTCGAATACATATGAATGATTTTTTGCGTGACATTTGTTCCTACGGATAGAAAAAAAGGCCTGTTTTTTCAAAACAGATTGTTAAATGGTTTTAAAACGGATTCAGAAGAGACTTTGTTCGTGACGTCAGCTCGCATAAGACAAGCAGTCGTAAAACTTTGAAATTTAGTATACGGGACTGCTATAACATGTAGTTGTGCACCTCCCTTTTCCGTTGCAATCGGCCATTAAGTAATAAAAAAAAATGTTTTGCACGCCACCTTGCTAAGAAAGCTTAACATTGATACGATACACTGAGGAAAGACTGAAAACAAGAGAAAATCGTATGCCAACACTGCATTTGGAATTTTAAACATATGCTGCTTTTAAAAATTTTGCGATTTTGCTATTGAACTGTGCATGGCGTAAGTGTGAAAGAAAACGATGCTTAATAGTAAAGCTAAAAAAGTTAGCAGGGTGAGTGTTAAAAGCTGACTGGTAGACTGTGAGCTCAGCGAAAGCGTAAAAGGCCATAACAAACTCTTTGGGGCGACAGTTAACATCTGAAACCTTTCAAAATTTGATTTTTCATTTATTTTAGATGGCGCTCGGTTTAATTACAAGCTAGTTTGCTTCCAGTTATTCCAGAACTGACTGTACATATCTCGAAAGACAATTCCTGACTACCTACAGCTTCACTCTTTTCCTTATGAATATATGACAAGGCTACGAAGTGATTCATTGAAAATTTATTCCATTCACTTAAAACTGGAAAATGAAATGCGAAATTAAATTATTAATACAGTTCTGAAAATTAGCATGGTTATTCCAGCTTTACTGCACATTGTATTTCACGATAATGTAATTTCCCCTGTTTAATTTATGTGAAAGAAATGGCTGCAAAACATCTGATTAGCTGTAATATTCCTGAAAATTACTAAGCAAAAGGCAATGTGAACGGACTGTCGGAATCGCATCGCTACCACTCAGTCACCCAACACGTTTCGAAACATGGACAGATAAGCAAAGCCTACAAAAACTCACACCAGTGAAAGCTGCAAATTTCTTGGAAGGACAAGATAACAGGGCCATAGAGATAATGAAAGAAAAAAGAGAAAGAGAAGATAATCGTCTGATCCCTAAAAGCAACCCAGGCAGAACGTAGAGGTCGCTAGTTCAAAGCGATAACAGGGAAAAAAAAAAAAAAAAAGTAGGAAAGAAGCTTTTATTTTAACACGGCTGTTGAAAGAACGGCCACCCTCCAATGAAAAATGGCTATTCATCACCGTTTTCTGATATCAAGGCTCTTTACAATAATTCTTGAGCTGCTAAGCATCGATTTAAGCATTTTTTAAAGGGGGGCGGAGGAATTTCAGTAGTTTGTGCTATTCTTTCAGAAAATTATATCTCAGCCATTCTCAACCGGTCGTACGCAAAGAAACAAAGTATTTTCTATTAAATTCTATTATCTATTAAATTAAAAAACCTTCTACTAAAAATTTTCTATTAACTATTAAATTCAAAAATCTCTTGAGGAAAAAGAACAACTGATAGAAATTTCCTGTGATGAACTCTAACTGAATTTTTAAAAATTAACACACTTGTTAACTTTTGGCTGAATCGAAAAAAGAATTTTAAGGCATTTCTAATAAGACTATTAAATTTTTATTGCCTTTCTGCACAACCTATTTGTGTGAACAAGGATTTTCTTCCATGTTATATTTGAAAAATAAATACCAAACAGAATTTAAAGTGGATCAGAATTTACGGTTAAAACTAAGTGAAATAAGACCGACATAAAGAACTTGATCTCTCTTAAACAGTCCCAAATTTCACACTAAATTTTAGAATTAAATTTTGCTGATTAAAATGGCAACCAATTTTTAATCTAATATTTTTTATGTGTGCATATTTAATTCAAATATCCAATAGGTTGTGCAAATGGCAAATTATTTTTTTAATATTTCCATTGAGAAATCGATAAGTAATCATTGTAAAACGTGGTGGTGGTTCTAAAGTTTTTCTGTTTTTGTTTAGGTGGCATGCGTTAGTCAAAAGGTCGAGAACCGCTGCTATATCGTTTTCATTTATAGTAAATTTTCAATATAGGTTGATTTTTCTAATTAAAATTGCCGACTTCGACAGTTTATCAGCAGCTTAAAAAAGTTTCGAAAATCAGCTTTAATTTTAAATGCAAATAAGCTGCTCGTAAGTTATAAAACACGCGCCAGACGAAAAAGGCTTGTGTTATGCACAATTCAAGCGAGGTTCAGTACTAGCTCCTGGCTACAGTTTGAATTTTTTATTCCAATAAATGTGCTTTAAAATAACACTAGCGTCCAAAAAAAAAAAAAAAAAAAAAAAAAAAAGGCCATTCTTTTTTTTAAAAAACAAGCCACGACATAATTTTCTCCAGAAAATTGTTATCCAAAAATTGCTCCGTTTCATTTAGTTCTAAAGCATTTTATAAAAATTACAAAATTTATTGCTAAAAATAGCATTTCAAAAATTATTTATTACAAACTGTCTATTTACATTTCGAATATTAAATAATAATAGATGGTTTCAGATTGCCTATTTACATTTCAAAATTTGACACTGGTTAAAAAAAAATGGAAGAGAAAATGTCTATAAGAAATGTTATCAGGGTAGGGGAGAATCCCTCGAAATTCAAGACAATTCTGCAAGCTTTGTTACTCAATGGAAAATTTAAACATTATTTTTCACCTTTCCTTTCATAACTTCACATTATTTCCAAAGTCTGGATTCGAATGAATCAATTGCTCACGGCAAAACACACTAGGGCTATCTGTTTAAAGGGAAGCATAGGACTTTTAAGAGAAACTGGCTCATACTCACATCACACATGGAGAAAATGGTGTAAACACCCATATTCAACCCAAACAGTCTCAGGCTATAACGCCTATTTACGAACAGAACGAAATTTTAAAATTCGCCGTTTTATTTACATTTAACCATTACTCCATTCAGTTCTCCCAAGTAACCTGAACTTAGTTCAGTAACCTTAAACAGCACGTCAAAATGACATAAACGCAAAAACGCCTCATGCCGTAGTCATCCCCCCCTCACTGGTTCCATAAATCATTTGTCATAAGAGTAGTACAAAGAGAAGAAAAATGTTTACGTTCTTTTCATTTGTAGAAGCAATTACCCAAGAACTGCATCAAGCCCTGAATGTTTTGACGTTTGCATCTCCTTATTCAAATCTCACATAATTAAATAAAATTAATTACTTTTTTAACCCCTTAAACTGACTTCAACGTGTTTCAAGTATCACTGCATGTAAAAACATGTAAAATGAAGGGAGAAAAAATAAAATGTTTGTTGTTAACAAAACCTTTTTCTCGTTTTACATGTTTATAAGAGCATTTCACCGTTTTTTACAACAATATTTTACCAGGGAGAAATCTTACGGGACAAAAGAATAAATTTTAATTAATTCACGTGAAGGTTTAAATAAAAAATAATTCTGCAATCTAAAACATAATATAATGTAGTACATTAGAGCAGCGTCATTTTCACTTTGCGAAAGAATGGAAGCTGTTTCACTTAGCTTCTAACTTTATTATTGCTCAAAATTAATTTATTTTTTGTGTCTTGTCTAAAACCTTTTACCAGGGTGTTTATCAAAAAACTTCCTCGATATATAAATCTCTAGTACTCTATCCATTCAGCCAATCGAAAATAAAATTTCAGAAACTGTTATCTGGAGAAACTGATATTGTGATAATTTAAAACAGAACTCTCAGGGTTAAGGTTACAGTGAAAACATTTCGAAATTTTCAAACGGCAACACCTACTTTTTACTTTAGCAAATCCATCAGCGCATTGAAAAATGGTGCTGGAACGATACACGTATGACGAAAACTGCCGGCTTAAAACATCTACAAAGAAGAGTACTGTAAACGGACCAATGGCAACTCAACAGAGAGATAATAATAATAATAATAATAAATAAAATAAAAAAAACTTTTATTGGAATTACACGTTTTCAATGCCCACCTTCGCAGACGATAACGCATTTCAGGCGAGATGTTGCTGACAACGATGACGAATGTAATATTGCAGGAGGAACCTATGTAACTTCACGTTTTATGGCATCTTTAACCCTAGAATCAGAAATCCATCGGTGTGAGGTGAGAGAACAGCGATGGCCAGAAACTGCAAATTTACGGAAGATGATTCTATATTGAAATGTTGTACACGTTGAAAACTCGTAATTCCAATAAAAGATTTTCCCCTCTCCCTCTCTTGTATTATCATTGGTCCTTTACAGTACTCATCTTTACAAATATTTTATGTTGGCAATTTTTGTCATATGTGTATCGTTCCAGCTCCATTTACGATTTTTCAGTGCGCTGATCAATTTGCTTAGGGGAAAAAATGCGTTTTTTTTTTTTTTTTTTTCATTTGAAAAAAAAAAAAAAAATCGAAGAATTTTTTCATTGTAACCGTGAGAGCTGTACTGTTTACTGTTAATTTATTTTTTAAATGCAGGTTATACATTAAATTATTGAATTTAAATATAGTATTGGCTTGTTTATATAAGACCATACTTAAATTACCATATTTACTCGAAAACAAGACCCCTGTTTTTGTTATATTTTTGTTTCGAAATTTGATATGAATTTACAGAATCAGAAGTTTAATTACCCTACTGTATAGAATAATTACCTGTTTAAATAACAAATAAATCAGATAGGTAATAACCATATATTATTTTTTTAAATTTATTCTTAAGTATCGTACTGAATGGATATTATTTTTGTTTTTAAAATTAATTGCCAAGCATCGCGTCCGGGAATTTTTTTTTTCACATTTCTGAAATAAAAGATTTTAAATTCAGAAATTTTATAAAATAGATTGGCAAATTTAAAAGTGGAACAGGGATTTTGTTCAGAAATGCGAAAAAGACGAAACGCGGTCTTCTTGAATTGCTGGTAATTGTACACAGGGATTCCAATTCTCCTAGAATAGTCGGGATATTTCTGTCGAACTTCAGAAGGATTTTAATTGTTTAAATTTACTTTTTATTAATTCAGCATTAATGAATTCAAAATTCCAGTTTTTGATTTCCACAATAGTACATCTTTACTTTCTAAATTTTCTTTCACATTTTTCTAATCATTTACATATTTATATAAATTATTAATATTGTTTAAGGAATTGCTTTGCTTTGATTCCAATTTACTTTTAACTTAATGCTTTAAGTTTATTGTACTTCAATCCTGCAGCTATAGCACAGGACAGGTATAGTTTTTTAAAAATTTTTAGCCTTATATTAATTAGGTTTTCTTTATGTATTTATATATATATATAGATATGTCTGTGTGTGTAAAATAAAATGTACGTAATTCAAAATTGTAATTTAAATTAGCAAAAGCCCTTTAACTCCTCATTTTTAATTTGGGTATTTCCCCTCTCTATTCTAAAAATAGTAATAACTATTTCTGGATTGCTTCATTTCTAGATCAATTCATATCATATAACTTGCATAACGCTGATGATGTAAGTAATTTCGGCACAGGACCTCAAAATTTCAAAAACTGAAACATTTCTCTTGGTGAGCTTCAAACCTAGATAACTGCGCACTTTGCTTCTACCTCCGTTTTCGCTAAGACACTGCCTCCCTCCTCGCTTCCTATCGCAACAGTATGAAAAATGTAGATGATCTTGATTAGGCACAATTAGAGTGCACAGTGAATCGTGGCCGCAAATGTCGACTGAAATACAGAAGAATATTTAATCTGCCTCGGATGCCAAGTTTGCTATTCATTATGGATTCAGTAATCTACGTTATCAATATTTCTATAACATCATTACTTGTGTTTCCTAGCAATGAATGTTTGTTGTATAATACATATATACTGCATAACTATTGCTAATTATAATAGCCACTTCTCGTTCATTGAACTAAATTTAGACCGGCATCCACTAAATTCGTAACTGGTATGCCTGGATAATTAATAAGGTAGTAATGTATCATGAATTTAGCGTCAAATTTTTCCAGCACCATAAAATACTGCATCTGATTAGGTAGCTTGCCTTTCATTTTAATCAGAAACAACAGAATTCGAATCAGAATCCTGCCGTTATCAAACGTTTACGTATTTTTTCATTTCTTAAAATGTATTTTAAATTAAATTTTATTTTTTATTTATTTAAAAAATATATAAGGAAGTCTTATTTTCCAGCAAATACAGTAAGCATACAATTTATTATGCAAATTTCCGGCACATACAGTATATATTTTATTCCGATTGTCACAAGGCAGCAAGCAGAATCTTAAAAATCTTCGTAATTCATATACTATACAATAATAGTAATTTATATACTTCCACGCGTTTTATAATCCGTCAGTTTTTTAAAAAAATACTGAAATAATTTCAAGTGCAAAAACTAAAAATAAGCAACAATTGTATTTATGTTTTCAAGGTCGAACGGAAACATACACTACGCAAAAAACATCCTTATAGCAGTAATTTAAATATTATTTTTAATTTCCGTTTATTCGATATGCAACAATTTCAATATTAATTAGTATAAAAGACTAATTAATATTTAATTACCCCACTGTAATATTTAAATTGTTCCATACAGAATAAACAAATTCTATGAAGACAGAAAATAAATAAACTTACCTTCATATTTTACAGTTCGCAAGTCAACTCCGCATTCTACATAAACCATTAGATGCCATATGTCGAAAAAGAAAATCAAAAACTGAATTATCTTCATTATGATTACAATAAATATGATTCAAATGCCGCTTCCAAACTTGAAAACGGAGACTAGCGTCCCGACATCTCTGTGTCATTAAAAAGCAGCCCTTCCAGCAACAAGAAATAGGCCTCTAAAATTCAAAAAGGAAAATAAAAATTAAGTATCATTAAAAAAATATAGATTAAAACAATCTAATGAATCATTCATGAGTTCGATTAACATAATATAATAGTAAAAGTACTGTAATTAAAATGTTGCGCGAACCAGAAATATGTAAGTGGGAAAAAAACATTTGCTAGCTTTTGAGAACTTTCCTAAAAACCAACATAGAATGGACACATTTATCAGCCAATTACCAATCAACAAGGAAAGTCCCTGATAACGTTTTACAATATAGCTGTAAAGTGGCTTAGAAACTTAATTAGGAATGCTGGTTACGACTGATATCCCCCCCTTATCGAGAACTCGTAGCACGAAATTTAGTATGCATAACACGCGCGCATGTCTAAATATTAAATAAAACTTTTAAGAATCCTTTCGAGAAGTGGAGTTCATAAACGTTTATATCCTAATAATATTTTTTAACGATTTATTTATGCGAATAAAATTATTTTGCTGTTATTATCTGATAAGAACAATTATATCAATATAAAGATTAATATTCGAATTCCGCGGGAAGAAACGCGATGTTAAGTTTCGTTTAAGGCAATAATGTAGGCAACGAGAACTGGAAATTTATTAAAGAAAAAAAATTTCGATCAGTTAAGAACATTAAAAAAATATGATCTGGACACCACATGACTTCCTTGTACGGTTTATTAAATTATAAATACTTTTTTGCTACACTTCATTTAAACTCATTTCTTCAAATTTCATTATAGATATATTTCTCATTCAATAAATTCAGTTCAGACTGAATACAAATATAACTGTTCAGTTCATACAAATACCGTTAATTTTTTTTCAATTAAAATTAAGAGTTTTTATGCGAAGACAAGCAATTCGGCAACTGACAGGAAAACAAAATTTTCGGTGTACAAAACTGAAAGTTAACTTTCGGCCCCACTAAGTACAAACACACTGAATTTGGTGCACCAGCTGACTTGTTTCACTATTTTACTAAGCGTTTCAAATGTAAACATTAGGCCTACTGTCGCTTAAACTTTTAAAATCGTTGATAATTCTACAACTATTACATGCAGATTAACTAAAGACATAAAAGTCTTAACATAAGAACATCATAATTCAATGACTTTTAAAGCAAAAAATGCACCATTTACCACATAAATAAATAAAAGAAATGAGCTCACCGAACCGGGTAACGGAGTGGGCAAATGTAATATATATACGTTTGAAGCGGCCGATTGCAAAGAGAAAGGTAAGTGCACAACTACATGTTAAAGCAGTCCCATATACAAAATTTCATCGTTCTATGGCTAATCGTTTTTGAGTTATACGAGATACATACATACAGGCGTCAATGGGGAAAAAAAAATTTCCGAATAAAATCCTTATAATTTCCTTAAAAAAACAGTCCTTTATCTGTCTGCACGTACACATGTCACGAAAAAAAAAGTTTGTCTTAACAGATTCGAAAACAGGCAAAATGGATATTTTTGTTGAAATATGATACCCGAAATTTCTCGCGATTACAATACTTTCTTTACTTCGCCAAGGAAGTAAAAAGAGTTCAAGAAAGAAAGAAAAAAAAAAAAAAAAAAAAGTTGCTCCGCTTTTTTAAAATTTATTACTTTAAATTAAATTATTTATTTTTATTTATTATTAATTTAAAAGGTATAGTTTAAATTACTATTTGTTACAACTTTTTTTAATGTTTTAAGAACTGTACCGATTTTTTTTTCTTTAATAATGAAGTTAATTTGCATATTTTCGTTGAAATAATAAAAAATATTTGGTTTACTTTTACCAGTCGGAAACGATTTAAAATAATAACTCAGTTTTCAGTTGTGCTTATTTTATGATTTGTTTTAATACAGAAAAGATAGCGTCGCTTAGAATTAACAGTTCGTTGGAATTATGTTCATTATCGTTAATAAATGATTAATATAAATATATAAAACTAACTAATTTTACACGGAACACCGTTTTGAAATGAGGTATATATATATATAACTTCAACAGTTTCTAAGAACGGAAAATAAACATTCACATTGAATGCCCTCATCCGATTTTTCAGAAATGTCTACCACTCACTGCCAATAAATTCCATGCTAAATTTACTCCTTCGAAACTACAAAAGAATTACTTCAAACAAATTGGAGAAGTGTCAGATGTACTTAAGATTTACAAGTTCTGTTAAAATGACACCCACTTTTTTTCTGAGAAAACAAATGAGGCGTATATGGCATTTTTCTTTCCGTTTTTCTTGTTTTCTCCCCCCACCTACTTTCTCTCTCACTCTTTTTTTTTTTTTTTTTTTAATCTTACAAGCATAACAGTTTTAGACCTATCAGATAACGATTTATATTCAAGATATCAAGCAGCAATCATAATAGTTCATTGCTACGAAACTGAGTCATATTTGTGGCTAAAAAAAAACAACAATTTTAGCTGGCATCACAGATAGTTAAACTGTAATCAGCGTTACAATCACAAAAGGATACCAAAATATTTTTCTTACGCTGAAATAGAATATAAATAAAACAGTATATCTGGGTTATAAAGATACAATGACTTGATAAAAATATTAGCTTTTTAAGACAGGATTATAGAAATTTAAAACTGCAGAATGCTATAATTTTCACGTCTAATTACTTTTCATTAGTAGCACAGTTAATAACTTCTATTAATTGGTAATGCAATAGAATATTTATCGACTTACAAGAGACTGATAATTTCAATCCATCTACTGCAACAGAGTGGTACCACAGGTACACGCCCGCTTTGGAATAGTCCAACTTTCAACAAGTTCTGTTTGGAAGCGAAAATTTTTATTCGGTATACGATATTTGTTTGGAATACGACTCAAGTTCGATGAATCACAACTAAGCGCACTCCCCTTGTTTATCGAGATAAACCCTTTTATCCCCTCTATCGAGACAACGCTATGACTGTCCATGAACGTCAATACGACTGTTGCTATTGTTCGGGAAACAACCTGAGTGATTTCATGCAGTTTTATGAATTTTCGCGTAACTGCTTTTTTTTTTTTTTTTTTTTTTTCATAAACTTTTTGTAAATTTCATTCAAAACTTAAGAGTTTTAAGAAAGTAAATGAGAAGATTCAAGTAATGAAGAAAATGGTTAGGATCACCTGAAAGTGAACAAAAGGGATTGTTGAAAAGTATGAAGATGACGTGCATATCCGAGATTTGGCTATTGCACACCGTTATACCGAGAATAACGGTATGTAAGGATGATGTAAAACAATAATGTTATAAAATCGGCTAACGTAAGACCTAGTAATCCTGAAGCAAGTCCAAGTAGGACGAAAGAAAAGAAACAGAAAAGAGATAAATAAATTTGGCAAATTTGCATTTATGGTTACAGTATATATTTCACACACTCCATTAGTATTTTAGTATATTAAGCAGTGTTATAATACTAACAATTTAATAACTAGGAATTTTTTTAAGAACGGAAGAATTTTTTTTTTTTTTTTCTTTTATTTCTGGATAGAAAAGTTCGTTTGGTATTCGTCCAGTTTGGTACACGTCCAAGTACCTCGAATGGATTAATGACGTGTACCGAGATACCACTGTTTTGAGGAAATAAACCTCTGATGAAGAAGTGTGTAGCAAAATCCATTCTGGATTCATTTGCGTTCATTAAGCTATTCCAGATGAGCAAAGATAAAACATTACGGTATGACGTCACGACTTATCATGGCCGCTGCCATTGGAGAGCGTGTGGTTAGTTTTGTTGACATTCTAATCAGTATTGTCTATATGTTAGCTTTCATCACTGAATATTTAGAAGTCTCCCGTTGTAATTTTAATACTTAACGTAAATGATTTTCTACTAAGTACATAGAAAAATCATAAGTACTGCAAATAATTACTTCAAATTCAATAGAAGTGAAAATGCGCACGTGGTAACTATACAAAATAGTAAAAATCTAGAGAAGCAGTGGAAGTGCTTTACTTAACAATACGTTTTGTAGTCTTATTCGCACGCTGTATGGCGGCCACGATAAGTTGTGACGTCACGTTGTTGACAGTTCCTTGGCTTCATTTTTGTGACGTCGTGCTTACTCCATCTAGTCTAACTTCCTTTTCTGAGATAAATAAATACTATCGCCAATCGATGATGCCCAAGTTCGTTATTTTAACTCTTTGATGTTATGAAAACACGTTGCTCAAAACAACATAAGGTGCAAGTGCATTTCAAACCCAGTCCGTGCAGAGTGCACGTGCATTTCAAAACACCATTCCTGCCTAGGATTTTCTGAACAAATACTTAAATAACATGAAAAGACATCCCTTACGGAGATGGCAAGCGTAATGCAACGTATTAAAAGAACGTGATACAGCTGAAACTGTATGCAACTCGGGCTAGTTTGCGCAAAGAGATCGACAAACATAATTTAGTATAATTCTTCTAAAGATGCGTAATAGTAACAGTTGTATAAACAAGTTCATTTTTATATGTTTCTTTAAAATTATTTAAGAAAAATATTCCAAGCGTATTTTTGATACTGCCCTCTTACTGTCCCTCGGATCAATAAACGCAAGCTTAGATCTCCTTAGCGCTCATGTTGGAAAATTATGATTTAAACAAACAAATCCTCAAATATATACATCGGAACCAACTTCAGGACAGCAGAGACCAATCTCAACGCAGTAATTATTTCACAATCATGCATTTTTAGAGATCGAATTTCTAACGCTGCTCAGATACCAAATCAAAACCCTGGGCAGCATTACATCCAACCAGTCGCGACGAACAGCAAAAGAAATAAATCAGAGGAGCAAAAGCTGAAAGCACAGAGAAAACAGCCTAGCTGATGTAAATAGTGGATCAGAGGGCACTTTTAAGGTGTTCCTGGGGTGCAGAAATAAATATGAGACAGGATGGTAAAAATTTCATCACCGAAGCTCAATAAATAGCATCATACATCTGGAAGGCATCAGAACGAAAGAGTTCATTGTAGGTTACAACTGCAGGGGACGTCGTGCAGATGGTACTGTGGATGCGCAATAAGCATTTCATTAAAAAATGGCTGTTCAAGATTTCAGAACACACCCTTTTTCATGGATATACGATGATAAAGAACCATTACATTACATTACTTACGCGGAAATGAGAAATGAATCGGCGAATGCAATAACATTGAATATACACAGTAATTTTAATATTTACGAAAACATAGTTAAAGTCTAGGCATATGCTTATAAAGTACAATTATATTTCTTTTTTTGAGGTGAGGATTAATTTTTCCGTTTCTTTATATATGTATAACATATATGCATATTAAAAAATAAATAAATAAAAAGGAAGCTTTTAGATTTTCTATTACGCTCAAAGGGGCTTTTTTTAACGTTTTGTGAGTTACTTTTATTTATTAAATATCATGTTCTTCGCACTTAAACTATAAAATTCAATTCAACAGCAATATCACAAAATAATTTAACAAGAGCATATCTTTAGAACTTCCGATTACGCGCCGCTGGAGATAAAAACGTCCCCCCCCCGTACAGTGTTGACATTGCTCGCTTTTAAATCGTTGAGTTTGTTAATCAAAAATTTGCTTAACTTTTACAAAATATGAAATAGATAATAAAACAAATTTCAAATTTGGGCTTCCGGATACCTATATTAGAGTGGAGGGCTATGCTATTTGTTGCGCCTGCGCGCGCATTTCATTACTAGCGTCGGCGCATGCGTCTTGAGCTCTTGGAGTTTGTGACATGAGATTGTGAGCTAAGAGCGTGTGAGAGAATTCGTGGCTTCGAGTGGCCATGAACTATGTAAATTAATGAGAATTAAAGTGAGATATAATACAGACCATTGTTCCTGAGTTTATTGAATTATAGTGTAGTGCCTGAGCAAAACATCGTGGTCCGTCATGGGCCAGAGATCTATGGATTATGAGTTATATACAAGTAACAAGTAAGTCAGCAGTTTCGATTTAAGAATAAAGTGCCATTTTGTTATTTTGAGATACTGTGTAAGAGTTTTGAGAAAATTTATATACTGTGTTTAAGTAATTGAGAAGAATTACTTATTATCTTGTGTTATTTCATTAAGAGTACAATGTTGATAAAAGGTGCACTTAAAGAGGATTTAAAGCTATTGGCTTTAGAACTGAATATAGAGTTAAGTGAAAAGATAACTGTTACAGATTTAAA
Source organism: Stegodyphus dumicola (assembly GCF_044657685.1). Lineage (NCBI taxonomy): Eukaryota > Metazoa > Arthropoda > Arachnida > Araneae > Eresidae > Stegodyphus > Stegodyphus dumicola. Next base: position 279,960,739 of record NC_140768.1, read on the forward strand.
TTTAGCGATTAAAAGTAGTGAAGCTTTTAAATCCGATCCAAATTCGGTAAAGAGTTGGGTAATTCCATAGTAGAGCATCGTAAATCTGAAGAAGCTAAAGTATTACAGTTAGAACAAATTAAATTAGAGAGATCTAAAACAGAACTGGAAATTGCTCGATTGCGAGCTGAAACCAAAAGTGTTAATAACGATCAAAACGAAAATAAAGGAGAAAGTTCCGATTCCTTAGATTCTCTTATTAAAAGTATAAGAACACTAACATTGAAGGTTCCGAGTAAACCTGAAAACTGGAGTTATTTTTTCTCGTCTTTAGAAAGAGCTTTCGCGACAAAATGTGCCTGAGAAATCTAAAGCGGAAATATTGTTAAACTTGTTAGGGGAACGGGCTTCGAACATTATCGTGTATATTAGAGATGAGGAGCTAAGTGACTATGAAAAAGTAAAAGCTATTATTCTAAAAGAATTCGAACCTACACCACAAATTGTTTTAGAAAATTTTAAAAAGGCTCAACGCCTAAATGAGTCCCATGTGCAGTTCGTGTAGCGATTAACCACAAATTTCGAATATTACTTAAAATTGAGGAAAGTGTCTGATTTTGAAACTCTGAAGCAGTTAATAATATCAGACAAATTGTTTGAAACATTAGATCGAGAAACGTCAGCCCATATTTCTATAAGGCAAGCTGAAAGTTGGTTTCCGCCTCAACAAATGGCAAAGGAAGCAGATTTATTTTTCACATCTCGCGGAAAGTCCCTTGCCGCAAGTGTGCACAGTTTTCAAAAATCTAGCAACAATTACAGAACGTCGAAAAATGTTTCAAAGGTATTCCTTGCCGATGCAAAAGGTTTAAAGTGTGTTCTTTGTGAGGAAAATCATTTTTTGGCAAAATGCCCAAATTTCTTGAGACAACCGGTGAATGATCGGGTTGAAATCATCAAAAGTCATAAATTATGCTTTAATTGCCTAGCATTAAACCATTCCGTCAAAAACTGCAAATCAAAGTTTTCGTGTTCCGTTTGTGGGAAAAGACACCACATGACATTGCATTTTCCAGTAGAAAATAAATCATCGAAAGAGAAGGAAAAAAATAAAAACGAAACAGCGAGTAGTTCCAGTGTGCTTTCCCCCCTAGCGCCAGACTTTCTGCCTAACAGCCGTAATACTCTACTTACAGCGACTAGTGTAAACAGATCGAGAAAAAGTGTTCTTCTGAGCACGGCTATTTGCTTTATTAGTGATAGTATGGGTAAGCTACATCCAGTCAAAACATTACTTGATGGCGGCAGTACTTCATCGTTTATAAGCAGAGACTGTGCGAATAAATTCAACTTTGATTATGAGAAGGTAAACATTGCGATTTCCGGATTAAATGATTCCTTGTTTACAATTCGGAAAAGAGTTTCGGCATGCATTAGCAATAAAGATAAAAGTTACATGAGACATTTAGACTTAGTAGTAGTACCAAAAATCACGCAAGATTTGATTCCTTCAAGGAAAATTGATATTAAAATGCAGGATTTTTGTAACATAAAATTAGCTGATGAGAATTTTAATGTTCCAGAACGTATAGAGATGCTTTTAGGAGCTGAGGTTTTCTTTGAGATATTAAAATCTGAACAAATTCGATATGAAAACTCGAGTCTTATATTACAAAACAGCGTGTTCGGGTTTATAGTGTCGGGAAGCGTTACAACAGAAGAACAGAGCCGCGTACATTGTGGGTTAATGAAAACATCTAATGACTTAGAACAAACAATGAGAAAATTTTGGGAAATAGAGAATGTTGAAATAGCCATTCCAAAAAATAAAGAAACAGCAATATGTGAAGAACATTATGCGCAAACTCATAAGCGGGATGAAAAAGGGAGATACATTATAACAATGCCATTAAAGGAAGATCCTATTTGCTTAGGAAATTCAAAGGATGTTGCGCTTGAGAGATTAAATTCCCTATGGAAAAGATTAGTTAAAAACCCTGAATATTTGAGTCTGTATCAGGATTTTTTAAAGGAGTATGAAGAGCTAGGGCATATGACTGAGGTTGAAGAGAAAAATGAGCCTAGGGTAGTGTACTATATGCCACATCATGGGATATACCGACCTCAAAAAACAACAACTAAATTGAGAACAGTGTTTAATGCATCATGTTTAACATCAAATGGAATTTCGCTAAATTGTTTACAACGTAATGGAGAGGTTATTCAAGATGATCTCTTTTCAATCATGCTTAGATTTAGAAAGTACCCATTCGCATTTACGGCGGATATTAGAAGAATGTATAGAATGATTAAAATTAACCCTGAACAGAGATGCTTGCAGCGAATCCTGTGGAAAAAAGAAAATGATGCACCTGTGAAAATCTACGAGCTTAATACTGTGACTTACGGTACAGTTAGTGCGCCATACTTAGCTATGAGAACTCTTAAACAATTGTCGATTGATGAAGGTCCAAAATTTCCATTAGCTGCGCCAGTCTTACTTAAACTTTTATATGGATGATGTGCTTAGTGGAGCGGAATCTTTGAGTACAGCTAAGGAACTTAAATCTCAGTTAACTGCAATACTGAAGAGTGCAGGAATGACACTGCACAAGTGGTGCAGTAATCATGCTGAACTTGCGGAAGATGATCACTCCTATTCCTTTCCTAATGAAGCAGAATCTACAACACTTGGAGTGTCTTGGAGGTCTAGAAGAGACTGTTTCTGTTTTAGAGTGAAACTCGATAATGACATAGTTGTTACCAAACGACAAATATTGTCCACAATTGCAAGATTGTTTGACCCGATTGGTTTACTAGGGCCAATCATAAGTAAAGCCAAAATATTCCTCCAACGGTTGTGGTTGTTAAAGCTGAATTGGGATGAATCACTACCAAAAAAGGAAGCTGATGAGTGGAAGAAGTTCTCTACTGAACTGGAAGTTTTAAGTAAAATAGAAATTGAAAGGTTTATTCTTATTGCAGAAGGAGACTATGTGGAACTTCATGGATTTGCAGATGCCTCTGAGGTAGCATACGGAGCAACCATATATTGCAAGTGCCGTTCGAGAGATGGAGAAGTGAAGACAAGGCTAGTGACGAGTAAATCCAGAGTCTCGCCTATTAAACGAGTTACTATTCCGAGACTGGAGCTTTGTGCGGCAGTCCTACTTGCAAGGTTGATGGTTAGAGTAATATCTGCATTAGAGATTTCTGTGAACAACGTTTATCTGTGGAGTGACTCCATGATCGTGCTTTCATGGATACAAAAGGAGCCTTACCAGTTGAAGACATTTGTTGCAAATCGAGTGGCAACAATTCAAGAGTCGACTAATGGTCATCAATGGCGTCATGTGTCATCAAAGGAGAATCCGAGTGACCTTATATCCCGAGGTTTGGATCCCAGTAAACTTCTACAAAATGATATGTGGTGGAAAGGCCCTCTGTTCCTGAGATACGACGACTACCCAAATAGAGAGATTCCGGTGGAAGTCATTGTGAAGGACTTTCCAGACGAACTTAAAATCCTTAGTGACTCTAATATTTTTCTTAATGTGAAAGCTAACCCTTTCATTGAGGATTTCTTAAATTTAAGTAACAATTACATTAAAATTATTCGTGTTTTAAGTTTTATTTTTAGGTTTGTAAACAACTGCAAGGAGAAGGACAAGGTTTCAGGTCCTCTTCAGAGCTCAGAATTAAAATTAGCTGAACTTAAACTGATTAAGCTAATTCAAGATAGTGAATTTAAAAAAGAAATCTCAAGCCTTGAAAAGGAGGGTAAGGTACCTCCAGATAGCAAGGTAAGAAGTGTTTTTCCATTTTTAGATCAATATGGAATTTTAAGAGTTGGAGGCAGATTAGCTAATTGTAAGTTGAATTTTGATAGAAAATTTCCTATAATCTTACCAAAGAATCATAAGTTGACTAATCTAATTATTGTGATGTTTCATAAGAAATACATGCATATTGGTCCACAAGGCTTACTGTCTATTGTTAGACAAGGGTTTTGGCCCTTAAACGGGCGTAACACTTGTAGAAAAATAGTACATGAGTGTGTCGTATGTTTCAAAGCAAAACCAGTGCCCTGTCAACAACTTATGGGTCAACTCCCTCAAGAAAGAGTCAGCCCGAATTTTCCATTCAATTGTGTTGGAGTTGATTTTTTTGGTCCTTATTTTATAAAATACCCACATCAGAGAAAAGGTCGCCTTAACAAGGTGTATGTGTGCATTTTCGTTTGTTTTGTTACCAAAGCTTGTCATCTTGAGTTGGTAACGGACCTGTCTAGTCAAGCATTTATTGCAACCTTAAAGCGTTTTTTCAGCAGGAGAGGCAAGTGTGCACGCATATTTTCAGACAACGCAACCAATTTTGTTGGTAGTAACGCAGAATTAAAGAAATTGAATAGGCTAGTCAGCAAACCAGATGATGAATTAGGTAATTATTTATCGAGTGAGAGTATTGATTGGTCGTTCATTCCCCCTAGAGCTCCCAATCATGGAGGTCTTTGGGAGGCAGGTGTCAAATCTGTTAAGTTTCATTTGAAACGCGTAGTAGGCAATTTGAAACTAACCTATGAGGAGTTTCTTACAGTAATTGCTCAAATTGAAGGCATTTTGAATTCTAGGCCCTTGCAACCTTTATCATCCGAACCAGAGGATTTTGATATCTTGACACCAGGCCACTTCCTGATAGGCAGACCTATCACGGCTATTGCAGAACCTAATATTTTAAACGTTAACGATAATAGATTAAAGAGCTGGCAAAAATTGACTAAAATAGTACAAACAATTTGGAAGTATTGGAGAAATAACTATTTGAGTGCAATGCAAGGAAGAACTAAATGGTTCTTTGAAAAAGACAATGTCAAGGTTGGAACTATGGTAATTTTAAAGACTGATAATGTTCCTGTATGTAACTGGCCTCTTGGCAGAATCGTAGAGATATTCTTAGGTAAAGACAATAAGGTTAGAGTAGTTTCAGTGAAAACGAAAGGAGGCATTTTTAAAAGATCAATTAATAAAATTTGTCTTTTACCTATGCCAAATTAAACAAAAAGTATGTTTGTAATTAATTATTGTATTTTCTTATTATAGTAGTTTGATTTTTTTGATGTTATTATTTGATATTTACAATTATTTACCTGTATTTCGTATTGTCACTCTGTGTAATTTTTTATTGTAAGATCTAATTTTGAATGATTACATCATGTCAAGGCGGGCGGTATGTTGCGCCTGCGCGCGCATTTCATTACTAGCGTCGGCGCATGCGTCTTGAGCTCTTGGAGTTTGTGACATGAGATTGTGAGCTAAGAGCGTGTGAGAGAATTCGTGGCTTCGAGTGGCCATGAACTATGTAAATTAATGAGAATTAAAGTGAGATATAATACAGTCCATTGTTCCTGAGTTTATTGAATTATAGTGTAGTGCCTGAGCAAAACACTATTCAAATTTGATGTCTCTAGGTACCGTTGTTTTTTCACAATGCGAGAAATATACATACATTCGTGCAAATTCTTCGTTATTTAATTATTTTAAATATGAGGCAGGGCTCTAATATTTGGTGGCAACAATTCGAAATGTGAAACGCCGTTTATAGTGAACCAACGCAAAATGCCAAAACGAAATGAATAGCCCTTCTGGGCAAATTGCCCCATTGGGCTATAAAATACGCAGTGGATGCTGAATTTTGTCTCGTTTCATTGCACATTCAAGGTATATTGAAGAGATGGCACAATTAAATAATTCATGAACTGTTTCATTCAGAAATGAGTCAATTAAGGGAAAAAACTTTCAGATTATGAAAATTCTGGCGACACCTTTTAGTACAATCATACGAATTTAAAATTTTTATTCTGAACCCTAACAAATAATGTTCTAATTAGCATACTGTTGGCGATATTATTAAATTCCTTAGGGAGAGGTCACAGGATGGCTTAAATATTACAAATGGCATAGTCAAAAGGCATAAAAGTCCTTAGCCTCGCTCACACCTGTCAAACAGGATTTTTGCCAATAAGGAAAGGTAAATTTGCCAATGAACGAATGTGTCTACAGGTCTTTAGCGTGCTTTCTTCGTTATGGTCTAGTTGCCTAATAATGAAGTTCTAAGTTACATTCATGCTACAACCAGCTACTTTAAAATAGGAGCTTCAAGGTTATTTTTCACTGCCCGATTTGACCCATAACCATAGCAACAACAGCTGCGGATAAAAGGTCCACTAGCTGGTTTTTTTTTTTTTTTTTTTTTTTCCTACCCACTTTATTTTCGTTTAACGTGCTTCGTTTCATGGAAAACATGCGAATGAAGAATGCCTCAAATGAAGTGGAAAAAACAAAAGTTGTGCGATGATGACGACACAAATTACGCTTGTGAATCTGAGGAGAGAATGGCGACGGCACTACCGTTGAGATAGTTAGGCCAAAATGTGAACGGGCACTTAAATATTTTCGCTCGGAAATGAAAGGCTACATACATTAACTTATAAGTGATATAAAAATTGAATATTCAATTTTGGCGTCTCCAACAGTTGGCAACTTAAAATTTTAGATTTTACATTAATACTTTTCTAATACACGAAACATCTGTATTTTTTCGGAAATTCGTATTCGAAAAGCTAGGATGTCTATCTCTTACTTCCTCCAAAAACTTTAACTTCATTTAGTAACGCTGTCTACAATTCTATACACCAGTAAAAAAATTACTAGTATAAGAAAGAATATTACACATGACTGATTATCAGAACTATCATTTATACAGGCTGACAATGCTACAGAATTGAAAGAATTTTGCACCGGAACTTAACGTGGATGGATAACAAGCTCCGCATAGCACTAACCTTTCGAGAGAACTGCCGGTTCGAACAATATTTTAAGTGCCCCCATGCCACAAAAATATTGTACACTTATAAACAGCCAAGCCTTTTCCGGCCTTGGCTGTTTATAAGTGAGTTGTCGAACCCAGGACCAAGGTAGAGGACGCCGGCTTCTATGCCAACAAGGCGAACTAAAGCAAGGACAATAAATTATATTAAATGATAAACTTCAGAATTCCACGTGTATTGTACAAGCATGAATATCGACGACTAATTTTACATTAAAGAAAAAGCCGCATGTTACAGTGACGAAAATATTGACTATTGAACTACTACGTGTAGTCAGATTCTTAGCCGAATGCCAAAAAAGCCTACTCTTAGCATTCCAGAATTACCACGCATACTGACAAGAAGACAGAAAATTAGCACAAGGAGTGAGGAAATCTATGAGGAATCCAATTCATTATCTTACGTAAACAAAACACTGGAATTTCTGCAATCAGTTTGCATCAAATATCTGATCAAAAACGAATTCTAACTATGTTAGCTTTACGTTATAAAAAAAATTAATTATTATGAATTCCAAAAGAAGGAATGCTTGAATTATTTTTGACAAGAATGAAATGTGCTTATTCTCATACTATTTGTAGTTAGACGATAAATACCTCAAATGTACTAAATTAGCGTAATATTTCCATATCAACTTTTCTAGTTTCGTGCATTTTGTAAATCCCAAGCTATACATATATAAACACTAGGGTACTTAGATATAATCAACGAATTCTAGAGCAATTTTCTTCTTCAATAATCACTTACTTCCGTATGCATTAAAGTCTCAAATTTAACAAAATTACAGTTAAAAAAAAATACTCCAATCTGAAAACTTTAGATTACAGTGTAAAATATCAAAAAGAATTTAACACTAAAAATCTCAGTTTTTAGCTCAAAGCGACAATTTGCCCAGAAGGGCTATTACTTTCGTTTTGTCATTTTGCAGTGGTTCACTAAACACGTCGTTCAAATTGTTGCCACCAAATATTACAGCCCTGCATTATATTTAAGGAAATTAAATAATGAAGAATCTACATGAATTTATGTATGTTTCTCGCACTGTGAAAAAACAACGGTACCTAGAGACATCAAATTCGTAACATATTGTAGTCCTCCATTCAAATATGGACATTTGGAAGCGCAAATTTGGAATTTGTTTTATTGTTTATTTCATATTTTGTAAAACTGTAACGAATTTTACATTAACAAACTCAACGATTTCAAAGCGAGCAATGGCAACACTGTATGGGAGAGAAAAAAAAAAAAAATTTTTTTTTTTCCTCCAATGCGCGAGACTGTGTATCGGAAATTCTAAAGAACTTTCAAAATTATTTTGTGATACTGCTCTTGAATTGAATTTCATGGTTTAAGCACGAAGAATATGACATTTAATAAATAAAGGTAATACACAAAAGGTTAAAAACGCCCCTTTCAGCGTTTCAAATTTTATTATTTATTTTTTAACATAGGATTACGTTCCTCCATAAGGGTCCGACAGGGGAAAAAAAAAATTAAGACGCTATTTGTGGCGCGTCATAACACGAAACAGAATTTCAGCTCATCAGGCGGTGTTGTAAAAAAGATGAGCAGAATTTCTTTAATGATTTAGTGACGAAGTCTTTTTGAGTTTTCTATTTTTCAGAAACAGCGAGGCCATTCCTCTGTATGGTCGATGCTGTTGCAGAAATAAAAAAAAAAAAAAAATTATTGTTGCAAAAATAAAAAAAATAAATAAATAAAAAATAAAAAATTAACTATAAGAAATTAACAAAAATATGAAAACACAGGATACAGTATAACGTTAAACATGAAAACTCGCATGTAAGAGCAAAGTGTTGCCAATCCTGAGCTCAAAAATTTTAAACCGCAGCGAAATTTTTCAAACATTTTAAAACTTTCAGTTTTAGACAGTACATGTAAAGTCTACCTTCATTGTCCAAGCAAGTAAAACTGGCATTCATCTAAAGCCAAATTTTATTAAAAGAGATCTCAGGTGACTTTATTAAAGATTATAAAAAATTAAATTTTCAAAGTAAGAAGGTGAAACAAAGTTTATTAGAAGCAGAAATGTTTGAGCTTCAAGATCATCCTTTTCTGCGTTCGTTAGCTTTTTCTAATCGATAACGAGAAGTACCTTTTGCAATCTTTTTTGATACTTTGAGATCATTCTCCTCTTCCTAAAAATCAGGGAAAATACAGTTTGAAAATTACTGGGTTGGAACACACTTCATTTGAAAGAAAAATATTTGTAGTTTACATTAATATAAAATCCGAAATTATGCGATAGCAAAATAGTTAACACAATAAATATAAACTGAATTCGAATTTTAAAATACGGCTTCCAGGAGTACATGTTCGGGTGTGTTCAAAATCGAATGTTTCTAGGTGCGACCATTTCATAGACAGGAAAGAACTCACCCACATACTCACTATAGATTCTTCATTTCATAGCAATAGAGTTAAGCAAGTTGATGAATGTGAATGAAGCTTAGTTACATAATACAGGCTTTTAAATGTACCGGAAAAATGCCTAAATAGAACACCAAACATTCAATTTTAAAATAATTTACATATTAAAAAAAAATCTACAATGAAATAAGCAATATCCCTTAATACCAATATTAATTATCCTTATAAATAAATTAACCAACTTCCCGTAACCTTCTCTCGACACAAAGGTCCAGCATCCAAGAGAAACATTAAATTTAAAAACTACACAGAATTATTGCTCTCATTTTTTCAAGTGGCAACAGGGCTGATATCGGCAAGGATGGCAACAGTGATATATCAGCAACAATGGCTGCGTGCCATTGTTGCTGATATAATAAGAGATAATTATCGATTTGGTGCGATTTCATCAAAAACATAATTAAAAAAAATCTCTTTGGAATTTTGAAAAAATCGCTTCGAGGTGCACTGGCTCTTGCGTAGATGCACCTACGTACCAAATTTCGTAGCCCTGGATCTATTAGCTTACGCGCCACACGAACGAAAAGACACACACACAGATAAACACCACTCCTTTCATACACAGTAGAACTCCAAATATCCGAAACAAATGGAACCGGACCCTATTCGGATAATCAAAAATTCGGATAACTGGATTTTTTCCAAAGAAAAGGCTACGTACACTTTAATTAATTATTGTATGTACTGTATGTTGAAAATGGGAGGGGGAAAAACTATTTTTAAAGAAAAGTAGGTTTTAATTAATTAAAATGAAAAGGCAAAACTTTTGCATGCATGTTATATAGCGTCCTGTACAGTATTTAGAAGTACTGAAAGTCATTTCTTGCTGAACATCTTGGTCAAGCTAAGCTGCTTGACGGACACTGTGCCTGCACATAAATTTCTCAGCTAGCCGTTACTTGCTTTAAAGAAGGGGGTCTTCGACCTGAGGCCCGCTGAAGACAGTTTAGTGGCCTCACATTTGAATTTGAAGAAATGTTGAAGAATTTGAAGAAATTTTGATTTCATGAAAAATAATTCTGTGGGAAAGTCAGTTGCTAAATAAGAATTCCACTCACTTTCCAAAATTGATGGAGTGTGTGAAGGTCATGTCTACAACATGAAATTCAAATAATTATATACAATGCATTTCAAATTTGAAAGAGGAATTCAAAAGCAGATTTTCCAATTTCCGCGAAAATGAAATTTTTATAGGAATGTTCTCCTCGCTATTTTCAGTAGATGTTGGAAGTGCTCCACCTGAACTTCAATTAGAATTTATAGATTTACAGTGTGACTGCAGTAAAATGCAAGTTTCTTGAAAATTCTACATTAATTTTGTTCGAAGTACGTGATCGAAGACGAGTATCCAGGAATTCTTCAACATGCACTCTTCATGTCATCTTTGACAGTAGCAGTACCTAAATACGTGAACAGCATTTTAGTAAAAAGAAAATCCTAAAATCAAAAACAAGAACATGGCTGACAGACAGACATTTGGAGGAAACTTTACGATTTGCTACAACACAGATTAAACCGGATATTGAAGCTTTAATCAAGCAAAAACAATGTCAAATTTCACATTAAAAACTAAACTAACTACTATCTCCCGCCAGTAATGTAAGTTTTTTTCTTCCTTTTTTTATTGTAAATGCATTTCGTAACATCGTTCTATACAATCATCTTTATGCTTTTTTTTTTTTTTTTTTCCCCAGAGTTAAAAAAGTTGCAAAACATTTTAATTCGATTTCTATTTGACTTTTTCGAGCCCATGATATATACAAATCTGTAACACTATCTCTTCGCCTAGAATCAACTGACGTCTTGCAAAACAAACCTCCCTTTTTTTATCAATTTTCTGACTACATTATTTTTTGACAGACATGTGGCCTGCGAAGCTTCGTGAATTTATTGATGTGGCCCTCGGGCGTGAAAGGTTGAAGACCCCTACTTTGGATAGTCGGAGTTCGAATAATTGGAGTTGTACTGTTTATAAATGATATAGTCTATAAATTATTGCCATAAAAAGAACTGCACTTTTTTCCCTAAAAAGAATCGCTTTTAAAAAGCGCACCATTTTGTTTCTTTCAAATTCCAACAGACCACCAATTTCAAAGGAAAATCGTTATTTTATTACAACAATCAACCATGAATAACCATTTGTTATTCCCTTCTTTTGTTGGCTGAAGAGAACAACAGAACATAAATTTCCGGCGCCAAGGGCCACTCCATGTTTCGCTTTTAACACAAGGCTCATCCCTCTATCATCCAACACCCTCTCCACACTACACCACTCCCTTCCAACAATCACACACCTCCCCCAGGCTTGCCTGTCAAAGAAGACAGTTCTACGTTCTACCTATGGGACAGACCGCAGATCTTCCAGGCGGGGGGACACTCAGCGGTTGCAGGACTCTCATGACAGATGCTTTGCAGCTGAAAGTAAGTGAAGAGCTGCTACAGAGTATGTCCTTCAGAAATACGGGTGCAGGGAGCAATTTTGGTCAAGAAAAGACACCATCTGGCGCTCGTTTCTTTAATTCCAAGAGATGGAATGGCGAGATATGAAATGTCTCATTGTGGTGTTGGGATGTAGTACATCGTTTGCAGTGTTTCTAAATGTAGTAACAAAAATTAAAAGAGGGGTGGGGGTCAGATTACAAAGGAGGAAAAATCGCCCCCAAGGGTATTTCCTCTATCAAGCATAATTTGAGGCGCTCTGATTTTCTACAGCTGCAGAATATAACAAAGTTCTAATTATTATTACGACTGTTGTTACTAATTATTATTATAATTAGTTATCTATTGCAATGGTAGAAACTGATTCAGTGTGTTTCATCCATTAACAAACAAGTACCTATTGGATTAATAAACTGTAAAAGATTTAAACTCCTAATACATTTCACTGTCTTGAATTGGAATCATTCATGATTTAATGATTTTAATAGGTATAGGATATAAAGCTATGACATTTCGATACCTACCTTATGCTAGTTATCATTGTTTTTACACAAAAATGCTTATGCTACATCACATAATTTTTATATACTTTGAGTAAGCATATTTTAGGAACGAGAATCCAGAACGGCGTGTTATTTCAAAGGCCAGCTTCTTAATCTTTTGCTTTGTAAATATTGAGCCATTACTGTGTTATCAGGCTGCAAGAAGCCAGCGTTTAGGTTAGTTGTTTTCCTTGCTTGTTAACTTCAAGCTGATGCACCAGTAAACAAATGTTTTAGCTGCTTTTTACACATTTGTTGTTATCGGTTTGTGTTACACAATACACAAACTGATAACAACAAAGTTATGAAGAGATGAGAAGTCGCCCAGCAGTCTACAGCAAGTTTAGTGATAATACTCGAACAATTCATGGTATACGCTATTAGTAATTATAGAACAACAAATTACGCATCTTTATCATTAAAACAATCTCTTCTTATAACAATTTTCCTAGCGGCTCTTCCGTACGTACAGTGATAAAACATCTATACTCCCTAAGATTCCATCGTTAACATTTCAATGTTATTTTAGTATTTTTTGACTAAAATGAGGACATATGTAACACATGTAAGCGTTCATAATTTAAATAACACTCGAACGAGCTGCGGCGAAAGCAAAATTTATAAGTTCTATGTACATCTGAAAAGAAAATGTATAGAAACATTTCAATATGAATGAAATCAATCCGGTCTTTCCAAGCAACAACCAATTCGTAAATTTTTTTGTTGCTAAACCAGGAAACAAAAACTTTGGACACTTTAGCTTAATATGCATCCGTATAACGTTATAATTTAAATTTAATGTAATTTAACAACTTTTTTTCAATATCAATAAAGGGATTAACATGCCAATAACATATCGTGTCAATTATTCTACCCTGAAACAAAAAAGCTGTCAACAGTTTAAAGTGCTCACTTTAACGAAGAATTTTCGACATACATTTGTAAAACTTAAAAATTTTTTATTAACGAATGTAGGATTTGAACGCTAGCAGTGGCAACACTTTCTAAATAAAGAGGATTTATCTCCAGGGAGCGATACTGTTGCCACTCGGAAAAATGAGGGCGAAAATTAGCGTTTTCAGGGTTTTTAATTAATATCTCGGCTAATTAAAGTCGTACAACGATGAGAACGGTCGACAGGGCTTCCCACGAATTTTTGGAATGCTGGAGTGCCTCCTCCTCGCCGTTCCGTAGAAGACAAAGCCACAAACAAAGAAACAGACGCGCACAGATTTTAACAGTATAGATTATTGTGAAAAATGTTTTTCTTTATTTTAATGGATGGATAAAATACCTAAAATAATCGTTTTACAGCAATTTCCACGACTTTTACCGCTGCCTTATATAGTCCATTTAAATTTTGATGGCAGTCCTATCTATGCAGGCTTGTAGATTCTGCCACGGTGTCTAGACACATTTTGATGAATGACTTACTCTAAATATATCTAATACTTAACAGATACTGCAGCTTTGTCATTCTGGAACTGCTTACTGCCATTTAAAATTCTCGTAACTGCAAGTCTCCTGAGAAGAAATCAAGTTCAACGACACAGAGGCCAACCTTGGCATTAGCGCGGAGATGCAAATAATAATACACTCTCCCCTGCCTTGCCTTCTTGAATTCAAAATAAGCTCTCGTCGCAGATGAAGCAAAGCAAAATAAATTTCAGCACTTCCGCCTGCTAAAAAGTCAGCCGCCGGTGCAAAGTATCACAGGAAAGCATTTTTCAGAAACTTAGTTTTTGATTTGTTGTTGTTGAGTTCGCGGTGCAGAGTCACCGTTTCGTTACGGCTGCGGTAGAGGAAAAAAAAAAAGCTAAAAGCACTTTGATTGGTCAAGGAGAAGCGATGTAATCAACCAAAACTCATTACATGGTGATTATGGGCAGTAAAAATTTCTGTTACAAACCGCCTTCAACCCTAGAAAGATTTTCTCACAAACAAGTTTACCACCATGCGTACTTAACGCAATTACTACTTTTTAAATTTCTTCTTACGTATTACTGTCTTCAAAATAACATGGGAAAATATGTCTTACCTTACTTGCTTCTCGTAAGTTAGACATTATAAACCAAAAAAAATTGAAACAGGTTTCAGCAATTGAAAGAATCAGGAACTGGGAAAATGCTCACGAAAAACTGCATTGAAATAGTTAAACCACGCCTTCTTCGGAACAGAAAATGCTATGACGCACACCGCGAAATACGCCGAAACTTAATATCTTTTTTTTTAATTTTATTTTCTTCATTTTGCATAGTTTAGCAATATTTCTTTCAGAGGTACGCACAGTTGTCAAAGCAATCTTGAGTCAACAGAAAACTTTGTTGTTGTCGTGTCCATATTTACATGGAAAAATGGTTACTAGAGCCTACTCCGAAGAGAGGTTGGACCTCTATTTTCCACCCGCAATTTTGAGGGAGAGCGTTCGGGCAGGATCCAACCCCTCTCCCCTTCCATCAATCCACACGAGAGGACTTTCGGCTCGCCGCATATTTAGAATGTCGCCAGGCCGCACCGACACTATACATTTACCATGTCTTCATTCAAACCCGGGCCTTTCGGTAACGTACGTGGGCTTTCCCTACCCGTCTGAGCGACAACAGAAAACGTTAGCTACTGAACTTAACGTAGTTATGAAGGAAAAAAACACTACAGTATAAAGGTAATCACACTGTAAGAAGAGTGAGTTGATTTCGTGCAGGGACCCGTTTAGCCAAAAAATTGTTCTATCGATGTTGGCTTTCTTCTTATCGGGTATGTATGAATAAGTGTTGGCTTAGCCCGCTAGCTACGTATCGGAGTTCAGTGGCGCCATCTCGTATTGTAGTTGGTAGTTGAACCACCGCGTCCATGACTTCGAATCTGCTTCGGTGATCTTCGGAATCGATCCAAGGTCTATTGGCTAGCAACCTATTATATATTTGGTTCTGCCGCTCAGACGGTATAGTGGTTAGGAGAACCTACTGCGATACCAAAGAGCCGGGTTCGGGTTCCCGAGAGGCCATGGTTTTAAACTGTCTATCCTTAGGAGGTAACGGCTGCCGCCTATTAGGTGCTTTCATAATAAAATACCCACCGCTTCCGACCTTTGTTAACTGTGGTTGGTGCCCAACGTTAACAAAAATCGGTTCCTGTCTTACAAACTTTGGTCCCGATCCCAAAACTATCAGTAAACTTATGTTTCTGAAGCCATTATGTCCATTTCTTTGTTAGTCTGATCACTAGATGGTCGCCCGATTTAGTTGATTATAGAACAAATTGACTGTTACCTTCACTTCTTTCACGCAGTCTTTAAAGCCAGTTAACGCATGCTACAACTCAGAACCTCAACTTAGTTCTCAAGTTCAACTATTTTTCAGCTGTTCTTACATCTTATCGAAATTACGACGCAAAGATTAAATTCAAAGAGTTCTAAAAACGCCGGGATTACATCTAAGACCAAGCGTTATTTCAGTCAGACCTAGTTTTACGCCGGTGTCCCATGCCTAAACTGACATCATAAAACGAATCGGGTGAGAACCCAACACATAATGTGAAGAAGGCAATTTGCTTCTAGACATCCAAAATTATATGTTATTTTTATTTAATGTGATTATATTAATATGAGGGTTTCTTAAACAACGGAAATTAATGTAAAATAGTTTTATGTTAAATAAACGTAAAATAATAACATAATGAAACTTCTCGGGATGACCACCTCTGAAACACAACAGTATTTCTTAAAAATAAGCATGCATCGATATGTAATATTACGTCTGTAAGAAGGTCACCTTTCTGCAGAGCAAAATCACACGAAACCACTGGTCATCTATGAAAATTTTCCTACATTTATATTTGTATGGAAGACAAAATGGGATTTTATGCATCGTCATTACACAGGTGTTTACAATAGCGCCGAACGCGACATTAATGGCCTCAAGATGATCTGGCTGAAGTTCATCCACGGATGAAAGACCAGGTTCAAGGTCATCTGGTGATGAAAGGGGAGAATGTTGATCATCACGGTTTTTAGAGATACCTCGGGACAAGCAGACTGCTCTCTGGGAATCGAATCTTCTGTCGCGCCATTTCTTTTTTATCATGAATCTGGTATAGATTCTATCATTATTAGCTACTACTATCATTATTTGCTGCATGGAATATTCCCATTTCTGCAAAAGTAACAACAAGGTGTAATGACTAATCAAGTTAACTCGAGGGAAGAAATAGAATAACGTAAGTAAAAGTAGGAGTATTTAATCTTCATTTTTTTCCATACTTTTATAGCATTTGTTTTTTAATTCATATTTCCTCATTTAGCTTAATTTCTTCTTTAGAGACATTAGGTTATTTCGAAGCCGGATAGATGAAACATGAGCAACGCCTTCGCTGGGACTCGATCCACGGGCCTCTCGAATACGTGGTGAGGGTGCTGACTACTGCACTATGAAGGCATGCTAAGAATGCCGGAGACATACCTTATATACTCCCCCCTTTGATTAGGGGACCCAATCGCAAAATCCTTGTTGGGAGAATCATCATCCACCACCCTTTTAGTTCGGGGCCACTGTAGAGACATTAGGTTATTTGGAAGCAGGAGATGTGAAAAATGAGCAACGCCGGGAATCGAACCAAGGACCTCTAGAATACGCGCCTGGTGTGCAGACCACTACACCACGAAGGCACGCTAAGAAGGCGGGAGAAATACCTTATATGCATATTAAATACAAATAACTGTGCAAGTTGAATACTTGTCTGCTGAAATTTTATTTGCATTTACTAAACTAAATCATTATTTATTCTAATATTCTGCAGCATGATTCACCTTGTTTAGAAGTGCTATCATCATCAAAAATACATTTAGCATATTTTATACTCGATAAACTTTCTATAATGAGCAAATGAGTTAAAACTTTGTTGAAATAGTCAGACAATTCCATTTTCTAGTTTTCAATAAAAAGTTTTAAGCCAATTCAACTGGAAATATGTACTTTGAGAAGTTGCACTATACATTTAAACATACTCAAGATAAAAGGCAGCTTCTACTACCTTGTCTACAAATTATTGGGAAAGAAGATACATTACCTCAAAAATCACGAAACGGAAAGCAGAAGGAAAATCCATAACTAGCAGCGGAAAAAAGAAATCATAAATAACAGCTCTTGACGTTTATCACAACGGTTAAACGTCATAATGTTGCTATACATGGAGGCTCAATGGCAGAGCTTTTCACAATACGCCATAATGTAATCATCGATGTTTCAAGGAAAAAAAACAGCTAATAAAATCCTAGGTCAATGATCACGTGATTGTAAATGCATGACAGACAAAAACGAACGCGTGCTACTGAAACGTGCGCCTCTGTTGTAACAGACATCTTTTATTTTATTTGATAAAGTATTCACATCGACAATAAAACGGAATTCAGAGTTTAATAGTTCAGCAATTCAAAGTAAAATATTTTTTAAATTACACATTTTTAATCAAATACACTCGAAATTAAAAAATAGTTCTTTCAGGTGTTCTTGATATTCTATCTATTTTCGATCATGTGACTAAAACTAAAATCGTTGGGTTGCTAACGGTGGCGAATTTTAAATCAAAATTGTCAAAGACAAATTTAATGTAATCTCTCTTATATACGCATCATTTCTATGCTATTGCTTCTATTCTGTGAAACTTTATTCTCTTCAACTAATACCACTGACATAAGAGAACCCATGATCTTATTTTTAGTCATATAATTATGCTAGCTAAAAATAAGTAATTTAATTTTTAGAATAAGGAAAGAAAATTGCTGCTTTGGAACTTTGGGAAATTGTGCTATAGATTTTGGCTAGATATGTAATTCTTTTCGCGATTTTCCCTATTTTATAATGCAAACATAATAGTTCTTGAAAAAGTCCACCATAGACGCACTATTCTTTGGGAAAATAGATTAACATGCTTTAGAATAAACAACCCAATTTATCAACAAATTTCAGAAGGAGACATAATCCTCGCCATGAATCAGTTAAGATTATCGCATATACAGGGTGTCTCAGAAAGTCGTTGCCAAACTTAACCTGCTGGTCTGTCATACCATGACAAACAAGATTTACTTGCGTCAGAAAATGCAGACGGTGACCGCTAGAGGGCAAAATTCGCAGGCGTAGAGGGGGAGAAAGTAAATCCCAAGAGGTGTTCATATCATTTTTTTAAAGAACATGGTTAAACCACAGGTGTTCAAAATTCCTTCCATTCGCTACAATGCATACTTCACAACGTCCACGCATGGATTCACGGACCCGTTCAAAATGGGCAGGTGTGTCAAGGATACGTGCTGCCGCTTCCACGATTCTGGCGGCGAGATCCATGTTCGATGCTACGGTCGTCTGGCATACACCATGGTCATGTATCCCCAAAGGTATGAAATACAAAGGAGTCAGGTCGGGGGATTGCGGTGGCCATGGGATTGGTCCGCGGTACCATACAAGTAATGCATATCGGCCAAATCTGAGTCAGTAAACCGATTCATCCTTTCCATTCTTCCAGAAGCCTGCGAACAATGCCTTCTGGCTATCGCCGTTCGCATTTTCACACGAGTTCCTATGTAAATCTTGTTTGTTACAGTAAGGCAAATCAATGTTAAGTTTGGCAACGACCTTTTGAAACAGTCTGAATTTAAAAAAGTACGGTAATGCGTTTTGATCTAGTGGGTCCAAAGTGGTTTTGTGAACATAGACCTAAAAAATCAACATTTTTCCCCCTTGTATGAAAATGAACTGAAACATTAATTAAATAGAAAAATGATCATTTTTATACCTATTCTTGCCATGATGTCACGAAAATTTGATCCGCAGTTTTATAAATGAATGAGACACTAAGCTGAATTTTATGCCTTCTGTGATGTGAAATGAGCCATAAGATCTAATGGCCATCCACAGAAGTTAATTAAATACTTGGAGAGTTATTAATGCTTGAAAGCTACTTACGTGAAAAATTACACAACTAAATAAAACATTTTTAGAACTTTGTCAGTCACCTACAAGAGTATGGGAATGGCGCATGTTCGATTTTTTAAGGACATATAAAGTTAAGACAAAGTTTAGAATTTTGTTCCCGATTCTAATTTTATCTTTAAAAATATCGAATCGAAAACAACATAAAGGAGGTCCAGGACACATGCTCATATTTATGTTTGTCTCTGCATGAATCAGGCCCAGCTTTCACACAGGAAACCGGATCTAAAAAAGCGTTATTTTACATTTGCGAGATGTCCCCCTTCAATTCTGTAACTGGAGTAAAGAGAGAACGTTTCTGCCACAGCGTATGGCAACCTCACACACTACCCGCTACGTGACCTTGAACCGGCCTCCATCTTCTAAAAAGCAGAGCTTCTTGAAGTGGAGAGAAGAAGCAAATCCAAAACCATGGCCATTTTCGCTTCCATCCCTTCAACCGTCCCCAACCCTGCCTCACTCAGCTCTTGTGCCCGTCAGTTGACTAAAAAAAAAAAAAAAAAAAAATACAAACCTAAGTACTGCTTGCAAGGAAAGGGAGTGTGTACAATAAAAAATCCATTTGATGAGCCATGGGGAAGAGAAAAGAACAGTTATGTAACGTTTATACGTTCTTATCCCCTTTTTCAGCTCTTACTTTCTTTTCATTAGGGAAGGGAGCAACCGATTGGATATCCTATTAGTAATCCAATCACCCTGCAACGCTAAATCGATGATGAAAGAACATGAAGATAATAAATACTTACAAAATTGGACAGCAGTAAAAAAAGGGGGCATAAATAAAAAGTTTTTGTCTTTTATAATGAATAGGAAGGAAATAAATTACAGTATAGTCGAACCCCCGTATTTATCAGTAAAATTTTTATCGCGGATGACAGTGAACTCTGTAGTAAGCGTGATAATAGAGAGACATACATAAATACAGTCTAATTTAGTTTGTAAATTACATATTGTATGTACGTACTACCAATGTCAAATAAAAAAATATTGCTCACGACATCGCTTTCTGCAGAATTAAGCAAGACAATGCGAAGTAAACTGAATACTGTAGCACGTTATTTCTCTATGAGTTCTCGTACTTTTGTTTAAACAAATCCAGTACCTAGAGTGTAGCTTATCATGTACTTTTTCCAATGATAGTAAAAATAAAAAAAATAATAAAAAATCATTCTTTCTGCATAAGGAAGCAAACAAAGCGAATCAAATATTAATTCTTTCCTAAAAGATTCCTGGCAAATAAATGGGACACTGCAGATCATGGGACACAAGTCCATGGTTGATAATTCCAAATCCCACAGCAATTTCCACATCAACCAATGCATAAAAATTCATGTTCCTTCTCTACATAGCTATACCCAAAAATCATACCAACCAACCATCGTTGCTGTACTTGTGGAGAGAGTACATTCTGACTATTATACTGTTGCGAAATACCCAGCTGCGGTAAGATAGCTTCACCGCAAAGTGAGGATAGGGTTGCCAGAAAGTAGCAAGGAAACGCAGGGTTGCCGGATTTGGTGCGAAATTGCCTATTGGGTGGTTTTTGGAGACAAAATTGGGGATATTCCATTGACGGAGCGAGAACATTCTAGGACGAATTCTTACCGGTTTTCCCAATAATGTTCCTGAAGGCAGGTCAAAAGCCATATATACCCTGACTGTATGCGGAGTAAAAGAGTATCTTGAGTTCAGCAGCAGTGTAATACAGTTCCGAGATTAGTTTGAGAGCGACCAAACCGAGTCGGGAGCTGTACTTTATTGCTTTGACGTGAAGTTGTCTTTAGCGTTTTAGTCTGAAGGCTGCGCTTGCTGATTGTTTCAGCGTGATTATCGTAATTTTTGGAACTCTTCTGTGTAATACTGGCGAATAAATTGTGTTCTGATTCTTCACCAAGTGCTGTCATTAATCACCCAAATCTACGAACCCGTAGAACGCAACAATATATACGTAGGGTCACCTACCCTAGTTATGCACTACATTCCAGCAGAAGTCATAGAGTATAAAAAAATACTTATAAAGACTGGCCCCACTTTAAGACGAAAACAGTAGACATTATGAGATGGATAATTACTGTAGGTAAATGTTAATAGTTTACGAATTTTATAAAATTAACTAAAATGTCACTTATTAGCAAACACTGAAACATAATCCCAGTTCCTCTCCCCCAATGGGTTTACTGAGTATCAGAACTTAAAAGTATAAACACACCGCTCCCAAAGTAATGCTTGCTACATCAACACGTGAAGACAATACTTGATGACAAATGATTCTAGAGTGGATGTCCTTCATGCTGATAGTTGTATTGTTATCTGCGGAGATGGCCGCTCAATAAAGATGATGTTTAGTGCTAGTCAATGTTCTCAGAAATAAATGACTACTATCAGAGGCTGTCTTACAGAGATGGGCACCGTGAGAGATTCATTATACTGTGAATTATTTTGTTATTCCTGCTGCGCTTCGGAATGTTTTCATACAAAATGTAACATAAAAATCTTATACGAAGTTAATCTGTCAACTAAGTCATATGTCGATCATGATCATTTGGAACCCTTCCATATCATTTCTCAATAAAAACGGTTCAAACAATAAAGACAAATTTGTTGTTAAGAGGTACATTTTTTTAAAGTAGGTCATTTGTTGCATGAATATATATGAATTGCATTGTTACAATTTGAAAGATGTTGTTACATGGCTCAAAAATTTTATTTCAGGAGGAACGAGATTTTTAGATCACCTTCAAAACAAAAAAGAAGCCTATATTAAATTAAGCATAATTTCTTAACAAAATTTTACTTGGATAATAACCCTTACTGAAGATTTTCTTTTTTGTTGTTCATCAATTTCGCAATCTAGAAAGTAAATCATATAGGATTCATTAATTCATAAGCCAAACTAGAATTTAAATTCCTACAGATAGGCTAGGGGGAAATCAACGCCCCTTCCAGAACTATATTGTTAAGCCACATGCTTGTTAAGCTACTGACACTCACACTTCATAAAACCATGGTTTGAGAAACAGAATGATTTGAGTTTTGGATTCAGAAACTGAAAATTTATTTTTTTGCCAATACAACAGATATAGCTTTTAATGAATTCAAGCATTTTAATGAATTCAAGAATTTTTGTTTTTAACATATGTTATTATTTCTTTCGCAACTTGCAACTGCAGTGTTTCTGCGTAAAACTTTTGTACTTTGTACTAGTTTCAACATGCCTATTATAGCTGCATATGTATGTGTTTAATTAGTTCATTATGTTTTAGAACTATACGTTACATAAAATTAACATAATACGAAAATATTTACCCCGAATTTTGAAATGCCAGAAACAAAAATATCAAACATCCCATTAAATTAATAATTATGATATATATACATATATATATAGTAGGTAGGAACATTGCTGCAACCTTGCTAAAAAGTTACCAGGAGCTGTAGCTCCACGAAATGTTGTAACATAGTACTATATAAGCAATAAGAAATTTGCCTGGTAAAACTGGAAAAACTGTATAAGCGCGATAAAACTGCCAAATTTTAGTGCTGGAAGACTTGCTATTGCACGAAAAAAATTAATTAATCTGACCGTTGTGTAATGTTAAAAGTTAACTCACAGGAAAAATGATGGACGGAAAAAATATATATGTATTAGGAAGTCACAAAAAACATGGATTATAAATGTCAATATATAAAATGCCTATACATAAAAAATTAAAATTAAGATTGCCAATATATAATATGCCAATACATAAAAATTAAAATCAAAATTAAAAAAATAATATAAAGACACAAAAAGCATCATAAACTAGCTACAAAAACAATAATTAAATAGCGGAAAAATGGTATATTAGCCCACTCGTACTCTCAGTTGGCTTTTCAAGGGAAAAACCTGTTCTACGAAATAGGCTAAATACCATTACGCGTTTCGCCGAAACAGACCATTGAAGCTCTTGTTTAATGCGAAAAAAACTTTTTACAAAAGTATATTACTATTTCCGAAAAAATTCCTTTGGAATAAATCCTTTTTAGTAGCTCCACTGCTCTGTCTCTTTTTCCCGACGCGTCCGCTGAAAAACAACATTAAGGTGTCAAAGGCTATTATGATTCCGAACGATGTAAAATAAAAATCAAAATCAAAGTAGAAAAATAATAAATTAAAATAAATAGCGGTCTGCTATTAGTCAAAATACACATCAACGTACGGGCTGGTCCTTTACCTTAAAGACATCGTAACTTTTCGCTTTACATTTTCTTTTTCAATTATATATATAAATATATATATATATTATAGGACATTACCAAGTGTATTTTGTTATTCTGTGAAGAAATTTGTCAAGAGAGAGGCTAGCCAACGATGTTGAGAGTAGACAACTCAGCCATTAAGTTGAATATCTGATAATGGCGATATTCCGAGAGATGCTTTCGTTGAGACTTTTCAATGGATGCTTCGCTGTATTTACGCCACACATTGAGAAAAACACGAAAATATAATTCGACCGCCTCATTTACGACCATGCATTGCGTCATTCGGATCAAAATTATTCTCATAATAGGGTGGAAGGATGGGAACTTTCTTTCACTCGAGCATATAAATTCTCTCTTTCTGGAGAAGACTCGACGAATCAGAATGCGCCCAGGAGTTGACTGTTGGGTATCCTAAATTCATTTTGCTTTCACTGCATTTTACACTCCTCAATGTCACAAAATTAAAATAATCTTTACACAACAGTTAAAAGAAAGTGAATTGAAAAGACGTTCGATTTCGGAATACAGACAACGATTCGAATACGCATATTTATTTCTATACATCTGGCTGTCTGTAGGTTTGCATACAAGAGAGACGCAGTTTTTTTTTTAAATGACCACTATCTTTCGCAGCTTCAAATAAAGAGTTAACGAATAAATGCCCTTTCACTGCCTACAATTTTACAAGCATAAAATGACGTATTTATCGAAATGTCATTCTTTCCCTCAAGGAAAGAGAAAATGACATTTATGAGGCAGCCAAACGGTTGAAAGGAGAATTCCCATCTTTCGTATCGGTTTCCGATTGAAATACAAGGTAAAGGAGAAAACTTGAGAATGCCAGCGAACAACAACAACAGTGACAAGCAGACGCTGTCGTATCATAGCGCAACAAAAGAAAGTGTCGAACCATTTCACGATTTGCCATTGAAGCAGCTCCCAAAATTCTATCATCCCCCTCATTCTATGCCCGTCCCTTCTCCAAACGTACTTGCAGTAGCGATATGAGGCGCCGCGAAAGCAATTTATCACATTTGCTTTTAATAACCCGATTAATATGCCGAGAAAGAATTTTCCCGCAATCACGTGGGCTATGCAATTTAAAATCATTTTCTTTTATTTATTTGCTTATTTCCCTCACATATTTGTTTGGATGATAGCCAACGAATGGGATCAGTTCACCAATGCAAATAACAATACTCGCAAAAGTAATCAGGAAAATGTTTAAAGCGAGCGACATGAAATTTCATGGTATTAGATATGTAACCTTTCAAAATAAATGCTATTTGCATATTTATACCTATTACTGATACTCGCATAGATAAATTGAACTGGATCTCCTTTCCATTATTTACTCTTCTCCGCTCTTTCCCATCAACATGCAGATTTTTAAAGAAAAAAAAAAAATTTGCTTATTTATTTATTTAGTCACTGAAATGCAATCAAAAGTGTAATAGCGGTGTTATTAATCATGGCTATCCCATAATTTCATACACATAAAAGATTTAAAACGAGTTAATTTTAGAAAAATTAATACACTCAAGGTGTTTGAGAAGGAAATGACCATGGGTTGGGAGCTAACAAATTAGAATATTATGAATTAAAAAAACAAACTTAACACATGCCCCATTCTCAAGCGCTGCGGAGATGAATTAAAAATCTCGCGAAGGATTATCGATGTCCAGCATAATTTTAATAAATCTCGGAAAATGGATTTAGCGAAATGATTCGCGTTACTCTTTAATACCTGCGAAACTTCAATACTTAACTAATTTCGATTCTAATTTACCAACTTTTTGCATCTAGTTACTTTCAATATTTCATTTGAAAAGTTTTGCGATACGTAAGTCTTAACAATCGAGTTAAAAAATGTCAATCTGATTGCAACACATGTCACTGTTCCTTGAGGTTTGTGGTTAGCAGTGGCGTAGCGAGGGGGGGGGGGCAAAGGGGTGTATGATGCCCCGGGCGCCGCTTGCAGAGGAGCGCCAAATGGTCTCCAAACAAGCTTTTCATCATATCACTGTGTTTTTTTCGGGGGGGGCGCCAAAAAGGTATTTTGCCCCGGGGGGGCAGTTATGCTTGCTACTCCACTGGTGGTTAGATTGTTTTGGCTTATTTGCCTCTCGCACTCGAGGGCTATATCTGCCTAAGGAGAGGGATACCTTCGTGGAGGATTCTACGGCAAACTGGATCGTATGGACGTTACACATAGGGAAAACGACTAAAATGCTCGTGCAACTAGCCGAAGATTATTTATCAAATGTTAAAAATAAGAATAAGAAAATAAGAACAAGAAAAGAGTAAATTCTACACGCCAATAAGTTCCTGACAGTTCTGAAGTAATTCATGACAAACAGATCTTAAAGAAAGACGGTGCAGGATTACAACTTTACTAATGTTCATTATCCAAAAACTGAATTAGGCACCTGTAACATAATTATAATTATCCACAGCTACGCAGATATATCCATAATCTTGTTATAAAATTTCACTGCTTCGAATGTTACATCCGCCTGTCGAATGCATATCACTTATGTAGAACCATTACGCGATATATTATTCCATTTGCAATTTGCATGTCTTACATCCGCACACCAGTCAATGCTGAAATGCTGCGCATTTTTTGTAATTGTAATAATGATTCAACCACCTGTTCGACAATACCACCGACAATTTGCTAAACGCACTAAAAATACCCTACTAAGAAGTGTTTTCAAATTTCTTTGTCTAAATACAGTAGGTAAAGGGCCTGTGTTAAATTTGAATAACAGGATGAATAAAATGCAAATGAAGAGAAAAGCATTTCTTGAAGGACTCAAGCAGCGCTACATATAATTGCAAGAGAGCTTCCGTAAAATTTGCTCCAAACACATGAATATGCTAAGCAGTATACAGTTGCACATACTGGGGAAACACAAACACAACAAATGCTTCACTAGTATATGCAGCATCTTCAATAAGAAGGCCTTATTAAATACCTGTCTTTGGATAACAATTTATGGATGCTACTTACCGAATGATCTCATGCATTTTGTCCAACAATAAAGTAACATTTTATCAGCTCTTCAAATAGTAGGTAATTTGCATAACTCTAATCACTATCTTATCATAATGGGCAAATATTAATAGGATAATACGCATTCGGTGACCTTTTCGGGAAAACTATATGTAGCTGTTAAAGGTTGCAGTAAGCACTACATAAACTTGTTATGCAAAAAATATACCCCAAAGTCAGTCTTTTGTCAAAGCGAGGCAAAGAATTTTTCATATTCAGTTGAATGCAGATCATTTAAGCGAACATAACTGCATTGCTATTCAATCATGATTTTTCAGCACAAATTGCGGTTGTTACAAATACAGTTACCCTCCGTTTAACTGATTTGAAATCAACTGAATAAGTTACTTCAATCACTTAAAATTTAGGTGCTGCCCTATTCGGAACCACTGCAGTATCATTGAGCCCGGATTCGAAACACTGAGAAAGCATAGATGTCTGTACGGTATAGCATCTTTAGGACATGAGGGCGCTTAAAATACTACCAAGCCGTAAGTCTTCTGAAGCGGTAAGTGTTGAGATAGACTAACAGGAAACCGACGAATCCGTCTCACCCCCCCCCCCGCCAGATGTAATCGGGACGGAACTAGGCAAAGTCATAATGTCACTTATTATGTTCCCAAGGCTTTAACCAACTAGTACAAGCATAATGCTTCTCCTCCTGGCCATGGTGCATTTTGACCTGATCTAAACTAAGTTCAGGTCAGGGGGGGATTAGTCACAAGACTAACAACAATGAAATTTAGAGATGCCCTGATTGGTACAGTGGTTAGCATTGCTGGGTGCAGTATCGCTGGCTTCAGGTCAAATACCAGAAAAGGCTTGGATGTTTCCAAGTGAATAGTGTCTTTGCGGCATGGAGACACTTAAAATACAAGATCAGCCAAAAAGTCCTCTCGAGGCTTTTTGGCTGAGCAGACGAGGTGGCAGGAGAAGAGGGATAGGAGACATTTGAACTCGTCCCCAGGAAAAATTTTCAAAATTCGGATGTGACTGGGCAAAGTCGTACTGTCAGCCTGGCAATGTGCCTAAGGCCCATGCCAAAGACAAATGCAATCCTGCGCTCTTAGCCACAACAAAATTCGTGGACATGATTTGATGTTAGGGTAAGAGAAGTGAGGTAAGTCATGACCAATTTAGGTGATAACAAAGCGGGAACAGTTGTAGTCCTAATAATCATGATTTGTGCAGAAGAGCTTTCTTTTAGATGCATCTGAATATTATATTCAAACATTCAAAATTCATAGCAATTAATTTAATGAACTCAGATGCTATCAATGTCGTTTAGTCGTTAAGTGTATGTGTTAGGCTCTCACATTCTTTACATTGTAGAGTCATTGGGATATTTTGAAATGTGCAATACTCTCGCCAGGACTCGAACCTGGACCTCTCGAATAAAGCACCGAGTGTGCTAACCGCTACACCGCGAAGGCATGCTGGAAGGAGGGAGACATAAGCTTAGTATTGCTATATAAGAATTCTAATTCTGCATCAATGATATCTTCCACAGTATTCTTGAAACTTTGATGATGATGATTATAGACAGATAATAAAAAATACGGAAACGAAAATTTAATTTCTTCACTGGCTGCGAATCTTACTATATCATGATCTTTCCTTCTGAATAATCATCATCTTAGTTCCTCGAGCTATATATTTTCTCTCGATTATCGCTGAGCGATGACCATACATCGTTTGAATTTTCAATGTGCCTATCTGTGACAATTCCATCTTGTTCAACGAGGCAAAAGAAACGAAGATTAAGAACTACGGGTACAGCGCTTAGCTTACAACTGGGAGGAGTTCACTGCCCTCAAGGCAAAGGGTTGAGAGATATAAAAAGAATATAAAATGGTCGTAGAAGAAGAGAGAAGGGGGAAGAAGAACCTGAGCCCGAAAATTTTGTCGCCTGAGTCAGCATTCATTGTCACTCTAGAACAGTGGTTCTCAACCTTTTTTGCCCCACGTACCCCTTTCAGCATTGCCAGATGATCACCCCCTACCCTTAAAAAAAAAAAAAAAAAAAAAAAAAAAAGAATACCGTGTTTTATAAATTAAACAAGGACGCTGTTGGACGGATTTTCTTACGGTCTAACTTCTTAACTATCGCAACCAAAATAAAACATTTATTAACGTTAACACTTGACCTGACGGTTACAAACACTAAAATTCTACTGACTTACGTGCAAAATATCAAGCCTCTCAATCAGATTTAAAGTAAATTGAATATATTCACAGTATAGTCAAGGCCTACCTTAAAATTTCCCTTTGCCTGCCTAACTACATATGGAGAATCA
Source organism: Stegodyphus dumicola (assembly GCF_044657685.1). Lineage (NCBI taxonomy): Eukaryota > Metazoa > Arthropoda > Arachnida > Araneae > Eresidae > Stegodyphus > Stegodyphus dumicola. The sequence continues at coordinate 279,989,613 of NC_140768.1, forward strand.
AACCAAACAATCTATGTCGGTAAGTTATTAGTGCAATAGAAGAATTACAAGGTGAAATAAATAATCAGCATAAGCTGCTCCCTAAATTTTGAAACATGACTTAAAATGATTCATATTTATAATTAATTAATTTGTATTCTGATGAAGGTTGACACAAAAAGCGGACGTATAGAACAGCAAACATAATAAGGTAACTAGTTAAATAAAATTCTATAAAGCTGTTTTTTTTTGGAACTTTTTACTGATTTTATTTATTTATTTATTTATTTATTACTAATTTGACTACAAAAAGAATTTTATCAACGATTTCATTTACTTGCGCACACACATAAAAATTAAATTTTAATGTATTTTTAGTAAAAAGCACCAGAAATCTAAAATTTTCCTAATCTGATTTGCCTATATTACTCGATTTATTTTCTAAAATTTAAACCATAAGCCTATAACTAGTCGTTTGCAAGATACTTTAAGTGAAATATCTTTTTTTTTTTTTTTTTAAACACATAGTATATCCCTTTAGAAAAGTTAATGGCTTGTGTGGGTTGAATTATAGCCTTTCCTTCACGTTTGTCTTTAAAAACGTAGGAAATAGTAAGTTCACAGAATGTTCAAAATACGCAAGAACTATTTCAGATCCTTCAGACTCGAAAAGAATGAAGAGTAGACTGGTGACAAGCTGAAAACGGAAAACCGAAGCTTGTTAAAGGTATAGAGGTCCTCGCGCCCTGAATAGCGTCCACCAAGAGGGGATTAGTGTCATCATCTAGGAACCATCAATCAATTCCTCGAGTTCTACAATTTGGTTCTAGTCTTTCCCTCTAATTTTAGGAAGCACGCGCCATTTTTTTTTTTTTTTTTCTTGCCGTCTCTTCTTCTGTGATGTAGTACTGATATAAATTATCTTCTGAAAGGAGAAACTCTTTCGCATTTGCCAAGAATATAGACCTTAAGAAAAAAGAATTGCGAAAGTTTCAACTGTGAATTATGGTCAGTTGTTCAAAATATTGGAATTAAAAAAGAAAGTTCTAAATAGAGACGTTCACTTCCAACATGAAATTCACAATTATTTTGACTTTCATTACCTGCAGGCACTAAAACGGAAACATCCGACGACACACCATGATTCTTTCTATATTTTTTCTTCAGTGAGATTACTGTAGTTATTTCCAAGGAAAAGAAGTTCCGGTTAGGCTAACTGATTAAGGAAAAGAAATACAAATTCTATCTGCCTCTAGTAGGAGACTTTCATGGAGGCCTTTCTAAGGGAAACTTCGTATCCACCTTAGACATCGGGAAAACCACGAAAACTCCTATGCAGCCAGTCCATTTACCTGGATGTAAGCCGACATTGTATTATAAGGCCCGCCTTCTTAGCATTCCTTCGTGGTGTGGTGGTCTGCACGCTGGGTGCATATTCCAGAGGTCGTGGTTCGATTCCCGGAGAAGGCCTTGATCATTTTTCATTTCTCCTGCTTCCAAAATACCTAATATCGGTACAAGTGGTGCCCGAACTAAAAGGGTGGTGGGTGACGATTTTCCCCACCCAGGATTTGGCGACTGGGTCCCCTAAAAACCCCAGTCGTCCTTTAAGAAGGGAGCGTATAAAAGGTATTTATCCCGCTTTCTTAGCGTGCCTTCGTGGTGTGGTGGTCTGCACGCTGGGCACGTATTCCAGAGGTCCGTGGTTCGATTCCTGGCGAAAGCCTTGCTCATTTTTTCATTTCTCCTGCTTCCAAAATATCTAATGTCTCTACAGTATTACCAGTGTTCAATGATCGAACGGGCACTGGTGGATACCAAAGGGAGAGGGGACGTGTTACTGATAAAAAAAGAATTTTTGATTGCTGTACGAACAAGGTTTTATTTTCCTACAATATTTACAAACAACAAAACACAATTGCACATCAACAAACAACAAAACACAATTGCCAACAAAAACACAAAACACAAACAACAAAACACAATTGCCAACAAAAAAATTTACAAACAACAAAACACAATTGCCAACAAAAACACAATTTGCACATCCATACCTCACCACAGTAGTGCAGATACTTCTTGCAAATTGCTTTTTTTTTCCAAGATTTATCCTCATAATAACGTACGTTTATGGCAGATCTGGTTTTTCTGGTACGCTTATGGCAGATCACTACAATGGAAAAAACTGCCCCACTTTTATGTCGACACACCATTATATACTGATCCATCGATTTCACTTTTCTTGCATAAGATACATCGCAGCTGTTCTCGAAGTACATCGTAAATACAATCCATATTTTTAGACACCTTTTCATAAATAGTAAAACTCTATAGGGTAAGAACTTTCCTGAATAATAATGCGAATAAAATCGAGAATTTTTACATACCTCTTCATAATAAATGAGAGACAACTACATTTGCCAAAATACAACATAAATACAACCAATATTTGTAGTTGTATATCGATTCCTAAATGGCAGACTTCTGTAAGAATTTTCTCCAAGGTATAACATAAATATAGCTGTTTTTTTAGGTATCCTTTTCATAACAGACCTCTAAAAACGTAAGAACCCTCACGTAAAATACCACAGTTCATTTATGCAACTGCACAAAACAGTTGCTTAGTGGTCAGAATTTCCTTGTTTCCAGATTAAGAATATTAATTAGTATCACTTCAACCGCATATTTTGCAGTAGCATTTGGGATAAAATAAAGTCCACGATACTTCATCCAGGAGGAAAAAAATTAAGACTTTTTCTGAATGTCGCAAAACTCATAGGAGTTCATTAACTTAAGAAGAAACACCAAATTTCCATTCGAACAATAGCAGAAATGGCAAAACGAGATGTCTAAAAATGTTCATATTATCTAGCCACCATTAACTTATTGGCTTGCCCCAAAAATAGTATTGGATTTTTCTAACAGCGTTCTTATGATTTTCCGTTCAAAATATGGATCCTAGTTATATAAAGTATTTTACTAATCCTCAAAATATCAAATACTTTATGAATTAATATTTCAACGTACAATTTAATAGAATACTGCTGCGTTTTGGGGCATATTTTGAAGAAGACTTACAGTAATGGCAAAAACTACAGAAACACTTCGAAAAATGTGCATTTTTGAAGTTCAGCACCTCATAGCATTCATATGTATTACTATTGTTGCGTGCAATACGGCTTCGTCAATAGATTGAATGCGCACAGAACCGATGATAGCTTGATAAAATTTATTTTACCAAAAGGAACACTTTTCAGCTGTTGATACTTCACACTGCTAATAACGTTAAACACAAAACAATGCAAAGCTCATCCAAACAGCGAAGCTCGCACGGAGACCTTTCAGCACCCCGAAGTCAGATCTTGAACTAACAAATGACGCTCTCTTTGGTTTAATCTAAGATCAAAGTGTAATTGCTTTTTTTTTTTTTTTTTTCCAGGTAATCTCAAATCCGAGAAAGTTATTTATTTCATATTACAAATGCTATTTTAATTTTAGTTCGATATTTTAAAACTACTATGGAAACTTTGCAGCATGTAATTATTCCAGTCAGTCTTACAGGTCATTTTTAATTCTTCCAGACAAAATTTAACACTCGTTAATGCTTTACTCCACAATATGTAAATCTGACTGTTGCAATAGTAAATGGCCGACGACTATTCTCGAACTAATTACCGTTTCGAATGCTTTACACTTTTTCACGTTGCATTTTCAAAAAGATTGCTTTCCAGAATACATCATCATGAAATGCGAATCTGAACAATCCCGCTTTTGTGGCAAAATATTATATTCCTGCAATAATTCACAGAACTTTCCTTGTTTGCAGGAAAATCCCAAAACCGCATATTTCAAAATTCAGATGAAGACCAAAAATATCGCAATTTGCCTTTAGAGCTTCTAACACAACCAAAACAACACGCATGAAAATGGCGACGCTGCTTATTCAAACTTATAGTAATCGATATGGTTACCTGAAGAATCTTTATCCTCATAGTTTGCCACAGTTTGGCGACTTCTACCAAGGTGGTTGCGATAATACTGTTACGAAATGCCCAGCCGCGGTAAGATAGTTTCCCCGCAAAGCGGTTATAGAGTTGCCATAAAATGGCAAGGGAAGGCAAGTTGCCATATTTGGAGCGAAATCGCCCTTTTGACGACAAAATTGACGATATGCCATGGACGGATGGAGAACAGTCTAGAACGAATTCTTACCGGTTTGGCCCAGAATATTCTCGAAAGCAGCCCGAAAGCTTTATAAACACTGCCTGTATGCGCTACTCGCGGCTTAACATCAGAACTGGAACTGGAGTAGCAGTCGATCGCGAGAGTATCTCGTCAGTCGATCACGAGTCTATCGAGTGTCTCGTAGTGTAGTGTCGAGTTGGTCGTCGATTGTATCGCGAGTTGGTGCATCAAGACTGGGCATCTTCGAGGCTATCGAGTTGGTTGTCGAGTGCATCGCGAGTTGTAGCGGGGAGAGTATTGAGAGTATGTTGAGTTCCGAGAACGACCGAACCTAGTCGGGAGCTGCATTGCTGTGAAGCTATCTTCACCGCTTGTCGTAGATTTTCGACGACTGTAAACGTGTCCTGAGTAGTACTGGCTAATAAATTGTGATTCCATTCTTCATCAAGTGTCGTCGTTAATCACCCCAAATCCACGAACCCGTACAGAATGCAACAATACCAAAGTACCAAATAATACCTAACAAACTAGATTGCTATCAGCCTTGTGGTACAAGGTCGAGAAGCATATCATAGTAGCCTTTCCTTAACACCTCGAATTTCATCCAAGAAAAAAAAGATGAATAACACTTAACGTTAATATCAAGTGCACTGATATCTGTATTATCCATATTACACAATGCGTTAAATGCCAGTTTAAATACTGTTATCTCAAGCACTTACCGTCTGTCTTTATTTTGTTATTTACAATTGGTATATACAATACGCCACTCTTACTTTCTGCTATTTAAAGTGAAATTAATGACGCAAATTCTTCTCATATATTTTGCTAATATGCATTCTGCCTATGTAAATAATTCTATGAATTTTACACACAAACAAAACATATTTATAAATGCATGCTAAAAAACCATAAATAAAAAATAACAGGAAAATTTCGGGACAACTCAAAGAAAGGTTATTAATTACCAAATTACGGTAATACAATTCCGAAAGATAAATATAAGACAGCATACTAAAAAAGAAGTTACAATAAATAAGATTCTTAGAGCATGCTTGCAAAATGGAACTGACTAATTTCCACACAATCCTAAGAAAATAGGTCCTTATTCATCTGCTTATTTATTGCTTGTCTAATTGTTTAATGACAATAGGCCTACCCAATCATACTTTCACAGAAATCAAATTACTTTTAAAGAATATTTAATTGTCACTTCATACATGCCGAAAGCCATTTGCTGCATTACTTTTTCCTTAAGCCATTACTTCCTTTCATTGTTTCACTAAACAGAATTCTTTCCCGAGTGCAAAAACACAAAAGTTACAAATCTATAACCGGAACATTATAAACAAGAACTACGACTGGTTTCAAAAACTCGACGGAAGATGCTGCGAGTTAAAAATTCATCGTTAGTATATTACAAATTATATTATTGAACAGAAAATACTAATTCAAACAACTGAAATTGACAGGTACAATTCCTAATTCAAATTCAATTGAGAGTTTAAGGTTGAAGAAGGGTACTTTTATTTTTCACTTTGCAAAATATTGCAATCTGTCCTTTTAAAGTTAAGTAGTTAACTATAATCTAATTCTTAACGCTTTATTGATGTTATACTATAAAAAATTTTGCAAATATTTTAAAAATCTTTGCAATTTGCATCATCTTTGTTATAAATTAAGGGGTTCTTTTATTCAATTTTATTATTTTCCCAGGATAGTACTATTACTTCCGTTTTAGAAATTTTCAGTCATATATATAAAAGGTGTTTCAGAAAATCGGTTAAAAACTTTCGGAAAAACACACAGCAAATGCATGGTCGGAAACACTTTCCTGGCGCGGTAATGACGACGCAACACAAGAATGAAAGGACATGAACAGAGTGAGAATAATGTTTATTATGCTTAGTGCAGCGTAAACCAAGAAATAAGAACAAAAACAGACGATCGTCATCAAAGAAGATGTTCGAAATTACGACCCAGGCCGTGATGCAGGAACCATGCGTCATGCATCTTCCATGCGATATTCCATGCATGATGCAGATCTTCCATGCGCCGGAGATGTAAGGCCTGCATCACGGTCCAGGATCGTAATTTCGAACATCTAATGACGATCGTTGCCTGTTTTTGTTCTTATTTGTTGATTTCTGCTGTACTAAACCTAATAAAACACGTGTCCTTCCTCTTATGTGTCGTCACTACCGTGCCATGAAAGCGTTTCCGACCCTGCATTGCTATAGGATTTTCCATCGTCCAGGCTAGGTGTATTCTATCTCTCCAGAAAGTCTGCAACCGATTTGCTGAAACAATATCAGTACGACGGTGATTTTTGTCACAAAAATTAAGAGTTGAGGTTTGAAAGAACTTCCTTGTTAGAAAAAGTGGAAGGGGAAAGGTTATTTCGTAGCAGGTTCACTTTTAGGTTGGAAGTTCTCAGTTTTTTAGCAGTTTCTTTATTGAGATTCTGATCTGATTTGGGGACGTGGGTGGGAGAGAGTTAGTCCCTTAATCTGGAGTAGTTGATATATTTGTAAGACTCCCTCTTAGTTTAAATTTGTGCATTTGGTAGTCACCCAGTCGAATGCTTGGTAAAAATGATGTTGATATTAAAATAAGTATTACTAGCAATGCTAATGATGACAACTGGGACAGTTACTAATGAAGAATCTGAGTATATTTTATTATACTTTTCTACTCTGAATACAGTTAAAACATGAGTTATATCAATTATCAGTTTATAGTTTAAAATTAAGTTACAGTAAGAGCTGGCCAAGGATAAAAGACAAGCAAAAGGAACTGGAAATTTGCCTGCATGAACCACCCTGTTTTGCTACAGCAGAAGTACAGTCTAATGTTACAGAAAATAAATAACACTGTTTCTGTCTCCTTCCACCCACCTGTAAACCACCGACAAGAGTCATAAAACTTCCTATAATCGCTTACATTATTTACTAAAGACATCAATTCCATGTCGACCATAAATCTATTTAAGGAGAAAATCAAATGGTATATACCGGGGGTGGGTTTTTGGTGTGTTACTTTTGGTGTGTTAGTTATGGCTCAATAGTTCTCAGGCACTTTTTTTTTAATCAAGCATAAATTCAGAATGCTTCATCTTCTTTCTCTTGAACAAAATGTATTTATTGGAGAGGAGGGTATCTATGCATATCAGATCTGTTAAAGTTATGTATGCATGTTAAAGCTTTCGACGCACATTTTGGAGAATGCTGACCTTCAAAACCTTGCTTTACGGAGGAGAAACTTAAATAATTCTGCGAGTTATGGGTTCGTGAATGTTAATATAAAAAATCACTCCAGATGAGTATGAAGAAATTGAGAATTTATTATAACTAATAATAAAACATTTAAATAAATAAATAAATAAAATAATCATCTGGCTGTAGGAGCTGTTTTATTTATATCGTGTTGGACAGGTTTCTGGAAACTTTGGGAAAAATCGGTTTCAGAGTTTCATTTTCCCGAAGCTTCCAGAAAATCGCCAATTTAATGAGAGGTCGCCAAATGTTGCAAAGGTCCGTCCGGAGCGTTTTTTCTTCTATCTTGCGTTCCAATTGAATTGTTACAATAATTTACATTTTGTTGCGCTCAAAATTGAAAGATTTACAATTCAATGCAAGAAATAAACATTCAAAACATGTGGTCACAAATTTAGTTACACACAAAATAAACCCTAAAATTGTTACCCTAACTGCAAAAAATTAAGCAAATAAAAATTAAACATCAGTATTCTTTTTTTCTTTTTGATATATGAATTATTAAAGGTCAATTTTTGAAAAACTAAGAAAATGAAAATTTTGTACTGTATAACGAAGTTAAAAAGTGCAATGAAGCGTTCGGTTTTCTTGAGAATCATTATACTGCTGATTATACTGCTACATATTTCAAATTTTATACCTTTTTATAAAAATATTTCTCAATTCTTCGCATTCCTCTTTTTTATTTACAACAAAAACCCCCACATTAGTTGCTTATTTCATATTTTGTAAAACTTTAACTACTTTTTGATTAAACAACTCAACGATTTCAAAGCCAGCAGTGGGAACGTTGTACGAAAGATAATATTTTTATCTCCAGCGCGCGAACTATCGGAAATCCTAAAGATATGCTGTTTTTAAATATGTAAGATTATCTACTTAGTACCTTAAGTTACAGTTGAATGTGAAGAATCTTAAGAACTAGTAAGCGAATAAGCGCTTGAATTCGTGACAATAATTAAAACTTGGAAAGGGTTAGAAGACTCTTTATTAACAGAACTCCGCCTTGGAGTTTTACAATAAAGCCGACATTCGGGTTCGAACTTGGGAAACTAAGAATTAAAACTTAACTATCTTAACTAAAAAGATATAGCCGAAGCTATCAAGATTCTAAGAGTTGGCCCCTTAACGTTAATTGACTGCGAAGGTATTAAGGGCATAAAGTACGGCTGAGCGTAACAATAGCTTAAGAGAGAGTAGTCTAAAAAGGCGGACGCGTGCTAGTCAGAATCTCTGGTTCTCTCTGACTAAGACAGTAGAACTTCGCGGTTAAATACCACTCTTCCTCAATTTGCATTCAAACGTGGTTCTAAAACTACATTCTGGCCGGAAGTGGTAAGTTGAAATTAAGAAGCGATAGGACAGGAAGTTTAACTCAAAATTTAACTGTTAGCTAAACAAATATAATCCTTACAAACATTTTTAGTCCAAATGCTCTCGAAAGGTGTATGTGTTTGTAAATGAAAATAACGCCCGTTTGGTCGTAATATAAAATACGAATTAATATGTCGAATGAGCGGATAATCATAATATAGGTAAGCATATTAAATACATAAAAGTTATTAAATCAAATAGAATTCAATTAAAATGCAACTCGCATAAATTGCTTCAAATTGGATTTGTGGCTCTGACCAAATAATAAAAGAAATTAAAAAAAAGCTGTCTAATGAGTTATCAATTAGTTACTATGACACAACCTCTACACGAAATGAAAAATAAATAAATAAATAAAATAAAAATAAACCCTCCAGAATTCAATTAGCAGCTCCCAAATGATCCAAATTTTGATTCAATCGCAAGTTACGTAGCCAAATAGGGAAGCATTTGAAGCCAGTGTAAAACGGGGTCAACAATGCAATCGAAAGAGGACAAGTCCCGAAGTTTGGTTTGTCTGACTTTCGAATGCTTTACTTACTCCCTCCTCACTTTCCTTGATATTTTTTACATGTCTAGTAAACGATTTGGGATCACGAAAAGCTGTCCTGACACTAAACTAAAGATGTGATAAAATTTCGAACAGACTGGGGGAGGAAGAAGGAAAAGAGGGGAAGTACTACAAAATCCACAGGTAACTGTTACAAGTATACGATTCATTCAGTTTTCAGAAATCTCATGTCAACCGAGAGAACCACATAACTATGTTTTAAAGATTCAGTAATTTGTGGTTTCAGGCTTTTTAATTTGCACACTACAACTGATAAATATTAAAAAATAAATAAATAAATAAAAATACAAATCACTTACCAGTTGGTTAATTTAGTCTAGAGTTAGTTACAGTTAATAGGTAGTTAATTTAGTCTTATTTAGTGAATTAATTTAGAAATTAAAGTTAATTAATTTAGTCCTATTTAACTTAGTTGATTTAGTCCCACTTAGTTAATTAATTAAATTTAGTCGCTTAACAGTTAGTTAAATTTAGTTTCATTGGGATTCTTCCATTTACTCTTTTATTATTACTAAATCCAGGGTTTTAATTATAAAAGTCTGCACTGAAAGTTTTCATTGAATAAACCACTTTTAATTCCACAATCTATTACATATTCTATTACATATAAAATCTATTACTCTTTTTTCCGTTGCGGAAGAATGAATTAAAATAGCTGGTAATACAAATCGATGAGTCATTGCCATTTTTGAACTGCGGTTTTCACGCAGTGATTTCGTTATTATCTATAATAAACAGCACCGTCGTTACATAAGTACCTTAGTATAAAATTGAAAGAGTCGATATTACGATTTCGCTCTAGTATTCGTGAATTCCAGTAGTAATTGAATAAAATTACTAAATCATTAAGTTGATATAACGGTAAATAAAATTACCGTAATATCAACTTAATTACATATTATGTTAATATCTCTTTCTCAAAACATAATTTATTTTCTTAAATTTTCTTTTTATAAAAAACACTTGAAGAGTTTTATGCACAGTTTTACTTACTTATTTTCCTTTAATCAGTGCAGTTTTTTAAAATGAACTTTTTAGTGACGTTTGGAAATACAATTTCCCAAAATTATCGCAAAACGTTTTGCACTTTAACGTTACAGCATACGCATAAATAATACCGATTTTCTCGTAATTTTAGAATGCTAAACTTCCTTCAAAATAACTTTTATAATATACTTATCTCTTACTTCAACTAAACCCTGTGAAAAATCACTGTAAAAGACAAACGAACTGCAAGAATTACATTTGATAATTCTGTCTTATCTTCAAGGAACGTCTATTTTCAAACAGCACACAGCAGTATAAATTTGAAGTGATGAAAATAATAATAATGATGATAATAATAGTAATAATAATAATGTCTACGTATTTCCCGCCTTTAAGGCACTACACGGAGCTTACCCTTTTACCTCTATATTAGTCGTGAGGTGGTCTTGCCTCGGTAACTCCTCCGAGACAACAAAGTCACACTTGCCCCAACGTCCCTGAATTCCCAATTTAACAGTCGTGGACATTTTACACTACAACAAGACAGCTTTTTTTACTACTACAGAACAAGGCTCACGAAATTCATTCTGGCAAGGAGAGCAAGATTCCGCCTGTCGTTAGCAAAGCCTTGAGCACCATACAACTGTCCAATAAAGGACGATGTGATGCTTCACAGAGCATTGAATAGCAGGTAGCATAAGAAAGGAAGATTCAGCCAAATTGTGAGGCTTTGAAGCGTTAGCACTTGTGAAATTCATCGTAAATATAAAAAATGTAATACTGAGGAAAGAATAAATATTCATACAATATTGAAAGGAATTTTTAAGTGAAGCGAATGCAGATTTATCTACTAATTACGTTCGAATTGCTACACATGTGAAATTACCATATGCAATTTTTTTTTATTTCTTATTACATTCAATAATGTGAAACGAAATCGCTTTGCTACTTTACACAATTTTAATCCAATAATACAGTATATCGTTAAAATCTGTAATCTCGCGGATTATCGAATTCAGCCAGCACATGAAAAGCAGAAATATCTGGGTTCCAACAGAACCCATGCGCCTAACAAAGTTCTAAATTCTTGTTACATGATACATGGAACAGGCGTTGATTTAATAAGAAGTAAATAAGCAGCAGTTATAGATTGCTTTATCTAAGCTGAAGGTGGCAACAGCAGATCGCTTTCTGTCACGTGTGCTTGCTTTGGCTCGATTTTCAAGTTTGGCATGTTCGAATGGATAGACGAAGGACAAAAGTACCACACAAACCTCGCTCGTAATGGTAAATGATGGAAATTAAATTCTTCAACTCTTTTTCCTCTCTAGCAGTAGACATGCTGTCGCCTGTCTGACATTTTTTTCCCCTCCCAGTTCTTTCAAAACAAATACCTTGCTTCTTCATTGGTATCTGCAACAAGTTTTATAGCAAACTGTTTGCTTTCTGAACAAGAAAAAAAAATATTTTTTTTTCGCTTTATACTCAGTAGTTTAAATTTAAAGAGCAAACGAGAATAATAATTGTAACCATGCGCAGCTAAAAAGCATGGTTCTTTAAAAGCATATCAGACTTACGATTTACGGTATCAGTTTTCTGCGGCCCCTTCCTTCAGCTCGAGAAAATAATTAAAAATATCTAATTAAGATATATTAATAAAAAATAATAATAATAATTTGAAAGGTTTCAGATTTTAAATTACGTCCAAAGGGGCGTTTTTTTAACATTTTTACGTGTTACCTTTATTTATTAATATTATGTTCTTCGCACTTAAACCATAAAATTCAGTTCAACAGCAATTTCCCAAAATAATTTTAAAATGAGCCTATCTTTAGAATTTCCGATACACAGTTCCCCGCACTGGAGATAAAAATGTTTTTTCTGTACGACGTTGACATTGCTCGCTTTTAAATCGTTGAGTTCCTTAATAAAAAATTCGTTAAAGTTTTACAAAATATGAAATCGATAATAAAACAAATTCCGAATTTCAAATTTGGGCTTTCAGATTATCATATTCGCAGTAGGATTACGTCATTCAAGATTGGATGGCTCTAAGTACCGTAGTTTTATCACAATGCGAGTCACATACATACATTTATGCAGATTCTTCATTATTTAATTTCTTCAAATATAATACAGACGATCGTATTTGGTGGCAACGATTTGAAAAGTGATACGCCGCTTATAGAGTGCCGACGCAAAATCGCAAAACGAAAAAAATAGTCCTTTAGGGTCAAAGCCCTTTTGGACTAATAATAAATAAATAAATAAAAATATATAAATAAATATAAAATAAAAATAACTAAAAATATTTTATTAAAATAACTCGTGAAAATAACTAAATATATATTACGTTTTTTAGGTTACTTTTATTTATTAAATATCATATTCTTCGTCGAATTTAAACCATGTAAAATTCAATTCAAAAGCAATATCGCAAAATATTGAAAAACAGCATGTCTTTAGAATTTCCGATAAACAGTCTCACGCGCTGGAGAAATTTTTTTTTTTTTTTTTCCGTACAACGTTGCCGTTGCTCGGTTTGAAATCGTTTTGCTTGTTAATCAAAAAGTCGTTAAAGTTTTACAAAATATGAAATAAATTTTAAAAAATTCGAAATTCAAAATTCTGGCTTCCAAGTGTCCATATTCGGGTGGAGGATTACGTTATTCAGAATAATGATGGCTCTAGGTACCATTTTTTTCCCACAATACGAGAAACATACCTACATTCATTCACATTCTCCCTTATTTAATTACTTTTAAAATATTACAGGGCGATAATATTTGGCGGCAAGAATTTGAAAAGTGATACAACTTTGTACAGTCATTCAACGCAAAATCCTGTTTCGAGACTAATAGCTCTTCTGAGCTGACGCTCCTTTGGCCAAAAATTGGAATTCCATGAAATATCCACGCATATATATATATATATATATATATATATATACGACAACCTCGTGTTATAAAAACGATTCTTGAGACAAGCTTTTAACAAAAATACTTTCACAAAAGTCAACGTGAGCCAGCCCATTTGCAAATGGAATTAACAAAATTTGAATACGGTTCTGCTCTAAAGCAAAAATTCAGCGAAAATTATATTCTTGAATTTTACACATGTTTCCTGCACGGTTCCCAGTAATCCGAAAATTTGCATCGAAAACTGCATCTAATTTCCATGTTCGGTAATTTGACCAGTGTGAACAGCACTGCTTATTAACAAAAAGGTACCAGTTCCCGAACGAGATCCAAGTTAATAAACATTTTAATATATGTTTAACCTCTGTTCTGAAAATTGGTAATGCAAGAAACATGTCTGATGTCAAAGAGTAGGTTGTAGGGAGGGAAAAAAAAAAAAAAAAAAAGCCAAGTATAGCGAAAGAAACAAAGTATCCGAATTCTTTACAATTTCGGATATAATATATCAACGAAAATAAACATTTTGACCGTTCCCGAATTCATTTAGACAACTTTTTTAGGTTATGTCGATACATGCGGTCAGAATACAATAAAGCACACTTGTTTTCAAAACGGATAGTTTCGTTAGGTTTGTACGTAAGTATGCATGTATTTCGCATAACTCAATAAAGATTAGCTGTCGAACTTTGAAATTTTGTATGCAGGTCCGCTATAACATCTAGTAGTGTACCTCCTTCTTTTTTTTTAATCGATCGCACCAAAAGTGTGTATATATATATATATATATATATATATACATATATATATGTATGTGTGTATATATATACACCCACTCTGTTACCTGACACGGTGAGCTCAGTTTTTTTTTATTATTATTATTCTCATATGTTGGTAAATAGTGCATTGTTTGCTATAAAGGTGATTAAATTATGCTATTTTTATGTTTCGGTTACCGTTTTTATGCTTTTAATTAATCTGCATGCAATAGTTGTAGAATTTTCAACAATTTAAAATTTTAAGCGGTGCTAGGCCTAACGTGACCGCCATTTGTTTACATTTGAAACTGTTAGTAGAATAATGAATTAAGTTAATTGATGCACCAGGTTCATTATCTTTTAGTGGGCCAAAGTTAACTTTCGATTTTATGCACTGAAAATTTTGTTTTCCTGTCTGTAGGCCGAACTGCTTGTTTTCTCGTATAAACTGTAATTTTGATTATAATTTTTGGTACTGTATTTGTTGTTTTAGGTTTTTCTGTATTTTACAATTTTCGATAATGTTTTGAGTTAGTATGTATTTTTGCTTTGCCGTGAGGTGAAAACTGAATTGATTGAATGAGAAATAAAGAATGAAATTCGAGAAAATAAGTTTAAGGGAAGTGCAAGCAAAAAATGTTAAAAATTTAATAAGCCGTATAAGGAAATCATGCAAGGATAATCATACATCACATCAGACTTTTTCTTTTTTAATAGAACTATAGTATTAGGTAACATTTTATGCATTTACTCACTTTTTCACTCACTACATTATAAAGTATGAGAAAGAATTTTGACACAAATCCTTTTTTTTACGTTGACGTTGACTGCATCATGTTCCATTTAACAATTTCTTATTCTTGCAAGACATACTTGAATAAAATTTTTACAGAGCAGTTAAACAAAACGGGCGCCCTTTCTTCAGTACTTATATTTATATCTTTATTATATATATCACAATTCGTATGAAGAAAGCGAAGCGACAGACTATGCGTTAACAGTACACATGCTGAGAAGAAATGTACAGATGTTAATGTTGGTGAAGTTATAGATCCACTTCATTTCTATCAGCTAATCAAGGTTTTGGTTCGCAAAACTTAACATTATTAGTGACTAAAAAATTTTTGCTTTATGAGTAAAGGCGTCATGATGGTTATATCAGAATCATGCGCCAATTAATTTTGAAAATGACGCATTAGGCACACGTTAAACACGTTACTATTTTTAGGCTGCGAAGAGGAAATAACCAAATCAAAAATTACAATTAAAAGGCAATTACAAATTAAAGTTACAATTTTATTTTACATATTCTTTGCCTTGTATTTTTTTTGGGGGGGGGCAGAATGCAACGTGGATTCGGAATCACAATCGCATATATTATCAAGCCTTCATCCCGTCGTAAAGAAGTCTGTAAAACTTCCAAGAAAGGTCCTAAAAATCCAGTATGGAAGGCTCACATAATCGAGGAAAGAAAAAAATACTACATTAATAGAAAATACTCAGGACATGATGACTAGACAATCATGCTCGATACTGTACATTATTCGATTACCAAGAAGATCGTGCGGAAACATATATTGCTTCCAAATTGCACGAAAACAATATGAAGTTAGTCGATAATGCTACTTCCCCGACTGTTGCCTCCAAGAACGTAAGAGTGAGTGAAAGTACGAAGGGGGGGGAGGACATATGCGTCACCTACTTGGCAAATTAAACAGGTATCATTCTCTGAAACAAATATATCAGCCAGAAAGAAACTCATTCTCTGACTCATTGCACAAAATTAAGAGCACATACTCAAACTGGAATACTCCCTTAGCTAAAGGCTCAGACAAATTTCACTTTATTCAAGCACAGTAACACAACAAGAGGGGGGAGGGAATTATTTTCCTCTCTTGCTGTGTTACTGTGCATGAATAAAGTAAATATTAATGTAAATATCAATTTACAAAGATTACCTGTTCCGTAAACATGGAACGGCCAACATTCAGCCGTTGTTAATCATTTCAGACTTCTGTCGAGTTCGAAAGGAAGTTAAAAAATCTGATTTGGACACCGCATATGACTTCCTTGTACGGGTTATTAAATTGTACACATTTCTGGCTGCATTTCATTTAAACTTATTTCTTCGAATTTAATTGGAGATATTATATTTCTCATTCAATCAATTCAGTTCTCACTTCGCGGCAAGGCAAAAATACATAAAAACTCAAAATATCTTCATTTAAAAATTAAAAAATTTGGACAAACATAAAACACCAAATACAATTAAAACAACTAAAAATTTCCACCCAGTCAAAATTAGAGTTTCTAGGCAAAAACAAGCAATTCTGCCAGCGGGCAAGAAGGCAGTTTTTTCAGTGCACAAAACGCCTAAAGCGTTATGTCAAGTCAGGGTAATGTGGTAACTCCATTTAAAAAGGGTGACTGAGGAGAGTGGGACCCAGTCGACCAAATCCAGGTGATGCTGAATTATCGTTCAACACATTTTAGTTTGATCAAGCATGTCCTCGCCGAAATTCGAATAATGGATCTCTCATTTGCTAACTTGTTATACTAGCCACTTACTCTACCACAGCAAGCGCAGGAAAATGCGAAATTTACTGCTGTTTGTTACTTTATCACTAGAAGAACTTTAAATCGAGTGCTGAAGGAAACGAATAAAATACACAGCTCGTCAAATTTAATTTTTCTTAAGAGACAAGATGTTTCTCCACTTAATTTTATTACTGTATAAGGTAGTTTTCCCCTCCTTCCAGCATGCCTTCGTGGTGTTACGGTAACACACTCGGCGCGTATTCGAGAGATCCCGGTTCCAGTCGTGGCGGGGTCATTCTTCAAAAATAACCTAATGACTCTATAGTGGCGCCCGAACAAAAAGGTGGAGACAATAATTCGTCACCGCTAGGATTTGGCGATCGGGTTTCCCTAATCCCCAGTCGCCCTTTAAAATTTTCTTCCTCCTTCCAGCATGCCTTCGTGGTATAACGGTAGCACACTCGGCGGGTATTCGAGAGGTCAAGTTCGAGTCTCCGCACACCCGGTTCGAACCCGCGAGTCAAGTTCGCGTCCCGACATCTCCTGCTTCAAAAATAACATAATGAATGTACAACTATTTAGTCTTTTACTTTAGTCTTAAGTCTTTACTTAGCACTTTAGTCTTTTAATACCTTAACAACAAATAGCAGCTGTATAAAATCGCACAAAAAATTCCTCAGAAATATCTTCCTGAGCGTAGATGGTATTTACTCTAAATAGTAAATACATAAAATTTAGCTTCATTAATAATCGCTGTCTCTTGTTATAGTCTGACTATTTATATATATATATGAGCTTTTAAAACAAAGGGGGGAACCCTCTTTTCAAATTTTGCTCTGCAACCGTGCATATAACAATAGGTTATTTATCAGGCATATTTGTATAAGAAGACTATTCAGAACATATGTTCATAAATTAAAATGCTGAAATTTCACTGAAAAAGACTTCTACAATAACGACAGAATTCAACCAACTTAAAACAAAAACCTGAAATGTTTCAGATTTTAAATTACATCTAAAGAGGCATTTTTCTTTACATTTTGTGTGCTACATTTATCTATTAAATATCACGTTCTTCGCACTTAAACCGTAAAATTCAGTTCAACAGCAATATCGCAAAATAGTTTTCAAATGAGCCTATCTTTAGAATTTCCGATACAGAGACTCACGCGCTCGAGATAAAAAAAATTTTTCTGTACAACGTTGCCATTGCTCGCTTTAAAATCCTTGAGTTTGTTAATCAAAAATTCGTTAAAGTTTAACAAAATAGGAAATCGATAATAAAACAAATTACAAACTACATATTTGTTTGGTCTCCACATGCCCATATTCGTAGGAGGATTACGTCATTCAAAATTCGATGGCTCTATGTACCGTTGTTTTATCACAAATGCGAGAAATATACATACATTTATGCAGATTTTTCATTATTTCATTGCTTTAAATATAACACAGGGAGATAATGCTTTGTGGCAACAGTTTGAAAATGAATTCGCCGTTTGTGGTGAATCGGCGCAAAACGAAAACAATAGTCCTTCAGGGACTAAGCCCCTTTGGACTAAAAAGTTAAAATAATGATTTCGTGTTTTGTTACGAAATAATACACGAAAAAGCAATAAAAATAACGCAGTCTCAGCAATTCCATACTAAGTCACAGATGCTGTTTAAAGACTGTTGCAACTTCTATAAACACGCCAACTGTCTTCCAATCATTTTTGCAAGGAAGGGTGGGGACACACTTACGAAGACGTCTTTTATTTCTCTTTTCCGCTCAAAACTACAATTTGTACGCAATTTACGAGCGTACAAGACAAAAGGAAGTACACTTTTCCTTTTTTACGAAAATATGACTTTTTTATGGGAGGACAATGATTCCATCAAGACGTAAGCAACGTGCTATATGGACCAAAAGCGAAACAGATGGCACAGATGAACATACTGTTCTTAAATGAGGGGAAGATGAGTGGGAAGGTTTAGAACTCCGTCCACGTTTTGTTCTCGTTAAATGTCGCTGCGAGCGCAGTATCTGGCTACGGCTTTGACATCAAGGTCACCACTGCCCTCAACTGGCGAGAAAAATAAAGTGGTTGACATCCTTCAAAAATTCGGCGATAACGACAGCTTGAACAACCGAGATGACTTGGAGTTCAGGAGGACAAGCATTTGCAGATTACAGAGGACGAACGCGTAAGATGACGGCTAATACTTGACTTCCTCAGGCATATAAGTCGCGGCCTGTAACATTACAATTACGGTGGCCCTTTTTTTTTTTTTTTTTCTAGATTTTTGACGTAGCGAAGAAATAAGAGATGTACTAATGGCCGTCATTATATTAGTCTCGCTTTTTAATAATGGATGTTCATAAATTTTCAGTTCATTAATTCCCAAAATAAAAGCTGGAATTCTTTAACATACTTTAACTATATATGTAGTAGAACTGTTAGATGTAGTGTTTGAAGTATTTGACTTGACAAAAGCACACAAATATTTCTTATTCTTCTCTGGCAATGCCTTATTTCCATCTGGATGTTTATAATCGCATTCAGTTTCTTCCCCGCTTTTTTTTTTTTTTTTTTTTTTTTTTTTTTTTTTTATAGTTTTAAACATTAATTGTTCGCTGCTGATGTTTGATGTTGAGGGTCAACTTATGTATTAATTAACTGAAGAAACATTATTTTTGCTTTATATAACCCTAACAAGCATTAATCAAATTTTTCAATATCAGTACCCGATTCAGAATTTTCTAGCATCCTTTGGAAGTATCTGGAAAAATCACATTCCGGCTACAGGTACGAGTGAATGGCATTGCCCTCAATTTCACCGTTAATATCATTGTCATCTAATAAGAAAAGTAGTATCTTCAGTTCCGTCCACAGCACTGCTGATGCAACATTTGTTTAACTATCTGATAACAGTCTCTACCATGTTTTCTTACGGATAAAAATTTGGCTCTCATTTCCAGCTCGCCTTATATGTCTAGAGCTATGTAAGTTAGCGGATCAATTATTCGAAATTCTGATGATATATAGCTAGATCTACGGTGAATTTTAAATTTACTGTAATGCCTATACACAGATATTCAATTTTAGCTGAATTTTTAAAGCAAAACTGGCTCTTCTCAGCTTATAATCGGAAGATTTAAATTTCTTTATTTTTGCCGTATACCATAAAAGCCAACTGTTTCAGAGATTGATTACACCAAGACAATGAAAAATCACATATCAATGCACGGTCGGAAACGCTTTCTTGGTGCGGTAGTGACGACACAAAAAAGGAAGGACGCGAACAGTGTGATAATACATGTTTTATTACGTTTAGTACACCAGAAACCAACAAATAAGAACAAAAACAAACAACGATCGTCATTGAGGTGTTCGAAATTACGACCCCGGACCACGATGCAGGCCTCACATCTCTGGCGCATGGAAGATCCATGAAGCACTCTTGGTAATAATTTCGAACACCTTCTTTGATGACGATCGTCTGTTTTAGTTCTTATTCCTTGGTTTTCGGAGCACTAAGCATCATAAACATTATTCTCACCCTGTTTGCGTCCTTCCTTTCTTGTGCTGTGTGTCGTCACTACTGGGCCAGGAAAAGCGTTTCCGACCATGCATTGCTATGAGATAGTGTAGATGTACTTTATCTCTCCCGAAAGTTTGTAGCCGATTGGCTGAAACACCCTGTATATCGTATTTCTTCCCTCGATTTAAGACATACTTTTTCTCCTAAGAAAAAATTAATGGAACAAGACCCTAACATACATCAATACAATATTTTTTGAGTTATCGACTTCGATTTATTAAAAACGGTGTATCTATTCAAATAAATAATTTAGGGAAAATTGCTTACTTCAAAGTAATTAGTAACACAGAAAAGTCTGTGATTCTAAAAAGTACATTTATTAGATTCGATGAAGACTAATATATCGGAAAAGTAATACTATAAAAATCTATGTTACGAAACTAATATATTGGTGGCATACATATTACTAAACATATACCATTACTAACATAAGACTTTTTTCTATACATTAATAATACGTAGTGGTTTGTAATATACAAGACCATACTAATATGCCGACCAGGGACCGAACGGTAGAATCGCTGAAAACTGGTAACTTGGGTTCTAATCCAAGCGAACGGGCTGACTGCATGGGTGTTTTCGTAGGCATATAGCCCTAGTGTGCTTTGCCATAATAAACTAAACCAAACTAAACCATATTAATGAAGATACAAACTGCAAACAGGAAATGCAAACTTTGGTACTGATAAATACAGCAAAATAATATTTTTTCTGTCTTAATTTTTGTTAGTACTAATTTGTTCCCTTTAGCTTGATTCATTTTAAGAATACAGTACATAATACACACAAAATACAGTAAATCCTCTCTTAGCGGCCTTCCTCGTCCGATGCTCATCTCAGAAATTGGCCAAGATCTCTGAAAATATAAACTAACACCAATATTGAACTTTACCTCTTCAAGACGACCACTTCATACGACGAAAGAGAGTTCATTTTTATGTGATAAATAACTATTACGTGATAAAGAATTTTTGCCTGCCTCACTTCGTGCTCTCGTAGTGTAACTGCTAGCACGTCCGGCTAGCAATCGGAAGATCCACGGCTGGATTCCTCCAACGATATAGCTGATTTTACACGTTCCTCGCTCCAAAATGTTCTGCTAAATCTATGTAATGTTACTGGTAAAACTTTGGGTCAACAGTAGTGTACTACTAGAAATTGAGCTTTAAAAGAAATAAAACAAGAATGTTGCATTCTTTAAGAGGCGTCTTTATGCACGATTTCAATAAATTTTGCGTCACTCTATCACATGTGTTATCTTTCGGAGATAACTCTGTATTAGATATTTCGCGATGAAACATTTTTCAGGTTTTTCCAACCAATATTTTAGAGACTCACGTTGATGACATCACTCCGAATAGCATGTTAACATTTCTAAAGTATGTCCATTAGTACTATTTACTAAGGGTTTCTGAATCATGTTACAACACCCATCTGTAATTCCCTCAACAGTCTTCTTTTCGTGCTGAATTAAAATGCAAACAGACTCTTAACTACATCAACCTCAACCGTCAATCTTCTTTAACCCTTGCTCTTCAAGTTATGATTAAAGTGCAAAACATACCACGTCTTCCTTGAGAATACTGGCAATCAAATTCAAACCAGTGCGAATGCAGGCCGAGGATCGCTGCACCAGCTGCTCATATGAGTTCATCTCATCATTAAAAAAAAAAGACCCGTTAACAATAGAATCAAGATAAAGCACTAATTCTAGCATGGCGCCAAATCTTTAGAACCTCAATAGCATTTTAAGTACCATCAGATCCACAAGTGGCGGAACTGAACAACTCTTTGGAAGGAAGAATCTGTTGCGGCCATGAGTAAAGAGGAACAACAACACGGACGCTAAACTTTCAGTGATATATGCGTTCTGGTCACGTACACAGAAGAGGCGAGGTTTTCGAAGAAGCGGTATCACAACTTCTCGTTTGTTTGACACCAAATAACTTACTTAGTGTAGGATATCAAGAAGGATTATTGTCTTGCGCTTTAAAAAGTAATAAGATGAATGAATAGTTTGGCTCCAACTGGTGTAATAATTCGTTTATTTAGGTTGCTAAAAAGAATTTTTTCATAATTATAGCTGTGCAAGAATAAGAGCATTTCTTTTGCGAGAGAAGGATTATTAGTATAAATTTTAATAAATTCCGCAGATATAGGAAAATATCCAATTTTTTAATCTGGCACTCCTCTTCTTTCTAAATGACTCCTTTTATTACACTGATAAGCAATGCTCCATTGCCATTTGAGAGACAAATGAAATATGAAACAGCTTGAATGGACACGATTCCAAAGACATTAGTAGTGCTTAATACTGTATTGCTGCATGCGTACGGGTTCGTAATTGACTGAATGCAGACAAAACCGATGATAGCTTGAAAAAAAAAAAAAAAAAAAAAAAGTTTGCCAAAAGGAAAATTTTGCAGTTCTGGAACTTTCCACAAAAATATTCGCACAGCTCTTAGCATCACACAGCACATTCAGCAGTTACACTTCAAACTATTAAGAACGTTAAACACAAAGCAATGCAAAGTGTATCTAAAGAGCGAAGCTCACACGGAGATATCTAAATACTCCGTAGTCGACTCTGAACCGAGAAAACTGAGAGCTGATGCTCTATCCGGTTTTATACAGTTTTCCCCCCCGGCCGTCGCGAACTTTCTAGTACCCTTCATTTCTCGAAACTGGAAGGCATATACGATTAAAGTTACATATAACGGCTGGATGCGGTTACAGTTACATACAGAGGGATCAATTACAGTTATTCAATTATAGCATCGATTAGCTATACAGAAACCGGACCAAAATGTCGCCAAACGGTCGACAATTTACTAACGGTCGACGGTTAATGACTTGGCGATTTTTTACCAACTTCGGAGACAAAATTAGTTGCCAAAAAGTCACCAGCTTGACGATATATCGCTAATTTAGTGAGGTAGCCATTTACTTCAATGTTAAATAAGGTTGCCCCTGTAATCTTATTTTCTCGGCACAGCACCGTCTCTTCTGACTTTCATGTTATATTACTCAAAAGATACCACAATTTTAAACATAACTTCACTAAAATTATTTATATATATACAAAAATTCGTAACGATATGTTAAACTGCACAAACTGCACAAACATACGTTGATACAAGTGTAGTTGCTAGATAAAACATAAATGTAATTTCTACAGTATAAGGTACTTGTTTTGGCTAATTTTTATGTACAATGTATTATGTACTTCTGAGATGGTTTCATCTACATTTCAGATGGTATTAAATTGACAGTTAATCAAAATACCAATTTAAACTGTATTTATTTAAAAGTTTTCTACAAACATGCAAATAAAAATGCTTTATTTATTTACTTTTTTATTAGCGAACAATACCAAGGCGCGTTATTTTATCTTAACCTTTTCTATGCCAGAATATATGCACATAAATCATACGGAAATCATTCTAAACTTTTTTTATGTTTTCACATAGTAAAATTTTGTGAGACTTACGCGAACAAATGTTATGTAAGCCAAATTTATTCTTGTGCAACATTTGAATAAGTTTCAAATTCAATGCAAATTAGAGCTTTGCCCCCCCCTTTTTTTTTTCTTACTAAGAATTTTCTAAGAAATGAACGATGAGGAAACGGAGAAAAGAAGTTCACTTTTCAAACAGCTAAACTAGCACATTGCACTACCATCTAAATTCATTTACTCAAATTCCACCGACGGAAAACCGCCATGAATAATTATCTTCACAGAATGGCAGCACTTTTATGCTGATATTCAGTTGAAGCCGGAATACATTCAGGCAATTCTTTACGTTCTACTGAATTTATTTTGTTGATTCCTAGCTTTTGTATGCATGAAAGTAACTCAGTTACAGTTAAGGCACAACGCCCACATAAAGAGAAATATGCATTTTTTCTTAGTAAAGAAAGCTACAAGGCGCAATGAATAAGGATGACTGATCTTTCAAACCGCAGTCGTAACTGCATTTGCAACCAGAATTACAGTTTAATGAATTCTTTAGAAACTTGAATAGGAGCAAAATAAATAAAATTCGCCATTTTAATTGTCAAGCAACGTTATTATTATTATTATTATTATTAATTTTAGTGCTAATAATATGGTTTCCTATCTTTTTTTTTTTTTTTTTTTTTTTTTTTACAAACACAATCACAAACAGTCAATGTTAAGATTTATAATTCAGTAGCGGGCTAAGGCTAAATCAATATTTATTAGTTCTACGTATACAGATAAACTGAAAATAAAATTAAATATTAGTTTAATGTACTGTATACAAAGCCGTTAGCGGCGACCAAAGCAAAATTTATGAATTCTATGTATACCTGTATATAAGTGCCTATTATTTCAATATGAATGAAGTCAGTTCATTCTTTCCACGCAACAACGAATTCGTAAATAAATTTTTGTTGCCAAACTAGGAAACAAAAACTTTGGAGATTTCAGGTGTTAACGTATGATGTCATGATTTAAATTAATAGTAATATACAAACTTTTTCTCAATATCAATAAAAGAATTAACGTGGTAACATACCGTGTCAATTATCTTAATCTGAAACAAAAAAAGCTGCCAACAGCAGCTTTTTATTTAAAATGCTCATAATAACGAGGGCGAAAATTAGCGTTTTCAGATTTTTTAATTAATATCTCGGCTGATTAAAGTCGTACGAAGATTAGAATGGTCGAAATGGCTTCCTACGAATTTTTGGGCCACCTTTGTTGGAACTCAATTCCTCGCCGTTCCGGAGGAGATAATGCCACAAACAAACAAAGAGACGTGCACAGATTTTTAAAGAGTATAGATTACGTTCTCGATTTATAATAATCTTACAAAAAATATATCTATAGATTAGATTCTCTCTATAAATATCTATAGATTAGATATAGATAATCTCTATAGATTAGATTAACTTAAATTTTATGCGCTTATATAACACTTTAACTATCATTTAAAGCACTTCAAAATTTTGCCTCCCAGACGGTATAGTCAGGGCTTACTTTCTAAAATTAGAAGTGCCGGAGCCCTGTGGAAGAACCAAAAAAAAAAAAAAAAAAAAAAAAAAAAAAAAAAAACTGAAAGGTTTCAGATTTTAAATTACGTCCAAAGGGGCGTTTTTTTAACGTTTTGTGTGTTACCTTTATTTATTAAATATCATGTTCTTTGCACTTAAACCATAAAATTTAGTTCAGTAGCAATGTCGCAAAATAATTTTAAAATGAGCCTATCTTCAGAATTTCCGATACACAGTTCCGCGCCCGCTGGAGATAAAAAGGTCCCCCCCCCCCGCCGTAGAGTGTTGCCATTGCTCGCTTTTAAATCGTTGAGTTTGTTACTCAAAAATTCGTTAAAGGTTTACAAAATATGAAATCGATAATAAAACAAATTCCAAATTTCAAATGTGGTCTTCCACATGCCCATATTCGTAGGATGATTACGTCATTCAAAATTCGATGGCTCTATGTACCGTTGTTTTATCACAATGCGAGAAATAGACACACATTTATGCCGATTTTTCATTATTTAATTTCTTCAAATATAATGCAAGACTCTAACATTTGGTTTGGTGGCAACAGTTTGAAAAATGAAACGGACATTTATAGTGATTCAACGCAAAATCGCTAAACGAAAAAAATAGTCCTTCAAGGACAAAGCCCCTTTCGACTAATAAAATAACTAATTAAATTATTAATAATTAAATAATTAATTGTTAAAACAGTTAAATAATCTATGATTAAAGTAATAAAATAATAATAAATTAAAATTTAACAAAATTTAAAGAGATAAATTAAAATTTAACACGCGATTTTTATATAATTTTATAACTGAAAATAAAATTTTTGAGATCAAATATCTAACCAAACGTTGTTTGAATTACATAAAAGAAGTGCCGGAGCCTTCTCATTTAGGGCTCCAGTGCGCTTCAACTAGAATACTGATTTATTCCAAAAATTAAGAAGCCAGTGGGCTCTGGCACAATTTAAGTTCTGTGTATAGTAGTTAGGGGATCATACTGCGGGACCAAAGTGCCCGGGTTCGAGTGCCGGAGAAAACATGGATGTTTGTAAATGTATAGTGTCCATTTTAATCGCGACGGTCCGTGCAACATGGGGCACTCTAATATTCGGCGAGCCGAAAGTCCTCTCATCTAGTTTCGTGGAAGCAGAGAGAGGTGAGAAGCCTACGAACCACCACCCCGGGGTGTTTTCCCTCAAAACTGGGGTGGAACACAGAAGTCCAACCTGTCTTTGGAGTAGTTTCTGGCAACCATTCTTCCATGCAATATGGATTCGGCAACAACAACTTTAAAAATTTAATTGTTTTTTAAAATCTGTTTTGGAAGTGTCCGTGCGACATGGGGAAAATTCTAAATATGCAGTGAGCCGAAAGTCCTCTTGAGAGGTTGGCGGTAGGAGAAAAGGAGTGGGAGTCCCTCGGACACTTTTTCCCGGGTGCTCTGCATCAAAATTGGGAGCGGATTTGAGCGAAGTCGTACTGTCACCTGTATGGTACTCAAGGCTCTTGCCAATGGCAGGTGCAATCTTGCACTCCTTGCCAAGGTGAATTTCGTGGGCTTGTTCTGATGTTACTGTCAGACAAGTGAGATAAGCCAAACACAACACACGTCAACACATACATAATATAAATACTTTGTCAAAATCTATGTTTGTGCAGTCCAAGTAACTTAAAATTTTGCAAAGCAAATTAATACTCCAAGTCGCTGTTCCAAGCTATAGAAAGATAACCTAAGAAGACGTAGTTTTATGTGGACCTGTCTCTAAACTACTATTACACATCCATCAATTATGTTTCTCATGCGTAAGCGTCGCTGCTTTTAGATTTATGCGCATGTGTCATCCACGCAAGTGCCACTAAATCTTCAGATATCTTTTGTTCCTTTCAAAGTAATTTAAATAAAACATAATCGTATTGCTATTCAACAAAATTTGGTCATGTGCTACATTATCAGAGTGTTTTTAATGTATTTATGTATTTAACACCTTTTTTTTTTTTTTTTTTTTCCTTACAGTACTTATCTGTTCCAAAAGTCACGGTAGTAAGTCGCTGAATGGCGCTTAATTTGAAACTGTTAAAAATTAACACTTACAGGCATTAGCATTATTAGAGTTAGTAAAATTACTGACAGTTACGACAGAGAGTGATTTCTGTTTCATACTGCATGCTAATTATGAACCGAACTGCATTAAAGGACCAAACAGCAGCATGCGACTCGCTAGCTGTAGTTTGGCCACTCCTGGTCACCAAAATATAAGAACATGAAGAAAAGAAAATGTGAATGGCAAAAATATATATAGCCATGTTAATCTCGGTGGTGGTCATTCGAAACTGCAAAAAGGCCACGGTAAATATCAACCTCGTTCGCATAAAAATGTCACCATTATTTATGCTACTTCTTTCCTTTTTCCCAAAACCATTTAGTTTCTGCAAGAAGATTCACTACCATTAAATTACTTCGCGTTTTATCCGTCCATTAACGATGACGTCATAATGCGAAATAGACGCTGGCAATTAATATATCTTGGAATCATTTCGACTCAATTTAGTGCAACATGTGTGACGTCGTTTAGATAGAGACCCGGATGATGGTCGGGATCTAAATGTGACTTTCGATATTTTTGGGTCAGGGAGAAGAAGAAAGGGCAGACTACTCAGCCAACAAAAGCGACTAAACTAAATCCGAACAGGCTTTCTCGTTTTTTTATCTCCTCTCTTCCTTCAGTTGGTACTATTCTATTTTGGTTTAAATCCCGTCTACTGTTTGAGGTAGTATTTTGATATTTAGACTGGCAACAGTCTCTGGGCTATTGTCTCCCAGAATTGGCCATTTCCCTATCATTTCCTGCTGTTGTCTTTTATTGGTTGACAGCAAAGGTTTATTTAGATTGCAAATCCACGCCTTTTCAGCTGCATGATTTTGAAACGCTGAATAACTGTCAAACCTAACAAAAAATACCAATTTTTTAAAAAAATCTTGGCATCCTGAATACTAATCGAACAGTTAAAATTATTTTTATCAAGTCAGCTTTGAAATTTTCGCTACATGAATGATCAATGCTGTGTAATACAATGCGAACGGTACATACAGTAAATATTAATTCCATCGCAATTTTTCCTGCAAGCCTCCCAGACAAGTAATAATGTAAATATGCCTTACATTACTAGTTCTTTTTATTTACTTTCTAATTTTACTAGAAGGAATTTCTTTAAGAAGTCAGAATGATAATTAAATGCGGAGATGTCTGCTAAACCAATTTCATAATCATTTAGTGACCTGGCGACCAAATTTCGCTCTAAAATTTAGTCACAAACCTAATTTAATTAGTTTAACTTACAGTAGAGGCTCAAAAATATTATTATAAAATACTAATTAAAATAATAAACAAAATAATATAAGTAGGTTTTTACAATAAAAATACATTTATATAATGAAACCACATACCTAAATTTTATTAAAGCAAACGTTAAAATATAACATTTTATTTCATTATACATTATTTTAATTAATTTTTCACACATTTTAACAAGAAACAGATCAATATAAATAATAAAATAGTAAAAGTTTTTTGCCCCGAAAGAAAACCCGAAAGACATTATGAATCGTTTTACATGTTATATAATGCAACCACCCTTTTTTTAGTTAAATACAAGTCTGCACTTTTACAAGTGTTCTAAGAAAGTAAGCTAAAACGCACTTAAAAGTAGCGCAATATTAGTGAGAATAAGACTGATCCTGACCAATGACAGTATTTAGCTGAATTTTCGATATAATCCAATATGGCAACCGAAAAATACGGAAGACATTTCCATTTAGATATTTTAATAATTCAGACAACAGCAAAAAGAAACATGATGTATGAAAAATTCATAATTAGCCAATTACTTCCTAATATATGAGAGTACTAAGTAATATTTACATATAATAAAAGAAAGAGTCTGTGTGTCTTTAGTTCGTGTTGCACGTAAGCTAATAGACCCAGGGCTATGAAATTTGGTATATCGGTGCATCTAGACAAGAGCCAGTGCACCACGAAGCGATTTTTTCAAAATTCGAATCAGATTTTTTTTTTTTTATCTTTTCAATTTTATCCTATCATTTTGAATAGTTTCATTCTTTTAGAAATGTGGTTTTTGGCAACAGTTTTTCATTCAATTGTATACTGGACTGTTGACTGTTGGAAAATCACCATTGTTGCCACTTGGGAATTGAGGGCGATAATTCTGTGCAGTTTTTAAATTTAATGTTTCTCTTGGATACTGGACGTTTGTTGAGAGAAGGCAAAGGGAAGTTAATTAATTTATTTATTAGGATAATTAATATTTGTATTAAGGGATATTTCTTATTTTATTGTAGTTTTGGTATATGTAATACATTTTTTTTTTAATTTGTGGGTTTTTTTTTTGGGGGGGGTGAAGTTGTACTGCAGAATAAAATTCTGCACAGTTTTAAAATTTAATTCCCTTTAGGCATTTTTCCGGTACATTTAAAAGCCAGACGAAGGCTGGCCGTGTAGCTGCCAGAACAGAATAATATAAGCTAAATTAAGATGCAAATACGTAATTAATTCATAGTCTGCTGTAAACAAGCCACCAATATTACATTACTCTAAGAAGAGCTCTAAGCTATGACAAAACACCCTCTAAGGATAGAAATAAAACCTCAGAAAAAGTGTTTGAGTAGTCGAACAAACAATTCGATACGTGTTCGAATTCAGACGAATGGAATAGCTGCACTGTGGTTTCCTAGTTTTCCCCATGTGTAAAGAGGTTACCACATATGGCTACAGTCCCTGCTAGACGGGACGTTTCTGAGAAACGAGATTCTGGTAGCACTGGTTTAAACGGAAGGATTCCTAGAAAAAAGAGCCCGCTGGAAGCGACGTCCCGCCTTAGCTTCGGAAATAATGTTGCGGCTACGCGGGATTTTTTCAAACCTCACCGAAAATGTCTCGGGTCCCGGGTAGAGACAACCAATCAGACGAAAGATCTGCTTCTGAAGGATCACGTGATCCCAATTTGAGCGATAATCGATTATTGTTTGGCGTTCAAGTCTTTGTAGTAAGAATGGTAACCTAGCTGCGTGTGGCGGGTTCTGAGAATTGTCCCTTTCGACATCAAGTCCCGCATAGCCGAAACATAATGTGATTGGGACCTAAAGAGAATATGAAACAGTTTCCTTTAGAAAGTCCCCCGCGCAGACACGTCTTGGGCAATCTGCCTTCTGTACTTATTTTAATTAATCAACCAACCAACGTTCCAATTAGGGAGAAAAACCCTCGTGTTCTTTCCTTCTAATAAGAATTAACAACAATACAAATCATTTTCAATATGTTATATGATCAGCTTAATTCGAGACAGTTGTTTATATTACGATCAATGCGGTTAATAAATTATTTAGTTTATGTTTTTTTTTTTTTTTTTTTTTCCTTAAATCTCTCTCTCTCTCTCTCTTCGGGTAAACTTTCAATTCCACTGGCATTTTCATCTCAAGCGCCATAAGTACTGGTACAACAATTTAGCATCAAAGATCAAGACAGAACGGCCAGATCTGTTATTCAGTGTTACATTTGATTAAAATGTTCAGTTTTCTTTTCTTTTCTTTCTTTCTTTTTCTTTTTTTAACTTCTCCTTTCTAATGGCGTTTCTTCTACTACATGTTTTCTCCAATGATTGCAAAACATTCTTTTCGAAATAGTCTATTGCTCTGTCGTTTGTCTGCCCCAAGACAAGTATCTTCTACCATTTCAGCTCAGACGAGTTTTGAACAAATGGTTGTCATTGAGCAAGATTCCATTGTGATTTGTCTGATCGTTAGTTAGTCGTCTGGATAACTGCGCATTGGTAGTGCCGAGGATTGCTCAATACATCATCAACAAATTGATACTTTAAAGAGTAGTTACCTCCACAGGGCGCCATTAAGGACCCCAACAGAAAGACTTTACTCGAATTTTCGAATGAAAATAGACAAGGTTTAAAATATTTATTCGATTAATAATTTCATGCCATAGAATGAATTATTCAAGTAATAATAATATATATCCACCCACAGCAGGAGGTAACTAATATGAGTTTAGCTAAAAGAGAAACACGGCAAAGAAAATTTAAAAATTCTGATTAAAATTTGCTCAGATTATCCACAAATTCAATTTTCAGCTCACTTTCTCAAGTACTAATAAATTTCGTTCCCTAGTTCTTAAAGATTTCCTTTCTAAACTTAGTTTATTGAGTAATTTATATTTCCTGTTACTACAAGTTCTGAATTATCAACCAAATTAAAGTAGCGTTGAAACTGGGCCTTAAAGAATAACCTACGTCTGAAAAAAAAAAGAAAATAACAAGTCTTCGATAGCGAGTAATAGGCTATAGAGATATTAGGTCATTTCGAAGTAGGAGACATGAAAAACACCCTCTAAGGTCCGTGGTTCGAGTCTCGGCGAGCAATGCCCTCGCCGGGACTCGAACCACGGACCTCCCCCCCGAATACGCACCGAGTGTGCTGACCTCTACACCACGAAGGCATAAGAAAGCGGGAGAAATACCTTATATACTCCACCCTTTAAAGGGCGACTGGGAATTAGGGGACCCAATCGCCAAATTCTTGTTGTGGAGAATCACTATCCACCAGGACGTTCCTTTCGGGCTAATGTCCGTTTGGGATAAAAATATTTAAAAACAGCATATCTTCAGAATTTCGGATAAACAGTTTCGCGCGCTGGAGATAAAATTGTTTTATTCCTTACAGTGCTGCCACCTTCAAATCATGAAGTTTGGTTGCTTTGAAACTGTTGAGTTTGTTAATCAAAAATTCGTTAAAATTTTATAAAACTCGGGCTTCCAGGTACCCATATTCGGGTAGAGGACTGCGTTACTCAAATTGATGGCACTATCGTTTTTTTTTCACAGTGCGAGAAACATACTTACATTCATGCAGATTCTTCATTATTTAATTACTTTGAATATAATACAGGGCGATATATTTGGTGGCAACAGTGAAACAGATGCTTATAGTGAACTGACGCAAAATGCCGTTTGGAAACCAATATTCCATTCGGGACTAACGTGTCTTTTGGAATAAAATTTTTAAAAAGTTCTACATCCGCTACGAAAGTGCTAGGGTCAGCCTGGCTACTTACCTGTATCCGAGTACGTTTGGCAAACGATACTTCAGAAAACACAACCTAGCTATTTGGTTTTAGAATATTTTTCTAGGCAGCATTTTCGTGATAAAGTATTTTTATTCACGTTAAACGCAGACGAAGAAAACGGCAATTACAGGTAGCCAAATGAAAATCCCATCAGCCGCTAACAAATATAAAGACGAGAAAATTTGCCTGTACTCTGATCTCGTCAGTACCTCATGGACCAGTGGAGAAGAATCTACAATAAGTGCCGAAAACAACGTCACATTAAAATAAAAAAACAAAGTCCTCTGATATTTTCATTTCAAGACTTTTATTCTTTACAAAATCATAAAAATAACTTTCATAAAAGGATATATGAACTAAGTAAGATGTTGGCGATCCAAAAGATTGGAAGGTATTTTTTCAGGGAAAAATGGAACATTCGAGATCAGAACAGGGAATTATTGTCCAAACAAATAACATTTTTAACAGTAAGTATTCCCCTTTTTCCTTCTTTCAATTCCTCTACAGAAGATCCTACCCCGCCTCTCCACACGTGACGCACCAAGTCCAGACATGTCCAGGCAAAGCGATAACGTTGTCAAGATGTGCACAAGGGGCCACAATCATTGAAGAAAGTGACAAGACGTGTACACACATAAAAATTTTTGCCAGTCATCTTTATCTTTTCTCGGATATGTCAAAACAACCGATGAACAAATTCCTCACAAAGTAAGTACAAAACTTCTTTCTCTTATTATTTTGCTTTGTCTGTTCTCATTGTTTTTATAAAGGAACTGAACTGTCAAATCAAAATTTAAGTACTATAAAATGCTTTTTTCCCCATATTTTTTATACGTAAAAAGAATCGTTTAGAGTTCGCATTTTCGTATGATTCAACGCGTTAAATTCAGCACTTGTAACATTAATATAACATTCATTTTGGGAAAAAGTTCTAGTTCTGTTATATCTTTAATGGAAATAAACACTGCTTATTTTTTTAGTTCTCTTCCTATTACCGCTGTGAGAACACAGTTCATAATATTTACTATCATACATTGTTACTGAATAGAATTATGTATTTATTATATATTAATTTATATTTTACATATTGCTGCATATTTATTATTGTTATCAATTTATCATATATTAAGTATTAATTTATTACGTAACTTACTGCCAATTTATTATTATTATTATTATTACTAAAGCACACAAATTTGAAAATACATATTTACTTGGCTATAAAACTTTTTCTGATTTATTTTATTTTATATTTTGATATGGAAATATGTGTAGTGTTCATTTTTCACATAATGTTCCTTTAACCAACACGCTAAAATAATATTTAACCAATGGGACCTCGCAAATTGCCAATTCTGAGAGTTGTTGCCACTCTTTGGGCATAAAATTATTTTATTTTTATAATGAAAATCGTAAACTTTGCATCTCGGGTCTTCGAATTATAGCAGTGCATTGCATTGCATATGTATGAGGCAAGCAAGTAGGATTTTAAAATTGGAAAATTATAGGAAACAAAACAAAACAAAAAAAAAATAAAACAGTTTTGAATTTAAGCTGAAATGTAATTTTATGTCTTAAAAATCTGAATAAAAAATATTAAATAACTCAATACATTCCGAAATTAATCCGCACTTTAAACATATAAAAAACCGCTTTAAAAAACATGTATATAAACACGTGTGTATTGTAAAGCGTGTTTATTTACGTATTATTTTATTATATAAACACATGTTTATTTCATGTTTATAAATCGTGCTTTTCAACAATGAATATACATATTAGTAACAATCAAATTTTCACTTAATTAAAAATTTTCCCATAATTAATTTATTAGTCCAAAGGGATTTGAATCCCGAAGGACTATTAGTTTCGTTTTGGCATTTTGCGTCGGACTCATAAATGTCGGTTCACTTTTCAAACTGTTGCCACAAAATGTTAGAGTCCTGCATTATATTTGAAGAAATTAAATAATGAAAAATCTGCATAAATGTATGTATATTTCTCGTATTGTGATAAAACAACGGTACATAGAGCCATCGAATTTTGAATGACGTAATCCTCCTACGAATATGGGCATGTGGAGACCAAACAAATATGTAGTTTGTAATTTGTTTTATGATCGATTTCCTATTTTTTAAAACTTTGACGAATTTTTGATTAACAAACTCAAGGATTTCAAAGCGAGCAATGGCAACGTTGTGCAGAAAAAACATTTTTATCTCCAGCGCGTGAGTCTCTGTATCGGAAATTCTAAAGATATGCTCGTTTTAAAACTATTTTGCGATATTGCTGTTGCACTGGATCTTATGGTTTAAGTGCGAGGAACATGATATTTAATAAAGAAAGGTAACACACAAAATGTTAAAAAACGCCCCTTTGGACGTAATTTAAAATCTGTAACATTTCAGATTTTTTTTTTTTTAAAGCTGTTTTTAAAATTGATTTAGTAGACATCAAAATTCAAATGCGAAGTAAATAAAATAAACGAGTGCCTCCCGTTTGTTAATATCGTTTGTTTTGTTTCTCACTCTTCTTTCGATGCAAGGATAGTCTAGTATTACCCGGAGGTTTACAGTAATATCTGTTTTATAAGTTAGATCAGGGATTCGCAACCGGTGGTACGCAAGAGACAAATAGGTGGTATGCAAAGAAGCATAGTATTTTTAACTATTAAATTCAAAAATTAAACCCCCAACATACTGATTGAGTTTTTTCTCTAACATTCGTAAATTTAAGCAATCTGAGCTTTGTTCAAGAGTGGTGGTGGTAGTAGTACTTTGTAGTGGTGATATTAAAGGTTTTCAATTTTTCTTTAGATGGTACGCCAAAAGATTGAGAACCGCTGAGTTAGATGTTATTTTATTAACATTTACTAGGGAAATAAAGTGGTTAAATTATAAAATGGGTTCTTTTTCTTTCTTTTCTTAACCCAAAAGTGGCATTACTCCTAAATGGAATATTAATCTCGAAACCGCATTTTGCGTTAAATCACTTAAATGCGTTGTATCACTTTTCAAATAGTTGCCACCAAATACTCCGCCCTGTATTATATTTAAAGAAATTAAATAAAAAAGAATCTCAGTGGATGTACGTATGTTTCTCGCACTGTGAAAGAACAACGATACTTAGAGCCATTAAATTTTGAATAACTCCACCCGAACACGGGCACCTGGAAACACGAATTTTGTATTTCGATTTTGTTTTATTATCTGTTTCATATTTTGCAACACTTTAACGAGTTTTTGATTAAAAACGTCAACAATTTACAAGCGAGCAGTGGCAACACTGTACGAAATAAAACATTTTTATCTTGACCGCGCGAGATTATATATTGGAAATTCTAAAGATATTCTGTTTTTAAAATATTTTTATACGTAAGCGAAGAAAACGACCATTTGGGAAAAATATTTTTTTTTTTTTTTTTTTTAATTTTATTTATTTATCTATTTATTTCTTGTTGTTCTCTCTCGCTTAAAACTATTTGCATTTTTGTCTTTTAATTTACGGCATGTTGCGTTTTGCATTTTATAGATGAAGTAAAATTACTTAATTAAATACATGGAGCCCTCTAAAGACAGTCATCCACGATTTCATACGATTTTAGTCTTCTGTGAAAATGATGATTTTGGAGAGGTGAACTTAAACACCGATATTCTTTACATTCTCAGAAATATTTAAGTCACTTTCGAAGGTGATCATAAGCAAGGAATCTGTAGAAAGGATGAACCTTTTTCATTTCTGCAATACTTAAAGTTTGCTTTTATGTATTTACAACACTTGTCTACTGCAGTTCAGTGCAAGTTATAAAGTAGTCGATGTAGTTAAAAACATGACTTTTCTAATGAGGGCATATTATGTACTTCGATTATGGGATAATTTAAGTAAATAGTATGTTATTTTTATACAATTCAAAACTTAGTAAAATAATTTATTTCTCGACAAATGTACATTACTTTTTATTACAATTTTTTTTAAAAAAACTGATAATTCTGATACTATGTCAAATTCTATTGCAATTTTTAATATGTATTTATTTAGTATTTATTTGAAAAATTCTGTATTTGTTCTCAAAGACAAATCTCAATAGTAAGAACGTTGTTCTTATTTCGAACTAATTTGATGAATAGCATCTTTACAAAAGTTTACTATTTAATTATTAAACAAATATCTTAAATATTTACTTCCCACACTGTCAGTTTTATTAATTTGTTAATATTTTAAGGCAAGAATACTATTATAATACTTTCGGGAGGAACAAATTACTTACAATATGGTACTTGTTTCTATGGAAACTTTAGGCCCACTGCAGTGTTTTATTTCACCTTGAATACTTAAAAGTTTTTTGTATGTGTATATTATTATTATAACTTGTGTAGAAAGACTATTACTATTTTAATACTCAAAGATCGTAAGTTAATAAGGTTCCAAATCATCCAAAAAAATTAATTTAAACGTGCTCTTTTTCTAATGCAAACACTATACATTAAAAGCTTTCTATTCAGGGCACGAAAACATCTTTGTCCAACATTATTGTGTGCTTTGATAAGTAGAAAATAACTCTCGTGTTTAAATTTACCGGAAAAAAATAATTTTTTACTTTCTTACATGAAGATGGCTGGCTTCTCCCCCCCTTTAATGACTTAACCATATAATCTTAATGAAATACGCAATAAAGTATAATACACAAAAAATTAAAATTCCCTTGTTTGCATTACAATAAGTTATTTTGGCTACAGGAAGGAAGATAATTACCTAGATTTTTCGAATATCCGGATTTACTGTGGTTCCAGTTAGTGTGAGTAATTAACGTTCTACTTTAAATGGTTTTGGGAAAATAAAGAAAGGAAATTACATCCGTAAATACATGACTGCCAGACACAAAAAGGGAAATGAAAACAATTTATTCTGAAATCAACCGAAAAGGACATTTCATATAAAACGAAATTCAAAATATATATTTTATGTTAATATAGGGGTTGTTGTAAAACAACAGAATTCGATGCTAAAAATATTCCATTAAAAATTTTAAGAATTTTACAGAAAGAACGCCAATCTTAAAAATAACATTATACATCTATTAGAAAACAAAATGTCGTTATTATAAAGTTAAATGTACCACCAGCATTAGAATGAAACCCATTCCGCTGATTCAGCCTACATAGTCATACTTTTCGAAACTGCCTCTTTTTAATAACAGATTTTTGCAAACACATAGCTACAAAAGTCAGTTCAATTATAATTTATACTCATATAAATTTTGTTACTCTTTTTAATCCATTAAGAATTTACCGGCAAAAAAATCGTTTCAATTCTTGCAATTATAAGAATAATGAAAAAAAAAAAAAAAAAAAAACTTCGTTTTAAGGGCCTGGCGCTTTATTTAATAGCCATTAGCCTTGAACCACTACAAGGGCCGGAAGTGGTGGCCATCTCATTATGGAAACAACAAAACCTAAATAAGTGGCCATCGTTGCCTCTTATGAAGGGGCGGACAGTTACAACTATGCCTTCTCCAGGTTTCGAAACCAGGCCCATCGCTATGGCAATCACAGTCACTAAGCACTATACCAGCTGGGCAGAATAAAAGCAAAATAAAATCCCCATATTCTAAATAGCGCCAATGGTGCACCAACGGCCGAGCGGTACAGTCAATGCAGACTTAGTTCAGTCCGGGGTTCGAATTCCGCCGCACGGATTGACTGCTTGGGCGCTTTCGTGGTTTTTCCCATGTGCAATGTGTATATAAACCACTTTCCTTAGAATGTCCTCCACGAAGGCATCCCTATTCTTAGGCAGATAGCCCTCGCGTGCTTTGCCATAACTAAATAAACCAATCTCAATAGCGCGAAACACAATGCACATGACGCAATGAATACCGAAACATGAGGGCTTTCTACATTCACTGGTGGACACTATAGTTCACAATCTTCCATGTAAATAACAGGCCCACCAGCGGCCGAGCGGTAAAGTTGCTGAACACTGGTAGTTCTGCCTGGGGTTCGAATATCGGCAAACGGCCAGGCTGCATGGGTATTTTCTTTGTTTTCCCCGTGTGTAACGTGCATAAGAGCTCGTTTCCCTTAGAAAGTCCTCCACGAAGGCATTCCTTCCCTTAGGTAGATAGCCCTCAAGTGCTTTGACATAGTTAAATGAACCAAACCAATCATGTAGATATCAAAAGTAACCCTATGTGAATGTAGATAAAAATTATGACTAGAAATTATATCAACTAGACATATATTACGAATAAAATAATGATAATAATACAAAATACGCATAGTGATGTTTCGGAATGGCTCAATTTATCCAACTGACGAACAATTTTCCTCCTCCTCTCCAATGGCGGGCTCTAGGCCGACTTCGGTTTGGCCACAACTAAGACCAGAAATGGTGATCACTTTATTATAGAGGCGCCTAACAGGTAGGCCACCTCTGCATCCTATGAAGGGACGGATAATTAAAACAATGCCTTTTCCGGGATTCAAACCCGAGCCTTTTGGCATCGCAGTCGGTTTCCCTAACCGCTATACCGTCTGAGCGGTGATAAATTATTGTTATAATTTCACAGATAAATTAATTGCATGATGCTGCTAGGGTTGGCAACACTTTCAAGTTTATTTTATATGTTAAGTTCCACTTTTTGATCATACGGCGGGCTTGTGCCGGCTAGGTGGATCGGGGCTGTGCCCTTACGATGATAATGGGTAACTAACATTCTGGTAACGTAACAGAAAATAACGCGAAAAATTAAAGGTTTACGCCAGGGGCTCTCAACCGGTGGCACGTAAAGAAGCAAAGTATTTTAAACTATGAAATTAAAAAATTAAAATCCCAACATCCTGATGGAGTTTTTTCCCTAACAATCGTAAATTTATGCGATCTGAGCTTTGTTCAAGAGTGGTCGGGGTACTTACTACAGGTTTTCAATTTGTGTTTAGATGGTACGCGTTAGTCAAAAGGTTGAGAACCGCTGGTTTAGGCTATAAAAGTTTCTAACTACAAAAAATGGTAATAAACACGTAAAACTATTTATAAAGAGATCTAGGATTAAACACTAGCTTCGTCGTATCACGAAAAATATACACGTTTTTCTAACAACAAAATAATGAAAAACTAGGCCATATAAAATTTCAATGGCCTTTTCTGCTAGATAAAACTGGTAACATAAAGATCACATAACTATTGATGATCTTTGAATCTAATGTGAAAGACCACCAAGTGCCACTCTGATTTTATCAGAGCCTAATCTCCGGTTTACTCTTCTCTGTCATCATATGATAACGTAATTCGACTAGCATGCGTTCCCATGTAAACAAAGTCATTGCGATTAGGAGATTCAGAACGCTTCTCCGGTCTGTTACTTCTGGCAGTTGTATCATGAAAATTTAATGAGATCATGGCCGTAATAATTGAAGAAAATTACCATAACTCATAAGAATTACCGCCAGGATAAAATTATAAAAATGCCAGATTCTCTCTGCTGGTAAACATATGTTTAATCATACAGCGGGTCAAGGATGGTTATTTAAGCTCTTTAAATGCATCTAAACTACCACACTGATGCATACCAGGAATATGTTTTTAATATTAATATGGGATTTTTTCATCAGATAAGAGCGTATCATCTCGAAATTAGCCTGTTATTTTGTTGGAATTATTTAAAAAAGAAAAACTATATAAAAAAATTAGAACAGCGTTTTTTAATTTTTTTTTTAAAGTACTTAACTCTTGTTCCCTTCGAAAGTAATGTACTTATATTAAATACTGTTATTTTTTTCTTCTTACGTACGTTTCTTTAGCCCCGTTACGGGTTCGGGGATTTAGAGTTAATAATGACGACACTTGATGAAGTATCGACGCACACTTTATTAGGCAGTATTATCCAAAACAGCTCCAATAACATGTTTACAGTCGTCGAAGAACTACTATAAACACGCTGAAACAATCAGCGACACAACCTTCCAGCTATCAGGTTATAACGGTGAAGACAGCTTCACGGCAAAGCACCAGTACAGCTCCAAACTCTGCTCGGTCGTTCTCGGAACTCCACGCACTCTCGAGACGCTCCATGCTACAACTCGCGATGCACTCGACGATACACTAAGAGTACAGCTCCCGACTCGGTTCGGTCGTTCTCGGAGCTCAACACACTCTAAGATAAAACTCGACGATGCACTAACTTGCGATACGCTAAGAGACTCTCTCGATGCACTCGACGACCAACTCGGCACTCGCTCTTAACTGATTCGATTAGGCACTGACTGACTGACAACTCGCTAGACTAGGCACTGACTGACTGACTCTCTGCATACCAGCAGGGTTTATATAGCTTTTAGCTTGCATTCGAGAACCTTCTGGTCCACACCGGTAATTCGCAAGTTTTATCGTTGCCAAGAATTCGTTCTAGTAGGTTCTCCGTTTATGGCAAATCGCAAGTTTTATCGCTGCCAAATGGGCGATTCATCGCGAAGTGTGACAACCCTGCCTTACCATGCCACTTTATGGCAACCCTAAACCTGCTTTGCGGGGGAGAAGCTATCTTACCGCGCCTGGACATTTCGTAACAATACAATAAAATCAATGACATTAACTAATTAATAAATAGAACATTCATATTTTTTTTAATAATTCAAGTCTATTATTAGATTCTGGATAAACTTATTGACTAAAATTAAATAAATGTTGGTATTCACATTAATAAGGCATATGAGCTTTATAGGTGTTCTCTGTTTGGATGTAATATGCTGGTGAGAAGCACCACTGCCTTTTGTTTTTAAGACGGCAGTGGAAAGTTCATATGTAGAGCAACTAGTAATAAATCTTATAAAATATCATTCTTGGAAGGAAAAGAGACAGACGATTGTCATATGCGTAGTTATCTAGACTCTGAGATTTTCAGCTATGTTGCAGTATGCGCAGTTAATTTAAATCTCATTTTATTTGTATTTTCTGGAAATCTAAAAAGACTACTGGCCCACTTGTGGTCCGCAGACCATATATTGAAAAACGATGTTTTAGATGATACACGTACAGAATATGACAAAACATCAATTAGGTTTTTTAAGGGTGGAACGGAATTTAATAATAAGGAGAGATTATTAAAATTAATAAAGCGTCATCGGAAGGGGGGAATTTAAAAACATTAGTTCCACAAAAACATTAAAGCCAGATAATTACAAAAAATAAAAAAAAAATCTGATGTGAAACAACACCACATGAGTTTAATACAAACAACACCACGGCCTATTAAATTATATACATTTTTTGCTGCACTTAATTTAAACTTTCTCAAATTTAATTAAAGATATATTTCTCATTCAATCAATTCGCTTCTCACTTCGCGGGAAAGGAAAAATACATAAAAACTCAAAAAATCTTCATTAAAAATTGTAAAATACAGAAAACATATAAAATACCAAATACAGTTCAAACAGTTATTTTTTTTTAAATTAAAATTAAGAGTTTCTACGCAAAAACAAGTAAAACCTTTCTACGCAAAAATAAGCCATTCGGCCAGCGACAAGACGGCAGATTTTTCGGTGGACAAAACTGAAAGTTTACTTTTGGTCCCACTCGGAAAAAAAAAAAGAAAAAAAAAGAAAAAAAAAAACTGACTTAATTCACTAATATTCCACTGAGTTTCAAATGTAAGCAAATGGCGGTTCATTAGGCTTAACTCGCCACTTAAATTGTTGATGATTCTACAACTATTGCATGCAAATTAACTAAAGGCATAAAAACGTTAATCATAACAAAAACACCACCTAATTCAATCACTTATAAAGCAAAAAATGTACAATTTACCAACATATAAGAATAAAAACTAAG
This sequence comes from Stegodyphus dumicola, assembly GCF_044657685.1. Lineage (NCBI taxonomy): Eukaryota > Metazoa > Arthropoda > Arachnida > Araneae > Eresidae > Stegodyphus > Stegodyphus dumicola. Next base: position 280,031,777 of record NC_140768.1, read on the forward strand.
CTCACAAAGCTAGGTAACCAAGGGAGAGCAACCAATTGCAACGAAAAAGAGAATGCTATAAAAGTCCCATATAAAAAATTTCAACATTTTACGGCTTCTCGTTCTTGAGTTACGTGAGACACATACGTACGTACAGACGTCAAGGAGAAAATCTCTTCTGAATACATTTTAAATCCATTTTACAATCTATTTTGGCAAATATAGTCCTTTATTCTGTCCGTATGTACAGCTGTCACGCAAAAACATCGTTTAAATGGTTTCGAGAGCGGTTGCAAAGGATATTTTCGCTGAAATATGATACCCGAAATTTTTCGCAATTACGATACTTCTTTACTTCGTATAAGGAAGTAAAAATCTTTGGAGGGCCGTATTGAAAGCGCTCGCAAGCCGTTGTTTGGGAAGCTCCTGATTTAAAGTATTTTTCGATTGTTTAGAGAATGAGGGGTTTACTAGTAGGATAATTATACGTGTAATGGAGAACAGTGGTTCTTAACCGGGGGATGGAAGTTCACAGTTTCAGGGGGATGCAGTCAGTCTTTTATTTAGGTGTTAAGTATTTAGTTTTAGTTTATGAATATAAATAACTATTTTTACTGCAATTTTGGTACTTACCAACACGTTTTTGTTTTTTAATTTATAAAATATGTTAAAAGTAACCTAAATATACATACGTTTTTTGTATGTTTTGGAGGAAAGGGGGAAATGACTTTTTATTAATGGTGAAAAGGGTGCACGCGGCAATAAAGGCACTGGACTAGTATTATTCCAGGGCTTGATCATAATACACACTCAAAAATCATATCACTACTGAGAGAAAATATCTAAAACACCAAGTAATCTATGAGTTTGTTAAAGCAGTTGCCTACGAGATGTCAAAGACGTAGAGTGAAACGTTTAGGCGTTCCAAAGAAACAAATCTCGGAACGTTTAAAAACCCCTAACTTCCCTCTTCTGAATAAAACAAACAAATAAAAAAAAAAAATTCTCAATTACGGAGGCTGTGGAAGCGCGCGAATTAAAGGTTCCCCGAACACAACCACAAGAAGCAACATCACGTGACTCGTGCTTCGTGCTGGGGGACGCCCACGCGGGTCCGATGTAAGAGGAGAGAGGGAGGGTGATAAAGGAAGCCCTAAGCGGGAAGTTGAAGAGTCCACGCCAAAGGTGTGAATCCCACCTGTGCAAGAGAAGAGAGATTCCATGAATGAAACAGTCACGGTAGTAAGCACGTCAGGCCACGATGTTTTTACTACGGGCAATTACGGATTTACCGTTAGAAAAACGATTGTATGTTTCCTTTCTAGGATGGAGGTCAATGGACAATGGGACCTTCAGTTCTCACCTGTGGGTCGTTCATCACCATCTAAATGATTACCCACTTCTAGCCAAATTGGTTACACTTTTCTTGCACTTATTCTTTACATTGTTTACAAAACATATTTTGGAACGGGGAGGGGGAAAAAACATACGTACCGAACTTTCCAAGGAAAAAAATAACCTCCTTTTTGTTTTTAACAAAAAGCAAATTTACTAGCTTTGTATTTTAAACTAAAATTTTTTCGGGTGGGTGAGGCGACGAGCAGCAGAGACAAGTTTCCCTACGTGGTATAATTTCAGCTACGTCCTTTTCTAGTCCTTTACTGTCTTTTTTTAAATTGGGGAGGGGGCAGAGCCCGCCTTAGAACACGGACTCGCTTGGCACTTGCCCGGGAGACAGAGCATAGGAGCCACATCCATTTGCATTTCATTTCTGTGAGCGATTGTTATATGGGCCCCAGCGCACTGGTTTATCGAGGGGCCCATAATGTTGTTAACATGGAGGTAGGAAAGGGAGGAGGGGCCATTCCGCGCTAGAAGTGAAGCACTGCTTTGAAGCTTGGGTCACCAGACGGGGTGTTCTTTGTTTACATCCAGAAGTTCGCTTGACAAGATTCTGATAGTATTTCGACACACGACAGTTCCATAGAAATCGAAAAAGAGACACTCTCGCATGAAAGAAACATTCATAGTGTAATGGATAATAGCAATTTGTATAGTTTACTAACATTTACGCAAAAATCACATCTTGGTTATTTTTCGATAACTAACAACAGCGATTTCGATTATGAATTTGTTTTATAAAATTCTAAGCTGTTGCACTACAAAAATATAGATTTTAAGAAAATTGCTAAAAGAGATCTGCCAAAATTTATTTTCTAGAAGATTTGAAAAGTTTGAAACTTGATGGCTAAATGTAAATATAAAATTATGTATGTTAAAATATTTGTAATTAGGCACATAGGTCAGTTTAAGTTAGTTGAATAGAGTAACGCATGCAAGGGCTATCTGCCTAAAGAGAGAGATGCCATCGTGGAGGAATTTTGAAGAGAAACTGACCTTTGAGTGGGTATTAAAAATAATACTTATAATTTTCATTCAAATTATATTCATATATATTTTTTATGTAAAACTTTCGGGTGTATGCTAAATTAGTGTAAATTACTTTACACGAAAAATATAGTGAATGCACAGAAATTAAAGATTTGCACATGCCGGAAATGATAAATAGGAAATATGTATGGGTATTTATGCATGTGCTTGCAAAAAGCATGTATCTGCCTTTGACAAAATACTTAAATATTCATTAAATTATTTATAAATGTGTTTGAAATGAAGAATTTATTCACTTATAAACAACTGTGAAAGTACTGTGAAGAAATTTAATGAATAAATGTATCTAATTTATAATGATTATAAATGTTATCTAAATATATACCTTAATATTGAATTGTAAAAATAAATTGAAATCCTGTTGACAAATACGTTATAAAACTATTTAAGCAAGAATTGTTTGTATTGGAAAGCAATCTGTTAAAAGGTATTGTAAAGCAAATGCTATGAGATGCGCACTTAAGAACGTAATAAAGAGTTTTGGAATATGTATTGTTGGGAATGAAGAGTAAAAAAAAAAATCTGATAAGTATAATTAAAAGAATTATTCCCCTTTCATTTTATAATAACTCAGTTTCAAGTTTTAAATAATACAAAAAAAAAAAAAAAAAAAAAAAAAAAAACAACTTATTTTATTCCCTTTCAGAAATGTTCAGAGAAAGTCAAGTACTATTTAATACCTATTTTATTATTAGGAATTAGCGAAATACTTATTAGCCATACTTATTCGAATACTTACGAAATACTTATTCCTAATAATTCTCTAATTTAAAATGAACCGAATAGAGCATTAATTATAAATTGACTTACACTTTTCGATTTAAAAGAAGCCAAAAAATCATGTCATATTTAAGAAAGTATTTTAGGAAGAAGCTCTATAAATAGAAAAGAAATAATGCATAATTTTAATATTAATAATGCAATAAACTTTGATCTTAATTTTTGTACCTTAACCGAATAAAATCGAATTACCTTAATTTTTTTTTTCTAATGTAATTAACGAAAACTTGTGAAAATATTTCATTCAAATTAAACCATTCTGAGAAAACCGTCCTGTGAAAAGTATAGCATTTAATTCCGTTCAGAATGAAATGTTGTTTAAAAATATGTTGTTTTCACATACTTAGGACTCTGAAGTGTTGTAGAAAAAGAAAATATATACATTTATATGTATATTTACAACGTAATTACAAAATATTTACATCCGAACGCGTCAAATCCCATTGAACTCAATGGTAAATGACCCAATGTTTTGGTCACCACGTAGGGATCGCCGGTGCTTCAGAGCAGGGTACGGAGAAACTTGTTTAGGGCGACTCCATCTTACTTCCTACCTCCATGATTTGCAATCTGCCGTTCCCTACAATAATCTCTGCAGTAAAAGCAATGCGAAATCTTTTGCCCAATCGCCGCTCAGAATTAAAACAATGTCTTCCAGAGCTTATAAATACTACTGCAGATACTACGCATCACTCTTTTGCTGCTTGCTATGCCAAGGAAAATCACGTGTCTTCACTCAGTTTCCTTTCCTATTATCTAAAATGTAAACGGCGTACACAGAAATTCTAGGCGGGCGTTTAGCATCCTAACCACCTGCCAATTAAGCAAAAATGTATTTTCCGAATCTATTCTTAATACTCCTGTTCAAATTAAAAGGACGTTTTAACCATCAAACTAGTTGTGTTTTCCCTAATACATTCCAATCATAATATGCGCAGGAGTTTTTTTCAGCCATGCTAAAAAGTGACTTGGCTTCATCTTCCGCAAAACATACATCGTCATATGTATATTTGAGTAAACTTGTAGAGACATTAGGTATTTTAAAATTTATAATAAAGTATAAATTTGAAATATAGTATAAATTTGAAAGGTTTTCAGAGTTAAGGAAATGTCAGAAATAACAAAGCTTTACAGCAGCAAGTTAGAAAATGTAATACAATTTTAAATATATATATATATATATATATATATCTGTGCTCGGAATTTCGATTATTATCGGACAATAAATTGCGTATTGGTTATATTCACCCATAATTCGATCAAAACGCTTCCTTTCTAAGACATTCGCAATCAAGGGGGTGTGGGTGGAGGAGCGACATCAGAATTCAATACTGATACAAATTTCAGAAATTTTATTTAAAAAAAAAAAAATCAGTTTTTATAAGATATAACACATATACAGAACGGATGCGTAAATGAATAATAAAAATCTATCATACTCTTTTCTACAATTTTAGCGCTCGGTGTTCTGTGAGATAGGCAGAGAATAAAATATTCTGCGAAAACGAAAATCGAAAATTCCGTCCATCTCTTCCGTTCTCTTTTCCCCTCAGGAAGGGGAGAGAACAAGAACTCACCTCCACGCGTTGGGGGTGGAAAAAAAAAAATTGAATTACATATTCTTCTCACGATTCCATCCTGAATTCCTAATCAGTAATCGCATATATTCTTGGAAGTATTTGGATAAAGAAATATTCTTTGACGTAATCCAATAAAAAGGAATACGTGCGGTTCTGCAAAAGAAGCGTACGCAACTCTTGCAGCTTCAAATAGATGCTGCCATGTTTGTCTTCTCACTTATGGACAAAGTTTAGAGATACAAATATCAATAATATGGCTGTCAGTCAGGATGAACTTATGTTTTGTCCTGACAATCCTTTATTAATTAGCAAATTTTAATACCTAAAAGAGGAAAAAGAAGAACGCCAAATTTAACTTTAAAAATTAGGCTCAACATTTTGTTACCCCGTGCACCATTTTCTTCATTACTAGACGATCATTCCGTCTCTCTTTAAAAACACTCAAATAAATAAATACATAAATAAATAAAAATAAAAAAACTCAAAGCTTGCAGATTTTATATTACGCTCAAATGGTTCCCCCCTTCCCCATTTATCCACACATACCCGTTTTGAGAGCATTTGGGTTTAATGTCCTTTCGTGCTAAAAATATTTAAAAACAGCATATCTTCAGAATTTCCGATAGACAATATCGCGCGCTGGAGAAAAAATGTTTTATTCTTTACATTGTTGCCACTCCTTGCTTTGAAATTGTTCAGTTTTTAAATAAAAAATTCATTAAAGTTTGCGTTAAAATTTGGTTCTCTACGAACCAAATTTGTTTTCCTCCTGGCCAATAAACATTCGAACCTCTGCTCTCTCACACCCTCCTGGTAAACAAAAATGTATTTGACTAAACAATGATGCGTCATCGACTATAATTTGATTCAGGTTATTCGTATTGTACGGCAATAAGAAACGATTTTAGCCATCTGCGAAAATGTTATCTTAAGACAGATAATGCTTAATGCTGATTATTAATGCTATCATAAATACTGATCATTTTCACAGGCTACTGTTATGGATACCTGGTCGCTAGGACAGGATTCAAAATATATGCAATTAATTAAATATTATTCAAATAAAATTATACAAGATCGGGCTTGATAATTACTCTAACTACAAATAATATTATTTTTGATGAATATAAAATTCAAAGAGTGAATGTTACTTTTCTAGTGCTTTACTAAGAATAAAATTTTAATTTCATAGGCAGAAGGGGGGAAATATCTGAAAGGTTTCATATTTTAAATTACATCCACAGGGGCGTTTTTTTAACGTTTTGTGTGTTACCTTTATTTTTAAATAATTTTTAAATGAGCATATCTTTAAAATTTCCCGATATTCCAGTTCCGCGCCCGCTGGAGATAACGTTTTTTTTATCCCCCGTAGTTATCATAGCTGGCTTTTAAATCGTTGAGTTTGTTCATAAAAAATTCGTTAAAGTTTTACAAAATGTGAAATCGTAATAAAACAAATTCCAAATGTGGGCTTCCAGATGCCCATATTCGGGTGTAAACGTACGTTATTCAAAATTGGATGGCTCTAGGTACCGTTGTTTTACCACATTGCGAGAAACATACACACATTTTTACAGATTCTTCATTATTTAATTTCTCCAAATATAATACAGGGTGATAGTAGTGGCAACGATTTGAAAAGTGATACGCCGTTTATAGCGTTCCGACGCCAAATTGAAACAACAGTCCTTCAGGGGCAAAGCCCCTTTGGATTAATAAAAAAAAATCTGAAAAGTTTTAGATTTTAAATTACGTCCAAAATGGCTTTTTTTTTTTTTTTTTTTTTTTTTTTTTTTGTTAACATTTTGTGTTACCTTTGTTTATTAAATATCATGATCTTCGCGCTTAAACCATAAAATTCAGTTCAACAGCAATATCGCGAAATAATTTTAAAATGAGCATATCTTTACATATACAGACTATACACAGTCTCGCGCGCTGGAGATAAAATAGTTTTTTTATGTACAACGCTGCCATTGCTCGCTTTGAAATCCTTGAGTTTGTTAATCAAAAATTCGCTATACAAAATATGAAATCGACAATAAAACATTCCAAATTTTAAACTTGGGCGCCCATATTCGCAGGAGGACTACGTTATTCATAATTTGATGGCTCTAGGTACCGTTGTTTTATCACAATGCGAGAAACATACACACATTTATGAATATTCTTCATTATTTAATTTTTTTTAAATAAAATACAGGACAATAATATTTGGTGGCAATAATCTGAAAAGTGAAAGGACGCAAAATGCCAAAACGAAATTAATAGTCCTTCTGCACAAATTGCCATTTTAGACTAAAAAAAAAAAAAAAAAAAAAGAACGGAAAGAGGGGGAAAAAAACATAGTAACAGATCTGTAGAATGATAGCTTCACATTTCAGAATAAACACATACTTAATTAATAATTTAATTTTAATTAAACGTTATCCATTTGTCTACGATAAAATGATTTAAAAAATTATTTTCATTTTCATTTCAATTATTTTCATTTTTATTATTCGCAATAAATTATATATACTCTTTTTTTAAGTTTTTCTTGGCTGAAATGTAAAATTAGGCGTGGTATGGACAAAACAAATAAGAAACAAAACCACGAAAATTTGAAATAAAGACAGAAATGGAAAATTTGAAATAAAGACAGAAATGGGTTTGTTCTGCATAATGACAACTTCAGGTTTTCGGCTGTCTTAACTGCGACCGTTGTCAGACCTCAGAATCGAAATAAGATGAAAACGGAGAACACGTGCATGGGGCCCCAAGAAGGGGAGCAGTCAGTCGGGGAGTTCGCCCCTCCTCCCAACCCTCCTGAAGATAACACAACTTTACTCCCTCTGTTTTCGTGGGGTGAATCCAGGGGAAACGAAACGGGGTCGAAACTACGCAGACGATGCGGTGACACTGGAAAAAAAAATAAGGATGTTTTAAAAAAGTCCAAATTGTAGATAACACTATGTGTACTTGCGTTGTGTCAAAAGGAGTTTTGCCATATAGGGTTACAATAATCTGCATCAAAAGCTCTATAGTTTTGCGAAATATATTATGAGGTTTATAAGACTGCAAAAAAATTAATTAAAATTACGCACTCTGCTCAATTTACAGATTGCTTTTTGAAAAAACGCGTTGCTGATGCAGTCAACTCAACAATTTCACAATACTCTCTAATTCTAGTATTATTTACACAGAAGTACATAAATAAAATCCTTTTAAGAAGTTCTCGCTATTTTCCTTACATAGTTAAGGCTTTAATAATGCTTCTTGTAATTTTTCTTACAGCTACGCAGAACGAAATTACGGCTGGGTTATAATTAATGATTAATTGCTCATTGCACAGATAATTAAATAATTGATTTATAATTAATTGCTCATTGCATTATTTGGATCATTTTGAATGCTTTCTGTGTTTATCGTTCAGCGGTCTGCCTGCAAGCGGGAAGTTACGCCAGGATAGTTTCGTAATGGTATTTGTACGCAAGTCGGCCACTATAAGGCGGGGGGATCTGAAAGTTTTTCATGTTTTATATTACGCCCAAAGGGGCCTTTTTTTAACGTTTTGTGTGTTATCTTTTTTATTAAATATCATGTTCTTCGCACTTAAACCATAAAATTCAATTCAGCGGCGATATCACAAAATAATTTTAAAAGAGCATGTCTTTAGAATTTCCGATACACAGTCTCGAGCGCTGGTGATAAAAGTGTTTTTTATTCCGTACAGTGTTGCCACGGCTCGCTGTGAAATCGTTGAGTATCTTAATCAAAAACTCATAAATGCTTTTTACAAAATAAGAAATAGATAAAAATAACAAATTCCAAATTTGGGTTTCCAGATGGCTCTAGGTACTGTTGTTTTATCACAATGCGAGAAACATACATACATTTATGCAGATTCTTCATTATTTAGTTTCTATAAATATAATATAGAGCTCTAATATTTGGGGGCAACAATTTAAAAAGTGATCCGCCGTTTATAGTGAGTTAACGCAAAGTGCCAAAACGAAATTAATAGCTCTTCTTGGCTAACGACCTTCTATAAATTAGTTTTAAAACTAATTTATAGAAGCTAAAAAAGAAAATTTATGAGTGTGGTCCAGCCTAAAAGTGATCGCATTCTTTTTCAGAAAGCAATCTTCATAAAGGTGTAGGAACTTTCATGGCGAGGCACTGCCACGCAAATAGCATTATCGTTTGCTTTGCTAACAATAACAAACTAAAACTCTACTTTATCATAGTACTCGAACGAATCTTTTATCGAATCACATTTAGGTTTTTCTTCTGGGAAACATTCTTTTATACTTTTCTTCAAATGGGAAATGTTCTACACTGTATTAGTTTTAACACTGTCGTCTGAATTGAGTTCATTTTCGATTAGAAAACTATTAAGTTTCGCAAAGCATTGCCCGTTGATCTCTCCTACACATGATAAGTTTTAAAACTAATTTATAGCTAATGTTTTTTAGCTATCTCTATGTTTTTTAGTTAATAAAGAATGGTCAATTAGCGTGAATGTTTTATAATTTTTGCCTCGAATTTTTATTTTAACTTGCGGAAGACAGTTTGAAGACCACTTCTTAGTTCAGCAACTAAGAAAGCAGCTATTTATTACTCAACAAACCATCGTTCCAGATGGAAGAATACATCTGTAAAAGAAACCGTAAATGATGTTATTAAGCATTTTATGAAATGTACGAAATAACTATTGTATTTTGTTACACTGCAGTCAATAAGGTACACGTTTAAATTATTCATCTCTGAAAAAGTATGTGCTAATTCATCTCTGAAAAAGTATGTGCTAACTCATCTCTGAAAAAGTATGTGCTAACACATTACGTGGCAATATATTTATTTTTTCGAATTTTGCTAACATGTTGTTCAACTAAAACTGAGAAGCTTAGAATAACACTGATAGTCGCTTCCACAGAAAATTAAATTCTACAAAAATACTATACTAATAACTTTCTAATTTCTAAGTAAAATTCTATACGAGTCTGATATGACGTTAGAAGTAGCAACGAATTCAATAACCGTCAAACGTACTGCATAAAAATTATTAATTTAACAAACTAAATGTATTTCAGGTAACATCAGTTAGATACGTAATTTAAAAAATAAAGTAGTTAAGAAATGTATTTATTGCCTTAAAGGCGCACAATTATTTAAAGCTAACGAATATTTTAAGCCAAGAAATAATGATGATAGAATGATAACCGATATTAGTCGGAGACACTCTGAAGAATTGGCTATTTGCCAAGCCGCGTTCAAGTTTTTTTTTTCGCGCACTGACAACTGTCAAGTAGCGTGGATAATACATATATGGCAGGGTAATATAACAGCTCAAAAAATTTTAGGAAGACGTTCGCGTAAAATTCATCTTGTAAAATTAGCTTGTTTTTTTTTTTTTTTTTGTTTTTTTGTTTTTATGTCTAGGCGCAATTTCAAATTAGCATCACATTATTACATTAGCATCGTCCCAAATAAGATTAGCATCACAATTAAATTAATTTTTTCATTAATTAATTATTTTTTAATGCTAGATATATATTTAACTCGCAGACGCACTCAAAAGCTAAGTGAACAATCGCAGTTCACTTATTAAAATGGTAGCGTAATGTAATATACAAGTATGCTGCAACCCTCCTGGCCAATAAAATTCGGCCTCATGCTTAACGCAGCACATCCAACACATACAAACAGAAATACAGTTAAAACAAAAGATTAAAACAGAAATACAATCAAAAGCATGAAACCAAAATTCCCGATATTCTTCTATTGCCATTTATAAAGTCCATCAAATCCTTTGCAAATCTTTATCGCGGCAGTAGAATTTCTTTATGTTACCCCGTTTTTCCCTAACATGCCGCAAAAATAAGCAGTCTTCGACGAAATGTCGTGCATTGCCTACAAAAATTTTAAAGTGGTATCTTGTAACCCCTGATGACGACCACCTCATTAAGATGACATTTTCTGAAAGTTTCTTCAGTATTTCTGAGAACATTTCAACTGAGCAGTGCCTCTCTAAGATGGCCACCTCCACGGGAAACCAAAATTATGTAAACCCTGTAATTCGTATATGCATAATACGAATTAATTACGATTATTTTCACCGAACACGCCCAGATCAATTATTTTATTTTACTTCCGTAAGTTATAATCTTCTTAGCTGCCACCTCCAGTAGATATTATGTCTTGTTTTGCACCCGCTAAGCATTTCTGCCCACAAGGAGAAAAATCAAGCTTAGTTGAGAAGGAAAGGCAATGAAAAGAGAGCAATTTTGTTCGAGAGAAACATAAATTCGTAGCATTTGACAGGACATTTTTAAAGCAATGTAAAAAACTGGGTTTGAAAAAAAAGAAAAAAAAAATAAGTCTTAGGCTATATAAAAATAATAATAATTATGGGCAAGATGAAAGAGAAGCGTGAAGTAACCTAACCATGAATATGCCCTAATGTGCAATGAACAATGTGTCAAATACTGGAGAAGTCTATGTGACCTGACAGACTTTACAATGTGTCCAATACTGGAGAAGCCTATGTGACCTGACAGACAGGGAAAGCAGACAGATGTCTTGTTTTGCGCTTATTAAGTCTTTCTGTCCGCAGGGCGAAAACAAGCTTAGATGCGAAGGAAAGGTACACATATAGCGGGCAATTTCGCATTTCAGAAAAAAAATTTCGTAGCTGCAGTTTAATCATACAGATGGTTACGGTTACAGGATGATCTCAACCGTCTCTTAGAATCGTTTCTACGAATACGACTGATTAAATAAAGAATTTTCGTCAAACACAGCTGAGAAAAAACTTCGTAGCTTACACAAACACACACACAATACGTATTTACAATATCATGCATAATTTATGTAATTTTAACTTATCCTAATCTCATTTAACTGCAGCTCTAACGATCAGCTGGCGAAGCAGTGAGTGGCATACGCAAAATATTGCATATGCCATTTTCAGCGCCTACTTATTATCGCTTGGGTGCAACTTATTTTACATTTCAATTTAACTCAGCTCGAAAGATAAATTTATTTAAACACGGGCGAATTAAGCGAAATTTATAAACGTTTCAATTAAGTCGAATAACTAAAAATGAATTAGAAAAGTAATAATTAAAAATAAAACATTTCTTAGGTTTCATTGAATTATTACTTTTCGGTGCACTCTAAATTCAAAACTGTTATTTTCAAGAGCTGATTTAAATCGATATATATTTGTTTTGTATAATAAAACTTATGGCTTATATGTTTATATTTATATCTGCGTATGAAATACATCATTTTAGCATGAAAACATAATTTCAAGAAAATTGATAATAATTTACTAGTCACTATTTCACAGAGAATTTAATCATGCAACATTTAAATAAAACTTTATCTCTATTTTCAATGAAAAAATTTAGCTTAAAATTGTCAGAAAACTAATTCTCGCATCGTAAACAGACAGACGATAACATTTGAATTTACAAAGTACATATTTATTTTTTACGGAAGTTTGAATGCAAAAATTTTGCATTGGAAACAGTATGTCTAAAATTATCTAAAAACATTAAATAAATCATTTCTAGGTGTTTTTTAATTAATTAAAAATAAATGTATGCATATAAATCGCGATAAACTGTCAAATTATTGCCAATTTTGAGCATACTATACCATTTAATACTATATAGAGAAATATATATTTTACAACGTTACATTATTTATTGTATGATTTGTTAATACATTATTTTTAGAATACATCATGAAATATATTTCATAATGCAGTCAGAGGCTAAAGTATAGAGTGTGGTATAGCTTACATGAGTGAAAGAAAAAAATCGTCTGTTTTCTCGCAAAGATGCCAGAATTTAGAATGTAAAAATTTTACGCGATTAATCGCGCCAAATTTAAAATGTAAAAATTTAACGCGATCAATCGCGCCAAATAAACACGCATGACAATTAGCCTAAAATCTTTTAACTAACTACTTACCGACTCAACTCACGCCCAACAATCGACACGCGAAACTGGTTGAAGTTGCAATAAAAACTTCGCTAATGCACTGGATAATTTAGTTCTTGCACATCGTTCTAGAGAATTCACAGGTGGAAGTATAGTCGGAAATATTTACAAAATTTCAAATCTAAATCCACACGGCAACGTGATAAAAAATCAATCACAGATTCCGTCGAAACCATGCGCGCAAGATTGGTTCTTTCCACTTTTTTGCTGAGCAGCAGTGTTTGTGTGTGAGCTGCTGGTTTCTCAAGGTTGCTATAACAACGACGCCAACTCTTTCACGCCAAAAGGTCGCCAAGTTTAACAAGATTCTTTTTGTTTTGTTTTTATCTGCTCCTGCTGTAAGATATTTTTTTTTTTGTGTGTGCGTTTCAAATTCTGTCATCGTTAGATTAAACTACTATAATTTTGTTAACTATTGTTCTTCAGAACCACAATTTAAACGCGCATTTTGTATTAATTTATTTCAATGTATAATATTAAAATAGCCTTTTTTTTTTTTTTTTTTTTTTTTAGTGGCTTTCGAATCAGTGATGCTACTTGCATTCAAATTATTCCGTTCTTATTAAATTCCTATTATTAGCTCACACTCCTTATCTTGTTCCTATATCTTGTTCAAATTTTCAAACGTTAATAAAATACTTTTTATTCATCCACTCAAGTTCAAATACATTTTTTAACTTGTAATAACACTTGATGTTAATACAGCTTTTTCACATATTTTAAGTGACGGGTAATAATAAATTGAATGATGTATCAATAATCTACAATGTATCAAGAGATACGAAATTTGGAATGAAAGTAAGCACTCCGAACTTTTCAAGAAATTTTTGAACTAATAGTATTTTGCTTAGCTATTTTGCTTCTTTTAAATTTTTTAAATTATGTGAAAATTTAAAATTTTTCGATTGGGAATTTTTAATGCGGTCTGCCTCCAATTTTTATTTACACTTATCCTTATGCTTTATTTATCCTTATCCTTATGCACTCTGAAGAATTTTTTTTTCATTATTTGAATTTAATGTCCGAACAAAACAGTCATTGGCTGCCACTTCATTCATGACAAAGATCACCACCAATCAAAATGGCCAATTTTCAAAAGAGCATAAATAAACATCATCATACAGAATCACTTCTCTGACTCCAGCATCGCAGGTCGCCGTTTCAAAGGTGGCTTACTGTATTCATTGCAAGCCTCATACACAAGCGAACCAATGAAAACAAAGCACGGCTACGTCTTGAATAATTAAGCTTTTCGTTATTAAATAAATTTGAAAAATTTCAAGTGGCTTTAATTCGGGAAGGAGCAATATCAAAGAATTTTATCTTAAGCGTTAGTATTTTGAAACTCACGTTTTAAATAATATATGATTTTTTACAGGTTCTGTTATCTTAAGTTTCTTAGAATTCATTCTGAAACTAATAAGCATGGCAACACTCTGGAAATTAGCTGTTTCCCAGAAGTGTGGAAGATAAAAGATCTTATATTTCATGCAATGGCAACATTTGCTTACTTACATGAGTGACAAATAACGCGACAGTGTGCGATATAGAAATGCACTCTGAAAGATAGTATAGAAATGACGTAAAATATTTCTTTAAAAACTAACATCATTTGAAGGTTGACTTTCCAGTAATTTTTTTGTTTCATGAATATTTTCCTTCGTGTGAGATTAAGTTTTTTGGAAAGGAAAAAAAAAATCAGATATTTCAAGATTGAAATCTATGGACTTATTGAATCTTCACCGCTAAATTTTAAAAAGCGTTTGGGAGTGAATGATTATCCTTCTCTCTTCCACATCTAAACTAAAACAGTATTTTTCCTCTCCAAATATACATATTTCATAAATTTCATTGATTATTTTCTTTTTCCATTCCTCCAGATACAATACAAAAGCATTGCGCTGTTTATAATTCGGTTGCTTTATGACACAGGAATTTTAAACTTGCATTTATTATTTAATATTTAATGAAGTCATAAATGATTGAATTATCATGATTTTATTTATTTATTATTATGAATGTATTGCATTATTATCATTAATTATTATTTAAATCACTGAATTGTTAATTATTATTTATTTCACTGAATTATCAATTATTATTTATTAAATTATTGGCCCCAATTTCCCAGAAGGGCTATTGATTTCGTTTTGGTATTTTGCGTCGGTTCACTATAAATGATGGTTCACTTTTCAAATTGTTACCACCAAATATTAGAGCCCTGCGTTATACTTAAAGAAATTAAATAATGAAGTGTCTGCGTAAATATATGCATGTTTCTCCCACTGTGACAAAACAACGATACCTAGAGCCATCAAATTTTGAATAACTTAGTCCTCCATTCGAATATGGGGATCTGGAAGCCCAAATTTGGAGAATTTGTTGTTTTATTATCAACTTCCTATTTTGTCAAACATTAAAGAATTTTTAATTAATAAATTCAACCATTTTGAAGGGAGCAATGGTAACATTGCACGGAAAAAAAAAAAAAAAAACATTTTTATCATTTACGTACTGTAAGACTGTGTATCTGAAATTTTAAAGCTATGCTCTTTTATGCGTTTTGTGATGTTGCTGTTGAATTGAATTTTATGGTTTAAGTGGGAAGAACATGATATAAGTAAAAGTTAACACACAAAACCCGTCCCTTTAGGCATAATATAAAATTTGAAAGCTTTCGAATTTTTTTTAATTTGTTGAACTATCATGAATTTATAAATTCTTTAATATTTAATGAATAATTTTTGAGTTCATTTACTTTTATTTCATGTTTGTTTCCTAAGCTTTTGCTTCAGATTGTTTTTCTGCGCCTTTCTGTTAGATTGTTTACCACTCTTCGTTGACATGAGTTTTACCTATTTTATTATCTCTTTTACATATAATAAAATAATATTAAACAGACAAATAAAATGACTCTAGAGCGATTAGCTGCCAATCATGGCAACCCACACCAACAAAGAACTGTTGATAATGGCTCGCTCGTCTCTCCGCCAATCGGAGTACCCGTAGCACGTGTTGAGGAGATTTCTTTACTAGAGCTGATCGGCCATTGCCTCGGTTGCAAAATTAACGGGGAAGAAGAGAGGGTTTTCACTGCCCATCGGCAGGGGGGCGAGTATCTCGCGACGAAAGATGAGGAGTTTTGTTATGGTCACCTGCAAGGTCAGTGGGGCAACTAGGAGATGGAATAGAATTTTGGAAACGGGGCGGTTGGACAAGTGGAAAATGACTGTGGGGGTGAGGAACAAGTTTTCCACATGGAGAGAAAAATCGTGTAGATTTGAAATCATGATTGCAAAAAATGGCGTTTGCATCCCTGAAAACGTGGCTTTAGCTTCTTAGAAAAGCTGTTTGTCATCTGGGAGGTAATTAGGTCTAAGATAAAAGTCAAGATTCATATCCGCGAAAAGTGAGTTTGTCTTTAGATAAGTTTGCCGCGATAAATTTGCTAAAATAAAAACATATAATTTTTTTCGTGGTACAACCTGGCAACGGACCGAGCACTATAAAATTAATATGGTTAGTAAAATTATGGGCTTATTCATTTGAATAATGAAGCTGAATTATTTTTAGAAAATCGAATATAAGCTTCAATAATTCAACCGAAACTAAGAATCCGTATATAAGCCGAATTTAGATATCGCTGTACCAAATAAAACAAAGATATAAATAACCAAAATAAATTCAGCTGTATATATACTGCTATATGTGTGAATAATTGGCCTTCTAACTTAGCTAGCCCTGTTAGAGAAGCTGAAAGTGAATGCCAATTCACCGTCAACTTCTATTAATATAAAAGAAGTAAAAGCACTGCAGAAGAAAGAACAATATTGGATCTAAAACAGTTTTTTTTCTCCTTTTCAGTTTCCTAACTTTTATGTATGCGCATAATTTGGCGACAGCTTCTAAGTTTTCCGTCTCATATACTGGTTGCATGGGTGCTTTCGTGGTTTTCCTCATGTGTAACGTGTATACGAGTCAGTTCCCTCAGAAAGTCCTCCATGCAGGCATCCTCTTCCTTTGGCAAATAGTCCTCGAGCGCTTATCGGTATGGAATATAACTTCCCTATAACAGCAATCCTCACAAAAGACCAAAATCAGATGGAACTTTGTGCCGTCGGCAGAGAAAGAACACTCACCCACGGCGGAGTTTCATAGCTTCAGTGGGGTAATGCGATCAGCCATTTTTTTCACCTGTTCAAAATTCATTTTTATTTTATGATTATAAACAACTCCTTTTATTCAAGTTTTGGTATTTATGAACGTTTTCTATACTGTTTCTTGTTTAATTAAATGTTTATGTGTTTTTCGAGTTTTTGAAGGGGGATGAACGTCTGACAAAGGTGAAAGGGCTGCAAGGAGCAAAACAGGTTGAGAACGCCTGACTTAACTAATTTTTGTAACAGGGGGAAAAGCAGGAGTTGCGGTAAACCGCGAATGGTGAAGTAGCAGATACGAGAAAACATCTGCAGTTCTTAAATTTCATTTTAAAGAGAAACCAACCTATTTTTCATTTATAATCCTCATTTCATTTCATAAAACTGGAATATGTTAATCACCAGACAAAATTATATTATCTGATAAAAATAAAGTAGAAACAACCGGTTTACCTTTTATCAAATTTAATGGAATATTAAATAATTTCACCTTCTTCTTCATAATCGATGCTGCATACATTTCGCCGTTAATATCGCTGTCTCCTTCAATACTTGGACTATTTAATCTGAAGATATAAATCTGAAGAAGAAGTGTTATTCTAAAAAAAGACCTTGAAGTTCCAAAATAGTGGAATTCGCTCGATTCAAAAAAAAAAAAAAATAAATAAATAAATAAATAAATAAATAAAATAAAATAAAATAAAAAATAACAGCACATTTCTTGTTGATGAGTTCAAAAAAATAACAACATATTTCTTGTTGATGAGTTCAAAAAAATAACAACATATTTCTTGTTGATGAGTTCAAAAAAATAACAACATATTTCTTCTTGATGTTATTATTTCGCATCCCGATACGTTACGTTATGCTACTAGAGCATTAACAATCCTGGCACAATTATCATCACTCTTGTGACAGAAGATACTTAAAGGAGCGTCTTTATCTGCTCTTGAATATTTTTTGCCCTTTTTTGGCCGTTATCTTACATTATGTCACCATGGCATCATTATTCATAAGACCTGGCAAGTATTGCCTTTCATGAGACATAGGATCTTTAATTTATCTTCCACGTTACCTGGGAAATAGAAAGCTGCATATAGCAACTCTCTTTCCCCATTCATAAGACATGGCAAGTATTGCCTTACATGAGACATAGGATCTTTAATTTATTAGCCCAAAGGGCATTAGTCCAGAAAGGATTCAAAACGGCATTTTGCGTCGATTCACTTTTCAAAATGTTGCCACCAAATATTATCGCCCTGTATTATATTTAAAGAAACTAGACAATGAAAAGTCTGCATGAATGCATGGATGTTTCTCGCATTGTGAAGAAACAACGGTACCTAGAGCCATCAAATTTTGAATAACGTAGTCCTCCGACCGAACATGGGCACTTGGAAGGCCGAATTTTTAATTTGTTTTATTTCTCTTATTTCAAATTCTGTAAAATTTTAATAACGAATTTTTGATTCAACAATTTCAAAGTGAGGAGTGGCAACACTGTACGGAAAAAAACATTTTTCTCTCTAGCGTGCAGAACAGTGTATCGGAAATTCTAAAGATAGGCTGTTTTGCTGGTTTTAAATATTTTGTGATATCGCTGTTAATTGAATTTTTATATGTTTCAAGTGCGAAGAACATGATATTTAATAAATAAAGGTAACACACAAAACGTTAAAAAACGCCTTTTTGGCCGTAATATAAAATTTGAAAGCTTTTCATTTATTATTATTATTATTATTATTATTATTTTCTTCCACATTACCTGGGAGATAGAGAGCTACTTATGGCAACTCTCTTTCCCAGGTAGAGTTCTATTGGTATGGCAGCTCTGCATTTTGTACTTATGATATGATATATCTTTTACATTACCTGGGAAATAGAAAGCTGCCATTTGACGTGATATAAGATTTTTAATTTATCTTAATTTTTAAATATCCAGAAAATATGTTAAATTCATATGCATCATAAATTCTTCAAAATTTAGAAACTTATTGGGCTTCGGTGATGTCTGTTTCCAGCTTCAGAGACAAAAAAAATATCAGGTGGCAGGAACTACTATATTAATTCTTTTATATCATTCTTATGTACAATAAAATTTAGAGATATAGTTTTAATCTAATAAAATAAAGTTTATGCGCTAATAATAAATCAGTGTACCTTACTTTTGTTGCTTGCATAGGAATATTGTTGCAAAATGAATTCAAAATAATTTTGCTTTCTTCCTTTTAGGATTAATATTTGCTAAATGACATAATAGAATAAGCATCTGGGAAACATCCACTATATGGAGATTGTTAAAGTCATTAGCATTATCTTGGGATTACTGAATAACAGGATGGGAAGATAAATATGATGAGAAGATAAATAACAGTGTATCAACAATGTTAACAGCATTGGACCATTAACAGCTTTGACAATAGGTTTCTTAAATTAACACTGAATGGAAGTCGTCAAGACATAATTGGAGAAGAGATATCTCGGAAGCATGGAGCTCATTTCCATCACAGATAATTGAGTAGTTACTATAATTAAATTACGAATCTCGAATTTTATAAGCTGCGAACGTTTTTCGCGTTAGAGAAACTGTACTTGGTATTTGGAATCTTGACCATTTCCAAACTATAATGATTTAGGATTTGCGTACAGAAAACGAAAACGCCAGTCAATTTTGATTGAACGTGACGATATTCAATGCTGGAGGCTTAGATATCTGAGAGATATAAAAAAAGTATCGTTCACAGGGCAGGACAATTTATTACACCGATGAAACTTGGGTAAATTTTGGGCATTCTAAAACCAAAATTTGGGAGGATGCAACTATAAAAAGTGCTAAGAGAGCGTTTTTGAGCGGTCTTTCAACAGGTTTAATTACTCCCTCAGGAAAAGGCTCACGGTGTATAGCTGTTCATGCTGGTAATGAAAACGGATTTATTCCTGAAGTATGTGATATATTCGAAGCTAAGAAAAAGAAAGGGGATTACCACGGGGGAATTAATTCAGAATATTATGAAAACTGGTTTGAAAAAAAAATTACTGCCTAACTTGCAACCGAACAGTGTAATAATGCGTTTTGTCTGAAAACATTCCTTCTTCAAGTACAAGGAAAGCAAACATTCAGCTCTGGTTGACAGAAAAAAATTGTTCCTTGGGAAGCTGATATGTTAAAAGCAGAACTTTTAGTTCTTGTTTCTAAGTTTCAAAAACAATTCGATTTCCATCGTATAGATGCTGTAGCTGCTGAAGCCGGACATACTGTTTTGCGTTGACCACCATATCATTGCGAACTGAACCCAGTTGAATTCATATGGAGTAGTGTGAAAGGGTATGTAGCATCCGAAAACAGAACTTTTAAAAAGGACGAAGTCCGTAAATTAATTGAGAAAGGAATTGATTTGGTGACCACTATGCAATGGGCTCAATGCGTGAGGTATGTATTAGAAGAGGGAAAGAAAATGTGGAAATTAGATTGTCTGGTGGAGAACAAACACCGTTGAGTGTGTGCAATTTAATATTGATGAGTCGGATAACTCAGATTCTTCAAACGATAATCTTAGCAGGATTGAATACCTCATTTAAAAAAAAGTTGCCTCAGTTAAAAAAAGGCCCTTTTCAGGGCCACAAATTAAAAATACAAGGGCCGTTTTCAAGGCCACAAATTTAAAAAAAGGCAGAACTATAAGCAGTTATAAATAACATTATAAATACAAGCTAACATCCATTAAAAAATATAATATGAAAGTGTTCCACCAGTAGCCGAATGTTTTACGATCGCTGAATACTGGTAGTTTGATATTGTTTGAACCCTAGCGAACGAGCTGGATTCATGGTCAGTTTTCGTGGTTTTTCCCATGTATAACGTGAATACGAGCCCTTTACTTTAGAAAGTCCTCCACGAATATATCTCACCCCTTAGTCAGATAGCTCTTGTGTGCTTTGCCGTATTCAAATCACCTAACCTTACCAATACGGAAGTACTGATCAATTAAGTTTACTATGGTAGAAGGAACAAGAATTTCTGTCTAAAGGATAAGATGTTTTCGTGGAGACTTTATAAGGGTAATAGACTTCTTTTATATAATGCACTGAAATACTCCAGCTTACAGTCATTACATTACAGTTGAATTTTTTTAATAATTTTTTAGTTCATATGAACATTTGCGCTTTGTTATAACTAACAAAAGACATTTCTACTGTTATATTTTTAACTGATTGGTACAAACTAATTGGTATAAGATCATTTACGTCTTAATTATTATGTTTGTTTTTCAATTTTAAAGTTTTTAATATTTTTCTAATATCTTGAAATTTTTAAAGGTAAACTCTTCAGTCGTTAGACTGTAATCCGAAGATCTCAGTTTCCAGTATTTTTATTTATTTTATTTTTTATTTTAAACAGTAATAAAAAAGATAGAATAAGACGTACTGTAGGAAAGTGATTGTTTGGGCATGATTGGAAGAGTATGTGTCTTAGGAGACAATACAGGATATAATTTTTATTGATGTCTGTTACAAAATATAATCAGAGTTTTTAAATAATCGGAAATTAAAATCAAATTAACATCTTTAGAGAATAAATATCGGTATTTTTCTCTTCACTGCTTCGGAAGCAACAAACTCCGTAAATTCTTAAAAATTAAAAGAAAATAACTTCTACCAGATTTTCTAAATTTATATATTTTACTTTTAACTAAGCGAACGGTCTTGGGGACAAAAAATTTAACCCAAACTACAAGGAATACATTGTTGGCTTTTCCGTTTCAAGTTTTAAGTAATGATTCGGGTTTTAAATGTCATCAAATTCGTATGTGTTATATTTAGATTATAGTGAAAAATTTCATATAAATTAAGACAATAACATGCCCTACATTTTACACTACAACGAACTAACAATTTCGACTGCAGCTTCATCGCATAAAAAGATTGTTACTTAAAAATACGCTGGATTTGGCAAGAAGTCGCCAAATATGTAGCGAATTGGAGGTGTGTGTATGTGATCATGGCAAAGCTTCAACGGCTGTCTGCCTAAAGGCAGGGATGCCTTCGTGGAGGACTTTCTAAGGGAAACTGTCTCGTATGCACGTTACACATAGGGAAAACCACGAAAACGCCCATGCAGCCAGCCCGTTCGCGGGATTCGAACCTCGGACCGAACTACCAGTGTTCAGCGACTTCACCGCTCGGCCGCTGGTTGGCCTAGCGAATTGGAGGAATTGAATTTCCACGGGCGGTGTGGTGCGTATGGATAACCTGAAGAACAGGATGAAAAGCCGTGAAAAGGTCGTTCTAGCCTTGTATGTGTTCTCAGGTTAGCTTGTCATGAAATATAGGATATTCTTTAGATGTGATTCTGTCCGAATAAGGATGGACATCTAGAAATGGCATGGTTCTTCTTCCTGTACGAATGGAGGCCCTTTACGTAACGAAGAGAAGAAATAAATTGAGTAATCGAAACTTGATATCTTCAAGAACAGAGAGCTGGCAAAGACCGATTTACAAAACTGAAGGCTTGGTGGCAGAACTTTTTGCGGGCGTCTTTCCCTCTAAATTTATAAAATTACACTGATAAATATAAAGGAAACAATTTCAGAATAGCGCATATGATATAAAACTGTAGCACGAAGCAATAAAAATGGTAATAAAATGTTACCCGGAGAGTTCAGAAAAAAAAAAAAAAAAAGAGTAACTTGCCAAAAAAATTAAGACTTATGAATTTAATTTGGAATGTGATCTTCCCTGACTTACATACTACAACGCGTTTTCTTGTTGGCCATAACGTTGTTAATCTCAGTTTGGGGCACTGAATTCTACTTCTGCCGCAATGTGGTCTCCAGGGCATTTACATCTCTAGGAAGTGGATGCCTCCATTCAGCTGCTCTCTCAAGATAGTTAAGTTCTCTATCGGGTTAAGATCAGGAGATTTTGTTGTCCACGATATTCGTTAAATGTTTTCACTATCAAGGAATTTGTTACCGGAGTTTTTTCGATGTGAACGATCACCAGCCTCTAAATGAAAGTCAAATCCATACAACCCCTGATAAGCCTACATGAGGTTTCTAGGACCCCATCCCCATACCTCTGGTCACAGATCCGCTTTTGAAAACGTGTCACACGTTTTCAACAGCCACGTTTCCAGCTGATCCCCTTTAGGGTACTACGTCCATCGATCAGTATTCCTCCCCATACCATTATATCTGCATTACCGAACTATTACGTTTTACAATGTCCGAAGAACGTTTTCGCGTTCTTGACTTCCTCCAGATGTAAACACGCTTAGATATTAAATTAAACCTCAGAGTAAAGAGAACATGGGACAGTTGGTGTTCATTCCAGTTCTGATGCTCGTTGTACCAATTAAAGCGATCACTCTTGTTATAAAGAGACTCAAATACATATCCTTGGCTTTCTGGCATAAATATATTTTTCTTTAAAAGACTATCGGTGTTTAATAATGTATATAAACACCTCAAACTTTCTCGCGATACAACAGTTCCAATGGAGGCTGCAAGCTCTGCACTTAACTACCGAGCATTAGACTTCCTGTTATGACAGACATTTATTGCAAAACATCGATGTTGAGAAGCAGTTACTATTTGTTTGCGACAAGTCGAGGTTCTAGTGTTCTGAAATTGATTCCATAGCGTAGAGACTGTCTGTCGTAAGATAGTGTATATTTCACTACTTCTGTGATTATGTGCCCTCTTCTAAACAATCGATGATCCGCCACTTCAGCATTCCTAGCGATTTTCAGCCTTCGCACATTGAAAACAAACGATGAATTGCGGAAATTCACTCAGATATTCATTTTAACGCAAAGCATTTGACTTACCGTCAAGCGAAAGGCTTTGATTTGCATAGCTGAAACCGCTTGATCACTTATGATCGGACATTGCTATTTAGGCTTGACGTTAAAAGCTTTCCTACAAAAACGGATAACATCGATTGGATATATCATGGTGTATCATTATATTTTAATATGCAAAGAATAAATTTGGATGCGAGTATAGTTCCTTGTTTGTATCTTTTTATATGTAATATTTAAATATCTGTTTTCCGCTTTCATGGAGAACCTCAACTAAATTCAAGAAACAATATTTAAACTCCGCTTAAAACCTTTTTTCCCTCCTTCTATTTTATGCAGTTTTCAAATGTAAATCTCTGGTACCCGAGGTCATAAGAGGCACATGCATCATTATAACAACGTGTGGGCGGAAATAACATATACATTGAATTCTTCAATCCATTTTAAATATTCTATTAATTCGCATAAATGTAAAACAACTAAAAAAACAACTAAAAAACATTTTTAAATTTAAAATTCGGAATTCGAGATGCATATATTCTGTTGCAGAGATGCAACAAGATGCATATATTCTTTTACATGTGCTCAAAATATGGTGACTTTAAGTGCCACCAACTTTCGACAATGCGGCGAGCTCTCATACTCATTGATTCTTTATTTTTGCTGTCTTGTACGAAGTAGAGGAAGCGTTGTAATCGCGAAAAATTCCAGTTGAAACTCTTAATAGAACAGTTAATTAAGTCATTTGGTGCACAAACTTCATTGCCTTTTTGCCCAATGGGACGGAAAGTTAATTTTCAATTTTGTGAAACGAAAATTTTGTCTTCCTGCCCATTGTTTGAACTGCTTGCTTTGGCGTTGGAATTCTAATTTTAATTATAAAAAGTGTTAACTGTATTTGGTGTTAGTTAATGGGTATAATTTAATAAGCCGTACAAGGAAGTCTTGTGTAGTACACAATAGATATTTTAATTATAGATTTGGAAGCGGTCCATCGAAACATTTATGTTTTTGGAGAAGGGTATTACAGAGGAAATTAGAATTCAAAAATTTTTTGAGTCAACAGTTCTTAAGAACTACAATAATATGTGTTACTTTATATGTAAAATTTCTCTAATATTAGTCAGTTCATAATTCTGAAAGGACGATTTGCCTTTTAACGATTGGCTATGTGGGAAAGCAAACTCCCACTCTCTTGGTTGATGGCTGATCATGAACTGCAGGGGCTCCAGAAAAAAACAGTTTGAGTGATTTGTAGTTGAAGGGTTAGATGGGATATAATTCTTCTCAAACTGCTTTTAAACCGGATTTTCTTCAGGTCGATTTGCCTTGCAAAAACTGCTGGCTAAAATTCAAATTAATTGAAGTTTCACCAAAAGGGAAAATACTATGCATAATAAAAAAAATAGTTACATGTTTCCATTTCATTTTTTTAAGGATTTAATGTTTTCACAAATTTTATTTTTTTAACAATGTAATTTTGTCGGAAAAAAGCATGTTCAAATATCTATTTATTCCGGAAATATAATACATGCATTAAAAAATATATTTTTTGCAAATGTTTTGTAATATACTAGTAGTTACACATCTTGTAAAATAACTTTTGATTTGCAATGTAATATATTCACTCATCATGTAAAATAACTTTTGATCTGTCATGCACCTACAAGAATGGTATTTGATTTTACTAACATATGTAGCGGAAAATTGTGATATTTTAAAAATAAAGTGGAAAAGAGAAAATACTTTTTTCATGTAAGATTTTTTAATTAGAAAATATTTTCTCTCTTATTCATAAATAAGGTAAACAAATCTAATAATTTTAACCCTCTGAGTGGCACGGTTTTTTTTTATCTGTCATGAAGACCTGTGTTTACGCAGCACTTATTAGCTAAATTTATATAATTACTTATTTTAGTCTCTATTTTCATAAACTTACATTCATTAAGATTACATTTACAATAATACTAAAGAAAGTAAGAAAGCAAAATATCTTAAGTTATAAGCTAATATGTATCAAATAACAAAAAATCTCATGACCGGATAAAGCCGGTCATGCCGCTCAGAGAGTTTTATTCGTCTCCTTTGCTAGATGAATAATTGCAAATATAACTGTTATCTATCTATGGAAATTTAGCTTTCAATCATCGCACTGAATTTTTAATATCCTTTAATTAATATACAATATAATTATTTAGAAGAATGGGAAGTATTTATAAATACTTCCCAACATTATTAATTCCTAGAATTCCTATACTATTAATTCCTAGTATTGGGAAGTATTTATAAATATTTCCCGATACTATTAATTTCTAGAATTCCTATACTATTAATTCCTATATTATTAATTCCTATACTACTAATACCTATATTATTAGTTCCTATACTATATTCCTTAATTCCTAGAATGGGAAATATTTATAAATACTTCCCATACTAGGAAACTATCTCTTTGCAGGCAAAGATAACATTTACTTTGTAGAAAGTTTAGAAGTTTGAGCAGGTTTCTCTGGCTAGGAATCGAACCTGCATTTGACGTGAAGTAAATACAACCGTTGAACTTCTGTGCCAAGAAAATTTGAGGGCCTCTTCCACAGGAAAAGGGAATTCAAGAGTCCCAAGTCAGAACGAACAATTATTTGCATACCATTATGGATAAAATCTCCCAAATAATGCTTTGACATAATCTCTTAAAGCTGCTGTGAGCCACACATGTTTCTTTTCCTTTTCGTATTTTCTGTATACAGTTTTATTTTACGCTGATGATCTGGGATAGAAGGTTTTAATTTTTCCGCAGTAATCAAAGTTTTTTAAGACATGATCTGGTTAATCCACTTTCGGATAATCAAGATATTACTTAAAATGCTTTCGTAAAAATGAAACCTAGTTTGGACACCATATGACTTCCCTTGTACTGCTTGTTTAAATTATACACATATTTTGCTGCATTCCATTTAAACTTATTTCCCCGAATTTCATTAGAGATATAGTTCTCATTCAATTAATTCACTTCTACCTTCGCGGTAAGGCAAAAATACATAACAAACTGCAAAAACCTTCATTAAAAATTGTAAAATATAAGAAAACCTAACACCCTATACAATTAAAAATAGTTAAAAAAATAATTTTTATAATTAAAACTAGAGTTTCTACTCCAAAAGAAGGAATTCGGACAATGGGCAGGATGACCCATTTTTCGGTGTACAGAACTAAAAAGTTTACTTTTGATCTTACTCGCCAAGAAGATACTGAGGTTGGTGCATAGACTTAATTCACTATTCTACTAAGAGCTTAAAATGTAAACAATTGCCGGCTTCGGCTAGAGTAACTAAAGGTATAAAAGCCTTAACAGGAACATAAGAACAACATAATTCAATCACTTTTAAAGCAAAAGATGCACAATTTACCAACATATAAGAATAAAAAAACTGGGATCACTGAGCCGAGTGAATATATCTATATATTATATTAAAATATCACAAAAGTTTTTTTTTATTATTTAGAAGCATAATTATTTTCGGGCAATATGCTGCTGAAAATTTATCCATATAGCTGTATTGATCCGTGCATCCACTTTTTTTTTGGAGGGGGGTCTTTGTTTAAAAGAGTTCTAACTTTTATACTTTTTATCTATATATATACGTTTGGTGCAGCCGATTGCAACCACACACACACACAAAAAAAAAAAAAAAAAAAAAAAAAAAAAAAAAAAAAAAGAGGATGTGCACAACTATATGTTATAGCAAATATACAAAATTTCAACGTTCTGAAGCTGCCCGTTTTTGAGTTAATGCGAGATACATACGTACGTACGTATGTACAGATGTCACGAAAAAGTCTCTTCTGAATCTATTTTACATCCATTTTACAATTCATTTTGGAAAAGAGTCCTTTATTCTATCCCGTACATACAGATATCAGACATTTGCATCGCTTATTTGGATTCAAGCGAAGTCAAAATGGACATTTACTTTGAAATATGATACCCAAAATTTTTCGCGATTGCAATATTAAAGGAAGTAATAAAAACACAGTTTTCAAAAAGACTTTATGTAATTAAATAAAAATTTAGTATGTATTAATTTTTAAGAATCGGCATTTTTAAACTTCGACCCTTTTTTGAGTAACCGCAAAAAGGATTAATAAAAGCCTCAAAGTGTCCAACTTGCCTGTTGCAACTCTCAAATCTTCCGGGGTAAAGAAAACTGCAAGCTGAATATATGCTTGCTACGATACGATAAGGTAATCCTCGAAGACAACAATATTTGGACGTGATTTCAATCGCTGGATCTTGGCGTCGCCGTCGTTCTGGGGCGCCATGTCGGGTTGGAGAAGGGGGACCCCTCGGAAGGACATTAACTGAACCTTGAAAGCGAATTAAACCTACTCCTGGACAACAGCCGCTCGGCGCCTGGATGGCGATTTGCTTGCTACTGGAGGTTCAATAAATAATTTCTCTAATATTAGGCATAGCAAACGTAATTCCGAACATTGTTTTATGTTCTTAGTCATTAGATTACTGATGTAATGGATACTTTCTCTTACTTAAAAGAAGTTAAGTTGCTTACGCACTTGGTGCAATTAAACTGTATATATCTCCGGTGTATATTCGGAATAAGAAAATATTGACGGTTCAAACAGTAAATAAATTCACAAAATTTACAATCCGAAAGCTTCAGATTATAATCTAACACCTCAAAAATGTCATATTAAATAAGCTACAGTTCACTCCGACGTGACAGGGGTCCACGGTTAATTCAAAATCCATATTAATCCGAAGGCAATTAAACACAGGAAACAAGAATATTTTGGTTTATTGAGATTATAGCCAAGCACTCGAAGGCTACCTGCCTATTGGGAAGGATGTCATCGTGGAGGACTTACTAAGGGAAACTGGTTCAAATACAAGTTTCACATGGACAAAGCCACGAAAACTTCCATGCAGCCAGCTTGTTCGCGGGATTTGAACCTGGGACCGAACTACCAGTGTTCAGCGACTTGATCGTTCGGCCGTTGGTGGGCCCTGTTTTTCGATAGGAGTCAACAGAAAACAAATTAATAAATTAAATTAACAAATTATATACTTCATTTATTTATAAGACTAGTTTACTTTTAAAGCATTATTTAACAACATTTATATAGTCTATGATTTGTGCAGTTAAATTATCTACTCTAAAGACAAAAACAACTCCCAATTACTATAACATGCACGGCTGTCTGCTAGCTCAAGGAATTTTCATTTCCGTTTTGTGTTTTCCTTAGACAATCGTGTGTTACGCTGATAGTTTGCGATAATAGTTTTTCAATCATTACACGGTAAACAGATTTAACTTTTTTTACAGTTAGGGCCTCGTTAATCTGTCTCAGGATGATTGAGAACTGATTGTACGTGCAATTTCAAATGAAAAGGGGAAAGTAAAGTTTTATCATTCTACAGTTAATGTGATTGTCTTAGAAAAGTGGTCAACATAAGAGAGATCAATGCATTTTAGTTTGCTGTTAATAAGAAAATATTTCCGTTTCGAGTAATAGCAATAAAAATTAGCTTGATATTCTCTAAAATCCACGTGCGTTGCCCTCGCACTAGATTTTATTTTGAACACTTCCAACAGCTGTGCGAAATGTAATAAGTTATCAACGTCTGCAACACTCTGCCACATATATAAAAAGAAGTGAAATTCTTTCTGAGAGGGCGGTACTAAGCTATTAAATATACATTAAATAAGCTAACAAGAAAGAAAAACATGATGCCACTCTAAAAAACTACTTCCATAAACAATCTCTGAACGATAAAAAATGAATTTTTGAACTAACTAAAAAAGTGTTGAAGAATACCACACCCAATGACTGTCTACTCTTACCGCCACTTACACGCCTCAACTGTGTAATAAGAGTCAAAATTCGCGGAAAAAGTTCCTTCTTTAAATCTTCCCAATTTTGTATCATGCTATAGCGTCTGCCATTTCAAATGAAAAATCTTTTTTAAATGTGTAAGTTACTAAAACGCAATTTTCCTTTGGTTGTTGAGTTTTTTGCAATTATTACATTTTCATTGCCAGTATGTAAAACTATACACTAATTTAGAGCTTTCCATGTTTAAATAAATTTATAATTTTTTAACCCGTCCTCAGCTTCCGTTACCTTTTCTTTTCTGCATTTTTGCCAGCGTGTTGTAAAGAAAATATAAAAAGGGATTTTTGAATATTACTTTGAATTGATTTACTTTACTTTAACGTTAGAAACGTCTGTTCGCTGAGGTGAGCCAGTCGACAAATCCTGGCGATGAAGAACCATCAGTCACCACTTTTTAGTTCGGACGCCACTGTAGATTTACTGGTATTTTTGAAGCAGGAGAAGAGAAAAACGAGTAGTGCCCTCGCCGGGACTCGAACCTCGGACCTCTCGAATACGCACCGAGTGTGCTGACCATTACACCACGAAGGCATGGTAAAAAGGTGGGAGAAATACCTTATCCGGGTCCCACTGTAGATATATTAGACTATTTGGAAGCAGGAGACATGAAAAATGAGCAATGCCTTCTCTGGGACTTAAACCACTGGCCTCCCAATACGCGTCGAGCGTGCTGATCACTACACCACGAAGGCATGCTAAGAAGGCGGGAGCTTTGTCTACTGATTACTTCGCAATTCTTGAACCTTATAACTTTACCACAGCATTATTCATTTATCTAGCTTTAAAAACTGTCAGTTCTGAGAGCTGTTGCTATTCCTTAGGCATAAGATCTTTCTTTTATCTTTCAAATAATAATAATAATAATATAATGCTTTGCTTATCAGAAGAGCAAACCGGCTGAATAAAGAAAATCATATTAAAGTATTTATAAATAAAGGTCATTGTGTATAATCTAATGTATTTAACTAATGCTTTTTGTAAACATTTACTATATCGTTGTAATTATTAAAAGACCTATCGAAAGCCATATCTTATGTTATACCTTACCTGTGGAGAATACTCAAAATCGTTTCCTTTTACGGGGGTCTCCTTAAATGAATGGTGGGATTTCATGAGGTCATCAGTGTTTAAAATGCTCCGGTTTCCTTCGGAGTCAGGCTCCGATGCATCTCAATTTTGATAATCTCAAAATGATAATCCTGGTTGGAACGCACGGAGCCCTAACTCTATGAAACTGCACCACAGTTTCAAAGACATGAGCACATTTTTTACGAAATATATATGTGGGAATTATTGTATAAATGTTATAACTCGATTTTTCCCGAAATCAAGCGATTGCCTGAAAACTTCAAAGACGTTTATACAACGCAGTGGACTCGCACGTAGATTCTGCTTGTTCACGCTGCAGCGCAGTGTAGTTCGCAAGACTCACAAACGGTAGATTGCGCTGGCGCACTAGGGGATGAGTGCTGAAGCGACGCGATTTATACGGGAAACATTCGTAACCTACAGGAATAATTTACTTTTTCTGCTTCAGTATTGCGTTAACAACGACAGCCCCTGGAGTTTGATTTTAGTCATTCAATTAGATATTTCAAACGATGGACAATTATCCCTTTAACAGATGGATCCACAACTGCAGCATTTTCCTTCCCTACACATAACTTGCCACTGCCATAGAGGTGAGAAGAGGTTCCCCCCCCCCTCCTTGCTGCGATGGTGAGAGGCAACAGGGTGTCATAGCCTTTGGCGGGATTCGAATTCTGAAGAAGGCATAGATGTTTGTAAAGGGATTATCACATCTAGCGACGGTCCCCGTAGACGGGACTTTTCTAGAAAAACAGCTCCGCTGGAAGGGAAGTCCCGCCTAGTTACGGAAACCATGTCCCGGCTAAGCGGGATATTTTGAAACTTCGCCGAAAATGTTCCGTCTGGAGCTCTGTCCCGAATAGAGATCAACCAATCAGACGAAAATTCTGCTTCTGAAGGATCACGCGATCCCAGTCTGAGCGATAATCGATTACTGTTTAGTGTTCAAGTCTGTTTAGTAAGTGAAAATCGTAACCTAGCTACGTAGGTTTCCTGAAAATGTGTGGGTCCTGAGAAATATCCGTTTCGACGTCCAGTCTGGTGTAGCGGAAGCGTATGTGATGGGTACTCAAGTATTTAACAAATGTTACAGCATGAGAACACTTAATAAAAGCCAAAAGTCCTCCCCGGAGTTTGGTGTTAGGAGAAGAAGGTAAGAGACTTTTGGATCCTCCGAGTATTTTTCATCAAAATTGGGAAGGAACTAAAGTAATGACAAGGTTCGTCAACCAACATGCTGAAACTCTAGTTGACAGGCCTACAAGTTTGTTCGCGCAAAAGTGTCTACTGTTTTCTTCTGTCGGCCGTTTATGAACTTCATGGCCTATAAGAAACCCTTAAACTTTGCACTTGAGGATCTCTCTCGGATAAAGCAGAATAATGAATAATCAGAATGATACCCATTTTTTTAACGGAAAACTATTCACAAAGATTGCAGCTTAATTGTGTTCTTATTACTTTGCAAAATGTATATTGTATTTGCAAAATGTATATTGTTATTTTGCAAAATGTAAAAAAATGTATATGCGTATTTTCTAATTCATTAAAAAACCGCGGTACAAAGAACATAAGGCTACCGACTGTGCTAAGTGTGCTACAGATAGGATAAGAAACAGAGTTTCTTAAAAATATCCTTTTCACGCTGTGGGCTATGCTCTGTATAAGCGGCTATGCAATTCGCCACAATTGCGGAATTTGAGGCTCTGAAAATTCATAAGTGACACATGAATTCATTTGAGATTCTTCTATGGCAATATTTGGTGTGGTTTAATGAGTAAGATTTTTAGGATATTTTTCTTGCGCGAATGTTATTCAAGTTAATATTAACTTCAATGCGCATTTAGACATGGCCGCAGATCGCTTTGTTTCCTTAACTAGAGCGAATAAAATGGGAAGCCTTTGAGTTGCAGAATCGTCTTTCAACAAGCTGAAGTACCTCTCCAATATACGAATCATGCGTGAGAAGATTTAAATCATTGATTTCGAGTTTGGTGGATTGGCAGAAATTGACCTATTCCATGGTCCGCAAGTTATTAGCTGATTTCTTCTGTGGAGATGATGGTCTAAGAAAGGGTGATGCTCAATACTAATGTTTATTTATTTATGTTGTTATTGTTATCGTTGCTGTTACCAATCTCACTTATCTGACAAAGATCAGCACAAGCCCACGACATTCATCGTGGCAAGGAGTCATATCGGCTTGAGCACCATATAAGTGACTTTAGCTCAGTTCCGCCTCCAGTTTTGAGAGAGAGCACCCCGAAAGGACGGGAGATATTTTAATACCCTAGGGATATTTTATCCCTCGAGAGATATTTTAATATTTTGAAAATTGCGTCGCATCTCATCTATAATAACTGCTTAAAGCACCAGGCTGCCCAAGTTTCATCACCTTTGCTTAGTTTGGTCTTACGGTACTTAGAGAGACAACAGTTACCTCGGTCTAAGCTACAAACATCCGGTCGGCCACGTTCTCTGGAATTTTCTTCTGAGTTGGCATTACTCCCCTTGGTTTGGCCTTAGGACGGAGGCCTTCTCAGAAGGTTAACCATTTACCCCGAGAGGACGGGACAGAAGTTCTCTTTTACCTACCGCCAACATCTTGACCCTTTTACCTACCAACAACCTCTTGACAGGACTTTCAGGTCACTGCATAGAGTGCCCTTATGCAGCACAGGTACTATACAGTTACAAAAATCCATGCCTTCTGCGGAATTCAGAACTGGGCCTTTCGGTACGGCAGTCAGAGTCACTAACCACTATTCCGCTTGAGCGGCTTTATTTATTTTTTCAGAAAATCTGGTAATCCTTTTATAGGTGGTGATCGCAGGGAGGTGGTCCTCAAGAGAGGATTCAGTAAGCAAAAACTGGAAATTCTGCGTCTAAGGCGACAAATTAACATGAAATATTTCCAAATTCTTTTTATAATATATAAGGGGAAAACTTAGACATTAGGGTATTTGGAAGCAGGAGACATGAAAAATGAGCAATGCCTGCCTTTCCAGGGACTAGAACCACGGACCTCTCGAATACGCGTCGTGTGTGCTGACCACTACACCACGAAAGCATGGTAAGAAGGCGGGAGAAATACCTTATAAACTGAATTAAATTTCAAGATTCTTGATCACAACGACTGAAATTTTAAGCACTTGAGAAATGTGCTTTGTCATCAACTACCTAACTCCACGTAGGTCGAATTTCAATGAGTAGCAGTTTAACAAAGCATTCTTACCAGCTACGGGTTCATAGAAACTCTTAATTAAATGAGCCATAGGAAGAAATCAACCTTTTTATTGAAAACATTGAAGCTCTATACCAAGATAAAAAGTTTTAAATAGCTTAACGATAAAAAAAAAAAAAAAAAAAAAAAAAGTAATTCACTTTAAAAGACGCGATGACTATTGCAGATCAGCAATATCGCTCGGCAAAGTATAACTTTCAGTACAGATGTGCAATGGACTGAATTACTGAACTGATTGACTGCTGAAACGCACCCATATTTCTAGTACCATCCAACAGTTCTCATAGCTTCGAGAAAAATTTTTTCTAGAGTTCCAAAAATACGTTCTCTGGAAATTTCCCCAGAGACTCCAAGTTGGTGAGAAATCTTCAGATGTGGCCATTTTGCTGAAAGAATTTATCATCAAGTCCCATCAGGAAACTTTCTGACGATATATCTGGTTAACTGAGATATCTTTACAAGCCAAAATTACAAGATTTACAACATTATGCACAAATAATCATATACAAATATAAAAAAAACGCACGGTAAAATTGTTGCATAAAACGCACAAAGTGAATAAATAAATAAATAAAATAAAATCTATATTAAGCCCAAAGGGCCGTTTTTTTTAACGTTTTGTGTGTTACCTTTATTTATTAATTATTATGCGCTTCGACCTAAGCTATATAAAATTAACTTCAACACAGTAATGTCACAAAATATTTAAAATAAGCATATCTTTACAATTTCCAATAGACAGTCTAGCGCGTAGGAGATAAAAATGTTTTTTCCGTACTCTGTCGCCGTTGCTCGCTTTGAAATCGTTGTGTTTGTTAATGAAAAATTAGTTAAAGTTTTACAAAATAGGAAGTAGATAATAAAAAAAATTCGAAATTCAAAATTCGGGGTTCCAGGTGCCTATGTTCCAGGTAAAGGACTACGTTATTAAAAATCTGATGACTCTAGGTACCGGTCTTTGCTAAAAATATACATACATTCATGCAGTATCTTCATTATTTAATTTCTTTAAATATAATACAGCGCGATAATATTTGGTGGCAACGATTTGAAAAGGGATTCAGAATTTCATAGCGATTCAATGTAAAATGCCGTTTTGAGACTAATAGCCCTTCTGAGCTAACGTTCATTTTGAAAAATAAAAACAATACACAACACTAGAAAAGAACACAAAAATCAAAATACAAACATATTTATGATAAAGCATCTTTATAATTAAAATTGTTCCCCCTTAAAATGCATCTTTATAATTAAAATTGTTCCCCCCTATTACTTCTAAATGTATATTTTTTGGAAAACAAGACTCTGAGCTTTACCTTTAGCGAAACAGTAAAAGTGTTTCATAAGGATATTGGGGGAGGGGGCAGGAGAATTTAGAAAAAGTAAATGCATTGCTTTTAGAATGAGAGGAGTGTAGGTTCTAAAAAATGCTTCAGCATTCCGAACTCCGTGAAATTTGAGAAGTTAAAATATTAATTTCTCCTTTCCCGTAGTAGGATGCAAAGGCAAAAACACGTCCCTCCCTCCACATGTTTCAACATACTTTACTGAAATCAAAGATTTTTACATTCCATTTATTTTTTTGTTATAATCTTTGGATTGGAAAGAGTTTTCTTACATGGATATTGAGTATTTTGTTACATTTCTCTTATGCCTTTGGAACTATTCTAGAGCAATCTGGAGTATGCATTTACCTGGGTAAAAAAGTCATTACTGAAAAATAAATAAATAAATAATGCTTAGACATGCGTCATATGTCGAAGAGTGATGATAGACTGAGATTAGAGAACGTCAACTGTGCCTTACGATAGAGTTACGTTCTAATAATAACTGAGTCCATTGAAAGTCAGAAATATATAATTTATCGAACATTATAGTGCCATAAATTTTGTATAAATATCATGAAACCTCTCACAGCGACGACTTTGTTAAGATGACCTTTCTGAAAATGTAATAATAATTAATAATATTATTAATATGGATTACTGAGCATACTTGACAGTCATATTCTTCTAAGGCAGAGGTTCGAATCCCGAGAACGGGCTGGCTACATGGGCGTTTTCTTGGTTTTCCCCATGTGTAACGTGTGTACGAGCCAGTTTCCCTCTGAAAGTCCTCCACGAAGGCATCCCTCCCTTTAGGCAGATAACCCTCGTGTGCTTTTCCATAATTGAATAACCCATAACCTCTTATAAGGTAATAGCTTCGACATAAGACCGAAATATCTGCTTTTGCAGTTGGTCGCCTTAGGGAGAGTTCTCTTTTTTCTGTTGTTTTGCTTGCAATTTAATGATTATTTCTTGTGTATTTCTATAAATTTTAATTTATTGACTATAATTGTATATTAATGTTTTTATATATTTTTATTTTTATTTTTTATTTTGTAGTATTCGTAATCCTGCGTAAATACAAAATAGAATAACCTTTTCCAACCTTAGCTTTTTAGGCCTTAAAATTTAAAAAATATTCCCGTAGCTTTCAGAAAATGAGCTTCTCTAAATTTTAAAATATCTTCGTCCCCGTATCGATTGTTTTCAGCTTATTAAGGCAGATAAACCCTCTCAAACTACCCGCGAAGATCACGCCGAATCTTTCCCATATAACTGCTAAACTTTACGCCTATTCAACCACAGTGAAGCAAAAACAAACTGACATTCAGTTTACGATTTTGCTGAGAAAGCTGCACATTCATCTTCTGTGATTATTTATAGATTATTTGAGGCCTAAGGAGTACCACATGCAATAATAAGAACGGACGACAGTCAAGTTACAGGAAAGTAGAAATGAAAATACATTTTTAGATATTATAATGCTAATATTATTATGTATTCATATACTGAATGTAGATTTCTATACATCTTTTCGTTAGTTTTCGTTTGTTATCTTTTTACTGTAACTCCGTCTATCGGAAATTAAATTATTAAGTTTCCCCCTCTTGATTTCCGAATTTCGAAGGCAATTAGAGCAGCCATTTCTTACATGCACGAAGTTTTTCCACCAAATCACCATTAGTATGAGATTGAATTGCACCTAATTTTGAACCTTTTATTTTTAAGATGCATGCATCCATTTTGCTAAACTAAAGGCGTTTCTGCTGAAGTTCACGCAGAACTTTAAGATAAACGACTTTATAGATCTAGAAGAGGAAATTACAAACATCTGAGCGAGGTGTTGAAAAAGAAACAGCTTTTCTGCTAGTAAACAACGCATGAAGGGGTGGACTTTCTAAGAAAAAAAAAAAAAAAAAATATTGTTGTTGAGTCAGACGAGATAACAAAAAGTGGACGTCACGTGAGGCAGAGACCTGAGAATTAGTTGACAATGAAGCGTTCCTTGAATGCTCGGTGAAAGATTATGTCACGAAGAAAGATATTTAAGCGAAGAAGATTAAATAATATTTTTATCCAGACAAAATTCATTTAAAACTGAAACACTTATTACGATTCAATTTTTCTGATTTAAGGTAGAATTGAACTTGTCGAAAATAATTTAAATGAAAGAGCATTATGAATAAGACTCCTATTGTTATTATATCACCGTACATGCAATGGCATCAATCCTGTAAAAATCGTGGGCTGGATAATACGTCATTCCACTTATCACGTCATTTTCCAACGATCTAAATTGCACTAAACCTTCTCGTAACGACCACCTCTCTAAGACAACTAACTAACTCTAACTCTGAAACAACTAACTCTCTAACCAACTCTGAAAATGACCAGTTCCCCTGAGAACAAATAAACATCAGTACTGAAAATTATCTTCCTAAACCATCTCTTAAAACCAAGTCTTATGTACATTGTCTCTTAAGATGAATGAGGAACTGAATGAAAACTTCACACGTCGTAATGGATATTTCTTAGATCATAAAGAAACGTTGTTTTCAATTTCTTTACATTCTTGTCTTTCAGATGTAGCTATTGCCACCAAATATTAGAGAAGAAGGACTATTAATTATGTTTTCACATTTTGCGTTGATTGACTATAAATGTCGGTTTACTTTTCAAATTGTTTCCACCAAATATTAGAGCAATGTATTATATTTAAAGAAATTAAATAATGAAGAATCTGCATAAACGTATTTATGTTTCTAGCATTGAGATAAAACAACGATACCTAGAGTCATCCAATTTTGAATAACGTACGTTTCCATCCGAATGTGGGCATCTGGAAGCTCAAATTTGGAATATGGAATTTGTTTTATTATCTATTTCATATTGTGTAAAACTTTAACGATTTTTTGATTAACAAACTCAACGATTTCAAAGCGAGCAATGGCAACACTGTAGGGGGAAAAAATAAAAACATTTCTTATCTCCAGCGCGCAAGACAGTGTATCGGAAATTCTAAAGATAAGCCCATTTTAAAATTATTTTGCGATATTGCTGTTGAAAAGTCCAGTCTGATATTCTACAGATCCAAATAAACTTAAAGAAAACGATTAAACAAATGCGTATAAACATACAATGTATAAATGCATAACGTGTAAACAAAGTACACCATTAAGTTTATTCATGCGTACAAGTTTAATTTCGAAGTTGGACTATTGACTATTCATGTGAACTTTTCAGTACAAAAGAGCCAGGCATTTTTTAACATATCAAATAGAGTTCAGCAGCCTAGACGTTTATAATTAAAATTTAAAACGAAATCAAAGCTGCGCCCAAACCGAACAAAAAGGAAAAACCCAACTAATTTATAGTCGTTCCTTTTCTTAGATGACAATTTGTGAGCTGATAATATCTTTCCTTCTATTAAAGCCCATAACATCTTCTCTTGACTATTGAATCACCGATTGCCCGCAGCCAGAATGAAAAAGAAAAGACGAACAGCAACAACAAAAGGAAAACCATCATCTATTGTAGTGGCCTTGCAGACAAGGAAGTCTTTGATTTATGATTCTTTGTAGAGCGAATCTCGGCCAATTGTGGAGTGAGTAAAATTAACCCTGAAAAATCAGTAGATGCTGCCGTTTGAACTCTGAGATTTTCTTCAGTTTGTCTTGTTTGAAACGAGATCCGCTGATAGAAATGGAAGATGAAAAGGAAAGCGTTAGAATAAATTACTCTGTATCGTTTTACGGAAGGCAATGGAGTTAATGCCGGGAGGTTTACGTTTAGGTATTAATATCGCTTTGTTGATATGCAGGTTATGACCAGCCGCACCCCGTTTATGTTGATATAAAAATGTCCAGTTCCGAAGGATGCCTCTTAGTTAAATCTCAGGTTTAGAACTTTGATAAATGAAACGATGTTACTCAAGTTAAATATAATTAGGACATATTTCGACAAACGTAAATAGATCTTAAACTGAGTAAACCTCAAATTAACGATTTTAAGATAGCCGCTAGGATTGTTTCGATAAAGTTGTAGAGACATTAGGTATTTTGGAAGCAGGAAAGTTGAAAAATTAATAGCGCATTCACAGGGAATCGAACCGCGGACCTCTGGAATACTGACCCGGCGTGCAGACCACTACACTATGAAGGCACGCTAGGAAAGCGGGAGAAATACTTTATAAAGTAAATATTTTTCTTCTCTAAGTTTTCTTGCAAACTTCTCAAGAGTGCTTGCGTGAATTCAAAAAGTGCTCATACGCCTAGAAATTATACAATCTATAGGTGGCGACTTCAGAGTGATCTCCTATGATAAAGGTCCCCGATACCTTTATTCAAATCGTTCACTTTTCGAAAAAAAAAATCTTCGTGTTCCGGCATAAAGGTTCTTACATTCTTGCACTGATCAGTCTCTAAGTTGTAAAAGACAATCTTCTTAATTGTTTCGGTACTGCTTAGTACTGCTTAGTTGAGACACTGCTTAGTAAATAGAATTTTAGTTTGTTTCTCTAATTAGCCGCGCATATTGTAACGAATTTTGTACATAAATTGCTGATTTTAGTGCAATTATACGTGAAATTGTTGAATTTTTCTGTATAATGAATGTAACATGAAAATCTAGAGAGACAAAGCATGCCGGAAAAGTAAGAATACAGGACCAAGCATATTTAGCATCGAGTAAATGGCTGTCCCGCTATTTTGGAGAAAAATCGCCAAACTTGGCGATCATTCGGCTACACTTTGGTTCGGTCCCTGTGTAACTCTAATGGATACAGTAACTGAGAAACTTTAATTGATGCTCTGTAACCGTATTCCCATATGTCTTCCAGGAATTTCGAGAAGCAGAAAGTACTAGAAATATATCGGCGTCCGGTTGAAAATTTTATAAAACTGAAGAGAGCATTCGATAGTTCAGCATGAGAGCGGAGTACTCAGATAATTCCTGGCTAGCTTCGCTCTTTAGTTGCGCTTTGCATTGCATTGTGTTTAACGTTCTTAGTAGTTTGAAGTGTAGTTACTGATTGTACTCTGTGATACTGTAAAGAGTTGTAAGACTATTTTTTTGTGGAAAGTTCCAGAACTGTGAAAGTGTTTTCTTTGATAAAATAAATTTTTTCAATCTATCATCGGGTCTGTGTGCATTCAGTCTATTACGAAACCGTACGCGCAGCAATATGAGATTCTGCTGACACGTCTCTGCTTTAAAGATGGCCGAATCTTTAAGAAGGTTGCATTTTAGAAGTTAGCAAACTGATCTTTATAAGTGAGCGGTCACCTAATTGCGGGGGAACCTTCATGAAGTTTTCTGTCATTTAACGGTAACTGACTTGCATAAGGATACCGGGTACTTTGGGACGGCATACTGTTATGAAACAATCCTGTTTATAGAACACAAAGAATTCCCTAAATTCTCTGAATTCATTAATGAAAAAAAAGAAAGATGACCAAATTATATCGTACCAAGTATCTTATACCAAGTGGTATAAAGTTAGAATATTTAGGCAAACTCCTTGAATCAGTTTTTTTTTTTTTTTTTTTTTTTTTTTTTTTTTTTTTAATGTAACAAGGTTCGATTGCCTAGCAACGAAGCTCACCTTAGACCAATTATATTTTAACTACCTTGTGAAAAGCTTAAAGTAACAGCTAAACAGTTGTGCAATGTCCATGAAATGAAATCATACTTTAAAATTTTTTCCATAAAATCTCAATTTATTCTGTACATGAAAGTGTCAAAAGTTTAGCCATATATAAAGGTTGTTCCGAGTCCAAATAGCAATTGGTGTTAAACAGATATTTTACATTATGCCTGACAGCATCACTAAATCGTTACAATAAACTCAGTTTCTGACAGTTAATTGTTACGGTTTGGCTAATTAGTTGACTAGTTATTACGGTTCAAACACTCATTTCCCACATTACATGTTATTTGAAATTTTTAGTCCAAAGGAGCTTTGTCCCTGAAAGACTATTGTTTTCGTTTTGCGATTTTGCGTCGATTAACTGCAAACGGCGAATCACTTTTCAAACTGTTGCCACAAAGTATTATCGCCTTGTGTTATATTTAAAGAAATTAAATAATGAGAAATCTGCATAAATGTATGTATATTTCTCGAATTGTGATAAAACAACGGTGCATAGAGCCATCGAATTTTGAATGACGTAATCCTCCTACGAATACGGGCATGTGGAAGACCAAATTTGGAATTTGCTTTATTATCGATTTCCTATTTTGTAAAATTTTAAAGAATTTTTGATTAACAAACTCAAGGGTTTCAAAACGAGTGATGGCAACGTTGTACAGAGAAAACGTTTTGATCTCCAGCGCGTGAGTCTCTGTATCGGAAATTCTAAAGATAGGTTCATTTTAAAACTATTTTGCGATATTGCTGTTGAACTGAATTTTATGGTTTAATAAATATACGCGATATTTAATAAATAAATGTAACACACAAAATGTTAAAAAACGCCCCTTCGCACATAATTTAAAATCTGAAACATTTCAGATTTTTACGGTTTAATTTTATTATCGACAAGTGGTTGTTCTTTTTTTCGCATATCAGCGGCTCGAGACAACCATCTTACTCGACAATATGCAGTGAGAGGGGCTGACAGCGGCTTCCCATATTTTTCACACATTAGTATACAGTATCTGCTTTTAAGAGGTCTTGATTTTTGCACAGTTTGTTATTTTTGCTATCACCTTATTAATAAACACTTACTAGTTATACAACTGAAACCGTAAAGAAATAAAATGCACAGAAAACTCGTGGAAGAATCTCTAAGAATTCACGACATTATCGTTATGCCATTTCAGTATGAATCAATTTCAAATCGAAGAGTAATCTGTATTTATATGGGGTTAAGTTTCGGAAAGCATGGAATAGATTCCAAGAATTTTCGAAGGATCAAGAATGAGAAGCTTCTCGGATGTGCAATTCCGCGTAATGCTAGAGGAAACACGAAATTGGCGAATTTCCGCCTTCAAAATATCATTTCAAAACTTTTGTTTTAGATTCAATTTTTTGTTTTATTCTTCAGTTTCATACAGTGCTTATTTAGTTTATTTTTCTGAAGCGATCGAGGAGTCTTTAGGAGCAGCACAGATTGGGAATCGCTGGTTCCATTGACCTTGCACTTTTTTTTTTTTTTTTGGTAGAAACTGCTTGACAAGCGTGGAATTATGTGACGACGCATTATCGTGCACAGCAAATTGATCTTTTTGAAACTTGAATGGTAATTCTTTGCTCTAAAAATTGCGTTTCCAGTTTTTTAGATCTACACCCCATAATTTTGCTTCTGCTGGAATATAAAACACGTTATATTTTGAACTTTTAAACCGCTATTATAAATACAGCCGCTTTCTGCGATATTCAGAAACTTAACACAGTTTAAATTTTTTTAAAAATTAATTCAATTTAAAAGCGAAACGCAGTTACTGTTGTTATATCTCAGATATTTATGCACGATGTCAATCTACAAAAGCAGATTACAAATAAAAAACATAAAGATTTGATCTGATACATTATGTAAGCGGAGCAAATAAGCATAAAAACAGAGATTTATGCGAACTGAGAATAATTTGCAAATATTTATGCCCAATATAATATCAAAAAAATAAAAGAAAGAGGGTGGGACATTAAAACTTCATTAAAAAAGAGATTAAACTTGTTGCACTTAAATAATATCTAGTGAATCTTCTTTAGGACACCTAATCACAGTTCTGGATGAACTCGATAATCTTTTCTGGAAGGTGTCGTTTTAGAAAGACTATATTCAATGGCAATTTTGTTTATGCATCCAGAAATGCTGGTTACCTTTAGAAGTACTGAGATGGTTGTCATGAAAAGGTTCCCTGTATTAGAAGCCAAACTTAGAAATTGAATGAAACTAATTATCAAATCATAGACTATCCCCTACGAAGAGTAAGCACTTGAAAATATGTCAAAGTCGTTTAGCAAAGTAAATTGACATAAGCACATAGCAAGAATTCGGTACGAAATTGACTCAAACCTACCTCTAAATTCAGAAAATTGTGAGTAAAATGGGCATTAGAAACGAAAACTAATAAATCAGAAATCGAGAGGGAAATATAAAAGAAAGACGGAAGTAGTTATTCGGTTCTTGCTGTCTACGTCTTGGACAAAGAAGCAGAAGTTGAGCATTTCAACTTTATACAGCAGAATCGCTTCAAACCGGCAGCAAGTGGACCGCGCCGATTCCGGATAAGACATTTTTCCTGAAAATTGAACACAGCTTTTTAGAACTTACTTGTCCATATTTTGTGATGTCATCTGCAAAAATTACAGGTTGAGAAGTCCGTCGGTAGAGTTTTCGATTTATCGGTGAAATTTAAACCTATTGTTGTATTCTGCGGCTTCGTGGATTTGGAGTATTGATGATAAAACTTGAAGAGGAATCAAAACACAATTTATTCGCCAGTGTAATACTCACTGGACACTTCCAAAGACACCTTTACAGTGATCGTAAATCTACGATAAACACTCTGAAGCAATCAGCAACACAGCCTTCAGGCTATAACGGGAAGACAGCTTA
The DNA here is from genome assembly GCF_044657685.1 of Stegodyphus dumicola. Classification (NCBI taxonomy): domain Eukaryota; kingdom Metazoa; phylum Arthropoda; class Arachnida; order Araneae; family Eresidae; genus Stegodyphus; species Stegodyphus dumicola. The sequence continues at coordinate 280,075,653 of NC_140768.1, forward strand.
ACGGCAAAGCACTAAAGTACGGCTCATCGGTCGATCGCTCTCAAGCTCATCTCTGAGCTCAAGACACTACTATACTACAAATGCTACAACTCGCTCCCAGGATAGGCAGGCTATATATAGCTTTAACCAACTATCAAGAATACTCTAGAGAAGACCGCTAAAAATGTGTTCTAGAAAAATGTTCTCGCTCCATTTATGACATATTATCTATTTTGTCGCCACATACCACTAAATGCGAAATTTCGCGCCAAAGATGGCAACCCTGCCTTTCCTTGCCACTTTCTAGCAACCCTAATACCGCTCTTCGGGAAAGCTATCTCACCGAGGTTCGCAACAATATAATATCGAAAACCGTGCCCATTATTTAAAATTAAAACTTATAACATGGTTTTATATTTCAGAAAAACAAAATTAAACAACATTTTAAAATTATATTTCTTATGACATGAGAATTGCGAATTTTTGCTTAGTGTAATGGCATACAATTTCAATGCCTGCTTGCAAAAATGTTCCATGATTTTAAAATTTTGTTGCGTATACAATGAAGATACTTAACATCATGCAAGGACGTAGATGAACATTTCACGGGAAATCTTATGAAAGTCTGCGGTTCTTCGCCAGCTTCCTTCCATGCAACTTTCTTACTCTACGTGTCACCTTCATCTTCATCATCTCCCTCTTCCTCCTCCTTATCTTTCTCCTTTCCCAGTACATGCCCGAATATTTCGTCACCATCTTGAAAGAAGGCGACAGGAAAAGAATTATCTACATCCATCCAAGCCTGTACTTCCTCTTCATTAGAATTAATCTTCTCCGAATCCAAGATGTCTGACACGAATACCCGATGTGTTTTAAAACCAAGAAAATCACTGTTACTCGATGCTTCATCTACAAATATGGTCATAGGCCACAATGTAGACCAACAGCGACATGAATTAATGCTTTTTGTATCTTTGCAGGAAAGACACAAAGTAAATGCAACGTCCTTCAGTACGAATTTTTTTTTTTTTTTTTTTTTTTTTAAATCTTAGACACTATATTCGATGTACGCATGGGGGTATAAAAAGGGATCGTTAGTTCATCTCTATATTCTGGTTAATCCCTTGATTCACTAGTTGGATAAGGCTTGTTACAATGGCCGGCAGAAATATGTGCTGTTCTTGTGACTTACCTCACTCGTCTGTCAGAAAGAGCAGAACAAGCCCACGAAATACATCGCGGCAAGGAGAGCGAGCTTGCACCTATCGTTGGCAAGAGTCTTGAGCACCATACAGGTGACAGCCCTACGTTAGCTGAGTTCTGCCCCCCCCCCCAATTGTGAGAGACAGCACTCCAAGGGGACGGATCCTAGGGCCTCCCACCCCTCTTTCCCTACCACCAACCTACCACCAGAACTTTGGGCTCGCAGCTTATTTAAAGTACCCCCATTCCGAACAGATAGTATACATTTACAAATATATACATGCCTTCTTCGGAATTCGTACCCGAGCACTTTGTTATGGAAATCAGAGTCGCTAACCACTATCCCGGTTGGGCGGCTTTCCTGTATACTTGAGAGAAAAACTGAACAGCTGGGGGAGGGGGGGGTTGTAAAAACGTGATCTTTTTAGGAGCGGGAACTAACTTAAGATTGTAATCTGCTAAACGGATTAGAAGCCAAAACAAAATAGCAAATTTATTTGCCGCAAAAAATACTTTTTAAAACAACTGTAAGCAATTCTGAATTTTGTGAAGCAACGGAAATTAACTATTCCTTCTCCGAGACTCGAGTAAAGAATCTTCCACCGCTAGCTGGACGTGCTAACCACTTACACTGCAAGAGCGCAAGGACGAATGGAATAATTCCTTATATATTAACTTTATTATTGATTTATTCATCTGAACTTTGTTTTATTATTTCATTAAGTTTGATGATACATTTTTAAAATGTAATATTAATTTATTCTCTTTTCATTTGTTTTATTATTTTCCTTAAATTGTAACACATTTTAGTATAATTTTTATCTATTTATCGCAGGTTTAATTTAATTTATTAACTTAATTAAATGTGTTGCCGCTGCCAGAAATAAAATATTTTTATCTTCACCGCACCTGTTACCATTCAATAAAACCTAAGATACTTTCAAATTTAATCTGGAATGTTACTGAGTAATAAATTAAGAGATTCAAAAGCAATAAAGACAGTTCTCAAGTATAATTTTTTTTTATCTTTTAATGTGATTGATTTAAATAAACGTATATTAAAATTAGCAGATGTCTAATTAGAAATATTCAACATTTTTATGAAATTACGCTAGACGGACTCATTAAAATCATTAGTGGACTTTTACCTTTTTTTGATAACTATTTTAGTCTGCTGGCAGCGCGAGCGGCTAATTTTTAAAGAAATAATACAGCGAATGTATGTATATATTATAAGTGTATGACAACATGTAACCCTTTATCGGAAATTCTGCTGTTTTAAAATATTTTGTGTTTTTGCTGTTGAATTGAATTTTATGCGCAGTAAGTGCGAAAAAAAGTAAAGTTAACACATAAAAAGCTAATAATAAAAAGACAAATTTTTTTTGTTAGGCATCCTACTAAGAAAACTGAATATTATGATGAGTTGAGAAAAGTCTGAAAAATATAAAAATGTACGTCATTATTTAACACTGCATCGGGTATTTTTAACATACGTTGCTATGCAGCTTTGAAAAATTTTGTAAATTTTTTGTTGAACTGTATGTGGCGAAGAAAACGATGTTTAATAATAAAGTTAAAAAGACAAAAAAAAAAAAAAAAAAAAAAAAAAAAAGTGGGTAGGTAAGCAGGAGTGAGTGCAAAACGTAAAAAATCTTTTTCAGCGACCGTTAAAATCTGAAACATTTCAAACACTCGTCTTTCATTTTTTCCATTTTATTTATTATTATTTTATCTATTTATTTCTGTTCACCGCTTCTGACGGTCTAACGTAAGGAGTTCCGATACTTCTACTTTTGGAATCAGACCCTGATAGAACTAAAATTTGATAAAACATTTTTTAATATTATGGAAGTAACTAAATTGGTATTTAAAGCTGATTTGCACTCTACATATTTTACTCCGTACTACATAATACCACTTCCTTATGTTTAAACGAATATCTTCGCTTCAAGCTCTTGGTCTTGTGAACGAAACTGATTACTAGTTAGTTTCATTTTAGCTGCTGAATTTAATTTCTTATATGCTAAAAAAAGCATAATAAAAAGAGATGTAATTAATAACAATCAAATAATCCTAATTAATTAAATCAGTGATCAAATAAATATAACAACAGCTGTCTAAGAACGCTTTATTGCTCGTTCATTATCCCATCTAAGTTTATTCATGATCAATGAACCATGGCAAGATATTTACACAATTTTAAATGCTTACCCGTCCATTTAGTTGCTGAAGCTAAAAAACAATTCCTACAGAATAATTGAAAACGAAAACCAGATGTAAGACATATTATTTTTTGCGTCTATAATCATATAAACTACCAGTCAAGTAAGAAGCAATTTTTAAGACGTTCAATTAAGCTTCCTTTCATGCTACAGAGCCGAAATAGGATATTACCAGATAATATTTATTAATTTGGTAAAGTTTGCATTCCAGACTTTTTTCCATTAAAAATGTTTGAGAGATATAATTTGGACGAAGCATTAATCATTATCAAGACAAGTTGCTGAAAGCAGGACAATCTGCTACTCGGGTGGGAAGAGTTGCAAAAGCAAATCTGTCGTTCTGGGAAACCAAGTCGCCCACGAGCAACTTGCTCTTCGTATAGCAGATATAATTTTGTAATACCTCTGGTGGGTGAGGAGAGATAGTATTTGCTAAAACCAGACATTCAAATGACACAAAAGAAATAAATAATAATAATAATAATAATAATAATAATTAAAAAAAACCAATTGAAAGCTTTCAGATTTTATATTACGCCTAAAGTGGCGGTTTTTTTTAACGTCTTATGTGTTACCTTTATTTATTAAATATCGTGTTCTTCGCACTTAAATAATGAAAAACCCAATTCAACAGCAGTATCACAAAATATTTAAAAGAGCATATTTTCAGAATTTCCGATAAACAGTCTCGCCCATTGGAAATAATCCCCCCGTAATTGCTCGTTTGTAATCGTTGAGTTTCTTAATCCGAAATTCTTTAATGTTTGACAAAATAGGAAATAAATAATAAAACAAATTCCAAATTTGGGCCCATATTTGGGTGGAGAAGTATGTTATTCGAAATTTGATGGCTCGTTGTTTTATCATAATGCGAGAAGCATACACACATTTATGCATGTTCTTCATTATTTAATTTCTTTAAATGCAATACAAAGCTCTAATATTTGGTGGCAACAATTAAAAAAGTGATTTGTGCTTATAGTGAATCAACGCAAAATGCGAAAATGAAATTAATATTTCTTCTGGGCAAATTGCTCCTTCACAGTTTAACAGTGGTCCAAAAGGGTTTGTTAAGGTTTTTCACTCTTTCGCTGAGCTTGCAGTCTACCAGTCTGTTGTTGTACTCCCTCCTGATACTCCATTTGTTTCTGTCTTTTAATTGTTATTATTAAGCATTATTTTCTTTGCCTTTACGTCATGTACAATTCAACAGCAAATTTACAAAAATTTAATAGCAGCCTACGTTTAGAATTCCGGATGCAGCGTTAAGTGTTGGCATACGTTTTTCTTTTCTTTTCTTTTTTTTTTTTTTTCCAGTTTTTCCTCAGTTTATCATATCGATGTTCAGTTTTTTTTTTTTTTTTTATTAACATTTTGTGTGTTTACTTTGTTTATTAAATATCACATTCTTGGTGCTTACGCCACATAAAATTCAATTCAGCAGCAAAATCACAAAATATTTTTAAAAAGCATTAGAATATCCGATAGACAGTCTCTTTGTGCTGGAGATAATTTTTTTTTTTCCGTACAGTGTTGCCACTGCTCGCTTTGAAATTGTCGAGTTTCTTACTCAAAATTTCGTTAAAATTTTACAAAACATGAAATAGATAATACAAAAATTCGAAATTCAAAATTCGGGCTTCCAGGTGCTCATGTTCGGAATGAGGTCTACGTTATTCCAAATTTGATGGCTCTAGGTATCGTTGTTTTTTCACAATGCGAGAAACATGCATACGTTCAAACAGATTCTTCATAATTTTATTTCTTAAAATATGACACAGGGTGATAATATTTGCTGGCAACAAATCTGAAAAATGACACGCCGTTTATAGCGATTCAACGCAACTAATATCCCGTCAACGGGACTAATATCCCGTTTGGGACGATCAACCCTTTTAGACTAAAAAGAAGGGGCAAAGACTGATTTTCAATCCCGTTAGCGTGTAATTATGACTGCCCACAAAATTCGAGACCGAATACCCGGTTTATATCAGTAACCTTTAAACTGCATTCTGCTGAACCCCGGCTTCCATGCAACTAGAAGATTCCAGACTTCAAAACTAAAATTAAAATTTTCCTCTAAAATATTTTTGTATACCATGATGACCGCAAAGCTAAAATAAGTTTTTTTAAAGAAAATATTCCCATTGCGTTAATAAACCATTATTCCTTAATTTAATTAATTAGGAGCCACACTAATAAAACTTTAAATGTATGTGATCTTTCTGCGTTTCAACTTATGGCCAAACCTCAATAAGACTTTGAGCGACTTATCGCTACGTCTAAAAATATTACAGAGACTTAAGAAGGGTGTAAATGACCTTTATTTTAACCTAAAATAGATGAACAGAAAGCACATCTGGTGCTTGCAAATCAGTCAACATTTATGACAAGATCTCAAAGTAGAAATTCAAGTGTAAAAGTAAATTTAGATATCTAATAACCACAAGCTACGTAGAGTAAATTAATCTCGAATTCGGCTCTAAGACTTTCACCGGCGTGAAATCACTATCAGCAAGTATAATGCATGGCCGAAGACAGGAACTCTTATCACAGAATAGGAATTCTAATAACTTGACCTTCAATAGGCAAAACATGCTTTGTCTAAACCATCTCAAAACTTCACTTATATACACGCGATTTAATTTAATTCTGGCGGGAAAACGGAAAAAGAGAAGTGACAGTAAGGGTTCAAAATATAAAACAGCTGGTTAAACAAATTAAATAAATCCTGCAAACTTTTGAAATTATTGGATGAAAAAACTGTAACGAAATAATTCTTTTCTTTTCTGTTTTAATATAAAATTCTCAACACTCATGTATTAACGATACCGTTTTCAACATTTACTTTTTCTGAAGATGTTAGGGTTTTCGAAAAATCAAACCAATATAGTTTTATGGGTTTCTGGAGTCAACAAAGACTGAAAACTGGTGACCAAAGTTTAAATGACCAGACGCCCCGGACTGTGCTGGAGCGTCCAACATTTCAACGCAGGGCCTTGTTTAAGGATATGCTCCAGTAAATATCCAGAATTCTGTAAATTTTTTTCGAACTTTGTAAATGTAGTTGACATAAATCTTGTGAGTACCACTCCATACGATCATAAAACTTTCTTAGGTTTAGAAATATTATTAATAATTTCAAATAATCGTGATTTATATATATATTTTAGGAAGCTCGTGAGGCTCACAAGAAGACTAATTTGTGAAAGAATTTATGAATTACTGTTGTAATTGCTTTTCGGAAATTAACAACGATATTCAGTTTTAAATGGTTTGTCTTTTGAAAATACTATAAAATATAAACACGCGGAGGAAAACTTAACTTCTGAAAGAAAATATTTTGACGAAGAAAAATTACCTACTAATAACAAATTATTCCGTAAATACCGTATTTAGGAATATATGAAATATCCGAAAACTTATGCCATCCGAAGATAAAAGTAAAAGTAAGTTAAATTCAGAAACATTTTTCTTATAATAAGAACGATCCTATTCCTTTTAAATCTGCAACAGTACGATAACTGAATTCTTCTTACTGGGAGCAATTACAGCAAAGCGAATGTTTCGATAGTAAATATTCTTGCGTTCTACGGGTTCGTGGATTTGGAGCGATTGATGACAACACTTGACGAAGAATCAAAACACATTTATTCGCCGGTAGGACAGTTCCAAAGACACGTTTACAATCGTCAAAATACTATGATAAACACGCTGAAGCAATCAGCAACACAGCATTCCGACTATCAGGCTATAACGGTGAAGACATCTTCAGGCAAAACACTAAATACGGCTCCCGACTGGGCCGAATGCTCTCGGAGCTCAACACCCTGAAGATACTCTTCACGATAAAACTCGACGATGCACTGCATTTCGTGTAGAAGTAGGATTTATATAGCTTTTTACCTGCCTTCGAGAACATTTTGGGGCAAACCGGTAAGAATTCGCTGTAGAAAGTTCTTGCTCCGTCTACGGCATACCGCCACTTTTGTCGCCAAATAGGCGATTTCGCGTCAAATATGGCACCCTGCCTTTCCTTGCCATTATTTGGTAACCCTAAACCCGCTTTGCGGGGAAGCTATCTTACCGCGGCTGGGCGTTTCGTAACAATATTGTTGCGTGAGTATGGGTTTCGTAATGGATTAAATGCATACAGAACCGATGATAAATTAATAAAATTTATTTTCCCAAAAACACTTTACAATTCTGGAACTTTATACGAAAGCACTTGCACAGCTCTTCTCAGTATGACAGAGCACAATCAGTAGTTACACTTCAAACTGCTAAGAACGTTAAACACAACGCAAAGCAAAGGGCATCTAAAAGGCGCACGGATATCTCAATACTCCGAAGTCAGCTCTGAACTAAAAACTGAGAACTGATGCACTCTCCGGTCTTATATATTTCTTACTCGGCCACCGAGATATCTCTAATACCTTCCATTTCCCAAAATTGCTGGAAATATATACTGTTAAGTTCATACTTACTTACCACCAGTTGAGTTGCTGTACCGCCTGTAATATGAATATCAGCATTTGTACTCAATTGGTGGAGCATTTTGTTGTCGCTATGCCCAGCCAAAAATCTCTTTGGAATATTAAAATTTGTAGCGGAATTAAGTTACTTCGGAAGGTGGGTATTTGTGACCTATGACCATTACAGAGACCCTATCAAAACTTTGACTATGCTAAATGAGGATTTTAGCAATGTTTTACGCATTGCGATTCTGAGTTTACAGAGAACATTTACTCTAGAATTCGGCGGTATCTTGGATATAAGAAGTTATTCAGATGCATTTTATACTGAACAGTATCAACATGGTATATTAATGTACATCATATGTGCTGTTCACATATTGGCAAAATTCTTGCGTAATATTTGCTTGTCACATTTATAGTAGTGTGTTGTTCACATTTCGCTTACAATTCACTTATTTATAGTGTACCTGATACCTGGAAGTGACGCTGAGAAATACAAATCAGTGCGCAGAGTTGAAAATGTATGTGCTCATTACGTTTGTGGTATACTTATATACAGAGCACCATTTCCTATAAAGGGCCGGATATTGTTACAGTTACATATACGGGTCAATTACAGCAGCAATTATAGTTACGCAAAGACCGGACAGAAATGTCGCCAAATGGTTGCTAAGTTTGGCGACCTTTGGTGATTTCTCGCCAAATTTGGTGCTAAAAATTAGTCGCTAGCTTGGCGAAATATTCCTGAAAAAAATAAAAATTGCCTTGAAAATGCCTTTCACGAAAGCGGCCGAATGTAACTTCCTATCAGAAATTGACCGGGAAAATAATAATAATAATTAAAAAGAGCGGAAATGAAGTTTGTACAAAAATATTTCTTCTCATCATCTACTATAAAAAAACAGCGGGTTTCCATGCGCTCATTCTAAAGATAACTGTATATCAGCTGTGTGCTGATATGATCTTTGAAGTGCAAGCTTTTCGGCAAATGTAAGGGTAAATCGGTTGTTACTGGATATAGGTCAAACAGTTGTAGATTTAATAAAGCCACAGGGCGCGGGTACTGTCGACGGACCGTATAGAAATAAATCTGAGTTTGACTATAAATAAGAAAAACTGGGTCAATTAAAGTGAATTTTTCACTTGTAAACATGACCTGGAACACAGTGTCGTGTTGCGCGTTATTATGTTTGAAATAATCGAGCTTGATGGTTGTTTACGTCAGCGAGCAGTTCTTTTTTATTACAATGTCATTCGAAGTTTCATAACTGTGCCCGTAGGCAGTGATTTAAATTTTACGAGAAAGGAATTCGTTTTTTCTAACTGGAAGAATGAACTGACATGTGTTGTTTGAAATGTATTATATTAGAGATCAAACAAATTCTAAATTTTCTAAAAAAAGGTTCTCGAATCTTGAATCTCTCGAAACGTTTACAGTAAAAAGAAATAATAAAAAGATGGAATAAAAAATTGATTATCATAAATTTTTTTTTTTACTAAAAGCAGAATTTGAAACATGTTTTAATAAGCAACAAATTTAAGAATACACTTTAGTCTATCGATATTTATTTACAAGATGCAAATGAAATTTAGTAAATGATTTAGATATGATTGTTATAGGCAAGAAGATCCCATTGATTAGGGGAAAAAATGACATTATAAAATTGATAATTAATTGTTTATTGATATTGTTACGAGTTTTTGCATATATGTAAATAATTTTAGTGATGTTATGCTTAAATTTGTAGTATCTTTTGCATAATATAACATGAAAATCTGAAGAGTCGAAGCTCTGCCGGAAAAATAGGATTACAGGAGCAAGTCTATTTAACATTGAAGTAAATGTCTTATCTCTCTAAATTTACTAGATATCGCCAAATTGGCGACTAATTTTTATCGTCAAATTTGGCGAGAAATTATCAAACGTTCCCAAGCTTGGCGATCATTTGGCGATATTTCGGTTTCTGTAAAATTAATTGATACTGCAACTGAATAACTGTAAAGATCCTTGTATGAACTGTAACCGCATCGAGCCCTTATATGTAACTTTAACTGTATATGCCTCTCAATAATTTCGATAAAAAGAAGATACTAGAGATTTCTCGGTGTTCGGGAGAAAGGTATATAAAACAGGAGGAAGCATCAGCTCTCAGTTTCTCAGTTTAGAGTCGACTACGGAGTATTGAGATATCTCCGTGTCAGCTTCGCTCTTTAGATGCGCTTTGCATGGCTGCGTGTTTAACGTTCTTATCAGTTTGAAGTGTTACAACTGATTGTACTTTGTGATACTGAAAAGAGCTGTACGAGTATTTTTGTGAAAAGTTCCAGAATTGTAAAGTGTTCCTTTTGGTAAAATACATTTTATCAAGCAATCATCGGCTTTGTGTGCATTCAATCTATTATAAACCCGTACATACGCAACAAAGCTGTATCAAGCAGTAAGGAAGGAATCATATAAAATAAGTATAAGGAGAAAAATACACAAAATTCATTTATTTTTAAAAAAATTATAATATTTTTATTAAAAAAAATTTCTTACATACTCCCCGTTTTAAAGGACGAATGGGGACAAGGGTACCTAATTTTCAAAATCATCCACTACCTTTTTAGTTTGGGTGCCACTTATAAAGATTTTTTTTTTTTTTTTTTTTTTTTAGAATTTTTCGATGTCAGTAAACTAAAGACATTCGCAGTGCCCTCAAACTCTAGACCTCTGGTATATGTGTGCTTGTAGTTACACCACGAAGGCATGCGGAAAGGATAGAGAAAATATCTCGTATCATTAGTTAAAATTAAATTTTAATTACTGTTACGAGATGTAACATTTTAACTTTTCTCGTAACATTAATTAACTTTTGTGTAATTAGGTTCTGGGATTTTTTTTGAAAACTTGTTTATTTCTAAAATTAAAAAATAATATTAAATCAAAATAAATAATAAAACAAAAATTTAATAAACCATTTTTTTTTCATCATCAAAAGTTTTGTTGATATTCTTAGACTAATTGTTATGTTTAAGTTATTTATGTGTAATTACTTGTATAATGATTATGTTATTATGTTGTATATTGCGTATTATAAAGTAAACATAAGTGGATCGATGATGGAAAAATTTCTTTTAAAAAGTGTCATTGCAAGAAAACGGTTGGGAATCCTTGGCTTAGGTAAATATACAAAAAATTAAAAGTTACAATATTCTTAATCAATGTTATTAAAAATAAAATGAACTAAGCCCATATATAAGAATTTAAAGATATTAAAGAAAGGATAAAATAACACGCCGAATAATGATTATTGGAGAAGTTAAGCAACAAGAATCAGCGTTATATTTGTAAATCTTCCAGGACTAGCTTCGATGGTGTACTACAGAACTATTTTCCTCAGCAGCCAAAGTGCAAATATCAAAGTACTATAAGTGCGTAAATATTCATTTGAACTTTGGCAGCTGAGGAAGATGCTGCTGTAGATAAACCATCGAAACTAGTCCTGGAAAATTTACAAATATAACGCTGATTCTTGCTGTTTGACTTAATATGTAATTGATGATGATGATAATAATTGATAATTATAAATGATAATATTAAAGGAATTTTTAGGAGCAATAGAATTAATAGTATAGAAATGACATATATGAGAATGATTACATTTGATTTATTCAAACTTCACTTTAACAACTTTGCTTTAAAATAGAACATTGCTTGCGACTCTACGATTTTTTTAATTATATATATATATGACACCAAGTGTTGTATGATTTTAAATCCTTTTATTTCGAAAACAAGTTTTTCTATTGCGACAGAAAAAAGAAAGAAAGAAAAAATAAATTAAATTTTTCATGTATTTACCTAAAATCGCATAGCTTAAAAGGTATTTTCAAATAGTTTTCTTATTTGGTAAACTATAATATACGTTGTCGCTTAAAAGAAGGCTAAAAATATATCGTAAAGCGCTTATTTTTCGTTGATGCTCAGGTGCAAAAGATATATGATCTACTGTTGCTTCAAACTGTCCGAGAACACCTCCAAGAAATTTTCCGCCTAATGTATTCTGTTGAAACTTTTAGGCTTAATTGTCATAATTTATCATACCTCTCTTTCTCCAGACAGACTCCTGGATCCTAGAAACTAGGTAGGGGAGCCCTTTCGGCCATTAACAGTATTTAGGAAACCCACATCAAACTGCGATACGGCTTGTCTGAGAATTCCTTTCGAGTGGCACCTTTTATAATATTTGGCCCCAGAGTTTTCCGAATCCATTGTTGGTCCACCTTTCGCAAGAGATAGAGGTCTGTCTTTCCCCCGTCTACATTTGTGAGGATCTGATTGATGATGGAATACCTCGACTTCATGGTCCCTCGGATGTCGCCTATGGTTGAAACTGCCTCGGATACTCTGAGTGGTTTCTTTGTTCTCATTGATGTAATCAATTTGAGTGTTTCGATGTTGGCCATCGTCGCTCTTTCAAATTGTGAAATAGAAGATAAAGAAAAAGATTTAATCTTTGAGCTTAAACTAGAAGGTGATTTTGTTGAAAGATTAAGCTGTTTTCCAGTACAGAAGAACAGAAGCTAAAATTGGTATTTTATTACAAGAAACAGATAGCGTATATGAGTAGATCTCACTCGGAAATAGCGGAACAAGTAAACTCCAGCCTAGAAACTTCGAAATACAGCTAACTACTATTTTTTTATTATTATTTAAAAAAACATTAAAAATTAAAACTGTTATGCAGTTTTTAAAAATGAATGATACTCTATCAGTTACCTAACATACGACATTAGATATACCTTGTATTAATTACTACGAAACTGCAAATGCTCATAAATTTTATCAGTTGGGTTTATTATAAATTAAATGTATTTTAAGTTACAGCCAATAGACACATTTTAAACTACGTCAAATAAATATTTCATTTATTAATAACTGTGCATTTAAATCAAACTGTTTATTAGTCAATAACGGATTGGTTAAAACAAAGGAAGTCAATTATCTTACACTTTGACGAATGGCAGCACTCTGAAAATGGCTATGTGCGAATTCGCGTGGAAAGTAAATTAAAGGTCTTCTGTTTCGCTCAGTGACAATACATGCCTTTAAAATTTTTCAAATTTTTTAATAAGCAACTTATTAAATTATAATTTGAATTTAACAAATATTTTCTCATTCATATAAAGCTAATTTAAATTTTAAATTATGAAAATTCAATTGTATACAAATAAAAGCTTAATTACTGCTGCCAAATAATTTGCAATATCATTCAAATTCAGAAAGCATAAGTTCTTAACTCCATTTTTGGACAGGAAAATTTTAAAAAACTGAGAATCTAAATGGTATTGCTAATTTAATTCTCTAAAATTTAAAATAAACTACTGTAACTAAAACAGCTAAGGTATTTTCTCCCTCCTTCCAGTGTACCTTTGTGGTGTAACGGTAGCATACTGGGGGCATATTCGAGAGGTCCAGGTTCGAGTCCCGGCGAGGGCATTGCTCATTTTTATTGTATCCAGCATAAAAAAAACCCCTATTAACTCTACATTGACGCCCGACCAAAAAGGTGGTGGTCAATAATTAGTCACCACCAGGACTCGGCGATTGGGTACTCCACTCCTCAGTCGCCCCTTAAAGGGATTAATATATAAGGTATGTTCTCCCTCCTTACAGCATGCCTTTCGGGGTGTAAACGGTAGTAGTTTTATTACTGTTTTTCTTACTGTGTTTGATTAGAATTGTTGTACGAAAATTCCTCGATGTACTTGTGAATACTCTACACAGCATTTCAAAAAGTAGCAATAGGGATATAATATACTGATAATAATTATTCGTATTTACTAGAAAATAAAATCTTCTATATTTGCCATATTGTTTGTTCAAAAATTTGATAGCGTCTTATAAAAAAGTGTTTGTGTTCTAAATATCTACAGGGTGTTTCAGCACAGCGGTTACCAACTTTCAAGGGACAAACTTCAGACTTTCAGTTTTCCTAGTAACATAGCTAATAAAAATTTTATTTTCTTAATTTTATTTATTAAGCTAGCGGAAGTGCCCGATGGCTATTAAGTTAGATAGAGAAAAATGCATCTAACAACAGAGAGAACGATACCGCTGTAATCCTTCTCTAATAATGATGCTAAAAATACGATTCATAGTCATACATTTTTCAAGTTGATAGGATATGGAACCCACATAAAAAATTTTCATAGAAAAATAAGCTAATTTCTCTCTCATTATATCAGCAATAATGACACACAGGCTTTAATGATTTTCGTCTTTCTAATCGAATGGTCGTAAAAGCTCAACTTCTATCCAATATTTCACTTATATTCAATTTTAGTACATTAAATGTGGCAATAAATTGATCGTAATTGATCAGAAATCAATAACGCGAACAAACAAACAAATACACAAACAGACGTTCTAAAATAAACTTTATAAAACTAATATAAACTTTGTAAACTTACAAACTGTTCTAATATAAACTTTGTAAAACTTACAAATTTTTGATGAACAAACTCTACGATTTGAAAGCAAGCAGTAGCAACACTTTTCGAAATAAAGCAGATTTTAAAGAAAGATTATTTCCAACTCGCGAGACTGTTGCCACTTGGATAAATGAGGGCGAAAATTAATGTTTTCGGAGTTTTAAATTAATATCTTGGCTGATTAAAGTCGTACGCAGTCGAAATGGCTTCCCACGAATTTTTGAAATCGGGAATAATGTATTTAATGTTTTCATCATAAAACTTATAAATTTTTTTATTAACAAACTCTAGGATTTGAAAGCGAGCAGTGGCAACACATCTCGAAATAAACCAGATTTTCATCTCGAGCTTACGAGACTGTTGCCACTGTGGAAAATGAGGGAGAAAATTATCGTTTTTCCGAGTTTTTAACTAATATCTCTGATTTTAACTACCTTTTTTTTTTTTTTGGAAAAAGTGGACGTCGACCTTTTCCAGGACCCAGAAAAGAATCGTAAAAAGTTTGGCGACGATAGCTATAGTAGTGACTGAGTTATTAGAGGATAAACACACAGACTTTCTTCTTTATATATACTATAAATATCACGTTTTTACGCGACATAAAATTCAATTCAACAGCGAAATCACGAATATTTAAAAACTGGGTATGTTTAGAATTCCCGATAGAGTGTTAGAGATTGTTCTACATATTTTTATATTCTTTTCATCATTTCTTTAAAACCGAGCCGTTAGCGCAACCAACCTCCTAAAATAGTTACCATAAAAAAGAGAAAGTATACAATGATTTTAAAGAGTGTACTAACTTTAACGAGTATAACGAATAACTAGTGTAATTTCTTAAAAGTATTGAATACTGAATGAGATTAGATATCTTATAATTTGAATGCATGTTTATTGAAGTGAATTACATTAAAAAGTAGGAAAAAAATAATCGTAGGAACGGTGTTTCTTCCTTTTAAATCGCTTAGTTTATTATTCACTAACTTTTAAGATTAAATTTGAATGAAAGCTGGCACTAGGAAGATGAAAGTATTTTATTTTAAGTCGCGTTAATAAATTAAAAACATTAATTTTCGCCCTCATTTATCCGAGTGGCAACAGTCTCGCGAGTTGGAAATAATCTTTCTTTAAAATATGCTTTATTTCGAAAAGTGTTGATATTGCTTGCTTTCAAATAGTAATATTTGTTCATAAAAAAACTTTTAAGTTTTACAAAGTCTATATATATATAAAAGCAAGAATGTCTGTTTGTATGTTTGTTTGTTTGTTCGCGTATTTTATTCCAGTAAGAAAAACATTGCTTTCATAGAGCCGAGTTTGTTAATTAAAAGTATTTAAAATTAAGAGTTAATTAATCTTACAGTTTTTCCGAAGGGAACAGTCTTTTGCGCTGGAGATAAAAATGTTTTATTTCGAACAGTATTGGTACTGCTCGCTTTCAAATTATTGAGTTTGTTAATCAAAAATTTATTAAAATGCTACAAAATAGGAAATAAATAATAATAATCAAACTTTTTTTTTTTTTTTTCCGAAATTCAAAATTTGGCCTTTTAAGTCATGCTCGGGTGGAGGACTACGTTTTTCAAATATGATGGCTTTAGGTACCTTTTTTTTTTGTTTTTTTTTTTCACAGTGTGAGAAACATGCATACATTCATGCAGATTCTTCATTATTTAATTTCTTTAAACCTAATACAAGGCAATAACATTTGATGGCAACTGTCTGAAAAACGATACGCCGTTTATAGCGAACTAATGCAAAATCCCACTTTGGGATTAATAGCCTCTTTTGGTCTAAAAAAGAAAGAAAGACGAGAATATGAAAAACAAAAATAGCAACTGATTAATGATTCGTTTAACTCGGGAAATAATCATTTCATTCAATCGCTCTAAATCAGCGATTTCCAACGGTGGTATGCGTACCATTGGCGGTACGCAAAGAAACAAAGTATTTTTAGCTATTAAATTCAGAAATATCGTGAAGAAAAAAATTAATTGACAGAAATTTCCTGTGATTGAACTCTTACTGATGATTTCAAAAACTTGTTAACTTTGGCTGAATCGGGGAAAAAAAAAAAAAAAATTAAGGGATTTTTAAATAAAGCTATTACATTTTTATTGCCTTTCTACCTTTCTACATAACCTGTTTGTGTAAACAAGGGTTTTCTTCCATGTTATATTTGAAAAATAAATACATAAGAATATTAAAAGTGGATCCATCTAATTACATAAAGAAATTGATTTCTCTTAAACAGGCCGAAATTTCACACTAAATTTTAGAATTAAAATACTATAACTTAAATTTTGACAATTGGTAAAATTTTTAATCTAATATTTTTCATGTGTGCATATTTAATAGAAACAGCCAATAGGTTGTGCAAGTGGCTAATTTTTTTTTTAATATTTCCATTGAGAAATTAAAAAATAATCATTGTAAAATGTAATGGTGGTACTAAAGTTTTCAATTTTTGTTTAGATGGTACACGTTAGTGAAAATGTTGAGAACCGTTCGCATGTATCGAATTCTCGTTAAACAACAAATTCCTATAACTCGAAAACGAGCTAAGCTGATTCATGTCCATTAACAAGTTACAGGGCTAAAAGCTAAAGGGTTACTACTAGTTTTTTTTTTTTTTTTTAACCCCCTATATACTCTTAAATTTGAACTTGAAGCATTAATTGATCCGGATAACTGGAGTTCGGATACTTGGAATTCTAGTTGTAAACATAGATAGATAATAATAAATTAATTAACATCAAGGAATCTGCAAACCAGATTTCGATGCAATAGATCTAAGCGCCCAAACACAAAATGCGGTTAAATTCAGGGCAGCATTTGCGAAATAATGTTGCACAACTGCTTTCATCGTAAAGTGCATCTCGGAGTTACAGTTTCAGATTCTCCTATCGATCAAATATGAACGGTTACCAACGCTGCACTAAATGCGTCTTTTCGAAGAAAGCCTTCCGACTTCTTCACGATTCTCAGAAATTAACCGGAAACCGTATCCCTCCTATACAATAAGCCAAACTGGATGATTCATATTTTCTCCCTAAGATATAACTTGGGGGGAGGGAAACCCTTTCTTCACCTGCCTGGCAAAATGAGAAAGCATTTGTTTACGTTGTAAAACAATTGTTTTCATTCGCGAAGTTTAAAAAACAAAATTAGCTCTACTGTTTTTAAACTTAGATGGCACTAGATCAAATTCGTAAATAGAGGGGGGGGAGGGAAGTTCACTGAACCGAGCAGCTAAGTGTAATTTAGTTATTTTTTATTTCTTTCTCCTGTTCACTTGTTATGACTCTGATAAAACAGAATAAATAGAATTTTGATGAATTCCTCTTAACGAATGTAAGCATGTGAAATAATTTCTGCATGCACAGTAAGGCCATTTTATTGAATCATTAATGAAAGGTAACATTGAATCAGCAAATGCTAAAAATCCTCTCCGACGTTTTTAAGCAAAATTTACTTTTGCTGTTTCATGTTTTAGAATTTTAGAATTTGTTGCATATTTTCGTTAAGTTTATATTTGTTGCTTTCGAATTAATGTTTCTATATATTTTTTTATTGATATACTGTTCTTGTATTTACTTATTTATTTAATTTGTGCATTTTGCATAATAATTTTATGTTTAATATTATGTATTTCATTTAATTTTGAATTTTTAGTCACTGATTATGTTTGTATGCATTTATTTTATGTTCGATAGGGTTCTTAATTGAGTCAACTGACGTTTAAATTATATTGATAGCTTAAGTAGAACCGGAGAGGTCTTTGCGGCAGTCTTTGTCACCATGTTGTCGACAACTGGCGATTTTCGTCCAACTTGACGACATTCTGCAAGTTTCCGGGAAACACATTTTCGAAACACTAGAAAAGATTTTCATCGAGGTTTCCAAGCAGCCTACA
The DNA here is from genome assembly GCF_044657685.1 of Stegodyphus dumicola. Taxonomy (NCBI): domain Eukaryota; kingdom Metazoa; phylum Arthropoda; class Arachnida; order Araneae; family Eresidae; genus Stegodyphus; species Stegodyphus dumicola. The sequence goes on from NC_140768.1 coordinate 280,093,931, forward strand.
AAGATGAAGGAGGCTGTGAGTAACCCTGAGTCACGTGGCCGGAAATTTATGCTTGCTTAACTAAGCTTGTGAGCTTCTTTGTTTTTATGATTTATCCCACTCAATAGACAGTAACATTAAATCAAGTCTCTGACATCAGAGCTAGCCTACGAAATTTATTATGGCAACAGATCAATATTGCTTCTGTCATTGGCAAGACCCTTCAGCACCATACAGGTGACAGAACGATTTTACCCAGTTTCGGCCTCAATATTGATGGACAGCACCTCGGAGCAACGGATCCGAGAGTATCCCACCAACCTTTGGAGAGGACTTTCGTCTAACCGCATATTATTATTTCGCTCCATCCCGCAGCGGCACGATACATTTACAAATATCCATGCCTTCTCCAGGATTCGAACTCGGGCCCTTTGGTACGGCAGTCAGCGCTGCTAACCACTATCTCGTTTGGAGTCTGGGATTCTTCGTACGGTGATTACAGCTTCAAATTCTGCTCTGTGAAGGACTATGGCTATATGTGAAATTTCTCATGTGTTACGGAGAATTTCGTCTTACTCAGTTTTTTTCTTTGGTCTGTTTATGTTGCCTCTAAGAGCTATTATATTCTTCAATAAAATTTCTATTATAAACAAAACTTTCGTATTTCAGTATATCATGTAAGCCTTTTTTTTTGTCATGAAGAACAAATGTATGGCTTCTCCACAATTAGTCGTTGGTGTTAAGAAGACAGTAATATGACAATTCACCTGCTCTCTCTATCAAACAAAATAATAATGTCCTTTCCTCGTTAACATGAAAAGCAAAAGCACCGTTCTTCATTTAAACCTTCACATAGTTTGATACAAAACGTATCTAATAAAACAGACTCTATTAACTAAAAAGCTGATCAGTTATATAAAAATAATTCAGCAAGGTTGATGTATTTTTAGAAGACATGCATCACACAAAGAAGTTAACAGATGTCAGACGTCTTTTCATCTTTTATTCGCGATGCAAGATACATTTTAATCGCTTGTTATATACAAAGAGCATCTATCTTTTTCATGGCAATTTTCCAATAGCATCTAAGTCTGGGATACCTCGATGACAGCTCGTCAGAAAAACAGCGTGACACAGACAGTGAATGGCATTTTCAGAAATATGTTGCGTCGCTCTTCATCTCTGGCACAATTTATATATCTATTTTTTATTTTATTTTTTTTTTTTAATTTTGAGGGAGAAATTTTGTCTTATTTTATGAAGACTAAATTGATTGCAGAAGAAAGAAAGTTGACTTTTTCTGTGCATTAGAATCCGGACAGTTTCTTCTCTTTTCATAAATGTCATATCTACTGCGCATTATTAAGATTCATGTATGAGATGGAAAACACGGATTATTTTTTTATGTTATTTTTAAGGAATACTGTAGCTTTGCATCTGAAGGATATTAATAGTATTTTTACATAAATACGCTTCAGGAATATTATTCGATAGAAAAATTAAGATATTCGATAGAAAAATTATCTTCTAAGTATTCAGTAAAAATTTCAGAATTTGTAAAGGTATTGGAATCTTACGTATATGCGAAGGTAGTCTCTTCGCTCTTTTTTGGAACCTCCACAAAAATTTCTCCGTCGATCGTCTTTGCAACAAATCTGAAATGATTACTCACATGCACCTGGGAAGACCGCATGTAAACTGGCACCTTAATATAGCCTTATAATAACTCCAGTATTTTATCATACATGCTCAGTGCAGGATTTACGTATAAGCTACAGCTATAAGCTACAGAAGCTGTAGCTTAGGGCCCCCGCTTTCTTGAAGGTCCCCCCAAAACCCTCTAGGTATCCGAAAGTCATATTTGGCACTGACATATAATATCTGGACTTATAAAGGACCCCCATATCTCAAATAGCTTAGGGCCTTATCAAGTCTAAATCCGGCCTTGTACGTGCTACTCTCATCTTATACACTGTGAAGCAAGATGAAAAGCTTGATGCAGATTCATGTCTGGAAGAGTTCATCTCTGACTTCTTATACTGGCCCTGCGATTAAACAGCGCTAGCATTGGGAAATAGATCCGAATATCGGCTGAGGAGGCCGAGGTGCAGTTAGTATTGCGATACGATGTGCGGACTTTACTGCGCGGGCTTCGATTCGATCTCCAAGTTCACTTAACACCAAGGCAGAGCTACTGCAATTTTCTTCTACGTTATGATAATAGCGCCATTAAAAGGGGGACTACAATAAACAAAATCTAGGTCCTCCTACATATATTCATAGTGATCACAAGGATAAGCTCGCTTATCTGGAAAAACAGCAAAAAATCTCACATACACAGCGTTCCTCGTCACTCTCACATTACGTCAAAAGGCCCAGCTATGCTTGATCACGCAATGGGGCTGCAGCCGACTATCGCAATGATAAACTATATCAGCGCTCAGGACCCGCAAACAGGTCCTCAATGGGCTTTAATCGCAACGACAGTCATTTTCTGTAGCATCGCATTACAGATGTTACGAGCGGAATGTGAAGCAATGCAATGTTCACCCAGCACTGAAAACAGTTTCAAACATTGGTTTATAACGGTATTTCTCCCGCCTTCCTAGCGTGCCTTCGTGGTGTAGTGGTTCTTCACGTTGGGCCGGTATTCCAGAGGTCCGTGGTTCGATTCCCGGGGAAGACGTTTGCTCATTTTTCACCCTGCCTGCTTCTCAAAAATCCTAATACCTCTACTGGCTGAAGAAGCTAAAAGTGGACTTTTGTTTCAAGTTTGGTGAGCGGATTCGATCCACACATTTTAGTTTGATCACTTACCAGCTTCGAGGCAACAATGGTGCAATTACCTGGAAATATAGTCAGGCCAATCAAAAGCGTAGATGGCTGCGAAGCTCAGTGTAATGCCCAGTGTCGTCTGCAGTTTGAGGAAACAATTTCAGGATACCGGATGCATATCGAGAAGACATGAACAAGGTCGACCAAGATCCAAATTAGAATAGTTATTTGGCACTTCCGTCGCGGCGACATAAGACTGATACAGCCTCACAGCTCTCACGTGAATTGTATGCTGCCACCGGAACCCGAGTTTCATGGTCTACAGTTGTCCAAAGGCTTCATGAGATAGGGCTGTATGCCCAATGTTTTTGTTCCGCTTTCTGCTGTATATAAGAGATCGCGTTTACATGGTGCAGACAACATGCGCCTTGGCCCAGACTTCAGTAGAGCCTCGTGCTTCTTACAGATGAGTCGAGATTCAGCCTGGACACTGATTCTCGGCTCACATATATCTGAAAAGCGTCTGGAACGCGATACCATCCCTCCCTCTTCAGAAAAAAGGATCATTACGGTGGTAGAGGTGTAATAGTTTGGACAAATCACTATGGTGCAATAGTTTGGACAAGCATTATATTGGAAAGACGCATGCCCCTGTATGTCTTTGACAAAGGCTTTATGACTGGTATGAGGTGTAAAGTTTATCCTATGCTTCTCACAGTTAATTTTAGTTAAAGCTACTTTCCTGTCCTTCCTAATTTCAGCTTACAATTTGCTACTAGAATGTGTTTTTAGAATCGCGGTTAATGCAAATGAGTAAGAGTGATATTTAAGTCGAAGTTCCACTGACTTCATTAAAGAATTTCAGAGTTTTTGACTAGCCCGCGTTCGCCTTTTGGCTACGTCTCTCTCTAAGCTGTTACTACGCTCGGCCGTATTTCAGGTTGCTAGCTTATCCGATATTTAGGGGCCAACTACTTAGAATTTTGATAGCCTTGGTTATAACTTTTTAGTCGAGCATTAGTTAAGTTTTATTTCTTATTACTTTGAGTTAAAGCCCAAATGGAGGGTTTGCTATACCCTCTGAGAAAGGAACCGACTGTGAAATTCTTATTTTGAACAGTAAAGGGTAATTAACCCTTCTTGAGTTTCACTTCTCTGTTTCCGAACTCAAGCGATTATTCGCTTATCTGTTCACGAGGTTCCTACACATTTAGCTGTTAGATAAAAGAGTAGAACCCCACAGATCGACACAAGATATTTGAGCACTATGTTCGACTTTTCAGAGGCGCAGTTGGTCCTGGGTTCCAGTTAATATAGACAAAGTTCTTCTACATGGGGCTCATCTGGTCAACAATTATCTGGAAAGTGATGTTATACTCCGCATGGATTGGCAAGCTAGATCTCCTGATCGTAACCCCATAGAGCATATCTGGGATGCTGTTAAGAGGGCAATTGCGTTTCATCATCCCACTACGAGAACCATTCAGGAGTTCAAAGTTGCCTTGCTGAAGTGGGATCGACTGCCACAAAATCTTCTCAGCTGCCTTCTGTACAGTATGCCGTCATGCTGTGTGACCTGTCTGGCTGTGAGAAGGGACCATGCCCCATATTAGACTCATTTTAAGTTCGACATCGCAGCGTGCAGTTGGACATCCTGGCACTAACGAGATTTGTTTTATAATCATGCGGACCTATAATGACTTGGCATATAATGAATGGTGCGTCTCTTTCTCTGTTATAATTGTACATATGTATCAAATTTCATCAAAATCTGTCCGCTAGATTTTCAGAAATTCGGCAGAGTATGCAAATTCTTTTAACTTTGTACACGAGTGTCTTTGTCGATTTTGTTGCTGTAATTGCATCTTTAGCTTATCAGGGAGCAGCTGTTGTTGTCAGTTGATGAGAAAGTGGTATAGTTGAGTTTCCTCCTATGGGTCATCCACAAGCAGAGGCTAGTTAAATTATGTTAGGCTTTTAGTCCTATTTTTGCTTTCATAATTATGCAGTACCATGCGATAACTCACCAATCTCTTTACGTAACTTTTACAATTAGGTAGTTTTTAGTTCGTTTGACGCCACAGAAATTATAAGGCAACATTCTCCACAGAAGAGGCCCAAATATTATGGATCATCTTACAGTCGCGGTCATCTTACAGAGGATTCACTATATTATTACTAAATTTCAATGTAATTGTTAGAATTCAAAAATTATAAAGCAACCATTTCCACAAAAGCCCCAAATCCTACAGAACCAAAACATCGTTGTATTATAGAACTCATTTTGTTATTATTAAATTTCAATGTGACCGCTAGATGTTGGGAATTATAAGACATCTATCTCCACAGAAAGCCAAAAATCATACAGAACATAGATGGTCGTCTTAAAAGCCGATTCACTATATTATTACTAAGTTTCATTGCAACCGCTACATTAAATCTTTATTGCCGGCAATAGGGTAGACAAGGAGAAAAATTAGAAATTTTACAACCAGTTTATTATGTTACGTTTGACACACTTATGGTATCAAAAATAGTTAAATGCCAAATCATTTATTAAATGATTAACTTAATGCTACAATCAACAACGCGCTTTCAAAATATCGCAGAATAATAATGAAAAACCTTGCTTATTGTAGACTGCTAATAACGCCTATTTAATGTCGAAAACAATTTCATCGAAACGAGAAAGAGTACTACCTCTTTTATTTGACAAAATAAATAAATAAAAATCTGAAAGGTTTCAGATTTTAAATTACGCCCAAAGGACCGTTTTTTTTTTTTTTTTTTTTTTTAGCGTTTTGTGTCTTACCTTTACTTATTAAATATCATGTTCTTCGCACTTAAACCATAAAATTCAGTTCAATAGCAATATCGCAAAATAGTTTTTAAATGAACATATCCCTTTAGAATTTCCGATACACAGTTTCGCGCGCTGGAGATAAAAAGATTTTTTTATAAAGATATTTAATAGATAATTTTATAAGATTAAATTTATAAGATAGATTTATAAGATAAAAGATATTTACATTTATAAAGACTCCCCCCCCCGTAGAGTGTTGCTATTGCTCGTTTTTAAGTCGTTGAGTTTGTTCATAAAAAATTCGTTAAAATTTTACAAAATATGAAATAGGTAATAAACAAATTTCCAAATTTGGGCTTACAGATGCCCATATTCAGGTGGAAACGTACGTCATTCAAAATTGGATGGCTCTAGGTACCGTTGTTTTATCACAATGCGAGAAACATACATACATTTATGCAGATACTTCATTATTTAATTTCTTTAAATATAATACAGGCCGATAATATTTGGCGGCAACAATCTGAAAAGTGAATCAGACATTTATAGTGAACCAACGCAAAATGCCAAACCGAAAACAATAGTCCTTCAGGGCAGTTTGTCCCTTTGGACTAATAAAAATTTCTAGAATTTGGTTTAAAGACTTATATAGCAGTACTGATGTTCTCAAGCAAACCGCAGCCTTCTAGCGAATATTCTCTTTCGCTAATCAAACAAGTCAGTATACTTACAGCAACTTTTTATTACTTTTATATTTAAATATTTAGTTACGTACTACCTCTAGACTGTAATAAAATGAAAGAGTGAATGGATAAAACAGAAGACAAAAGGCCGAACTATAATTAAAATCACAAATCTTACGAAGTTATAAATCTGCCAATTTTCATCGCATTTCTGATTCATAATTAGCGAAGAAGTCTGAGTTAACGTATGGGTTATATTAAGGTCTTTAAAAGTCTGCTTCCGTGCGGATGCCGCTCGTTTAAAATCACATGTGGTCCAACAACACCCCAAGCAGAGAGTTCTCCGCGCTTTCTTGATAGATAGCTTCTATATTTACACTGGTCCCTTGTGTATCTGCCCCTCTGGTTTTAAGAACGCTTCAGAGTGACGAACATCCTCGTAAAAGGCCTACTTTACTTTCTTTTTTTCTCCCCCTTCTCTCAATGATGTCTTTAAACTGGCTTGTTTATTTTTTGTTGTTTTTATTACTCTTAACTTCTGCCACGATGCAGTAGGTACAAATGCTTAAATACAGCATGCTAATTTTAGCCACACCTGTGTGGTATATTTTATTTGCTTGCTTTATATCAGATCATGTTTGAGTAAAATGCACTGATTCCACGGAAAACGTTAAACTATGTTCTGACGTGTTTGTAGGTAACAGCAGGATCAGCAGTTTAAAGAATATATCTTCAGGAAATCAGACTTCTGCGCATCTGCTCCAGACATTCAAAAATTACTATTGCTGAATTTGACTTTTGGAGATCACAGCTATATTTCACACTCCTTGAACTTCATAGCTCATTTTCAGTTTGAATTTTAGAGGAAATCCTGATATTAGGCTTAATATTATCTACTTGTGCTAAAATGTCTCGATTAACCCTTCAGCAGGGAAGCCTTCATGAGCGATCGCGGGTATTTCCGAGATACATTATTGTAACATACAAACATATCGTAAAATCAAAATTTTTAAGACAGTAACTATTGAAATGATTTTGTAACTGGTTAAGGATAAAAAACTTTGCTTTTTTTTCAACAACTTTTATTTAGTGTTACGAATTTTGGATAATGTAACATGAAAAGTCAGAAAAGAGAGAAATGGCTATCTTGCTAAATTGGCGAGATATCGCCAAGTTGGCTATGGTTTTGGTGACTAATTTTGTTCCCAAATTTCGCGACAAATCTCCAAAAGTCGTCAATCTTAGAGATATTCTTGTTCGGTCCTTGTGTAACTGTATTTGGTATTGTAATTGAATAACTCTAATCCCTATATGTAACTCTAGCCGTATCCGGCCCTTAGATGTAATCTCTCTGCTGGCAGAAAGGCTTAGCTGGTGCAAAACAAGATATATGACAACTTTGTCTATCTTTCTGTATATGCCTTCCAGTAATTTCGAGAAATGGAATGTGCTGGAAACTGCTCGGTGGCCGGCGGAAAACTGTATGAGAACGGAGAGAGCATCAGAGCATCGGAGAACTGCGTGCGAGCTTCGTTGTTTAAATGCGCTTTGCACTGCGTTGTGTTTAACGTTCTTAACAGTTTGAAGTGGTAACTACCGTTTATGCTCTGGTACAATGAGAAGAGCTGTAGAAGTACTTTTGTGGAACGTTCCAGAACTGTAAAGTGTTTCTTTTGGGAAAATATATTCTATCAAGCTATCATCGGTTTTGTATATATTAAATCCATTTAAGAAGTCATATGTATGCAACAGTATATTACTAGATTATCGCTTTGTTAAAGAAACGGTAACAATGTAAATAAGAAAAACATTAAAACGATCAAAGAATTGTCGAAATAAACGTAGAATAAATGAGATTGCCACTGTCTGACCTGAACTGCTGACTGAAATATAAAAGTATAAAATAATATGAATATAAACAACTTATTCAAATTTAAATTTAAAAAAAAAGAAAAATTTAACCGTCATAGTCATTGAATCGCAGCCTTGCAACTTGAGCGTTTTTGAATAAGAGTAATAATCAAGCAACACAGAGCAGATGTACTTTAAAATTGATTTCTTCAGCTATATTTTCGATTATGAAATTGGTAATCAGAGTGATAGACCTAAATACACTTATCTGAAAACAGTCTTGATGATTTTATTCCCGATCTAGTCCGAGCAGGAAATCGTTTTTGACCATTATTCCCTTTCCACCTCCTTCTCTTTCTACCTCCTCACATAAATGTAAAGGAAAGTGAGAACAATGATGTAGTTTGCATTCGCCTATTTTCGCCATTTGATCTTTCTTAAAAACCAGTTCTTAGTAGCAGTTTTATTTCACCTTCTTTTTCCTTTGTCAGCTTGTCGAATTATACTGTTTTGGTTATGTTAGGGGTTCCTTTAACAAGATCTTAAAAAAATGAAAGAGACAAACTTAGAAAAACCAAAAACCTAGTTTATGATGTCTAGTCTCAAACAGTCTCAAAAACCTAGTTTATGATTGCCTTAGGACTTTTCGATTGCGTTCTACGGGTCCGTCGATTTGGAGTGATTGACGATAACAATGAAGGATCAAAACACAATTTATTAGCCAGTATTACTCAGGACAGTTCCAAAGATACGTTTACACTCGTCGAAAAACTACGAAAAACACACTGAAATAATTAGCAACACAGCCTCCAGGCTACAACTGTGACGGCAGCTTTACGGCAAAGCACTGAAGTACAGCTCTCGATTCGGTCGATCGCTCTCGGAACTCAGCGTACTGAAGATACTCTCCACGATTAACTCACAGTGCACTCACGATAAAGTGACGATACCCTGCTATTCCGCGTACAGGCAGGGTTTGTATAAAGCCTTTTAGCCTATATAATATAGAGCCTTTTAGCCTATCTCTCGTAGCCTTCGAGAACATTCTGGGCCAAACAGGCAAGAATTCGTTCTAGAATGTTCTCCATCCGTCTATGGCATATCGCCTATTTTGTCGCCAAATGGGCGATTTCGCGCCAACTTTGGAACTCTTCCTTCCCTTGCCATTTTCTGGCAACCCTAAACCCGCTTTGTCGGGAAGCTATCTTACCATAGCTGGGCATTTCATAACAGTACATATAAAAGTGGAAATAGGCATTAGTTTGTCGATCTAACAAGAAGTATTCTCATAAAACAGACGAGAGAAGTCACTAATTAGAAAACACATGTATACGCAAGAGATGAAGCAAAAAGCAAAGAACAGAAACATAAAATGTGTTAATTCAGAAGTCAAACAACAAAAATCAGCGTTAATTTACAAAATTTTTGTAAATTAACGCTGATTTTTGTTGTTTGACTTCTGAATTAGTATTTATTCGGCGTGTTATTGTGTCTTAATTATTGTGTCTTAATTATAAAATGTGTTGTTTATTAAAAGAACTGAAAACCATTCTGATGATCTACATGTATTAAAAAAACACATTTTCTTATGCTATAAGGTATTTGTCCCACCTTCTTGGCGTGCTTTCGTGGCTTAGTGGTTCTGCACTCTGGGCCGGTATTCCAGAGGTCTGTGATTCGATTCCCGGCAAAGGCAGCTGCTAATTTCTCATCTCTTCGGCTTTTCCAATTAACTTAATGTCTCTACAGTGGCGTCCGAACTAAAAAGGGTGTTGGATGAGGTTTCTCCATACCCAGGATTTGGCGATTGGGTTCCCTAAAAATTCCAGTCGCCCTTTAAAAAGGGGATTATATAAGGTATTTCGCTCACCTTCTTGACGTGCCTTCGTGGTGTAGTGGTTCTGCATGCTGGGCCGGTATTCCAGAGGTCCGTGGTTCGATTCCCGGCGAAGGCGTTGTTAATTTTTCATCTTTCCTGCTTCCAAAAGAATACCTGATGTCTCAACAATACATTAAATAAAGGTTTAGATTTCGTTATTAGTGTACCGAACTTTGAATCACCAAAATCATTAATGTGCAGAAATCGTCATGAGCTTCTTGGATATTCAGATAACGTAGAAGACATTACTCCTGGAAAATACTCTGAAAATGTTTTATTTATTGAGGATGGTCAGAAAAATAGAATTCTTGTGCATTCGAAACAGATAAATAGTTTAGAAGAAAATGGAGAATGCTTTGGTGACGGAACTTTCAAGTCACAGCCAGTACAGCTATTTACTGGCTGTGACTATAAAAGATTTATAGTATTCATATAGATGCAGCAAATCCTAATGATGTAACAAATATGATGCCAATTTCTCCCGGATAAAAAGGAGGAAATATATGAGCGATTATTTTTAATTAAGGATGAAATACCATCATGGTCCTTAAAATAGGTGAGAGTCGATTTTGAATTATTTTGAATTACCTGTTATCAGCATTATTAAAAATATTTTTCTTTTTGTTGAAGTGAAGGAAATGGCTGAAACTTCCATTACAACCCAGTGCTTGTGGAGGAAGAGGCAAAACATAGATTTAGCAAATTCGTAAGTTCAATTACATTATTCTAACCAGTAAAGATCAATCTATCATTTTGAGCTTTACTGTCACTTCCTCTTTCTATTTCTCTACTAGAATGCAAACTGAGTATGAGAGTATTTAAGGTGAGATTTTTCGATTGACAGTTTGACAGAGTATTTCTGTCTCTCGAGGTCACGTTACTAAGTTACGATTATTCGATCTACGTCTGTTGGGAGTTTGATACCAGTTTGTATTACCAAAGAAGGAAAAGTCACTCCAGTGTATTTGAATTTCTTCTGCATTTAAAGGAAGACCCAACACATTATGATTTTCTTTTTAGGAGAGTGAAGATGAATTTCTTCCCTCTTTCTTCTTTAAAAAATACTCTGCGTCACAACACACATGCAAACAAAAAGTCCAGGATTTAAGAAATAGGAAAATTTTCATTGGGAAATGTTTAGAAGTATTAAGTTATGTTGTAAAATTGAAGAGCTTACAGCAAGATGGCCCCATCTCCACATTCTTACATTTTCGGAAAATTAAAAAAGAATTTAAAAAAGTCATTCTTTTTTCTAAATGTTTGTCCTCATTAAAAGTGCTAGTAAAAATGATTTTTTGCGCCTACTCCAATACAAAGAACAATTTTTTTAAACAAAAAAGGCCCATGAACACAAAATCCAGCAAAATGGAGCTAGGCCCTCCTTGCAGCAAGCTCTTCAATTTTAAAAACTGAATAACCAATTTTTTAGAGTCATTAGGTTATTTCGAAGCAGGAGACGTGCCAAATGAGTAATGCCTGGACCTCTCGAATACACACTGAATGTGTTAACGCTACACCACGAAGGCATGCTGGTAGGAGGATATACTCTCCCTTTTAAAGGGCGACTGGGGATTAAGACACCCAATCGCCAAATCCTGGTGGTGACAAATTATTACTCACCGCCTTTTAGTTCTGCCGCTACGTAGAATCATTAGAGTTTTTCATGCTGGAGACTTGAAAAATTTGCAGTGCCCTCGCTGGGACTCGATCCTGGATCTCTCGAAAACGCGTCGAGTGCACTACCGTTACAATTCGTTGCATTTATACAATTGCAGCATGCAGTGAATTAGATCCAACAATTATGAATTTGCAAGAGCTAACGACAAAGCGATTAAGATATTGAGTTTAATGTAGTTATCATTAGATTATTTTTAAATGTTTTTAGAGCATGAGTAGATCCTTTTCTTCCTATAAGTTTATCGTTTTTGCTGCTGAATGATTAATATGATTAATGTTTCATCTCTTTTTTTTTTTTTTTTTTTTTTTTTTCAGACCCTTGATATCAGGTAACAAAGCAGCGTCACAGGCACCGGCGCTTCGGGAAATTTCCCGAATTTCCGATAACTCCCTTCGCGCCTGGCCCTGAGGATCAATGAAATTTTAAAGGGGGTCAATAATGATCAAACCGAATATGCACAGGCAATTGTTCGGCATAATGAAGATCCCATTGATAAAAAATATTGATGTAATTGATAATTAAATGTTTATTGATATAAACTTGTATTATATAGTAAGGAAGAAATTATATGAAATAAATAGTAGTGAGTTTACGTGCGTGTAGAAAGGAGGAATGCATTCAGCTGATGAGGTTCCGGGATTATATATTTGAAAAGTCACTCCTAACTTCCAAAAACATATCTTTAAAACTTCTAGAAATTAACCAGATTGGCAAGAATTTTTCAAATGACTCAAAAATGGTAAAACATCTTTATTACCAATAGCCGTTAGGAGAAATTTTGCCCATATCTTGACATCTATTTTTTTTTTTTTTTAAATTTTATTTTTGCTATTTCAACGCTGATCGATTTAGAATTACAAGAGCTACAACTTTATACAAGATCATAAAAATTATTCAGAACATTATCACAATACACAAAAATCAAAATGTGATCAAAAGAGACTGGAACATTTTCAAAATTTGCAGCAGTCTCTAGTAATAGAAAAGAACAAAAGACATCTGCTATAGAATACAATCTTCTTCATAATGAAGCCAACTCACAACTACTTACATTTTCTCTATTATCATAATTTCGGCCTATAAAGCCCCCTTTATAACCAGTTTACGGTTTCGATATTAATAGAAATTTATTTTGAATTCCACATTGTACAGTTTGCCTGCCATCTTACTCGACGAGGTCCATAAACTTGAGGGCCTACTTTGCGAGACGATACTAAGTGCTGCCCGATAAAAACAACCACTTTTCGATTTATAAATATTATCTGTTTATTTCCTTTAGGCTAAATTGTATATCTTGGTATCAAGGTTCGCGCGATCTAACTATATGGTACAATCTTTCATAATGAAGAAAAACAGAATAAATAATTCATTTTATAACGAGGGATGGTTAACCGACTTTAGTTACTAACATCCTTAAGGAGGCACTGAAGTCCTTAAGGAAAAAGTTAAATAATGACTTGCAAGAAGAGACCACATGCTATTTCGAAATAATCATATAAGCTTTGTTACTGTTTCGGAGTAAGTTCCAAATAATATCAAAATTTTCATTTTTTAAATCTGAGCATTAAGGGCCATTACATCTGGTAATGTTAGTGATCTGTGAAGTCAGGGGCGCAGCCCAATCCTCCTGGCAGACTTTACGTCGCCCTATAGCCATTTTGAGCAAAAAGGCTATAAGGCGACGTAAAGTCTGCCAGGAGGCTAGCCTGGTCTGCCAGGACGTAAAGCATGTCCTATAGCCTTTTTGCTGTAGGGCCCTATAGCCCTTTAGCTTATAGCCTTTTAGCTATAGGGCTACAGCCTTTTTGCTTTTGCCCCTTTGCAGAGCAAGCCTGAAACAACAGCAGCTCCAGCAATACTACTAATATTAGTGTATCTAATTAATATTATCGTTGGATTAATGCTAATATTAGTGTATCTCTGCAGTGATTTAGAACTAAAGCCTACTTTTTAAATTACAATAATTAATAAGAGTGTTGAGTCATTAGGTTATTTTGATGTTGGAGACGTGAAAAATGAGCAATGCCCTCGCCGGGACCTCGAACCTAGACTTATCGAATACGCGCCGATTGTGCTGGCGTTACACCATTAAGGCATGCAGAAAAGAGCGAGAAAATACTTTATATACTCCTCCTTTTAAAGAGCAGATGGAGATTAGCGGACACAATTGCCAAATCTTGGTGGTGAAGAATCATCATCCACCACCTTTTAGTTCAGGCACCATTGTAGAGGCATTAGGTTATTTTAAGCAGGAAATATGAAAAATGTGCAGTGCCTTCTCCGGGACTCGAACCTGCGCCTCTCGAATATGCGCTGAGTGTGCTACCGTTACATTATGAAGGCATGCGGAAAGGATGGAGAAAATACCTTACAAGAGTTTAAATTCATTGCAGTGCTCATTCACTGAGACTATTACATAGTGATACGCCATTCTTGAGTCATTTTTTAAATGTAATTTAGAAATAGGTAGTAATTTACTGATTATTGCACATTAAAGATTTTAAATCAAGATACATAGAAATATTTTATTCTCCTCTAGCAATGTAACTTCCTAGCAAAGTATTTTTCAATATGATGATAAAAAGATAAAGCATAATGTAGCAAATTCGATGGAAAAATAAACATCATACGATTTCCTTCAGTATTGTCCCTATTTTCCCATTATTTTCGGTATATTGCAGACAAGCTAAATTAGATTTCAACAAGTCTTACTAGAAAATGATTATGAACTACAAGCAATATCAGTTTACATTTGAATTTCTTGTCTTTGCCTTTCAGAATATGAAAAACGTTGCAAGGTTCTAATATTTTTTATACGAATAAGTTGATCAAAGTTCAGTTGAGTAACGATGACATGAAACGATAATTCTGATATTCGTGGAATAAAAGGGTTGTTTTGATATTTTATCTCCCGTCAGCGATTGACGTCAGTTAAAAGTACAGTTGCCATCTGAAAAATGTAAAAAATTAATGAAAACTTATATCTTTTTGTTCTATAGCTGTCTTTTAATTCGGAATTTCTTTTATAAAACATAAGCCAGTTTTTAATCTTTTTATATGAATTACGATAGATCTGGAGCAGGGATTTTATTTCTAATTACAAACGAGAAAAGAAAGGATAAAGCATATTTCTAAAGATAAAAATACAAAATCTTCATATTCTCCTCATCTAGACTCTTTAAACTGAAGATACTTTTAAGCACGTATGTTGTTGTTTTTATGCATGTTATGGCCAAAATGATTATTAGGTCAATTGCACATAATACCTGACTCAATTAGAGACTTACGAAACTGGATGTCCCGTCACCTAAACATTTGAGAATCTCTAATGTTAAAATCCGGGTAATATATTTATATTTTCACATTTATCTATGAGTTCAGACAGTGAACTAAGAGCCTTTTGGAATGCAGAGCTTTTCTCTATAGCGAATTTACAAATATGCTCTGTTCGAGATCATTATGATCCCTCTCCAGGGGTTTCTTTTAATTATTCTCCAAGGTACTGTGTGAAATACTCCCACCAATCTCTCTGTTCGTAACATATGAAGAACTAAAAAGATGTGACCAGTCCATTGCTAGGCAAATGAAAGTAAATGCAGGTGTATACTGTATTAAATTTAAAAACTGGAACATGCTGATTAAGTTCTTTTGATCAATCTTTATTTGAGAAATTCTTCATTTGAATGAATTTGTCTTGGCTAAATCGTAATGGCCGAAAACGTATGTCATTACCATTCTTTCATAGCAATAATATTATTCTTTGGAAGTGTCGTTCTTCAGCAAGGTTATTTGAAATGCTAAGATGCCTGTATTGGTCGAGAATGATTTAAGTAACATGAAGAAGATCTTTACGTATTGTGCTCCAGTCGGCAATTTAATCGATCGTTTGTAAGAAAGGGTTGGAAAAGGAAAACTGACTTGCGACTGCTTACAACTTCCTAACTGCTAACGTATTGATATCAGGTTCAATGGGATACTTATAGAAAGGTACAACGAGATGCTTACAGAAAGGTATAACAAGATGCTTACAGAAAGGTACAACGAGATGCTTACAGAAAGGTACAACGGCATGCTTGCAGAAAGGTACAACGAGATGATTACAGAGATGCTTACAGAAAGATACAACGAAATGCTTACAGAAAGGTAAAACCAGATGCTTACAGAAAGGTACAATGAGATGCTTACAGCCTTTCAGTGCGATATTCTTGTAAAGCTGCCAGATTATAACTGATTATAACTAACGGAAGATGTAAAAAGGGGCTATTTGACAAAACTCAAATTTTACAGAAGCAACAAAAACACTATCCCATTTCTCACAAGAATGTCAGAAGTCAATAATAAAAATCTGAGTTTGATATAACTAGAATCCATGTAATTCAAAGTTTTTTAAACGTATTCCGACATTCTTTTAGGAAAGGAGATAGTTTTTTTTTTTTTTTTTTTTTTTTTTTTTGTTGCTGTTGTAAAATTTGACTTTTGTCACATAGTCCCTTTTTACTTCTTTCGATTCAACTCGGATTTAAAATATGAGGAAATTAAAAGCCAAACAAATTTAAATACATTTGCCTTACATTCATCGTATTAAATACTCTAGAAAGCATACTATAAATCTAGAAAGCAATTTCTGCCTTTTAACTGAATAGAATGAAATCTGTGCATAAATCTTAACAGATTATTTTCTATTTCTATATGTGCAGATGAATGTCAATCTAAGTGGATGTCAGTCTGTCACTTTTTGATTAAATAAACAATACAACATAAGCTATAGCATTAGCAGCCACGCGTCATATGACGCTAAACATAATTATGTATACAAAGAATGCTCGTGTTTAGGAAAAAAATCGAGACGCGTAACAGAAGGGGAAAAACATCATTGCCTATCTTCGTATCCTCTAATTAAAAAGAATAAAAAATAATGCAAAACAAAATTAATTTACCCATTGCGCATGCTCAAATGTTCCGCTATTAGCTACTTTTCGCTACGGAGGAAAGAAAGAATAAAATGTCTGTAATAAAATGCCATTCACATGCTTTGAGATTATCAATTTTTAATCATGGACTTGTCATCATTCCCTCGATTTCACGTGCACAAGAGGTTCTTTATGTTACTTTGTAGCAGCTGGGTGGCATACGCCTTGACCCTCGTATACGAAAAGATCCGCCGCACCCGTAAAGTTGAATTTAATTATTTTTTTATTTAATTTTTTTAAATTAATAATCAAATACAGATGAGGGCCGTTGTCGTAAGGAGCAAAACAAAACCCGTTGCGGATACTCATAGTTCATTTACCTATAATGGAACAAGTGCTTCTGGTGCAACCCTATCGATTTGTAGAGAAAAAAGATGAAAGATAAATCAAAGAACTCATTAAAGTAGCTGTATAGATAATTGCACGTAAAAGAACATCAACTTGAACTTTAAAGCTATATTTTTTACACATGTTTGATAAAACGGTTGTGTTGTTTACATATTTGTATATATTGCGATTTCGGTTATTAATTTATCCAGTTTTGACCTGAATAACGAATGCTAGATTTTGGTTTTTTCTTCATGAAATAGTCGATTTTGCTTTGATATTTTTCTTTAAAATCTTATTCTAGATATGAAAGTCTAATGAAAAGAAATATGAATTAAAAATAAAGGTTATCTTTTACTTTAACTATCAATTTTTAAACGGTTATTGATTTCTTCAAAATAGAAAGATTTGTGAATAAGTTTTTTGCCAGATGGTCTCATTATCGGTATATCAAACTGAAAGTTATTTTACTGCTTGTTCCATAAGAGACGAATCTGTATATTCTCCCACCTATTTGTACAGGAGACCGCGGATTATTCGAACTCCAGTTAACCGAAGACACCAAATTCAAAATGAAACTGCAGTTCGGAAAGGTTTGATAAGAAATTTAGTTTATTGCTTAGAGAAGAAAGAAATTTCGCACTGTTGTTATCAAAAGCAACTCTCATACCACAGGTTAGATTGAAAGCACTCTAAATAGTTAAACTCTCGTGTAATATAAATACATCAAAATTTAGATTAGAAGAAATTTAAGATGTGATTACAAGAAAGATTTGAAGAATTCGAAATTTCAATCTAAATAATTAAATTCTCCCATAAACATTGCTGGACAATTGCTAAGGATGGATCACAAATGGCTATATAGCGCTTAAAAAAGGAAGTGTGGTTGGATGCGAAGTGAAATAAAATAATACGAGAATGGTAGGACATAACAATGAAGATTATTTATTGTACTCTGAAATCCAGAAGGCTTTGAAAAGTGTTCAAGGAATAGTTATTTTGTGCTGAATACGTAAAAGTGCAAAAAATGCAAATACTGTCCACAAGCATTCTAGCATAAGAAGGCAGTACGGGAAAGGGACACCATGGAGGGCGATGCAAGATTCTACTCGTCGTGTAAGGCTTTGCACACCATTATCCAGCAGCTGTTCGGTTAATTTATCGCATTCCTCTGTCAGTGCACGGTTGAGGGTGCCCTTGTTTATAAGAAAGCACTGTCGACCAGCAAGACACCTCCCCAAAGTACCCCAAACATCTTTACCGGTATTCAGATCTGGAGAACTTCCTGACCATAGGAGGCGTTGAATATCCTCACTCTCTATACACTCCTGGACAGCAACTGTTCGATGAAATGTTGCGTTGTCGTCCATGAAAATAAGTTTATCACCGACAGTACCATGGAACATGCGAACATGATGCAGCAGATCATCATTAATGTATCATTGGCCAGTCATAGTCCCAGACGGAAGCACATAGAGCGAGGTACGACCCTTTATCATGATCCTAGCTCATACCATGACACTACATGTAGGATATCGGTCCCTTTCCTGTATGTTTGTCGGACTACAATCTCCTGTGAGTTTACAAAGAGACACCAGCTATCCAAGCCTTCCAAATTATAATGGAAAGAGTGGACATTGCATTTAATAAGGCATAAAAGTGCACTTAATAAATTGATCAACATATTTCAGTACTGCAGTACACACTCCTGTTACTATACACTTGGCTTGAGCGTATATTCTGAATAGTTCATTCAGTTTTCTTCTTACAATCGTTGTAACTTACTATTGTAAATTATTATTGCATTATTGTAAAATTTCTCATTATACTGTTTTTAATAGTATTGGTAAGGCTGAATACATGCAACATCAGTACTTATATTCTGCTTATGTACTGCTTTTATAGTATGTATACCGAATGTATATACTGTTATACTATATACTGTTTTTATACTATGCAATTACGTTCAAATTGTCTGTATTTAGATACTTAGTTCAAGTCTTCTATTATCTGTTATAACCTAAAGTATTACTGAGGTTTCCCATATTAATTTGTTAATAACTGTGGCATGAATCCTCACGGAAGGCCATTGATAATGGTATGTAATCTATGTACAGTAATTACAGTATGTGATAGATATGCATGATATCGTAACGGTTTCGTAACGTCTGATCACTATGCACCAATCTTAGAAATAATTTCACGGAAATATCCACAAAAGCACAATGGTATTTTCCTAGAACTTTGGACTCTCTATTTTTACCTTTACTACGGACTCGTTCAGTGATTCAAACACGAAAGCATATTATAGTCAAAAGTAATTCCCCTCACGAATCATCGTAGCATTCCTATGCAAGTTGACTAAGCAAAAATAGCTTACCCTGACCATGAAACTCTTCAGTGACAACGAATAAAGCTACGTCTGTCGGCTCCACCCTGAGATTTTTCCACCGCACAGGCATCATTCCGCATGGATTTTTAGGACGGAAGCCTACTCCCTTGGCGTGCAGTACAGTACCACCATCAGTTGTCCACAATTAGAAGAGACTGAACCTATTTTAACCTGAGGATAGTACACAAACCCAGCCGTCTTCCATCCAATTGCAGTGCTGACGAAACCATTGCAAATGGGCGGAACAGTAACGTCTAGACCAGAGCTTCTTAAACTTTTTCAGTTGCGACCTCCTTTTATCACTGAGATTTTTTTCGCGACCCCCGGACTCCATAATATTTACGAAGTTTTTGTGGGACTCCATAAGAATAGCGCAAATCCGACATACGCGTGAGTGAAACCGTCAATATTTTCATTTACACTGTAACACACTATTACATTTTCAGGTCATTAACTTTAATTTCAATTTTTAAGACATAGAACAATGTGAAAATTTTAAATAAGTAACTGACGAAATGACAGCGTCACGTGCAAAGCAAGGAAAATGAACGTTTATATTATAAAAAGAATGCGTCGAAACGTTTTCGTTTTTCCTTTGTCTGCATTGTCTTATCTTTATCTATTTTCAGATACATTGTGTAAAAATATTTGGTAATTGTAAAATTATTATAATAGGTTAAAGAAATATCAAAGCTGCTAAAATTTTTGGCGAGCCCCGGCTGCAGGTCCCGCGACCCCCATGGGGGTCGCAACCCACAGTTTAAGAAACTCTGGTCTAGACAATTGAACGCATACAACAGGACGGCGGGCTTATAGTCCTCCTGGATGCAAACGTCTGACTACAGTTTCCAGAGAGATTCTCTTGCCAGTAGCAGCAAACTGATATGCTACCTCAATAGCTGTGCTGCGCCGGTTTCTTTTTGAGAGAGCACTATGTATTTCTGTACCTCTGCAGGTATCGTACCACGAACGCGACCTTCACGTGACGTTTTCTACACATTCTCTCTGTTTGAAATTATTTCCAAAGCCTTGAAACAGCACTTGTGGCTAACGTGGAACTCCCAAACATTTGTTACTTTTCGCCCTTCTTCAATTTTGGCAATAATACGGCCACGCGTAAAATCATTTAAATGCTGTCGGGAAAACATAACGAAAATTGCGAGCTCGTCAATTGATTCTTTCCCGTTAAATTTTGCTTTCGAACAACAACGGTCAGTACGCGTTAAATCATTTATATTTCTTATCAGCGCTATTCCCGTGACGAACAACTTCCGCAACCCAAAATTTGCATACACACAGCAAGTCTTACTGTATCCAGCACTTATGATAATTTTTCCATTTTCCTCTCTTCAATTTTGTTGTTGCTGTCGCTGCTACTGTCATCTGTCTTTAGCAATTGTCCATCAGTGTAGTTTAGATTCTTTACAAATTAAATTAGATGCAGTTTATACTTAATTTTTATTATAATTTTGATTCGAAGAAGTCTAAATTAGAATGAAAAATTAAAGTAATAATAGTTAGTGTAGGCGTAGATGATAATTACAATAATAACAACATTGTATCCGCATGATAGTGGAGAGAAGTGGGAGAAATTGTTATGACAGTGATCTAGGCTCATCAGACGCTGAAACTTTTATGTTTTTAGAAACAGTTATGAGGTGTTACTCTTATGACTAAATGGAGTTCCTGATATCGCTGCCTGGAAAGGAATTTCATCTTTAAAATGATAATAATAATAAATATAATGATCCCTAACTATTATTAGCCCAAAGGAGCAATTTGCCCAGAGGAGCTATTAATTAGTTTTGGCATTTTGCGTTGATTCACTATAAGCGGCGAATCACTTTTTAAATTGTTGCCAGCAAATACTAGAGCCTTGTATTATATTTAAAGAAATTAAATAATGAAGAGTCTGTATAAATGTATGCATGTTTCTCGCATTGTGATAAAACAAGGGTACCTAGAGACATCCCATTTTGATTAACATACGTCTCCACCCGAATGTGGACATTTGGAAGCCCATATTTGGAATTTTGAATCTCTTTTATTATCTATTTCATATTTTGTAAAGCAATTATGAGTTTTGGTTCAACAACTCAACGTTTCAAAGCCAGAAACGGCAACAGTGTACGGGGGAAAAAAAAAATATCTTCAGCGCGCGAAACTGTATATCGCAAATTAGATTAAGAATACCACCCGAGTCGCCTTATAGTATAGTGATTCTCCTTATATGGCATAACGCATTGCTACTTCGAGCTCAATGCTGCGTATTCTACTTTCGCGTAAAGTTTGATTGTTTGTGTAAGTCCTACTCTTCTTTCCGCGGATGCAATATTGTCTTCCCTCTGCTGTGCACCCTAGGCAATGTTCTAGGTAAAGAGATTTAAAAGAACAGACAGGTTTGGTCATTTACTATACTACCAAAGGCCAAGCGCGAAAATCGCTCAACACTGGGAGTTTGATCCCGGTTTATATCCTAACGAATGAACTTGCTTTCTGGAAGTATTTATGGTGTTTTTCATGCGTAATGTAAATATGAGCAAATTTCCCTTACAAAGTTTTTCACGAAAGTATTCATCTCCTTAGCCAGATAGCTTTCAAATGCTTTGCCATAATCTAATTCGGAGTTTCTTAAACGTTTTTCAGTCGCGACCCATTTTTATCACTGAGATTTTTTCGCAACCCCCAGGACCCCATAACATTTACAAAAAGTTTGCGGCACCCCCATAAGTATTGAGCAAATCCGTCGCACGCGTGAGTGAAACTATTCATTTTTTCACTTGTACTGTAACATACTATGAAGTTTAAGGCCAAATTTCTAATTTGAAGACATAGAACAATGTGAAAATTTTAAATAAGTAACAGACGAAATGGTGCAAAGCAAGGAAAATGAACGTTTATATTATAAAAAGAATGTGTCGAAACGTTTTCGCTTTTTTCTTTGTCTGTATTGTCTTTATCTATTTTCAAATACATTGTGTAAAAATATTTGGTAATTGTACAATTATTATAATAAGTCAAAGAAATATCAAAACTGCTAAACTTTTTTGTGACCTCCCTAATGCAAGTCCCGTGCCCCCTTGGGAGTCGCGACACACAGTTTAAGAAACCCTGATCTGACTAATAGAATGTAATGTCCAATCCATTCCGTTACTCCCCAGGGCTTGTTCTCGATTTGTCCGGTCATCGGATTAGGAGGGGAACATCAAGGTTCAGTTCATTACACGATATATTCCGTAACAATTTTGTAAACCCATTTACCGAAGAAATGAACCAATTTCTATTCAGCATTATAGTCATTTACCTAAGAAACATGCAGGGAAAAAATATGACCGCATAATCTGAAAGCACTTTCATGAGAGCAGATCTTATTTTTAAAAATGAAGACGGTACATCGAATTTATGAATTCTCGAGCGAAGAATAACAAACGCAAACCATATTCTGGGAAATTTATCTGCATTTCTAAACTCTGACTACTTCTGGGAGCAACAGTGTAAATAGTTTTGTGTTACATATGTTTTAATTTAAACAAATAAAATTATGCATCCACATCCAAGAATAAACGAACGTCTTTAACACTTGAGAAAAACAAGCTTACGAATGCACATGATTCATCTCTTCTCAAGAAGAGGAACTGACAGTTAAATGCAAAATAAAAAATAGCTAGGAAAATGTCATATGTAAGATTATTAAAGCGCAATATATCCTGGCTCGTTTCCTGCTGGAAAACGTAATTTACGAGTCTGGCCCTAGTACTACTTATCTTAGACCATTTCCTTGCCCGCTGGTACCCAGCAATGATAACTAGAAATTAATGTCTGCCCTCCGCGGAATGGTCTGATGGGCGCCGAAGAATTATTTCACTAGTTGTGAAACATTCTTTACATAGCAAAGTAAAAATTCTGTAATATCAGAAGCTTCGACGCGTAACAGTAAACCATCAGTATCGGGAATAGAGATTATAAACCTGTAACGTGGTACGGGTAAATGGAGAAAAATACAATGTTTGTACACTGCGAGCTCAGCAAGAACATAAAACACCTTAAAAGAAAGCCTTTTGAGGAAACATTAAAATCTGAAACGTTTCAACTTTTTTTTCTTTTTTCTTCTTTTTGCTCGTTTTAGCTTTATTATACATATTCTACAGACTGTCAATTAAGATTGAAAGATAAATATCTTACATTTTTACGAGTGGCAGCAGTCTCACGAGCTTGAATAATAATAAAGAGACTCCCTTGTACTTCTACTATAATAGCAGTTGCAACTATTACAAGCAAATCAGCTAAGATACCAGAAAAATGAGTCACGTAACTCCCTACCCAGACTAAGTCAGATAGTATTACAACAACTGAAAATCACCATTAGAAAAATAGCTCAGCCCATAGAATAGTAACTGGACTGACAGAGCTGTAAGCTTATTACTATCCGTTTTTGTTACAGATAATGCTGTAAGGCAGTTAATAATAACATAGAAACTCCAGTCAATGTGTAACTGAATTAGAAGTTTACTGTGATCATCTCAGCAACAGTATTACAAATATGAAATCAGATAATGTTTAAATGTGCTCACAATTGTCATGATTATATCATGTAACTTATACAAGACAATGTTTGTAACTAACATATCTATGCTTATACACAGGCCTTGCATGCCCATGTAATATTTATATATGGAAGAAATAATCCTTTCTGCCAGGATGACTATTGGCACTGTAATAAGACTTTTGAAACAGTCAAGTCAGCGGTTATCCCAGGTGGCGCTATGTCTCACGCACTGGAGATAAAATGCTTTTTGTTTCCAGCAGCATTTGCTGCATTGCTCGCTTTCAATCGCGAATATTCACAAAATTTGCCAAGTTGGCCAGAAATAGCCAAATGTCAGCAAAATAAATAAATAAATAAATAAAAATTAAAACTCAACGATTTGAAAGCGAGCAATGGCAACAATCTACGGAGGGGGTAGGGACCTTTTTATCTCCAGCATGCGGAACTGTGTATTGGAAATTCTAAAGATAGGCTCATTTTAAAATTATTTTGCGGCATTGCTATTGAACTGAAATTTATGGTTTAAGTGCGAAGAACACATGATATTTAATAAATAAAGATAATACACAAAACGTTAAAAAACGCCCCTTTGGACGTAATTTAAATTCTGAAATCTTTCATTTTTTTTTTTTTTTTTTTTTTCTGGTACAGTGATGCTATTACTCGCTTTAAATCGTTGAGTTTCTTAGTAAAAAATTCGTTAAAGTTTTTCAAAATATGAAACAAATAATAAAACAAATTCCAGATTCCAAATATGGGCTTCGAGACGCCCATATTCGGGTAGATACTCATATTATTCAAAATTTGTTGGCACTAGGTGCCGTTGTTTTATTACAATGCGAGAAACATACATACATTTATGCAGATTCTTCATAATTTAGTTTCTTTAAATATAATACGGGCGATGATATTTGGTGACAATTTGAAAAGGGAAACGCTGTTTATAGTGAAACACCACAAAATGCCCAAATGAAATTAATAGCCCCTTGGGCTAACAATTTAAAACACCACAGGAATAAGGAAAAACAAAAGTACAATGAGAAAGGTTTCAATATTTACAACATACTATTGCGTACGTAGGGGTTCGTAATAGATTCAATGCACAAGTCTGGTGAAAAAATTATTAAAATTTATTCCTATCACAAGAAATAAAACAAGATGCAGAAATTTTTCCTCACAGATATTCGTACAATATCACAATAGTTATATTTTAAACTATTAAAATGTTAAATAGAACACAATTCAAAGCGCAGAGAAAGCTAATCCGATCTCAAAATTGCAGCAGCTAAGTAAAACAACTTAGTAAACAACTAAACTGAGATATTCAACCCCCGGCTTTTATAATCTTTTTACTCAACGAGAACCCTCTCGTAATATCTCGAGGTTTCTGGAAAGCAAATGAGTAGAATTACAGTTACAGCTTACATACAATTGCATTACTTCAATTTAAAAATAAATAGTGAGGTATGTATTTATTAAATGCGCGTGCTCCTGTATTTTTACTTTTCCGGCGTAGCTTTCTCTTAAAACTCGTCACGCGCTGCATTACACGGGGAAATAAAACAATTTTAATTACAATTCTACTAAAAATAGCAAACTAAATACAAAATCCGTAACAATACATTTCCAGGCACAGAATAAATATAAATTGGAATTTTTTCCTTTGAAATTTGCTTTGTTAAAAAATTTCCTTTTAAAAAAGTTTTTCCATTTTGGTTTAAAAACAAATTCTCCCCATCAGCTGCTTTCAGATCGTACATTCGACCCGCATGGAATTTCAGTTCGAGACTACTGGCTTAAGATATTGTCGGAGTGGACAATTACTCGATTTCTTGGCCTTTTTTAGTCCAAAGGGGCTTGTCCCTGAAAGACTATCGTTTTCGTTTTGAGATTTTGCGTTGAAAACTTTAAAAGGCTGTATAACTTTTCAAATCGTTTCCACCAAATACTATCGCCTTGTATTATATTTGAAGAAATTAAATAATGAAGAATCTGCATAAATGTATGTATGTTTAACACATTGTGTTAAAACAACGTGAGCTAAAGCCATCCAATTTTGAATAACGTACATTTCCACCCGAATATGGGTATCTGGAAGCCCAAGTTTGGAATTTGTTTTATGATCGATTTCATATTTTGTAAAACTTTAATGAATGTTTGACTAACAAACTGAACGATTTAAGAGCGAGGAATGGCAACACTCAAGGGGGGTAAAAAAAACTTTTTTATCTGCAGCGCGCGGAACTGTGTGATACGCTCATTTAAAAATTATAACTGAATTTTATGGTTTAACTGCAAAGAATATGATATTTAATAAATAAAGGTAACACACGAAACGTTAAAAAAAACGCTCCTTTGGACGTAATTTAAAATCTGAAACGTTTGAGATTTTTTTTTTTTTTTTTTTTCGTAT